>NC_140508.1:4782224-5382224 GCF_964339955.1 Pipistrellus hanaki | reverse complement strand
TCAGAGAGTAGAAGGGTAGATTCCAGTGTCTGGGGAGGGAGAGTGAGTGTTTAATGGGGAGAGTTTCAGTTTTACAGGATGAAAAAGTTCTGGAGATGGTGATGGTGGTAGTAGTACATTATTGGTGTATTTAACACCATTGAACTGTGCACTTACACATGGTTAAAATGGTAAAATTTTATTATATAGTAGGGGCCCTGTGCATGAATTTGTGCCCCTTGAAAGGAACTGTGGGCTGTGAGGCTGTGGTGGGCACAGCAGTGGGTCTTGGGCCATCCTCCACGCCCCCACCCAGCCCCTGCCGCAACAGCCCCAGTCCCCTGTCTGCTGGCAGCCCTGCACCCCCCACCACTGCTCCCACATGCTGATAGAACAATTGGGGCTGGCGCTGTCAGTGGGTGTGCAAATATCTGTTCACGTCCTTGCTTTCAAATATTTTAGGTGCATACTCAGACGCAGAATAGCTGCTGCCCTGAGAGCCCCTCAGGAGCAGGGGGAGGTGGAGAAGCCCTCAGGGGTGACTGGGGCCAGCAGTCACCACTCGCACCCTCTGACGACACTGAGCAATCGGCGCTGGGTACTGGCAGTGGGTGCGAGGGGGGCCAGCACCAGCAGCAGGTGCAAGCTCCTGGCAGGACCGTGGCACGGGAGCAAGGAACTTCCAGTAACCACCAGAGGTTCACCCTGACGACAGCAAGCAGCACCCCGCCTTGATCTGGCGCCCCCACTCACCTGCTTCACCATTTGCAGTGGCTGACGCCCACCATGTTCCACACGTACCCCTGGTGGTCAGCACATGTCATAGTGACCCTTGTTTGGTTGTTCCACCGTTCGGTCTATTTGCATATTAGGGTTTTATATAGAGATTTTACCACATTAAAAAAAAAAATTAAAACTATAGGACACACACACGGGCATCATGATTTTCTCTCCCTGTAGCAGGGTCCCAAGGCCAAGTTCTTTGGAGGGAAACTGCTCCCCACCCTTGGGCCATGAAGTCTAGAGGAGACCCTCTTTGAGAAACCCTGTTGTCCAAAGTTCAGATCCCACACACAGGAACAAGTGGTCCCTTGAAGGGGGCAGGGAGGATCTCACCATCAGGGCCTCCTGGCAACTATAGGGGGCAGGTGGGCAGCAGACTGCCAGATATTGGTAGCTAGGGGATAATGTCCCCACATCCTGCCCACACAGTCCCCAGCAGCCATTACCACCCATCCAAGAGCACACCTGGCCCTGCACACAGCCCTGCTTCCTGCCTGTTAGCTGAAGGGGGCCGAGCTCTAGGTCCCTAGCCCCTTGTTGATGGGGTGGGAAAGAACCAGAGGCCAGGCAATACAAAGGGCATGGTGGGCAGGAGGACCAGGCACTGGAAGACACTGTTGAACTGAGCCCTTTTTGCAGACCCCAGGGCAGCCCCAGAGTCTCGGAGTAGCAGCTGTTCAGCAGGGTAGTCCTAGTCGTGGTCCCTGAATGTCCCTTCACTCCAGAACATACATCTCTTCCTGCCCCCCTCCACCACCAAAGCACTCTGCATAACCTTGACTGGAAATATCACATTGGATTATAGATGACATTCCCACACTCCCTCTGCCTTTTGGCTGTGTGACCTTGGACAAATTATTTGACTGCCTCCTCCTTCCAGCTGTGAAGTTGGGTCAATGGTAATAGAACCACCCCACAGGGCTGGGCCATCTGCTCTCAATGAGTTAACACAGGCAGGGCTGAGGGCAATGGTATATGTACAAAGATAATACAATAATTTAATAATTTAATTTAAAATAATAATAATAATAAAAAAAACAGATCAAGGACTTGGGGGAGGATCCAAGATGGCTGCTCAGGTAGACACCTAACCGCAGCAGCACACAACAATTTCAATGGAATACAACTAAAATGTAGAGTGGACATTGCCCAGAGCTACAGGTAGTCGACTGACTGAAAATTCTACAACAAGAAGGAAAGAGAAAACCAGAAGGAAAATCAGAGGAGCTGAAAAAAGCCTAAGGTACGGAGACATGCTGCGCGCCAGCATGCACGCGCGCGCGGAGAAGTCGCAGCCGGAGAGGAGGAGAGGGCTGGGTGCCTGCCTGGCGTTCCCTAGCAAATAAAACCCCCAGCCTGGGCTGAACCCCTGAACCAGCAGCGCTGAGCCCCAGTTATGGGCCAGACCCTGGGGACCCAGGCTCGGGCAGGGGGAAACGGGGCTGTGAGGCGGAATCCCAGGGGAGCGGTGAAAAGCAGGGCCCCGGAGTCGCGCACATTGCTCGCAGAGGACGGAATGTTGACTCTGATGCTGGATTGCCCTATTGGGAAGAAACAAAGCCCGCGGCGGTGCTGAGCCCCACTCCCGACCGCCCCAAACTCCAGTTCTGGGCCAATCCCTGGGGACCCAAGCTCAAGCAGAGGGAGACGGGGCTGTGAGGTGGAGTCCTGGGAGAGCGGCGAAAAGCCGAGCCCCCGGAGTCACGCACATTGCTCGCAAGGGAAGGAATGTTGACTCTGATGCGAGATTGCACTGGAGGGAAGGAAACAGGAGCCCCGGCGGCTCAGGCAGGGGGAGACGGGGCTGTGTGGCGGAATCCCAGCGAAAAGTGGAGCCCCCGGAGTCGCGCAGACGCGCACATTGCCCGCAGAGGACAGAATGTTGACTCTGATGCTGTATTGCCCAGACGGGAAGAAATAAAAATTTCCGGCGGTGCTGAGCCCCACTCCCGACTGCCCTGAACTCCAGCTCTAGGCCAATCCCTGGGGACCTAGGCTCAAGCAGAGGGAGACGGGGCTGTGAGGTGGAGTCCTGGGGGAGCGGCGAAAAGCTGAGCCCCCGGAGTCGCGCACATTGCGCGCAGAGGACAGTCTGTTGACTCTGATGCTAGACTCCCCTAGCGGGAAGGAGAAAAAAAGCTCCAGACTGGAGGAACGTGACGAGGAGCAGGAGCCCCTGCCGGACACCGGCCAGCCAGGCGCCAGCAAAGAACCGGGCGACGGGGCCCCCGGGGATGGTGCCCCCGAGCCTTCGACCGCTGAGCGCAGGCAATGGAGCCGAGGCCGGGGGCTGCTTCTTGGGCAGCGGTGCCGACCCCGGCAACAGGCTGAAGCAGTGCAGGAGCCCACGGAGAACAAAGGGGTGCCACAGGCCAACCTGCTGAGCTTCCAGGACAAGGAGGAAGAAACCGAAGAAGTTCTCAATGTGAAGAAATCAAGGGAGAGCAAAAGATAGTAAAATTCCTTAAGAAAGAACACAAAGAAGATCTTGAAAAATCAAAGACTAAGTCAGAACTCAACTCAGCAGCCAACATTGCAACATAAATGCGTTTTTAAAATTAAAAAAAAAAAAAAAAAAAAAAAGGACAGAATGTTGGAACAGCGGTGGCCAGGCCTAGAATGGCCAGGCACAAGGCAGTGGCAGCTGGGCCTGGAGCAGCAACAGCCAGGCCCCAGAGCAGCAGCAGCCAGAACCAAAGCAGCAACAGCCAGGACTGGAGCAGCCAGGCCTGAGGCGGAGGCAGCCAAGCCCAGGGTGGCTAGTCCAGGAACACTCAGACCCGGAGTGGCCAGGCCCGGAGAAGCCAGGCCCAGAGCAGCCGGGTCGGGAGCAACCAGGCCCAGAACAGCAGTAGCCAAGCCCGGAGCATCCAGGCCGGAAGCAGCCAGGCTGGGAGCGGCCGGGCCCGGAGCTGCCAGGCCCGGAGCAGAGGCTGCCAGGCTGGGAGCGGCCAGGCCCGGAGCGGCCGGGTCAGGTACGGCCAGGCCCGGAGCAGCCGGGTTGGGTGTGGCCAGGCCCGGAGCAGCAGCAGCCAAGCCCGGAGCAACCAGGTCGGGAGCGGCAGTGGCCAGACCCGGAGCAGCTGGTTGTGGAACGGACCAGAGCAACAGAGGCCAGGCTCAGAGCAGCCAGGCCCAGAACAGCTCACTTCTCGCCTGCCCCTGCCCCAAGGCTGCCTCTCAGACATGGCTGGAAATTTTTGGGGGAACTTGAGGGTCTGCTGAATCAAGTGATGAAGGCTTAGATTTGGATATGTTGAGTTAGTATAGCGCTGGGGTGTTGATCTGTGAGTGCCTTGTGCGGGGCCTGGATGAGGTTGGTTGACCTATTTGGAAGTGTCTTTTGTGTGAAGTGTATCTTTGGGCATGTGGAGGTATTATTGATATGAGAAAATGCTAAGTAACTGATTTACTATCTGAAAAGGGATTTACTATCGGGGAAAGGGAGGGAGGAAGAGACTGAACATAAACTGTGCACCTATGGATGAGGACAATGGGGGAGGGGAAGGGGGCGGAGGGTGGGGGGGGGAACCTGGTGGAGGGGGGGAAAAATGAGGAACCTTTGTAATAATATGAACAATAAAGATTGATTTTAAAAAAATAAAATAAAAAATAAAAAAAAACAGGCAGGGCTCGGAATTGGTGTGGCATTCAGTAGGTCCTCAGTGTGGTAGCACTCACCACCACCATCACCATCATCACCACCACTACCGTTATCATCTTCACCATCACCACCACCTTCATCACCATCACCATTATCACCACTACCCTACATTGCCATTATCACAACCACCATCATCATCTTTTCTGTCAAAGAAGGGAGTTTAGGCAACTACCATTTTGGCCTGCATGACTTAGCAGCCGCCATTTTGGTTCACGCCATTTTGCAGCTCCCCCATGGGCCACCATTTTGAAATGGCCAAGGTCAACCCTTTCCTTTAAGTTAGACAATCATGCAAGACTGGGAGCCGAACCTCTTCCAATCAAGAGTGAGAAACAGATGACATGCATCAGAAATAAAAGGCCAAGTGGATTGCCTGCTTAATGTGCTGCTGCCAGACCCTGTGCATTTGCAACTCCTGCAGGAGTAAAGGTATTGCCATGGTGACTGGCTCTCAAGTATCCTTTGTGTTTTACCATGACCCCTAATTTTGAGGGCTCGCCTTATTTCTAACAACCACCATCATCATCACCATCACCATCATCACCATCACCATCACCATCATCACCATCACACCATCACAGTCAGTATTGCTATTATGCTGTGGCCCCAGGTCACATGGGCATATTTGAATCCTGGGCTGTTGACTAAAGGAGTTGCACTGTAACTACCCCAATCTCATACAGGTCCCCACTCAGACTGCCTAGGCAGGTGACAGTGGTCAGTAAGATCTGGTTGGAGTGTGTGGCTCTGCACTTTCACAGACAGGTAGGAGGTGCCTGTGCATACTTCTAGAGGCGGCTCCCTCCTCCTCCCAGATCAGCTGTCTCTGGGCCAAGCAGGGCCAGGCCAGCCTAAAGTGCATTGTGTGTGCAAGGGAACAGCTCCAAGTGAGGACACTTCCTTCCAGGCCTGGGCAGGGGCCCAGGGTGATTGGTGGGTCAGAGCCTAGGGACAGGCTTCCACCCACGCAGACCTCAACAGGAGCCGAGGCTGAGGAAGAGGAAGTGGCTCCTGGCCTGCTCTCCTCTTGACAGAGTCTCACCCAGAGGGCACTGAGGAGGGCGGGAGTGCACAGGCTTCCGCCAGCCGCCCTCCAGCAGGTCCTGGACCCCTGCCTCCCAGGGTTACTTGGGATTATCCTCTGGTGTGAGGGATGCAGGCATCACTGGCCCTTCCCAGTCCGGGTGAGGCTCAAGGACACACGTGGGTCAGGCCCGAGGGGAGCCGGGGCCATCAGCAGCCTTAGTCACTGGCTGTCAGAGCCCCAGGGAGCCAGGCAAAGAGCTGGGCCAGCATCTTGTTCTGCTCTATTTTACTGCCTCGTTTATTGTACTTTGTTAGATTTTTTCATTGAGCTATATGACCCACGCGTGAAAAAGAGTACAAACCCCAGGTGTCCCACCCCCTGGATTTTCATATCCGTGTCCACCAGGCAGGCGGGGCCCCCTGCTCACTTCGCTGGTATTGGGTCAGGGTTTGGATGGGCCAGTCAGCCCCCAGGAGGCGCCTGTGGACCCTCCCAGGTTACAGGTGAATTGGGATGGCGCCCAGGGCCTGGCTGTGCACGGAGTCCACCTGGAAGGCCAGCCAGCAGAGATCCCTGCCTGGGCCACCCCAGCAGAGAGACACTGTGAGGTGGGAAACACCCAAGACACCCCATCTCTGACTTCTCCATAGTGACTAGCCGCAGGACTGAGCTAGTGACAGGACAGGAGGCACTCCCATCCCAGAAGCACACAGTGTGTCCAGCCGGCTTGTCCCAGCTGATACAGCAAAGACTGGCCTTGCTGGCCAGAGGCCAGGACATTCCAGCCAAAACCAGTGGAGCTGCAGGTCTAGGGGACAGGCTGCGGACACTCGCCTCCACCCTAAGGCCAGGCCAGCCAGGTGCCTCTTGCTGACCCCACAGACTGAGCTCATGTCCTGGCTCCAGACTAACCTCCGACCCTGGGCAGAAAGGGCCCTGAGCCTCAGTTTCCCCATCAGGAGGTTGAAGCGGTTCTCCCCACCCCACGGGTGCAGCTGAGGGCTGAGCAGGAAAGGGGCAGCTAGGGGCCTTGTCAGGGGAGGTGCTCTGAAAGGCTGCATCCTGTCTGTGCCCGGGGACAGGTGTTCACAGGGGAGAGACTCACACCCTCTCTTTGAGGCTGCTTCGGTCTGCCAGTCGGTCTGCCGGCCTGTCTGGGAGGTGACCTAGGATATGTCTCAGGCCTGGTTCTTCCTGCCCTTGGAGGAATACGCAGCGTTGCCAGTCAGCACGAAGCCCTGGCACCACGTGTTAGAGCCTGAGGAAGCAGGGATCACCGGGAGGGGTGTGCCCAGTGGCCACACGGCTGCATGCTGGGGGCCACCGACGCCCTGACCGTGGGCCTGGCACCTATCAAGAAGGACCATGGCAACCCCGAGAGGAGGTAGCTAATGAGCCCATGCTACAGAGCGGAAACTGAGGCTGAGGGAGAGGGAGTGGCTCCCCAAGTCACAGTGCTGGGGTGCAGGAGGGATTGAACCCAGCCTCGAGCTCCGGGGCAGAGGGTGAGATGCAGGAGAGGACCTGCCGCCCAGGGCTGAGCTGTGAGGAGGAAGTGAGGGGCTGCAGCGCATCAGGAGCAGTGGTGAGAGGTCCCTCCTTCCTCCCCTCCCCGGTGGTCCGAGGGCGACCAGAGGGGAAGTGTCAGGGGGGCCCTGGGAGTGACAGGGCCTGTTCTCTGGGCCCCATCCAGACACCAAGCCAGCCAGGTGTCAGTAGCTGCTGGAACACGCCCAAAGGCAAAGGTTTGCGCCCAAATTCCTGCCCCAGGTGAGTGGACCTGGCCGGGCTTGTCTGGCTGGCCCCACCCGCCCAGCTCCTCTGGCTCCAGGCAGCTTCTCCCCTCCCCACCAGCTCTGCAAGTGTGGGGCCTCTGAGGCCTGGGTGTCAGCAGGGCCCGGCTCGCAGTCATCACCCTCCACCTGCTGTGGTCTGCAGGTGGCTGTGGGCAGGAGGCTGTGTGAGGCCAGGGCTGTCCTGTCCCCGGGGTGCTCAGGGCCTGTGGGGCAGGAAGAGGACAATACACAGCTCATCTCGGGAGGGTCTAGGGCAGCGGGTCTCACGTGGCGGTTCCCCCAGGACACATGGCAGTGCCCAGCTGTCACCTGGGGGAGAGGATGGTGCTACTGGCCACTAAGGGGTGGAAGCCAGGAATGCTGCCCAGGACAGCCAGCAGGGAGGCCTCAGCCCAGAGGTGCTGAGGCTGGGCTTTGAAGGGCTATGACCCAGCTGAAGACCTCTCTGAGGAGGAGACTTTGTCATGCAGTGACCAGCCCTAGCCCTGAGAGGAAGACCGGGGGGGGGGGGGGGGGGGGCGAGGGGGGAGAGAAGGGAGGTGTGCAGACACACTGAGATGAGGGCCGGGGGCAGGTGGGGTCTGGTGCTGGCTCTCTCCCCCAGGGCCCTGCTCCCAGCAGCCTCTGCTGCTTTCCTCCCTGGGTGGGCAGGCGGTGGGGGCTCACACATTCCTGGCAGAGATGGGGGGAAGGCAGTCTGTCAGCTCCTGCAGTTCCTGGAACAGGGCCTCAGGCTGGCTGAGGACACTCAGGGTCAGCCTCCGCTAGAGAGCGTGTGGGTGCAGGCCCAGCCGCACAGGGCCTCCAGGAGGGGAGCTAGCACCTTGCAGATAAGGCCGGTGTGTCATCAGCAGAGCCCCTGGCCAGCTGGGAGCAGTGTCACAAGGGGCCAGAGCCTCTCGGGTCTGCGGGCTGTGAGCATGACATTAGGGGTGCCCGTTAGCACAGGGTGGAATTGGCCAAAGGACCAAACACAGATGGTGGAGGCGAGTCAGGAAAATAGCTCAATTGTTTGGGGCCCAGGGAGGAACATCCCAGGGCAAGGCCAAGCCCAGGGAGCTGGGAACTCTCAGCGTTAGACCCCAGAGCCCCCATCTGGTGCCCGGAGGGGCCTGGAGGAGCCTGTGGACAAAAGGGGCCACATGCAAACGCGACAAGCTCAGGGGAGGCCTGCGTGGCGGTCTTGCAAACTCAGAGACCTAAAGTCACCACAAAGGATGGTCTGAAATTAAACTTTAACTAAACACAGTGATGGTGGGCAGTTATGTCCTAGGTGGGTATCTTCACTCACAAGGTCAACCTTTACCTAAGTGAGCCTATGTGTCTTTTTGCATCTGTGATAATACACCCTGGAAATGTCTGGGTAGCTTGTAACTTCCCTTTTTCTGAAGCCCTTGAGGCACAACCTAATGGGCCTGGGCTCCAGGATAGAGACCACAAAATCCTTCTTATCATGTTAATTGTTCTTGCACCACCTAAGTACGAGTTCGTCATTTTGCTTTTTGTCCAATCCCAGGGGTTTTCCACCGCTTTGCTTTCTTCCACCTCCTTACTCCATCACCAATGGATTCCATGTTACCCACCTATGTCCCTCCTCTGATGGCAATGTATAAATACAGATGTAACCCGCCATTCTCCGGAGCATTACCTCAAATTGTTGAGGTTCTGCTTCCCAGCATGTCGACAGTTTGGCTCAAGTAAACTCACAAAAATTCTTGACAGGTTTCAACGGTGTTTTAGATAACCAGCCTCTGAGCCACTGTTTATACTCCCCCGGGGAGTGTCTCCAGAAGAGCCTAGGCTAATGTTTTGTAAATGTTGAAACTTGAGGCAAACAGAGGCCTGGAGCTGAGTCTCCACCCCTCCTCAAGGGCAGGAAGGAGGCCACCTGGCCCACCCTCTCCTACCAGCTCAATTGAGCTGGATGCTTCCAGGCCAGCCCGGCCCCATGGACCTGCAGCATGGTCAGAAGCATCACAGCCACGGACAGTCACATATAAGTTGTGGACTCTCAGTCACGCCTCTTCTGGGCACGTACTCAGGAGCCAGGGACCTGAGGCCAGAGCTCCCCAGCGGGCAGGTGGGCACCCCTGGCAGGAAGTGGCTCTGTGACCAGGCTGCTGCCCCTCATCAGGAACAAGCCCTTCTCCAACTGCCCAGGAATACACAGGCACTCAGAGGCCAGACTTGGGGTGGGAGTGGCTGAGCTGGGCTAATCTAGGGCAGCTGCTGGGAGAGACAGAGACACAGACAGAGACAGAGACAGGGAGAGAATGAGAGACTAGAAAGGGTGAGACAGAGACAGAGCAGTGAAGAGAGGGAGGGAAGGGGGAGGGTTTGGGAGGGGGAGGGCCCGGGCAGTGTGTTATGGGGAGCAGATCCCCGGGCCAGCTGTCTGATGCTGCTCGGAGGAAGCAGCCAAGGCCAGGCAGGCCCAGGAGGGAGGCGACTTGCTGAGGGCAAGTGGCCTGGCTGGTCGAGGCACGGCCCAGCCGCTGAACCCAGGCCAGTGGTGGACAGGAGACCACACCTGCTGGGCATTTGTGTGGTTTGTGTGGTGCCGGGAGGGGCAGGCTAACCTCAGATTGCAGCTATAACCATGGCAGCCCCAGCAGGGTCAGGTCTGGGAGCTGCAGATCCAAAGTCTGGCCCCTGAAGGCACTGAGGACGGGAGGCTGGGGTTGGGGGCTGATCCCGGCAATTCAGGCATCGCTCACCCACAGCCAGCCCATCCTATCCCTGCCCTTCCCGAGATCAGATTCTTGCTGGGCTTGGAGCCCTCCTGGCCATATAAGGCCGTCTGTGGGCACCTCCTGGGAAGGCTGCAGAGCCCTCACCCTGCCCCCCACGGGAACCAGAGCTTGGCCAGGCCTACAAGGACCAGGCGTGGGAAGGGACCTCAGGAGCTCAGCCCTGTGAGGAGCGGGTGGGCAGGCCAGGCCTGGGGCTGGGACTTTGGAGAGACCTCACCACGCCTGTTCCCTGCAGGGCCGGGCTATGGATCGGGAGGGCAGCAAGGATGGGGTGGGGTGCTGGTGTGGACACAAAGCGACGTCCGGGGGATGTGGAACCAGGAGGCCTGGACTCCCAACTTCACAGCCCAGTACGGTGCTGGGAGGTGCCTGATGCGCCCCCTCCAGGGAGGTGCATGCGGCTGGGTCCTAAGAGGGGCCTGCCTGTTGCTGGACCAGCCCTTTGCACTTGCTGAGGAGGGCCTGAGGTGGGCTCTCCGGGCAGATGCCTGGAGGGCCAGGACGGGGGCAGGGAGAGGGGAGGTGGCCAGACCTAGGGGTTGGACCAAAAGGTTCCCAGAAAGTTACACGGAGAGCTGATCACAAGCCCCTAAAGGGGCAGGTGTGGCCCATCGGCTCCTCACGCCCCAGGCAGAAAACGCACCTCTTTGCCTGACCGGGCCCTGTCCATTGTCTCGGCCCTGTCCATTGTCTCTGCATCGGGGCTCACACACCTCTGAAATGTGCCTCTGACCCTCCTGACACACAGCACATGCTCCGAGCTACCCTGTGCTCCCACCCTCAGGACTCCCACCTCCACTCAAGTCCCTGACGTCTCTTCCTTCATTCACGTGCATAAAAGAAGCTGGAAAGCTGTCATTTCTGGGAAGCATTTGAGATCTTGCCTCCTGGCAATGTCGTGTTTGGCTCAAACAAATCTCGTAAAAATTCGCTACAGGTTTGGACGTTTCTTACGTCAAGGGGGGCGGGGCTCCATTGTGTTCAGGGCGGAGGGACCAGGCCCAGGACGAGGATCCTCAGGCAGGGCTGACCAGAGCGGGGCAGTGCTGGGCGGCAGCCAGGGCCTGGCTTTCATCCGAGGCCAAACAGGAGCCCCGCTGCCTGGGGGAGGCAGGCCAGCCCAGCAGGCACTCAGCCGCTGGAGCTGTTATCGGAAGGGTTCCAGTCCACCGGGGCAGCCTGACAACGGCGACCTCTGGCTTCTCCCGTCTTCACAGATCCACGGCCCAGTGTCAGCTGGGGGAGGGGGCTCTCCCACACTCAGCCTGGGAGGGAGACACTGAGCCATGGGAGGGGGCGTCCAAGCTGGAGCCTGGCCTCTGGACTGCTGTCTGCATTGACGTCAGGCTGATCACCCCATTGAGTCACGGCCCCATGTTCCTGAGTATCCTGGGCGCTCGTGGGGCCGGCCTGCCCGGCAGATCCTGCTGGGACGGTGAGCCAAGTCAGGAAGGCAGCTTTGGGGACCCTCTGTGGAGAGGAATGCCAGCTCAGGCCTCTGGCTCCGGAGCACACCTAAGCCTGACTGTGCCTCTCCCCCCACCAGGGTGCTGAAGCTCGGGGACAGAGGTCACAAGGCTCCCAGAGGAGGGGCTGTGGCCGGTCTCTGTTCCTTGGTGACCTGGTGGCCTCTGAGGTTTCCCGGGACCTCATGCCCACAGATGGCCTAGTCCCGACAGCAGCAGGGCGGGGAAGGCAGGACTCCTTCCAGAGCAGCAAGGGGCTGTCCCCAACAGTCCTCCTGCTAAGGACTCAGGCTCTCCCTGGACCCCTTCCTCTGAGGCAGCAGCCCTCAGGTAGGGAGGTGGGTGGCAGACCACAAGGGTAGGGGTATCTGGCCTGGGGAGGGGTCCAGGCTGCTCTGGGCCTCCTGCTGGTCCTCAGGTCTAGGCCTCCATTCCTCAAGGCCTGCCCTCTGCCCACTGGTCCCAACCTCGAGTCCCAGCCGAGAGCCGTGGGAGGCTCCAGCTCAGCAGCGGCTAACAGAGCAGGAGTGCTCCCATCCTGCTGGGTCAGACCTGCGGCCCGCGGGCTGCATCCCGCCCCCAACGAGCCTTTCTGCGGCCCAGCCGTATAACGGTATGTAAGAAGTGTTCTAATAAAAATTTCGTAACATAATTTTTACAATATCCTGTTATATATAATTATTAATAACGAACTGCAATGTTCACTAATGACTGATGACTATAATCATGTTGCATTCATTTCCCTTATGTGTAGGCGCACCATTTCCCTCCACTAATACCAGCAGTGAATATTTTAGCAGCGATTACCAAGTCATTAGTCTTGTACTCACTTCTTTGGTGTGCGTAACAGGAAGTATTTTGCTTTCAGAGAACAAGAAAAATAGGTTTATTTGTGTTACCCTTATTAATTTGTGCAGTTATTCAGTGTCTGGTAAGTTAACAATCAAGAAAGTGTCGGTCTGCGGACTGAAAGGTCCTGGGTTCGATTCTAGCTCTCTATCTCTCTCCCTTCCTCTCTGTAAAAATCAATAAAATATATTTAAAAAACAAAAAAGAAAGAAAGAAAGAAAGAAAGAAAGAAAGAAAGATGAGAGAGAAACATCAATCAGCCACCTCCAGCACACCCCCTACCGGGGATGTGCCCACCACCGAGATACATGTTCTTGACTGGAATCGAACCTGGGACCCTTGAGTCCACAGCTGATGTGCTACCCACTGAGTCAAACCGGTTAGGGCTGTTCTATTATTTTATGTTAATGATCAGGGGCCCAGTGCATGAATTCGTGCACCTTGAAAGGAACTGTGGGCCATGAGGCTCCAGTGGGCACATGGCCTGGTCTCCTGTCTGCTGGCAGCCTCACTCCTACTACCCCTGCTCCCAAGCGCTGACAGAGTGGTCCCTGCTTGCACCCTTTGACAGTGTGGAGTGATCGGGGCTAGTGCCAGCAGCGGGCACGCTGCTCTGATCGCCCTCAGAAGCAGGGGGAGGTGGAGAAAGCCTCAGGGATGGTTGGGGCCAGTACCCCACCCCCCCCACCCCCCTGCTCACACCCACTGAGGGCACCAAGTGATCGCCCTTCAGGAGCAGGAGGAGGTGAAGAAGCCCTGAGGGGTGATCAGGGCTGGCAGCCTTTGCTTGCACCCACTGACGGTGCCAAGCAATTGGGACCAAGGCTGGGCACTGGCAGCATGTGCGAGTGGCAGCCCCGGCACCAGCAACAGGTGCGAGAGGTGGGACCGCAGTGCAGGGACAAAGAATTTTCAGTAAATGCCAGAGGCTCGCCCGGATGACAGCAACTGGCACCCCGCCTTGATCTGGTGTCCCCGCTCCACCATCCCGCCATGGCCAATGCCACCATGTTCCACACTGTGCCGCCTGCTGCCAATACCTGCCATGCTCTGTTAGCGCACACATGTCATAGCGACCGACTGTTTGGTTGTTCGATTGTCTTGCCATTTGGTCTATTTACATATTAGGGATATATATATATATATATATATATATATATATGACTCGTTTATTTAGCCCTTTGTATTCAGCATGTCTCTATAGAAATAAACCTATGTTTCTATGAAAATTGAAGCTTTTGGTTTTTTTGTGGCCACATAACTTAAACCTTCTTTATTTGGCCCGTCTTAGCTTTTGAGTCTGACATGACCTCCTGATGAGGCTGCTTCCAGCTCTGAGTGCTCACTGGCCCGGTAATGTGGTCCTCCACGCCTGCGACTTTAGCCGCCAGCCTCCCAACCAGCCTGGGGGCACCTGCTTCCTGTCCATGCCCACAGACGCACTTGCCTGCTGGCTTCCCTGGAAGGGCACCAGGAAGGGGGGGCCACACCACTTCAAACCACAGCACTAGCTCCCTCGCCCCCTTCCCCGGAGACAAACACAGGCCAGGAAGCCTGGGCTCCCTCCTCACGCCACACTGCACGGCCCTCTCGAGGGGGCAGGGCCCAGGGACGGCTGGGGCCCGGGGCCTGGAGGCCCGCACAGCCACCTGTCAGTCATTGTGAGCACAAGGACCTGTGTGCGGAGCAAGTGGGCGCCCCATGCGACTGCTTCCCGGAGAGCCTCTGGCTGAGCAGGGTGCCGCTTGGCTGGCAGGTCCCACACTTGCCCCGCAGATGAGCAGCAGGGCTCCTGGGGCAGCAGGGCCATTGCAGTGGGCAGGGGGAGGAAGTCAGGACTCGGGGCACCAGGACTGGGTGTGCCCTGCTGGACATTCAGGACAGAACGCTGGGCTACCTGGTTGGGAGGTGCCCAAGGACCTGGGAAGGCAGTGAGCGGCTGACTTTGTGCTCTTGGCTCTCCCTGGACCTTTGGCCTCGTTTTCCCGTCTTTACATGGGAAAGGTGCCTGCGGCCAGAGTCTGAGGAAGGCAGGACACACTCGCTGGGCCCTGGGGAGGACGTGGGCAGCAGGGTGATAGGGGGCCAGTTCCTCTCCCCTCAATGCTCCCATCCTCCACGCTGTCCCCTCCCTGGCAGGGCACAGACACAGAGGCAGAGAGTGGGCACCACATCTCGCTGCCCCACCTCCCACCAGCCATCAGTTGCTCCCTGGCAGCTGTGAAGAACCTCCTCCAGCGGTGCTAGGGCGGACTCAGCACATTCTCCTCGCCTGCCCCTCCTGCTCTGTCTGGGGCGGTGGGCGGAGACCTGGCCCCCAGGGGGTTCAGAGGGAGCCCACCCACCACCTCTGCTCACTGGTCCCTCCAGGGAAATTGGGAAGCTTACCTAGATGGGGGAGATCCCAGCCTCTAGCCCCCGACTCCCAGCTACCATGGGGGTGCCGGGGGCAGGAGTGTACGGCTGTGGTGTTTGTGAGGGGGGAGGGGAGGAGAGGGAGGGGGAGGCATCTTGGACACTGTGCCTGGAGGCAGCTGTCCTTCGCAAGGGACCATAAATTACCCTGAGCAGGCCTGTCCGGTGCCGCCAGATTCCTCCAGGTCTCCTGCCCACCCTCTGAGCCGGCCCTCCCCCACCCTGAGCCTCTTCTCCTCGCCCACCCCAGGTGGGAGAACTGGGTGAAGTTACTGAATGAACAAGCTGGAGAGGAGAGGGGCGGGAGGGGCATTCCCGCTGCCTGTTTTTCAACTCCTAATGGAGAGAAGGGGCCGCCCAGCCCCTACCTACAGACTCAGGATTTGAGGGGGGTGGGGCAGCCAAGAGGATGCTAAAGGTGGTGCAAACTGTGGGGAGGGGGCAGGACCCCCACCAGGACAGCAGGATGTGGCCCCACGAACTCACCTGGCCCCCAGGACTGTCCAGAGGTCTCACGTGGGACAGAGCCCGCTGGCTGGCTCAGAAAATGGGGAAGCTGCCAGCCCCACCTTGGGTTTCCCTGGAGGCTGATTGGGTCAGAGCCTCCTCATGTAGAAACAGCGGGGACAGAATCCCAGCCTGGCCTCCAGGCTTTGTCAGTCTCCTGGGTGTCCTCCCTGTACAGGGGCGGCCCTGAGCAGGAGGGTTCAGCCTGGCCCACCGAGTCTAGGTCCACATTGCCCCAAGCACAGGCACCGCGGGGCACAGGGAGGTTCACACGCCCCCACCCGCACAGCAGGTGCTCATACATGTGCTCCGGGCTTCCTGGCATCCACCAGGCCCTGAACACGCTTCCTTCACAGTTTGCGTGGGTGCCAAGTCCAGTCCCTCCCGATCCATCTCCCTGTTTCATATGCTTTTCCCAAACCGCGGGGGCGGGGGCAGGGGCGGGGGCGGGGGAAGCATGGGGTCTGCCATGGGGGTTCCTCTGTCCCTCTGCCAATGGGATTCCCTCCAGGGCCCCAACACGGCCCCGCACACGGACACCCGGCCGCGCACACGGACACCCGGCCGCGCACACGGACACCTGGCCGCGCAGGAGCAGAGTGCTCCTTCCCGCACACCTGCAGATGAGGACGACATGGGACAAGTGAGGGAAATAAAGCCGAAAACCGGCCTTGGGAGAGGGGGCGGCTGTGTGGGGGTCTCCGGAGGGCACCCGTCCAACTGGGTGTGTGTGTGTGTGTAGCCAAACAGACGTATGGCCGTCGCTGGGGCCGCTGCGTGGTCCGGGGTGCGGGCGGGGACGCGCTGCGTCCTGGAAGGACAGACGCCGCGGCTGGAGCGGGCGGTGCGGGATGGTGCGGCCGCCCGGCAGGAGCCCGAGCCGCCGGCGCCGGGCCGCGAGGGGCCGAAGGTGCGGAAACAAAGAGCGGAGGCTCCGGGCTGGGAAGCCGGGTGGGCGCGGCGGACCGGGCGCCGCGGGCCGCGGGATGTCGCTTGGGACCCAAGCCCTGCCCGGAGGGGCCGGGCCTCTCGGGGTCCCCACGGCCTGGCCCGGGGCCAGCAGGTGCCCCTTCCGGAGGCGGCCGCCGGGTCCGGAAGGGTTAAGGCCGCCCCTCCCCCCTCCCGTCCCCGGGGCGCGGGGCTCCGGCGCCCGGGCGGGCGGGGCGGGGCCTGGCGTCCGGGCGGAGCGAGCGGCCCCGCGCACACCCAGGGCTCCCGGGCGCGCAGTGCGGAGAGCGCCCGGAGCTGGAGATGGCGAGGTGGCGCCCCGTGCCGCCGCCGCTGCTGCTGGCCGCGCTGGCCGTGCTGGGCGCGGCGCGGGCGGCCGGCGACCTCAGCCTGCACCCGCCCTACTTCAACCTGGCCGAGGGCGCCCGCATCGCCGCCTCCGCCACCTGCGGCGAGGAGGCCCCGGCGCGCGGCGCCCCGCGCCCCACCGAGGACCTCTACTGCAAGCTGGTGGGGGGCCCCGTGGCCGGCGGGGACCCCAGCCAGACCATCCAGGTGGGCGCGGGCCGGCGGGTGGCCGCGGGGGGTGCGCCGGGCTCGGGCTCTGCGACTCCACATTTCGGAGAACAGACGGGACCCCAGCTCGCCATTCAGGCTGTGCCGGGACCTGCGTGCTCCCGTCGCCCCCGCCCCCGGAAGGCGGGACGCCGCCGACGGCGGGGCGAAGGGGGCGGCTGGTGCCCAGACCTTGGCGCCCGAGGCCGGGGTGCGGGCGAGGTGGGAGCGGCGCCGCCTGTGCGGAGGGGCGGACCGATCCGCCTTCCCCGGGACGAGCTGGAACTTGCTGTGGCGTCCGGATGGGACTGGGACGGCGGGAGGGACCAGACCCCGGAGGTTTCCCCGCTCGCTGCAAAGTGAAAGCCATCCCTGCTGGGGTGTCTGGGGCTTGGCGGGGACCTGGGTGGAGGAGGTGGCAAACAGCTGGGTCTCTGACGGGGTGGGGACGGGGAGCGCCGTCAGAGCGGCACCTCTGCCCCCAGGTGGCCAAGTCCTCAGGGTGAAGACCCTGGGCAGGGCCCCTCCCACGCCAGGAGCCTGCAGGTGGGGGTTGGGTCAGGTGCCCACACATGGTAACACGCTCTCCCCCAGGGAGGCAGGCTGCCAAGGCCCCCAGGGCTGGGGTCCTGTGAGCTCCTGGGGTGGCCTTGGGGAAGCAGGTAGGGTCTGCTCTAGGGGTCCCTGACACCCTGTATGGGCCCACCTTTCCATTTCTGAGGAACCTTCAGGAGAGTTTGGGGTCCCCAGGGCCGGAGGAGGTCCAGGCCACCTCCTCCCTGATGGGAGAGGCTGGGGGAGGGCAGGAAGGTAGTCGGACGGTTGGGTAGCTGGGGTGGGTGATGAAGGAGCCTTCACTGCGCGCCTTCCGCTTCCCGCCCTCCCCTTCTGCCTGCCCTGGCCCTCAGTGGGGGGACCCTGTGTGGCAGAGCCATTCTTGGCGGAGTGCTGCCTCCCTCAGATGCCCATTACCTGCATGGTCTCCTCTAAGCCCCGCACAGCAGAGCTGGGAGGTCTCACTCTCACATTTCCAGTGGGGAAACTGAGGCCTGAAAAGGCGCAGACACCTGTGGAAGCCTCACAGCTCTGACCTGGCGGGGTGAGCAGTGAGGAGTCCCTGGCACATCTGGTTGACGCCAAAGGGGCTGGCTCCGGGGAAGGAACTTGTAGGGGGTTTCCAAAGCTGCCCCAGGGGGGCTGGCCAGTCCCCACTGTGCCTCACTGCTCAGCTGAGATTCCGCCACTCAAGTAGTGGAAGCTCCTGGCTTCCTCTGAACCCCGACCACTCCTCCCCACCCATGCTGCCTGGCCCAGGTGGCAGACCCCTGAGGAGGGAAAGGAGAGCCTGGAGCAGAGCTCAAAGCCCCTCCCCCCTGCCTCTCCTTAGTTGCGTGGTTTTCCTCCCAGAACCTGAGTGCCCTCGTCTGTAAGATGGGCACGGTGTGAGGGTGCCCTTTCCCTCCACTTGGAGGCTGGGAAGCCATTTGTCACAGTGACCACTTGGCACCAGTGGCAGCCCCGGTGTTAGGGGACGGAGCTGGCCTGAGTGAGAAGTGTCAGCCTGCTTGCCTGGTCCACGGTCTGGCAAGAGGGGCCGAAGCTTGCCCCCGAAGCCGGCGGCACTCGGGGTAGGACCTGCTCCGAGGCCGCTGGGGTGAGGCATGGTAGGAAGGCCAGCAGGACACGAGCTGAACAGCCATGGGACTTTAGACAAGTCCCTGGACGGCCCAGCACCGCCCCCTCTCCTCTGGGGGCGGGAGGTCTACTCAGTGCCCTGGTCTCCGATCGGTCGGAGAGGTGCCAGGAGATACAGCCCACCTTCTCTCCATCCAGAGAGCCCGGTCTTGTGCCACGTGGGGGAGGTCACAGAGGGCATGGGGCCCTGGGCTGCAGGCTCCCAGCTCCCAGGGGACCCCCTGGAGGAGACAGGACAGAAGCTGGCGGGGCCAAGGCAGGGGGAGCCCTGCTGGCGAGGCGGTCGTGCGGGCAGCCCTTCCAGCCTCAGGTGGGCACGGGAGGAGCTCAGGACTGGCCGCAGGCCCCGGAGGCAAGTGGGGGGCTAGGCCACTGGCGGTGACTCAGCGGGAGGGGAAGTTCTCATGGCCTCTCCCTGTCTCCGCTCCCAGCAGGAGCCTCCGCACCGAGGTGTGGAGGGAACCGCGTCCCCTGCCCGCTGCGGCGGCCAGGCACAGTGAGGACTATAGGGTCACCTCCAGACTGTCCGCAGGGGCCTGGCCGGAGCCCCCGCACCCAGCCACACGGGCTCACAGGCGGGAGGCTCTTACACAGGCAGCCTTCTCTGGAACGCCGCCATCCCAGCCACACGCCTTGCCTCCCTCCTCCGAGAAACCTCCCGCCACCAGGTCCCTGACAGCCTGCACCCATGTGCACAGCACTGCTGGCGACACCCTTGAACCCCTCCTCTGTTCGCCCAAGAGCTCCCACAGGCCCGGGAGCCAGAGCTCCAGGTTCTAGCCCAGGTTCACCATCCGAGCCCGGCATACGGTCCCCCTGGCTCACGCCACTTCTCTATGTCCTCCGCGCTCTGTGCCCGCGGTGTGGCAGCCAGCACCCCCAGCTGGCAGCCCCGGAGAGGCGTAAACAGACTCACTAATAGCCAGACGTTCCAGGTCTGGAGGGAGGATAAAAAAGCAAGGTGATGTCTGGGGGAGCAGAGGGGGGAGCGGAGGGGGGTCAGCATCCTGGGTGGTCTGCTAGATCTGGGTGGGGCACTGTTAAGGAGGTGACATCTGAGCTGAAATGGAGGACAGAAGGTCAGAGTGCAAAGGCCCCAGGCAGGAGCAAGGTGTGAGATGGGGGACTCAAAGCACCAGGACCCAGAAGCCCACTCTGCTGCCTCCCAGGTGCCCGGAAGGAGCCAGGGCAGCCCATCCAGGGGAGTGGGGTGCAGTGCGCGTGTGGGGCCTGGGAGTGCCCCACCCCCACTTCCAACTCCTCCAATGAGGCCTGGCCCCCTGGGAGGCTGAGGGGGTAGTGTCTGCCTTTCCCAGACTCTGGCCTCAATCACTGCCAGGTCCCCGAGGGCTGGCTTTGTGTGTGCGGAGGGATGGCAGGTCTGGTTTCCTCTGGGCGGGAGGAGAGGGAAAGGGAGGGGGAGGGGGAGAGAAAGCGGGAGCGGGAACTGGAGGGCTGGGCTCCACTGGGCCAGTGGCCAGGGCCCAGCCCTGCCCCCACCTCACCCCACCCCAGGTTCTGAGCACCTGCTCCTCCACATTAGGGACGGCAGGCCAGGACGCTGGGAGCCCTCTGTCCCCCAGGGGACAGGCCCCTGGCAGGTGTCTGGACTGTGATGGAAGCAGCTGCCAGGCCTGGGTGGGATCATTAATCCAGGGACAGCTGAGGCAGATGCCAGCATTACCCCCACTCTTCGGATGGGGACACTGAGGCTTAGTTAGCAGCTGTCCTGCCTTGGCCAGGTCCCAGCACTCAGAAGCAGCAGAGCCAGGAGGTCCAGGCCCTGCCTGCTGACTGCCCACATGCCTCCACTCTGGGCCTGTCTGCACAGGCCACTGGAATGGCTTGGCTCTGTCTCTCTGGAGACCCTAATCCAGATGGCTCTCGGTGAAGCCTGGCGGGTGTGTAGGAGACACGCCATTGGGAGGCGGGGAGGGGGTCTGGCTGTCTTAGTGCTCCTGGCCCCCTGGCCCTTGGCCTCCGGGCCACTCCGCTCTCTGTGTGTAGGAGCAAGCGAATTGCCCCTTGACTGGCCCTTCCCCCCAGCCCCAGCGACATTGGCTTTCTCCCCCTTTACTCAGTGGTTCTTCCTGCCCCAGGGTCTTTTTGCGGGCAGTCCCTCTGCCGGATCACATACCGCCTTATGGTGTATGCCACCTCCTCAGAGAAGCCCACCTTGATTTTCCCATCTAAAGTGGGTGTCAAACATCTAAAGTTGTTTGAGTGTTATCCCGTGCACCAAAAGGTTGCTGGTGTGGTTTCCTGTCAGGATGTGTATGGGAGGCAATTGATCGATGCCTTTCTCTCTCTCTCCCGTCCTCTCTAACAAAATCAAGCACACGTGGCTCAGTGCTTGAGCATCGATTTATGAACCAGGAGGTCATGTTGATTCCCGGTCAGGACCCAGGCCCGGTTGCAGGCTCGATCCCCAGTGTGGGGTGTGCAGGAGGCAGCCAATCAATGATTCTCTTTCATCATTGGTGTTTCTATCTCTCTGTCCCTCTCCCTTCCTCTGTGAAATCAATAAAAATATTTAAACAAACAAATAAATGGGCTGGGCACCCCTCTCCTTCCCCACCTTGGTCTCTCCATAAGGGATGTGGCCACCTCTCACTGAGTGAAGGAGGCAGTAGACACAGGGAGTGAGTGAATGGTGGACGGGGCCTCAGGTTGGGATGTCGGCTGTGATGGTGGAAGAGTGAGTGGAGGGGACGAGCAGTCCCGCCCTTCTCCGCCATCTGACGGCTCCGTCCCCCCAGGGCCAGTACTGCGACATCTGCACAGCCGCCAACAGCAACAAGGCACACCCCGTGAGCAACGCCGTGGACGGCACGGAGCGCTGGTGGCAGAGCCCCCCGCTGTCCCGCGGCCTGGAGTACAATGAGGTCAACGTCACCCTGGACCTGGGCCAGGTAGGGCTCCTTTGTCTGTCACAGCCCTCGCCTCTGCGGTTCTGACCCCGGGTCCCACCGGAGTGCACCGGGCCAGCCAGACCTCCTGGGGCGGGCCCAGCACAGACACAGGGGTAGCCGCAGGCACCTTGCGTGTCCTCTCCACATCCCTGTGGGGTGGAGTGGGGGTGCTAAGGGTCCAGCACGGCGGCGGCAAACGCTAGGCCTGGTGTGCATTCTGAGGAGTTCTGCCGGGAGCCAGGCTCCAGCTTGCTGGTGTGGGAGGGGCCCAGGAATGCGGGGGAGGCCGGTGGAAGTGGACATTCCTGGGATACCTGTGCAGCCTGCGCCCGCCCGGGGTCAGGTGTGCCTGCTCCCTGCTCCGGGGCCTGTGCAGCCAGGAGGGTGGGGCCGGCATTTTCCAGAGACGAGAGTCTCCTTGGTGGGCCCTGCCGGGTCAGACTCGGGTCCAGGGTGTGTCCTGGTACTGTGTGACTTTGCCTAGGTGCCTGACCTGGGAAGTGGGCTAGCAGTCCCGTCGCCTCCTGGGCTGGGGTGGGGGCGTGTAGGTGAGGCCAGGCCTGCCTGGAGTTGGGGTGACAAGGTTGATCTTGCCAGACCGCGCCCCGGAGGCAGGGAAGGGTCAGGCCTAGAAGCTGGAGTCCAGCCACGTGACCCAGTGCGCCTGCCTGTGGCCACGCCTCCTCCTGCGGCTGCTGCGACCCTGAGGGTCTGAGGAAGGCGGCCCAGTGTCTCCCCTGAGCTGACCGGAAGGGCAGACCCAGGGGCAGGTTCGGGGTACAGTGTTGGGCACCTCCCTGGAGGTCTACAGGCCTGGCCTAGTGGTTGGTAGGCGGTGAGGGGAATGGGTTTCGGTTCTAACAGGTGGCCTGAAATGTGGGGGCTCTGGATTGGCTGCGATGCCCTGGGGAAGGGGGCTGGGGGCGACTAGGGAGAAGCTGCCCCTCATCAGGCCCAGGGCCGGTGCTGGTGCCTGGCCCGGGCTGGCCCGGGTGCTGCGGGTCGGTCAGGGGGAACTTGTGCTGAGCTGGTGGGTTCTCGCCGCTCCTCCTGCTCCTCTTCTTCCCCTCCCCGTGGGACAGGCCTGGCCAGGCTGGGGGAGGGGCGAGGGCCAATGGCCCAGTCTCCATGGCAACCCCAGAGTGGCCTCAGAGCAGGTGGCACAGTGCCCGCAGCGAGGTGCCGTGTGCGGCTGAGGAGGAGCTCGCGGGGTCCCTGCCCCCTGGGCTCCCTGCCGCCGGAGCCGGGCGGTGGCAGGCAGCTCCTCTGCCCTGTGGACGGTCCAGGGCCAGGGAGAGGGTCAGCGTGCGCCCCTCCCTGACGATAGCGTGACCCGAAGGGGAAGGGGCCACTTCCCAGTCTCTTTGGGGAGGTGGACCCCCAACCCCCCTGTCTACCTGCCCTGGGTCCCTCCTCTCCCTCTCCTTCCTCTTCTCATCCACCTAGCCTCCCCCCACCCCAGTCCCTGCTGCCCAGGAGCCACCAGCCCGGTCTCGGTCTGGCCCAGGCTGCCAGCCTTGGTCGGGATGGCAGGGCCAGGGACTGCTCACCAGGGTGCTTTGGGGTGGGGTGGGGCGATGGACCCAGGCTCCCTCCATGGGTGAGAGGCGGGATTCTGGGGGGAACGGGGAGCGGGGCTCATTGCCCTCCTCCCTGAGCCACAAGCAGTGACTGGCTCTTTGGGGTGCCACCTGCTGGGGTTGGGGCGCAGACTGGATTCTGCCCTCAGCACCCGGTCTGGGCAGAGGAGCCCACGTAGGGTGGGGAGCGAGGGCTCTGGGGCCGAAGCACCGGGGAGGCGCCTGGAGGTGCCGGTGGGCCTCTGGGCCTCACAGTGACCCTGTGCCTCCAGGTCTACCCAGATCTGAGCACCTGGTGCCCACCGTCAGATTGAGGGGTCCCCAGGGCAGAACCCCCCAAGCACATTCCCTGGCGCAGATGAGAGACAGGCTGGGTGGGAGGGGCCCGGCTGAGCTAACCAAGTTACTCCCCCTTTGGGTAATCCTTGGAGGCGAGGGTCCAGGCGGGGCTGGGCTTCCTACAGGAAGTGGGGCTGAGTGGGCAGCGGGGCTGGGCACTGCGGTGGCAGGCGGCCAGCTGCCTTTGTTCTGGGATCTGGAGCGGATGCCCTGGAAAGGGGGTGGGGTGGCAGCCTGGGCATCAGGAGCCTTCCTGCTCGGGGAGGCTGAGGAAGGGCCGTGGCTGTACAGCCCCTCCTCTGCCGGCGGCCGCCCGCCCTCCCTCCGTGTCTGTCGCGTCCCGTTCTGACCTTTCGCACGTGGGGGATGTGGGACCCTCTTCCTTCCTGTGGCCGATGGAGCAACAGGTCCCAGGAGCCAGGTCCTGGCCGGGAGGGCGAGGAGGGCTCAGGCCTCGGGACCGGGCCCGCCCCCGCATGGGTCTCTGCCAGGGACCCTCAGGCCTGAGAGCCCTCAGCGCCAGCCTCCAGGTGGGGCCCGGCACATGGTGTGACTGCCTAGGGTCCTCCCAGGGGCCACGGGTTCTTGCTTGTCTCTGTCTCTCCTGTGGGCCCTCCTATGGCCTTGGGCTCCCCCTTCCCTGGACCCAGTGCAGGGCAGGCGCTGTTTCTGACCTCCTGGGCTCAGGCCACACGGCGAGGCTGGTCCTGACCCAGGTGCTCTGCCCCTACCAGGGATTCTGCCATGGGGTCTCAAGCCCTGTGCCCAGTCACCTGGGCAGGTGAGTTGAGGCCCATGGAGTGTCCTCCTCCCTGTCCAGTCAGCTCCCTGGTGGCTCTTACCTGTGGCTACAGCCCCCATTCCCCAGAGCCAGGTGAGGACCACTGAGCCCTGTGCTGAAGGGCCCGGTGAGGGTCTGTGCCCTCGCTGGGGGACAGGACATCAGATGGGTTTGCTGAGGAGCAGAGCTCCGGTGAGGCTGCCCTGGGCACCCGTGTGGAGAGACCAAGACCTTATCTGGTCTCCGGGCCTCGGTTTCCTCCTCTGTACAGGGGGTGAGGGCCCTGGGCACTTGCGTTAGGGCCTTTGTGCCTGAGTGAAGGCCCTTGCACACAGCTCCTGTGGCTGGACCCATTTCCAGGCGCCTCGCCCGCAGGCTGGCGGCTCAGGGCTCCCTGTGCGGCCGCCTGGTCCCCACATGCCTGCTGGCTGGCTCCCCAGTGGGGTTATTCCAGGGGAGTGGCAGGAAGTTCAGTCGAGGCTGGCCAGGCTCTGGTTACTGAGCCCAGCAGCCAGGACAGGTGTGGGGCCTGGACTGGACTCAGCGCCTTGAGCTGGCTCCCTGGGGAGGGCCATGGGGAGGTGCCTCTCCTTGTGAGAACCGGTGAAGCCCTGCCTCTGCGTGGCCTTTTGCTGACACAGCCCTTCCCTGCCTGGTGCCTCCTGCGCTGCCGCACCCTCAGCGCCGCACAGCGCGCCTGGCTGCTCGCCTCGCTCAGGTGCACAGAGATGGCCCGCCACCTCACACTGGGCCCCCCAAGGCCCCTGCTTCCATCTGGCTGTTTGTTTTTTAATTATTATTGAATTTCAGAGAGAGAGGAAGGGAGAGGGAGAGAGAGATAGAAACAGCAATGAGGAACGTCATTGATCGGCTGCCTCCCGCACGCCCCCACCAGGGATCGAGCCTACAGCCCAGCATGTGCCCTGACCCAGAATCGAACCAGGGACCTCTTTTTCCTCCGTCAACACACAACTGCTGAGCCACACTGGCTGGGCTCCCGTCTCTGTTTTTTTGGTTTTATCATTTGTTTTTTAAAAATACATTTTATTGATTTTTTACAGAGAG
Source organism: Pipistrellus hanaki (assembly GCF_964339955.1). NCBI lineage: Eukaryota > Metazoa > Chordata > Mammalia > Chiroptera > Vespertilionidae > Pipistrellus > Pipistrellus hanaki. The sequence goes on along the minus strand of NC_140508.1, from coordinate 5,357,110 downwards.
GAAGGGAGAGGGATAGAGAGATAGAAACATCGATGAGAGAGAAACATCGATCAGCTGCCTCTTGCACACCCCCTACCGGGGATGTGCCCACAACCAAGGTACATGCCCTTGACCGGAATCGAACCTGGGACCTTTCTGTCTGCAGGCGGACGCTCTATCCCCTGAGCCAAACCGGTTAGGGCTGGTTGGTTTTATTGTTGTTAATCCTCACCCGAGGATATTTTTCCATTGGTTTTTAGAGAGAGGGACGAGAGAGGGAAAGACAGAGAGAAACATCGATGTGAGGGACAGACCGACTGGCTGCCTCCTCCCAGAGCCCGCCCCGGGCCAGGGCCAGGGCCAGGGCCGGGGCCAGGGCCGGGGCGGAGCTTGCAATCCAGGTACGTGCCGCTGGCCAGAACTGAGCCTTCAGCCCCAGGCAGCGCTCCCTCCGAGGGCCCATCTGTTTTAAACAAACCCGCAGGTTGACCTCCAGCAGCGCCGCTCACCAGACTAAACTGTGTGTGTTTGAGGTCCCCTGGGATAAACTCCACTTCCTGTGGCTGGGCGGCCACCTGGCCTGCGGGCTCCTGCGGGGCGGGGGGAGGGAGGGCGCAGGGAGCACACGGAGGCCTGGCCCACGCCGGGCAGCTCCTGAACACCCCCTCCCTGAGATCCCCACCCGCTCCGCGCACCTGTTCCCCCAGCCGGGCACCCGTCCCTCCCGCAGCGCCGGCCGGGCCTCTGCTGTCCCCTCTGCTTTCCCCTGTTGTACTTTTCCGTTCCCCGTCTCTCCTGGAGCGGGCCCTCCCCGACCTGGAGCGGACGGCTGTTCTTTTCCCAGGTGGGGCCTGCCCGGACTCACCTGCCCTGCCCTGGCCCCCAGGCCGGGCAGCCCCCGCTGTGGGGAAACCTCCATCGAGGTTCCCAGAGGGGCCTCTGCGGAGAGGTGGGCAGGCTGGGGAGAGGGCAGACGTGAGGGGCTGGGCCAGGTGCTTTCAGCAGACCGGCTGGGGGCGCAGAAGGCCGGCCCAGCACCTGGGCAGGGAATCCAGGAGGCCTGGGTGCCCCGCTGCTCACTCTGGCCTGGGAGCTAGCCCGGACGCCCGGTCTAGGAGGGGCTTCCTGCCTCCACCCGGCCACCGCCTGGGACCCTGGCCCGGCCCCAGGAATCAGCCCGCTTCCGGCAGGCCGGGCTGAGTCAGGGCTGCCCAGTGATTCACACAGCCTGCCTGGTGGGTGGGGGCTGGGCCCTCTCCTCCCTGCCTAGCTATCCCTGGCTCTGAGATGGGCCAGGGCAGAGACGGGGTGTGCTGGCCTGACCATCTAGCAATGGGGGGTTCCAGCCACCACCCTGCCCTTGTGACAGAGGTGCTGAGCCCAGGAGGCTGCTGGCCACCCTCTGCACCCTCCAGGCTTCATTCCTCCTGGTGTCCAAATCTCTGCCCGGCCCCCAGCTGGCCTCCCCTCCCCACGGCCTCTGCTCTCCAGAGTGGAGTGTGGCAGCAGGACAGGTGGCTGCTGCTTCTGCTTGTCTGCCTCAGGGCCAGGTGGCATCACACCACACTCCGGACCCTGTGTTTCTTTCCTCTGCTCCTGTGCCCAGGAGGGGATGTGGCTCCCCACGCCGCACGGCCATTAGCGCCTGGAGCCCACCCTGGGCCTCCTGCTCTGGCCTGGCCCCGTCAGGCATTGGGCGCGGGGGAGGGGCAGATGCCCTCCTGGGGCCCTGTGTGGTCAGGCCGGGAGTGGGGGCCAGGGTGTAGTGACCGAGAGGCCGTCCGGCTGCTGTCCTGGAGACGTGCCTGCCCCAAAATAGCCAGATTGTTAAAAATAACTCAGGAGGCCTTTGTTTGGCTTTTGCTTAAAAGACGTTCTTTCCCTCTGCAGAGAACTCTGCGGCGGGAAAGGTCAGCCTGCGCTGGCAGCAGAGCCTGTGGGCGGGGGCGGGGGGCAGGGCGGTGGACGAGGCGGCCCGGCTCTCCGGGGTCATGCCCAGTGTGGCCTCAGGAGCGGCACAGGCTGGGGACAGGTGGAGAGAGAGCTCTGGGCTCACGCCCTTCCTCCCCTCCAGCCGGGCCAGGGCCCCCCAACCCCCGTGTGACAGACAGCTGACCAGGTGGACAGCGGCAGGGGCGGGTCTTCCTCCAAGCGCGGCCCAGCATGACAGGCGTGGGGGGGCGTTCCCATGACGCCCGGTCCTGCCCCATCAGTGTCTTCACATCAATATTTGTGCAAGTGCCCTCAGCTGGGAAAAATGCAGCCGCCGGCCGCGGGAGGGGCAGAGCCGGCCAGTGACGCTGCAGCCTGGTGCCTCACTCAGGGAAAGGCGGGGGTGGGCCCAGGCTGGGTGGGAGCCTGCAGTCCCCTGGGGGCCTTGGTGACTCACAGCACCCAGGTCCCCCGGGGCTTCCTGGAATGCCTGAGGGTTGGCCAAGGTGCTGGCGGGTGCAGGGCCTGTCCCCTGGGGCGCACCCTCCCCCACCCGGTGGGAGGGAAGATGACCTCAGAGCCTGGACATGGTGATTAGGCTCCCCGGCCCCCGCCCGGAAAGGCCCTGCCTCCACGGGGGGCCGTCCCTGAGCCAGGCCTTCCCGGAGGGCCGCCTCAGCACAGCGTGGCTCTGCCCGGGACCCTGCCCCGGCATTCTTAGCAGCCTATGCCTCCTGAGGGCTGGGCCGTGAGGGGTCACCGTCCTCCATGGGGTCACCATAGCCACCTTGGGCAGCCCTGGGGGCACCCCTGCTCTGCCTCCGCTGGTCCCGGGGGGATCCAGACCAGTGGACGCCCAAAGGGGATGCTCCTCTGGGCTGGGCAGGCCCTCGGAGGGGGCGTGGCGTCACCCTCGAGGTCCGTGGACAGCGCAGAGCCCACGGGCGGTGCCCTGTGGCAGCCCTGGTGTGGGAGGCGGAGGGCACTCATCACGTGTGGCATGTTGACCAGCGTGTCCAAGCCTGTTTCTGGGCCTCCCCCTCCTGACCGCAGACTGGGGGTGCTCGTGTCCCCCGCTACCCTGTACGGAGCCCTTGGGGCCCACACCACCAAGTTCAGCATGTACAATGGCTGTCGGCTCCCATGTTCCCCTGGCATTGGGGCCGAGGGGAGGGCTCGCTGGTCCTCAGAGCCGCCTGGGAGCCGCGTCCTCCCCTGTGGGAGACCGGCTGGGGGTGGGGAGGCAGGCAGGTCTGGGCCCTGGGCCACCGCACCCCCAGGGCCAGGTGGGGAGCCTTAGGAATGGCAGTGTCCCCCGTGTAGGCCTCAGCGGCCACAGGTGGTCATCGGACCCAGGCCTCCTCTGTTCGGCTGGCCCTCTCCCCGGGTGTCTGGCCCTCACGGGAAAATGCACAGGTGTCCCCTGGGGAGGAGCCCACGCCCCCTCCCCACCAGCCCCGGCGTGGAGGGCGTCACTTCACCCCTCCCCCAGGTGTTCCACGTGGCCTACGTGCTCGTCAAGTTCGCCAACTCCCCGCGGCCGGACCTCTGGGTGCTGGAGCGCTCCGTGGACTTCGGCCACACCTTCCAGCCCTGGCAGTTCTTCGCCTGTGAGTGTCCGGGGCGGGCGGGCAAGGTGCTGGCCCTGCCCCTCTGCCACCCCAGCCTCTGTGGGTCGGGACTGTTGGGATGCACCCCAAAGGCAGGTGGCTCCACAAAGCCTGCACCTCCCCTCCCCGACCGCAGCCTCCCGGAGGGACTGCCTGGAGAGGTTCGGGGTGCCCTGGCTGGAGCGCATCACGCGGGACGACGACGTGGTCTGCAGCACCGAGTACTCCCGCATCGTGCCCCTGGAGAACGGCGAGGTGGGCGGCGGGCCGGCGGGGCGGGGGCGGGGCCCGGGGGCGGGGCCGGCCTGACCATCCCTCTGCAGGTGGTGGTGTCCCTGGTGAACGGGCGCCCGGGGGCCATGAACTTCTCCCACTCGCCGCTGCTGCGTGACTTCACCAAAGCCACCAACATCCGCCTGCGCTTCCTGCGCACCAACACGCTGCTGGGCCACCTCATGGGCAAGGCGCTGCGGGACCCCACCGTCACCCGCCGGGTGAGCGCCGGCCAGGCGGCCGCAGCGGCCTGGCACGAGGGGGTTCTGGGTCACGTGGGCGGGGCTGAGCCGGACGGGGGTCCTGGAGGGTGGGCCGGGCTGGTGTGGGGGCCCCCACACTCACAGCCAGGCGTGCAGTACTATTACAGCATCAAGGACATCAGCATTGGCGGGCGCTGCGTCTGCCACGGCCACGCGGACGTGTGTGACTCCACAGACCCCGCAGACCCCTTCAGGTGAGGTCTTCGGCTCCTGCCCATCCCCTCCACCCCCCCATCCCCCGCCACCTGGGGAGGAGGCCTGGCTCCCGTGCGCTCGCTGGCCGCCACGCCGGGCGTCGTTCCCGTGTGCACAGCGAGGCGGAGGGGCCGTGCCCGGCCCAGCTGCCGTGAAGGTGGAGTTCTTGTCCAGACCCTGAGCCTGGGGCCTGGCGGACAGGAGTCGCCAAGGGAGGCGTCCGCCGCAGCTGCACACCCTGTCCTCTGCCTACCCCACACACTGCCCGCCGCCCCCACCTCCGCTTCACCCCCCACCGCAGGCCGGGCCCACAGCCCTGGCGGGGAGCTGAGGGCGCCGAGCAGGCAGCGCCCGGGCCGGCGTCAGCCCGTGAGGCAGGGCCCGCACCTGCGTCTGTAAGCAGCACCAGCAGCTGTGTGCCCTGTGCCTTCCCTGCCTCAAAACCATGCAGCCCCACACATGCTCTTGGATCTGGGGTCTTCTCTGTGCCTCCTGCTGGGGTTTTACTGCTTTGTCTACACCCCAATTCATAGGGAGACCAGTGAAGCCCAGACAGCATAGAGGTGAACCCAAACCAGTGCTTTGCAGCCAACGGGTCTGAAAAGGGAGGGCACAGGCAGGCCCTGAGGACCCCCGCTGTCCACGCTCCGCGCCGCCCTGGGCAGGTCCCCGCCTGCCGGCTGTGCTCAGGCACGGCGCTGGCTCTGAGCACCTTGGTGCCAAGCAGGGACTTGTGCGGTGGGCAGGAGCTTGCTGGGCAGCCAGTGTTCTCGGGAGAGAGGCAGGTCTGCCCTTGCCCACTGGGTGGCACCGCACCCGCCCTGCTCACCGCATGGCACGTGGGCGTGGACGAGCTCAGCGCCCAGGCCGGGCGCAGGCTGCACGGCGTCCCCAGGCCCCGGCCCGGCCCCCGCACACACCAGTGTCCCCCCTCCCGCCCAGATGGAAGTCGTGGTGGTTGCTGTCAGTGTCCGGCTGCTCTGGCTGCTGTTACAAAGCACCACAGATCATGCTTCGCTCCTCACAGTTTTGGGGGCTGCGGGGGGCCCCTTCCTGGGTCCCAGAGGGGTCCTCTCACCGCATCCGCACATGGTGGGCAGAGGGACAGGGCACTCTCCGGGCTGCTTTTATAAGGACACTAGTCCCTTTAGTGAAGGCTCCACCCCAGGACCTAATGGCCCATAGCCCCCACGGCCGTCACGTTGAATGGGGGACACAGCCAGGCTGTGGCAGCTGGTGAGTCTTGCCCGGTTCTGTTTGTCGTCGTCCTGTTTGGCTGTTTTGCCCTCACTCGTGGGTGAGACGTGAGCTGGCTATAAAATTCTGGCTGAAGGTCATGTCTCTCAACACTTGGTCTCTTGGCATCTCTGGATGCTTGGGAGAGTCCCCCATCCCGCGCACTGTTGCCTGGCATCTTCTGGAAGTGTCTGCGATCTTCTTGGTGCTCTGCTGGTCCACTCTGCGGTGTTAAGGGGTGGACATGTTTTCTCTGCCTCTGACTCATGCTTTTTTTTTTTTTTTTTTTTTTTAAGAGAGAGAGAGGAAGGGAGAGAGAGAGAAACATCGATCAGCTGCCTCCTGTGCATGCCCCAACCGGGGATCAAACCTACAACCTGGGCATGTGCCTTGACCAGGAATCAAACCTGCCATCCTTTGGGGCACAGGGTAATGCTCCCCCCAGTCGAGCCACGGGGCCAGGACAGGATCTGAGAACGCGACTCTTCGTTAACCTCCTAGACCGTCTTTGGCGGTCCCTCTGCCTGCTGGGCTCCTCACCTGCCCTTCTCTCCTTCTGGAATCGGGACCTGGTTTCCTTCCGTCTCGGGGTGTCTGCCCCCCCCCCCCCCAAGCTGCCTTCGGATGCTGCTTCCGCTCAGTCTGCTCGGCTGCGTCTGACCTGCAGTGCGCCCACCCACTGAGTCCCACATGCAGAGATTTTGTTTTTGTTCATGGCATTCTGCTGGTTCTTTGTCACATCCGCCTATTTTTCACAAGTTTTAGCTTCTTTAGGCTTCAGTCTTTAAGCATCCTTGCTTTACGGGGTCTGCGATGCTCCGTGAGGGCGTGGGTCAGGCCTGTCTGAGCGGTGGCGGCCCGCTCCTGCGGACCTGGGTTGGGAAGAGTGGCTTTGCCAACCGTGCTGGGTATCGCCCGCCTGGCACAGCCATGTGAGCTCCTAGCTTAGGGGTGCCGTCCATGTCGGTCACTGGAAAGTCTAGCAGCAGCTGCAGCCTCTGGCTGCCTTCCTGTGGCAGCTGGTCTTGCCCTCCTGCCCCCCGGCCCTCCAGGGGCCCCCGGGCTCTGAGGGCGGCAGTGCGGACCCTCACGGGGACGGGCTGGGGCGGAGGGATTGGAGCTCTGGGTTGTGCACAGAGCTGGCCCAGGACCCAGAAACACACGGCTCCCACGCGGCTCCCTCTGGCCCCACATTGGAGGACAGCTGGCCTGGGCCGGGTGGGGCTCTGGCGTGAGTGTCTGTGAGGAGGTGGCTGCAGCCTCAGTCCCCATCTGTGGCCAGCTGTCCCCTGCCCCTGCGCCAACAGGAGCGGCTCTCCGGGGCAGCAGGCAGGTTCCAGCCCTCCCACGGTGTGTCCCCCCGGCCGGAAGAGGGAGCAGTGCTTGGCACCCACCTCTGGAGAGGGCCCTGGACTCAGGGGCTCCTGACTGAGCTCCGGGTCCTGCCTGGAGGGGATGGCACAGCTCCAGGACCCGGTGCTCAGGGGACCACACAGTGTCCTGCGCGCAGCTCACCACCCACAGCCGTGCGCCTCGGCCGCCTCCTGCCTCTTCTGCGGGGTCTGAGCCCGCTCTGCCCTGTGTCCCACAGGCTGAAGTGCGCCTGCCAGCACAACACGTGTGGGGGCTCCTGTGAGCGCTGCTGCCCTGGCTTCAACCAGCAGCAGTGGAAGCCGGCCACACCCGAGAGTGCCAATGAGTGCCAATGTGAGTGCCCCCACGTGCACACATGCTTTTGCACGAGCTCATACATGCACAGGTCTCATGCACACTTACACACTGGCAGCGCTCACTCCTGCACACGCAGTGCCCATGGATACACTCTCACGCATGCGTGTCTACATACTATACATGCATAAGCACACACATTTTCACACGTGTGTACAGTTCACACGTAGACATGGGTGCTCACGTGTGGACACACAACACTCATGCATGTTCACTGCTGTACTCCCACAGGCTTGCACACTGACTGCACATGTGTGTGTTTGGCTACATCTGAGGTTGTCTGGTTTGTGGGATGAAGTCTGGGGTCCCCCAGGTGGGGTCCTGGGGGCCTGCTGACATCTGGGTGCCTGCCCTTCCCTCCAGCCTGCAACTGCCACGGCCACGCGGACGACTGCTACTACGACCCCGAGGTGGACAGGACCAACGCCAGCCAGAACCAGGACCGCGTCTACCGAGGCGGCGGCGTGTGCATCGCCTGCCAGGTGGGCGGGCTCCGGGGAGACGGGCACTGGCGGGGTGGGTGGGCCCAGGTGCTGCTGGGTGGGACACCCTGGACTCAGTGGCGCCCCCCACCCCCCAGCATCACACCACCGGCATCAACTGTGAACGCTGCCTGCCCGGCTTTTATCGCGACCCCGACCAGCCCCTGGACTCGCCCCACGCCTGCCGTCGTGAGTGGGGTCAACCTGCTGGGTGTCCTGGGGACGGGTGGCTGGGAGCAGGTCTGCCCAGACCGGTGTCCCAGGGCCCGGTCACTCCGGGAGGCCGCTCCGGGAGCTGGCCAGCCCCCCCCGCTGCCCAGACTGAGACGCCCGGCCTGGCCCGAGTCCCGGCTTGGGTCTCATGTCGCGCGGCCCCCACCCAGGTTGCGACTGCGAGTCCAATTTCACCGACGGGACGTGTGAGGACCTGACCGGCCGCTGCCACTGCCGGCCCAGCTTCACGGGGGAGCGGTGCGAGGCGTGTGCTGCGGGCCTCACGGGCTTCCCACACTGCTACCGTGAGGGTGCTGCCGGGGGGCGGGCCCCGGGACCCTCTGGCCCTGCCTCCCCCCTGCCTGTGCTGAGCAGCCTGGCTGACACAGTGTCTCCTCCCCAGCCTCGTCCGTCCCCCGCAGCCCCTCCGTGGCTCAGGTGCAGCAGGCCGGACAGATCGTGAGTAAGTTTCCCTGAGGTCTCCTCCGCCTGGTGCCCTGGATCGCCTCTGCCTAGTGCCCTGAGGTCCCCTCTGCCTGGTGCCCTGGGCCCTTCCGCCTGGTGCCCTGGGCTCCTCTGCCTGGTGCCCTGGGCTCCTCTGCTTGGTGCCCTGGGCCCTTCCGCCTGGTGCCCTGGGTCCCCTCTGCCTAGTGCCCTGAGGTCCCCTCCGCCTGGTGCCCTGGGCCCCTCCGCCTGGTGCCTGGAGCAGGGGCAGGAGCGCCCCTGGAGGCCCCGCAGGGAGGTGGGCTATTCACTTCAGTCACATTCCTTTGGGTTCTCTTCATTTTCTGTGAACAATACATATTCATGCTGGGAAGTGGTAGAAACCTTAAGTAAGCTCGCCGTCAAAGGAGACAGCCGCATTGCAGCCCCGCCAGCACCCGCTCGGCGCTGCGGGCACCTCTGTGGACACGCACACTGGCGTTCACACCCGCCGTGTGCTCTGCCGACCGTTCAGGACTGCGTTTCCCGCGCACCGCCACGCTGCACGCATGTCACTCCTCGGCCCGTGTCACACGGAGCGATGTGGCGTTCATTCACAGCCCCGGGCTGGGACTTAGGCTCTTTCCCACTGTCTTCTCTGGAATAATGTTCCGATAAACATCCTTGCAGCTCAAGCTTCCCATAACTCCGCAGTTCTTCTGTAGGAAGGGTTCCCAAAGAGGGTTCTGCAGGCACCCAGGGGACCCTCGGGCTGGGGCGCCAGCTTGTTCTCCGGTAAAACCACCTGCCAGCGCCGGGCGCCAGGCGTTAGCACACACGTTCAATCCAGTCACTGCTTTGGGACACAGCCAGGTTCATTACCGCAGCCCGGGCCTCGTGCGTGCCCACCCAGCATTGAACTACAACCTTTGGTTACGGGATGGTGCTCCAGTCAGCCGAGCCACTGGCCAGGGCTGTCTGGGTTTTTTATTTTTATATTGAATTGTATGAGTTTTGGGTTTTTTAAAATACATATTTTTATTGATTTCAGAGAGAAAGGGAAAGGATTGGCTGCCTCCTGCATGCCCCCTACTGGGATTGAGTCCACAACCCGAGCATGTGCCCTTGACCGGAATCAAACCTGGGACCTTCAGTCCTCAGTCGGAGGCTCTATCCACTAGCCAAAACAGCCAGGGCTATGAGTTTTCAATATATTTTGGATATTAGCCCCTTATCAAATGTATCATTTGCAAATATCTTCAATCCAGTAGGTTCCCACCCAAGCTGTATTTCACGTTTAATCTGTGGATTATGTAACAGTCTATTAACATGGACCCGCCTTTGAACATAGATGCTCTCATTAGTGAGGCTGGGAGAAAGGTTTCTGGTTTATGCCATCTTGCTTTGATTTGTAAATCACCTTGTGAAATACTTGGAAAGGGGTGGGTACCCTTGGCTGAGAATCGAACCCGTGACTTTGATTGTCTATTTTTATTCTCTTTCTTTTTGTCTCTTCCTTCTTTGACCTAACAGTAATGCATTGAATTTATTGGTGTTTTCAAAGGATAGCCCAAGGTTATACTACAAGATTGCTTGGGTTTTTCTCTGACTCTGGGGCAGAGATTTTGTTTCCTTATACAGAAATTTTGGAACTAAAGTCTCTAATGCCTTCTCTATCTTTTCTTGTGGTTTATTATAGTTTTTGATAGCTTCTTGAATTATTTCTTGTCAATTCAAAGGTTTAAAGCAGCAGTTCTCAAGCAGGGGTGATTTTGATCCAGGAAAACGTCTAAAATGCCCTTTTGGTTGTTGTAACTGGGGTGCTGTTGGCATCCAGTGGGTGAAGGAGGCTGGGGTGTACAGCATATCACACATTGTGGCTCAGTGGTTGAGCGTCAACCTAGAAACCAAGAGTTCACGGTTTGATTCCTGATCAGGGCACATGCCTTGGTGCAGGTTCGATCCCCAGAGTGGGGTGTGCAGGAGGCAGCCTATCCATGGTTCTCTCTCATCATTTATGTTTCTAGCTCTCTCTCCTTTTCCCTTCCTCTCTGATATTTAAGAGAAAATAAGAAGAATGCATCTTTTTAAAAAAACAAAAAACATTTTATTGATTTTTTTTTTTTTACAGAGAGGAAGAGAGAGGGATAGAGTTAGAAACATCGATGAAATCATCGATCAGCTGCCTCTTGCACACCCCCTACTGGGGATGTGCCTGCCACCCAGGTACATGCCCTTGACCGGAATCGAACCCGGGACCTTTCAGTCCACAGGCCGACGCTCTATCAGCTGAGCCAAACCGGTTTCGCCAAGAAGAGTGCATCTTAAAAACAAAACAAACATACAGTGCACAATACGGCCCCACCCCTATGGTAGTTGTCCAACACAGAATGTCAGTGGTACTGAGGTTGAGGAACCTGGGCTAAAGCTCTCAGTTTGCCTCAGAGTATAACTTTGGCTAGGTGTATCGATCGCACAAGGTTGATTGTTGTGTTCTCACTATTGCTTTTTTCTACATTGTTGGTCATTTCCATTTTTATTTGCTTTTGACCAGTTTTTTTAGAAGCATGTTTATCATTCTTGGTGGTTAGATTTTCTTTCTGCTCTTTTTTTTTTTTTTTTTTTAATAAATCTCTATTGCCAAAACCGGTTTGGCTCAGTGGGTAGAGTGTCGGCCTGAGGACTGAAGGGTCCCAGGTTCGATTCCGGTCAAGGGCATGTTCCTTGGTTGCAGGCACATCCCCAGTTGGGGTGTGCTGGAGGCAACCGGTTGATGATTCTCTCTCATTGATGTTTATAACTCTCTATCCCTCTCCCTTTCTGTAAAAAAATCAATAAAATATATATTTAAAAATAATAATAATAGTAAAATAAATCTCTATTGATTTCAGAGAGGAAGGGAAAGGGAGAGGGAGATAGAAACATCAATGATGAGAATCATCAATCAGCTGCCTCCTGCTCACCCCCACACTGAGGATCAAGCCCACAACCCCAGCATGTGCCCCAACCAGCCAAACCACGACCTCCTGGCTTACAGATGGACGCTCAGCCACTGAGCCACACTGGCCCGGCGCTGTTCTTTCTTGTCGGTTCAGTCCTCGTTTTGCTGCATCATAGTCAGAGTCAGCAGTGGACGATTTCTGCTTTTTGTGTTTTGAATTTGGTATTTTGTTTTCCACCCTTTTGGGTTGTTCCGTGAACATGTGGCAGGAACATGTGTTCTCTGTTGGATACAGATCTCTGTGTGTGCACCTGTTCCAGCACGCGTGTTAATTGTGCTGTTAAATCCACTCTGTCTGGGCGTGGTTTTTGCCCATTCTGAGAACAGCCTATTCCATCTGTCTCTCTAGGAGTCTGGTTTTGCCAAACTCTCGAACTGTGGGTAGTTTATTTAGCTTTTTGCAACTGAAGACCGTGTTTGTTCTGCTCTCAGAGGCTTGGGTTTGCTGCCTCGTGGTGGGTGCGGAAGTCCGTTTTCTCCGCACACATCCCTTCTGTCCCCATTAATGCTCGCGGCCGTGGATCGGCGTCCCTGTCTCCACGCTCACTTCTCTCCCTGCATCGAGGGCTCTGCGTCTTCAGCTGTTTCCCGCCGAGTGGTTCCTTTGAGAGTCAAACTGAGGCCTTGGGTTTTGCCTCAGACGGGAGCTGGCCTGGCACAGGGATGGTGGCATTTCTCCCTTTCGGCTTAATTTCCCCTCTCTTGCCTTTTGCTGGTTGAACAACCAGACGTGTTTTGGTTTTGGTTGGTTGGTCTGTATTTTCTTCTCTGGGGGTTTGGAAGTCCTGGCCCTTGGCCATCCTTATACTTTGGACAAATATCGAGCTGTTTCTCTCTCAGTAACAAATCTAAATGGTAGTCATGGCCCTCTCTATGCACAAGGTAAGACTTGAACACATTTTTCTTTTCTTTTTTTAATATATTTTATTGATTTTGTACAGAGAGGAAGGGAGAGAGATAGAGAGTTAGAAACATCGATGAGAGAGAGTCATCGATCAGCTGCCTCTTGCACACCCCCTACTGGGGATAAGCAACCAAGGTACATGCCCTTGACCGGAATTGAACCCGGGACCTTTCAGTCCCCAAGCCGACACTCTATCCATTGAGCCAAACCGGTTTCGGCTTGAACACATTTTTCCTTATTTCTTCCTACCCCCGTGTTGCTCAGTGGTCAGCCTGGATACCAAAGGGTCCGGGTTTGGTGCCTGGCCAAGGGCATGTTCCTGGCTTGCAGGTTTGATCCCGGCTCCAATAGGGAGGCAGCCGATCTGTGTGTCTACATCAGTGTTTCTCTCTCCCCTTCCTTCATCCCTGCCCCTCTCTAAGGATCAATGGAGAAAAAGTCCTCTGGTGAGGATCAATGACAACAAAAACGACTAGCATTTTCTCTCACCGTGTCGCGAGGCTGTTACATGTTTGTGGCTGTGTGAACGGCCTGGTGGACCTGGTGTCTACGTCGCAGACGACAGAGTCCCCGTGTGTGGTCGCCCGTTTCGTCAGTCACTACTGTTTTCCCTGGAACATCAACTTCCCCTTTCTGGGGTTTTTATTGTCATTTATTTGTGTGATTTAAAATTAAAATATGTTTTTTCAATTACAATTTTCTACAATATCACGTTAGTGTTGGGTGTCCAACACAGTGGCTCGTTGTTTGTACCCCTTACGAAGCGACCCCCTGGGACGCCCGGGGCCCTCCTGCCTTTGATCGTCTTTCAGTTCTTGTGCCGCGTAGGAACATTCGGATGTGCCCTGGCCGGTTTGGCTCTGTGGATGGAGCGTTGGTCTGTGGACCAAAGGGTCCCAGGTTTAATTCTGGTCAGGGTTGTGGGCTCAGTCCAACGTGCAGGAGGCAGCCAATTGATTCTCTCTCATCATTGATGTCTCTCCCTCTCCCTCTCCCTCTCCCTCTCCCTCTTCCTCTCCCTCTCCCTCTCCCTCTCCTTTTCTCCCTCCCCCTTCCTCTCTGAAATCAGTAAAAATAAAAATAAAAAAAAAATAGAATAAGTACGGATACGGATTGTGGAGAAGGGAGGATCCTGTGGGGAGGGCGGGTCGGCAGGGCCTCTGAGGCTTCCCTCTGCCCCGCCCAGGCTGCGACTGCAACGCTGGCGGGACCCAGGGCAACGCCTGCCAGAAGGACCCGCGGCTGGGACGCTGCCTGTGCAAACCCAACTTCCAGGGCACCTACTGCGAGCTCTGTGCCCCGGGGTTCTACGGCCAGGACTGCCACCGTGAGTGCAGCCCCCCGCCCCCGCCCCCGCCCGTCCCGCACGGGCCCTGGACCAAGTGTGGCCCCTCCTGCAGCGTGCCAGTGCGCCAGCCCCGGAGTGGTGGACGGTGACTGTGACCGCGACTCGGGCCAGTGCGCGTGCCGGGCAGGCTTCCAGGGCGCCACCTGTGACCGCTGTGCCCCCGGCTACTTCCACTTCCCCCTCTGCCAGCGTGAGCACGGCCTCCCCGTGGGCATGGGGGGCCCGGGTCTTGTCTGCCCCACTCAGCACCCTGTGCCTCTCGCCCCGCAGTGTGTGGCTGCAGCACCGCGGGGACCCTGCCCGAGGGCTGCGACGAGGCTGGGCGCTGCCTGTGCCGGCCGGAGTTCGACGGCCCTCACTGTGACCGCTGTCGCCCCGGCCACCACGGCTACCCCGACTGCCGAGGTGAGCGGAGGGCGGGCCGGCAGACGCCCGGAGGTGGGTGGAGGAGGGCCACGCCGGTGCCCATGGCCTGCCCCTGTCTCTTGCAGCTTGCGACTGCGACCCCCAGGGGGCCCTGGACCAGCTCTGCAGTGTAGGCGGGGCGTGTCGCTGCCGCCCTGGCTACACAGGCACCACCTGCCGGGAGTGCAGCCCCGGTTTCCACGGCTTCCCCGCCTGTGCCCGTGAGTGTCCCTGCAGGAGGCGGGGGGGAGGCACGGCCCACTTCATGCCCAAGCCCACTCTCCATCCTCCCCAGCCTGCCACTGCTCCGCCCACGGCTCCCTGGACGCAGCCTGCGACCCCCGCAGTGGGCAGTGCAGCTGCCGGCCCCGAGTGACAGGGCTGCGGTGTGACACGTGTGTACCCGGCACCTACAACTTCCCCTACTGCGAAGGTGAGGTGGTGCGTGTGCGACTCAGGCTCACACGCTGCACACGTCATGTGCTGGGCATTCCCGCCACTGTGTGCTCTGTGCCCGTGCATGTGCCCACACGGTGCTTCTCGCATGTGTTCACGTGAGGTTCATATGCTGTGGGTGTGTATCCATGATTCTCGTAGTGTCCATGCACACCTCCGTGTATTTGTTCCTGGATGTGTGTTCACGCATTGTGTTTGTGTCCATATGCTGTGTGTGCGCGTGTGTGCTCACATGCGTGTTCACATGTGTGTACATGTGCTGAGTGCGCTGGTTGCTTGTTCATAATCATGTGCTGGGGCGGGGAAAGGGCACATGCCCTCGTGGTGTGGGGACCAGAACATGGAAGTGCACATCTTCACGCTATCTGCACATGTGGGAGCTGTGGGGCCTGGCGGGCCTGGGGATTCTTTGCCGTCAGGGTCAGTGACTAAGGAATGACCGAGCGGTGTCTCCACAGCCGGCTCCTGCCACCCTGCTGGCCTGGCCCCCGCCGACCGTGTCCTTCCCGAGGTGAGCCGTCAGCCCTTGGTGGGGTGAGACCGATGCTCCCCCTGCGAATGGTCACTGGGGAATCTCGGGGCCTATCTGTCCCCCTGGCGGGCCCTCCGTCCACTCTGGGGGGCGCCAGAGGTGTGCAGGCCGGGCTCCAGGGCTGAGAGTTGGTAGATAGGAGGAGGGGCCCACTCTGACCCTCAGTCTCAACCTCTCCCAGGCGCAGGCCCTGTGTACATGCCGGGCACACGTGGAGGGGCCAAGCTGCGATCGCTGTAAACCTGGCTTCTGGGGGCTGAGTTCCAGCAACCCTGAGGGCTGCACCCGTGAGTCTGCCCAGAGTGCATGCTGGGGCTGGGGGGACCCTGGAGGGACAGGGAGGCGAGGGTTGGCCTCAGAGTCCACCGTCAGGCCTGCCCTTCCCCTCCCGCAGGCTGCAGCTGTGACCCCAGGGGCACACTGGGTGGAGCTGCCGAGTGCCAGCTGGTGAGTCTGAGGGCCGGGTGCTGGGGCTGTCGAGGCAGGTGCGTGGGACACCCTTCCCTGCCTAGCCCCACCTTCGCCCTCCCCCCAGGGCAACGGCCAGTGCTTCTGCAAGCCCCACGTGTGCGGCCAGACCTGCGCCGTGTGCAAGGACGGCTTCTTCGGGCTGGGCCAGGCCGGCTACTTCGGCTGCCACAGTGAGTGCCTCCTGCTGGGCCCTCAGACACGGCGGGGGGCCGAGGCCTGGGGGACGGGAGTCAGAGCCGGGGGTTCTGGGCTCGGGGAGCCTGACGCTGCACTGGGACTCACAGAGCTGTTCCTGGTGCTCGGCCGGCCGGGGCTGGGCTGGGGTGGGCTCTGCCCTCGGGCCCTTCCCTCCAACCCTGCACCTGACAGACATCACCCTCATTCCCGCCCCTTCCTCCGGCCTGTACTCAGAACCTCCCCGGTGCCGAGTCCCGGTTGGCTTCTCAGCCCGTTCCTCCTGACAAGGTGGACGGAGCCCGGGGCCTGTCCCCTGAGCCGGGCTTGGAGGAGGCCTGAGGCGGGTGCGACCGCAGCACTGACCTCACCCCTCTGTCCAGGCTGCCGCTGTGATGTCGGCGGTGCGCTGGGCCAGGGCTGTGACCCCAGGACGGGCGCCTGCCGCTGCCGCCCCAACATGCATGGCCCCACCTGCAGCAAGTAGGTACCCCATGCCAGTCGGTGGGGGAGGCAGCCTACGGGAGGCAGCTGGCCATGGGCTTGTCCCTGGAGACCCCGGGGGCTGTGCCGGACCAGGGCCCGCCCCCCAGACAGCCACAGGCTGCTCTGACCCCGTGTTGTGGCCAGGCCAGCGCCAGACCACTACCTTCCTGACCTGCACCACCTGCGCCTGGAGCTGGAGGAGGCGGCCACGCCCGAGGGCCACCCCGTGCGCTTCGGCTTCAACCCCCTGGAGTTTGAGAACTTCAGCTGGAGGGGCTACGCGCAGATGGCGCCCATCCAGGTGGGCACAGCTTAAATGCCCGGTGGGTGGGCAGGCCTCTGAGGCACAGGACCCAGCGGTGAATGGCCAGGGAGGGGTGACCCCGGTGCACCATGTCCCCCAGCCCAGGATTGTGGCCAGGCTGAACGTGACCTCCCCTGACCTCTTCTGGCTGGTGTTCCGCTACGTCAACCGCGGGCCCTCGAGCGTGAGCGGGCAGGTGTCTGTGCAGGAGGAGGGCAAGTTTGCCACCTGTGCCAACTGTGAGTGCATCGGGCACTCCCCTCAGCCTGCTACCCGCTCAGCCAGGGCACTCCCCAGCCTCTCCCCTCCCGCCTGTGCCAGACCCCCGCGCACCCACACCTCCCCCGCCCCGCCCCGTGGCCCCGCACAGGAGGGAAGCCACCTGCCCGCTGGCCGGCGTGCGGCCATTCCTCCCGCCTCCCCACAGGCACGGAGCAGAGCCAGCCGGTGGCCTTCCCGCCCAGCACCGAGCCCTCCTTCGTCACCGTGCCCCAGAGAGGCTTCGGGGAGCCCTTCGTGCTGAACCCTGGCACCTGGGCCCTGCTCGTGGAGGCCGAAGGCGTGCTCCTGGTGAGGCGGGCCGGAGGGGGCGGGCCGAGAGGGTGGCGGGCTGAGGAGTGGGTGGCGGACTGAGGAGTGGGTAGCGGACTGAGGAGTGGGTAGCGGAGTGGGTAGGGGGGCTGAGGAGTGGGTAGCGGGCTGAGGAGTGAGTAGCGGAATGGGTAGGGGGGCTGAGGAGTGGGTAGCGGGCTGAGGAGTGGGTAGCGGAGTGGGTAGTGGAATGGGTAGGGGGGCTGAGGAGTGGGTAGCGGGCTGAGGAGTGGGTGGCGGAGTGGGGAGTGGGCTGAGGAGTGGGTAGCGGAGTGGGTAGCGGGCTGAGGAGTGGGTAGCGGGCTGAGGAGTGGGTGGCGGAGTGGGGAGTGGGCTGAGGAGTGGGTAGCGGAGTGGGTAGCGGGCTGAGGAGTGGGTAGCGGGCTGAGGAGTGGGTAGCGGGCTGAGGGGTGGATAGCAGAGTGGGTAGCGGGCTGAGGAGTGGGTAGCGGAGTGGGTAGCGGGCTGAGGAGTGGGTAGCGGGCTGAGGAGTGGGTGGCGGAGTGGGGAGCGGGCTGAGGAGTGTGTAGCGGAGTGGGTAGCGGGCTGAGGAGTGGGTAGTGGGCTGAGGAGTGGGTAGCGGAGTGGGTAGCGGGCTGAGGAGTGGGTAGCGGAGTGGGTAGCGGGCTGAGGAGTGGGTAGTGGGCTGAGGAGTGGGTAGCGGAGTGGGTAGCGGGCTGAGGAGTGGGTAGTGGGCTGAGGAGTGGGTAGCGGAGTGGGTAGCGGGCTGAGGAGTGGGTAGCGGGCTGAGGAGTGGGTGGCGGAGTGGGGAGCGGGCTGAGGAGTGTGTAGCGGAGTGGGTAGCGGGCTGAGGAGTGGGTAGTGGGCTGAGGAGTGGGTAGCGGAGTGGGTAGCGGGCTGAGGAGTGGGTAGCGGAGTGGGTAGCGGGCTGAGGAGTGGGTAGTGGGCTGAGGAGTGGGTAGCGGAGTGGGTAGCGGGCTGAGGAGGGGGTAGCGGAGTGGGTAGCGGGCTGAGGAGGGGGTAGGGGGGCTGAGGAGTGGGTGGCAGAGTGGGTAGCGGGCTGAGGAGGGGGTGGCAGAGTGGGGAGTGGGTAGCGGGCTGAGGAGTGGGTGGCAGAGTGGGTAGCGGGCTGAGGAGGGGGTGGCAGAGTGGGTAGCGGGCTGAGGAGGGGGTGGCAGAGTGGGTAGCGGGCTGAGGAGGGGGTGGCAGAGTGGGTAGCGGGCTGAGGAGGGGGTGGCAGAGTGGGTAGCGGGCTGAGGAGGGGGTAGCGGGCTGAGGAGTGGGTGGCAGAGTGGGTAGCGGGCTGAGGAGGGGGTGGCAGAGTGGGTAGCGGGCTGAGGAGGGGGTGGCAGAGTGGGTAGCGGGCTGAGGAGTGGGTAGCGGGCTGAGGAGTGGGTGGCAGAGTGGGTAGCGGGCTGAGGAGGGGGTGGCGGAGTGGGTAGCGGGCTGAGGAGGGGGTAGCGGAGTGGGTAGCGGGCTGAGGAGGGGGTAGGGGGGCTGAGGAGTGGGTGGCAGAGTGGGGAGTGGGTAGCGAGCTGAGGAGTGGGTGGCAGAGTGGGGAGTGGGTAGCGGGCTGAGGAGGGGGTAGCGGGCTGAGGAGTGGGTGGCAGAGTGGGGAGTGGGTAGCGGGCTGAGGAGTGGGTAGCGGAGTGGGTAGCGGGCTGAGGAGGGGGTAGCGGAGTGGGTAGCGGGCTGAGGAGGGGGTGGCCCAGCACTGATGCCTCTCCCCCCGCAGGACTACGTGGTGCTGCTGCCCAGCGCTTACTACGAGGCGGCCCTGCTGCAGCTGCGGGTGACAGAGGCCTGCACCTTCCGGCCGGCCTCCCAGCGCGCCGGGGAGAAGTGAGGGCCGGCCTGGCGAGGGGGGGCCTGGAGAGGGGGGGCTGACCGCCACTGCAGGCCGGCCTTGGCCCCGTGCTGACGGAGACTGTGCCCGCAGCTGCCTGCTCTACACCCACCTGCCCCTGGACGGCTTCCCCTCGGCTCCCGGGCTCGAGGCCCTGTGTCTGCGGGACAACAGCCTGCCCCGGCCCTGCCCCCGGGAGCAGCTCAGCCCCTCGCACCCCCTGCTGGCCGTCTGCCAGGGCAATGACGTGCGTGTCCCCGGGGGGCGGGGCCGAGACCTGCGGGAAGGGTGCCCTCGGCCTGGGAGACGTCCGTGTGGCAGTGAGGGCACGGGCCAGGACACCCTCAGGGCCGCCTCTATGAGCCCAGCCTCCGGCCACGGTGAGGGCGTGGCAAGCGGCTCAGTCTCAGGCTCAGGCTGGACCGCTGGGCTCTGCTCAGCAGAGGTGAGGTCGGGGGGCAGGGAGGCCAGAGGGAACAGGGCAGAGGCCGAGAGATCCCGTGCTCTGGGGGAGGGCCCCGGAGGGGTGTCCCAGGGAGCCTGGGGGGGCCGGCAGGCCTCTGACCGCCCTGTCCCCAGGTGGACGTCCAGCTGCAGGTGGCGGTGCCCAGGCCGGGCCGCTATGCCCTGGTGGTGGAGTATGCCAACGAGGAGGCCCACCAGGAGGTGGGTGTGGTCGTGCACACTCCCCAGCGTCTCCCCCAGCAGGGGGCGCTCACGCTGCTCCCCTGCCTGTACAGGTAGGTACTCAGGGCGGAGGTGGGGGGATTGGGCCCCAGGGCTGCTCACCCGCTGACTGCCCCTGCCCCACCCAGCACCCTCTGCCGGGGCACCGCTCTGGACGAGCAGCACCACCTGGTGGCCTTCCACCTGGACACAGAGGCCAGCGTCCGGCTCACGGCCCAGCAGGCGCACTTCTTCCTGGTAAGGCCCGGCACCTCCTGCACGGCCCAGGGCCCCGGGCGGCAGGCCTTTCAGAAGAGCTTAAACCCACATGAAGGGTAGAGAGAAGTGCCCTGGCCGGTGTGCTCAGTGGTTAGAGGGCATTACTTGGGTTGCAGGTTCAATCCCCAACCCCGGTTGGGCACGTGCAGGAAGTGTCTCTCACATCCATGTTCCTCTCTCTCTCTCTCCTCCTTCTCCCTCCCTCCATTTCACTCTAAAAATCAATGGAAAAATTACCCTCAGGTGAGGATTAACATCAAAAAAAGTAGGAGAAGGGAACTAGCGCAGGTCCCGTCACCAGTGCCACCGATAGCTCGTGCCTGTCTGTTCTTCCAGAACCTTCCACCTGCAGGGTTCTTCCTCTCACTCATAGTAACACCAAGCCCCTGGGGAAGGGACACACTGGAGCAGGGAGGGCGGTGATCTCCACAGAATCCCTTTGGGTACAATTTACCGGAGCAGATGCCGTGGGAACAGGCCCCCTGTGCCGGGAAGAGTCTGTGCGGGTCCCGTAGTGCAGCCTCAGCAGCCGCGTGGCCGGTCCTCGGCCCCGCCTCACGGGCGGGCCAGGTCGCCGCGATTAGCTGTCGTCAGACACTGCTGTCTCCCTCGCTCTGGAGCCCAGCACCGAGCGGCAGGGTTTATTCCACACAGACCAGAAACACT
Source organism: Pipistrellus hanaki (assembly GCF_964339955.1). Classification (NCBI taxonomy): domain Eukaryota; kingdom Metazoa; phylum Chordata; class Mammalia; order Chiroptera; family Vespertilionidae; genus Pipistrellus; species Pipistrellus hanaki. The sequence goes on along the minus strand of NC_140508.1, from coordinate 5,336,686 downwards.
GGCGTTGCCCTCTGCGAAGTCTGTTGCAGCCACTTCCCTTGCCCCGTGGTCGGCAAACTGCGGCTCGCGAGCCACATGCGGCTCTTTGGCCCCTTGAGTGTGGCTCTTCCACAAAATACCACGGCCTGGGCGAATCTATGTTGAAGAAGAGGCGTTAGAAGAAGTTTAAGTTTAAAAATGTGGTTCTCAAAAGAAATTTCAGTTGTCCTGTTGGTATTTGGCTTTGTTGACTAATGAGTTTGCTGACCACTGGCCTAGGCCTTTAGGAGGTTCCCAGAGCGATAGATGCACGTTTTTATAAAAGCGTCCAGAACAGCGAGCCGGGCCGGGAGAGGGCCGCGGCATGGCGCTGTTCCCGTGTGCGGACGGGGACAGGTGTGCGGACGGGGACAGGTGTGCGGACGGGGACAGGTGTGCGGACCACGGGGACAGGTGTGCGGACGCGGGGACAGTTGTGCGGACGGGGACAGGTGTGCGGACGGGGACAGGTGTGCGGACCACGGGGACAGGTGTGCGGACGGGGACAGGTGTGCGGACGGGGACAGGTGTGCGGACGGGGACAGGTGTGCGGACGGGGGACAGGTGTGCGGACGGGGACAGGTGTGCGGACGGGGACAGGTGTGCGGACGGGGACAGGTGTGCGGACGGGGGACAGGTGTGCGGACGGGGACAGGTGTGCGGACGGGGACAGGTGTGCGGACGGGGACAGGTGTGCGGACGGGGGACAGGTGTGCGGACGGGGACAGGTGTGCGGACGGGGACAGGTGTGCGGACCCGGGGACAGGTGTGCGGACGGGGACAGGTGTGCGGACGCGGGGACAGGTGTGCGGACGGGGACAGGTGTGCGGACGGGGACAGGTGTGCGGAAGGGGGACAGGTGTGCGGACGGGGACAGGTGTGCGGACGGGGACAGGTGTGCGGACGGGGACAGGTGTGCGGACCCGGGGACAGGTGTGCGGACCACGGGGACAGGTGTGCGGACGGGGACAGGTGTGCGGACGGGGACAGGTGTGCGGACGGGAGACAGGTGTGCGGACACGGGGACAGGTGTGCGGACGGGGACAGGTGTGCGGGCGGGGACAGGTGTGCGGACACGGGGACAGGTGTGCGGACGGGGACAGGTGTGCGGACGCGGGGACAGGTGTGCGGACGCGGGGACAGGTGTGCGGACGGGGACAGGTGTGCGGACGGGGACAGGTGTGCGGACGCGGGGACAGGTGTGCGGACCACGGGGACAGGTGTGCGGACGGGGGACAGGTGTGCGGACGGGGACAGGTGTGCGGACACGGGGACAGGTGTGCGGACGGGGACAGGTGTGCGGACCACGGGGACAGGTGTGCGGACCACGGGGACAGGTGTGTGGACCACGGGGACAGGTGTGCGGACCACGGGGACAGGTGTGCGGACGCAGGGACAGGTGTGCGGACCACGGGGACAGGTGTGCGGACGCGGGGACAGGTGTGCGGACGGGGACAGGTGTGCGGACGGGGACAGGTGTGCGGACGCGGGGACAGGTGTGCGGACCACGGGGACAGGTGTGCGGACCGCGGGGACAGGTGTGCGGACCGCGGGGACAGGTGTGCGGACGCGGGGACAGGTGTGCGGACCACGGGGACAGTTGTGCGGACCGCAGGGACAGGTGTGCGGACGCGGGGACAGGTGTGCGGACCGCGGGGACAGGTGTGCGGACGCGGGGACAGGTGTGCGGACGGGGACAGGTGTGCGGACGCGGGGACAGGTGTGCGGACGCGGGGACAGGTGTGCGGACGGGGGACAGGTGTGCGGACGGGGACAGGTGTGCGGACCACGGGGACAGGTGTGCGGACGGGGACAGGTGTGCGGACGGGGGACAGGTGTGCAGACGCGGGGACAGGTGTGCGGACGGGGGACAGGTGTGCGGACGGGGGACAGGTGTGCAGACGCAGGGACAGGTGTGCGGACGGGGGACAGGTGTGCGGTCGCAGGGACAGGTGTGCGGACGGGGGACAGGTGTGCGGACGGGGACAGGTGTGCGGACGGGGACAGGTGTGCGGACGCGGGGACAGGTGTGCGGACGGGGACAGGTGTGCGGACGGGGACAGGTGTGCGGACGCAGGGACAGGTGTGCGGACGGGGGACAGGTGTGCAGACGCGGGGACAGGTGTGCGGACCGCAGGGACAGGTGTGCGGACGGGGACAGGTGTGCGGACCACGGGGACAGGTGTGCGGACGCAGGGACAGGTGTGCGGACGGGGGACAGGTGTGCAGACGCGGGGACAGGTGTGCGGACCGCAGGGACAGGTGTGCGGACGGGGACAGGTGTGCGGACCACGGGGACAGGTGTGCGGATGCAGGGACAGGTGTGCGGACGGGGGACAGGTGTGCAGACGCGGGGACAGGTGTGCGGACGGGGGACAGGTGTGCGGACGGGGGACAGGTGTGCAGACGCGGGGACAGGTGTGCGGACGGGGGACAGGTGTGCGGACGGGGGACAGGTGTGCGGACGGGGGACAGGTGTGCGGACGCGGGGACAGGTGTGCGGACGTGGGACAGGTGTGCGGACGCAGGGACAGGTGTGCGGACGGGGGACAGGTGTGCGGACGTGGGGACAGGTGTGCGGACGCAGGGACAGGTGTGCGGACGCAGGGACAGGTGTGCGGACGGGGGACAGGTGTGCGGACGCGGGGACAGGTGTGCGGACGGGGGACAGGTGTGCGGACCGCAGGGACAGGTGTGCGGACGGGGGACAGGTGTGCGGACCGCAGGGACAGGTGTGCGGACAGGGGACAGGTGTGCAGACGCGGGGACAGGTGTGCGGACGCAGGGACAGGTGTGCGGACGGGGGACAGGTGTGCAGACGCGGGGACAGGTGTGCGGACGGGGGACAGGTGTGCGGACGCAGGGACAGGTGTGCGGACGGGGGACAGGTGTGCGGACGCAGGGACAGGTGTGCGGACGGGGGACAGGTGTGCAGACGCGGGGACAGGTGTGCGGACGGGGGACAGGTGTGCGGACGCAGGGACAGGTGTGCGGACGCGGGGACAGGTGTGCGGACCTGTCCGGACGCGGGGACAGGTGTGCGGACGCGGGGACAGGTGTGCGGACCGCAGGGACAGGTGTGCGGACGCAGGGACAGGTGTGCGGACGGGGGACAGGTGTGCAGACGCGGGGACAGGTATGCGGACGGGGGACAGGTGTGCGGACGCAGGGACAGGTGTGCGGACGCGGGGACAGGTGTGCACACCTGTCCGGACGCGGGGACAGGTGTGCGGACGCGGGGACAGGTGTGCGGACCGCAGGGACAGGTGTGTGGACACGGGGACAGGTGTGCGGACGCGGGGACAGGTGTGCGGACGGGGGACAGGTGTGCGGACGCGGGGACAGGTGTGCGGACCGCAGGGACAGGTGTGCGGACCACGGGGACAGGTGTGCGGACGCAGGGACAGGTGTGCGGACGCGGGGACAGGTGTGCAGACGGGGGACAGGTGTGCGAACGCGGGGACAGGTGTGCACACCTGTCCGGACGCGGGGACAGGTGTGCGGACGTGGGGACAGGTGTGCGGACGGGGGACAGGTGTGCGGACGCAGGGACAGGTGTGCGGACCACGGGGACAGGTGTGCGGACGTAGGGACAGGTGTGCGGACGGGGGACAGGTGTGCAGACGCGGGGACAGGTGTGCGGACGGGGGACAGGTGTGCGGACGCAGGGACAGGTGTGCGGACCTGTCCGGACGCGGGGACAGGTGTGCGGACGCGGGGACAGGTGTGCGGACCGCAGGGACAGGTGTGCGGACGCGGGGACAGGTGTGCGGACCGCAGGGACAGGTGTGCGGACGGGGGACAGGTGTGCGGACGCGGGGACAGGTGTGCGGACCCGGGGACAGGTGTGCGGACGGGGGACAGGTGTGCGGACCGCGGGGACAGGTGTGCGGACGCGGGGACAGGTGTGCGGACGCGGGGACAGGTGTGCGGACGGGGGACAGGTGTGCGGACGCAGGGACAGGTGTGCGGACCCGGGGACAGGTGTGCAGACGGGGGACAGGTGTGCGGACGCGGGGACAGGTGTGCGGACCGCGGGGACAGGTGTGCGGACGCGGGGACAGGTGTGCGGACGCGGGGACAGGTGTGCGGACGTGGGGACAGGTGTGCGGACCGCGGGGACAGGTGTGCGGACGGGGGACAGGTGTGCGGACGGGGGACAGGTGTGCGGACGCGGGGACAGGTGTGCGGACGGGGGACAGGTGTGCGGACGCGGGGACAGGTGTGCGGACGGGGGACAGGTGTGCGGACGGGGGACAGGTGTGCGGACGGGGGACAGGTGTGCAGACGCGGGGACAGGTGTGCGGACGCGGGGACAGGTGTGCGGACGGGGGACAGGTGTGCGGACGCGGGGACAGCTGCGGCTGCCTCTGGGCGCCCGCTGGGACCCGTTGTCTCCCACTGGTGGCCGTGGACAGGGTGTGCCCAACTTTCTGTGCACTCGAGGGAGCACCCAGGGCACCCCCCCAAACCGCAGCACCCTTCCTCTGTTGTCACAGGGACTTTCTGTAACAATCACAGGGCGCCCGCCCTTCTGCTGACCCGTGTGTGTTGCCGTGGTCACGCGGCCTTCCTGCTGTGGCTGCAGTGCATCTGCTTGGCCACATTTGTCTTCACTTCCCATCGCAGTGGGCGGCACCGGCAGAATGCCCGCCGGGAGCCGTCCCAGAGCAGGGGGAGGCAGGCGGTCAGTGGCGTGGCTGGCGAGAGGACCGCGCTCGGGGACAACGGGAGGTGCCGCCCCAGACACTGCCCTCAGGGCTGAGGCTGTCAGACAGGGCAGGAGCTGGCGAGCAGGCAGGGACTTGTGTCACGAGCAGGACTTGGGCCCTAACAGGCTTGGCTCAGTGGATGGAGTGTCTGCCTGTGGACTGACGGGTCTCAGGTTCGATTCCATTAAGGGCATGTACCTGGGTTGCGGGCACATCCCCAGTAGGGGGTGTGCAGGAGGCAGCTGATGGATGTGTCTCTCTCATCAATGTTTCTCTCTATCCCTCTCCCTTCCTTTCTGTAAAAAATCAATAAAATATATTACAAAAGAGCAGAACTCAGGTAGGACACCAGTGTGGACAGATTCCACCTGTGTGCCCACGTGCACGCCTGGCCTTCTGCCCACAGCACAGCATCACCTTGGTGCCCGTGGAGACGTTCAGCCTGGAGTTTGTGGAGCCCCGGGTCCACTGCGTCAGCAGCCACGGGGCCTTCGGCCCCAGCAGGTAGGGGCGGGAGGGGCTGGCCTGTGGGGGGCTGAGCGGCTGTGGGCACACTGGCCAGGCCGCACTCAGCCCCACGCCCCCCTCCCCAGCACCTCCTGCCTGCCCTCCCGCTTCCCGAAGCCACCCCAGCCCACCATCCTCCGGGACTGCCTGGTGCTGCCCTTGCCGCCCGGCCTCCCACTGACCCGCTCGCAGGAGCTCACGCCAGGCGCACCCCCGTCCGGACCTCAGCCGCGGCCCCCCACCGCCGTGGACCCCGATGCCGAGCCCACCTTGCTGCGGCACCCCCAGGTGAGGACGGTGTGGGTGACGGGTGTGCAGGGGAGCCCATGGCCCACACCTGCCCCTCACGGAGCCTGTCCCTGCAGGGGACCGTGGTCTTCACCACCCACGTGCCCGCCCTGGGCCGCTACGCCTTCCTGCTGCACGGCTACCAGCCCGCCCACCCCGCCTTCGCCGTGGAGGTCCTCGTGAACGGGGGCCGCGTCTGGCACGGTGAGCGGGGCGGGGCAGGCGGGCAGACTCCCTCATCCACACAGCCCGGGGGTCACCGCACACAGAGGCCCCGTGTGGTAGCGCTGAGGAGTGCGCACAGATGGCGTGCGGCTCCGTGGCCCGTGGCCCGATGCCTGTCACCTGGCTGAGGGACAGGTCCACACGCCTCTCCTGTCGTCAGTTCTCAAACGAGATGCCCTCGGGCCCACAGTGTCCAGTGCCCACAGCCCGCCTGCAGCCCCTCCTGACTCTTCCTCACGTGTGTCTTAGGAGTCAGGGGTCACCGTCACCCGCAGGCCATCAGGGTACCACAGGACCTTGCTGAGGAATCGTGTCCTACGTGTTTGCCCATTTTGTCCCCGCTCCGCCACGCCCAGGGGCCACGGCTGGTCCGGGTGGTGACTGCGGGGCGGCCGCCCGGAGGATCGGGGGCCCGGCTCGGTGAGGGTGGGGGATGACCTGCTTTCCTCGCCTCTCCAGGGCATGCCAACGCCACCTTCTGCCCACATGGCTATGGCTGCCGCAGCCTGGTGGTGTGCGAGGGCCAGGCCATTTTGGATGTGACCGACAGCGAGCTCACCGTGACCCTGCGTGTGCCCGAGGGCCGCTGGCTCTGGGTGGTGAGTCCGCGGTGGTGTCCCTGATGCAGACGTCCTGAACCTGCGCACACCTCGCTCCTCACACCCGGCCCACACCGGTCACCCCGCAGTCATTCGAGGGCGGGGACAGGGCTGGGGTGATGCCCCCACTGTCTTAGCTGCCCGGCCAGCCTCGGCCGGTGCAGAGGCCCCGGGGTGCGCTCCAGCGGGCGGGCCCTCTGCTGGGCCCACGGAGGTGACCGGACCCCGTGCCCTAGGAGTACGTGCTGGTGGTCCCTGAGGACGCCTACAGCTCCAGCTACCTCCAGGAGGAGCCCCTGGACAAGTCCTATGACTTCATCAGCCAGTGTGCCACCCACGGCTACCATGTCAGGTGGGCGGGCTCGGGGCGGGCTGGGGCAGGGCAGGGGGCCCGGGCAGGGAGCCAGCCTCACCACCTGCCCCTCACCCCAGCCCCACCAGCTCATCCCCGTTCTGCCGAGACGCGGCCACGTCCCTCTCCCTCTTCTACAACAACGGGGCGCGGCCGTGCGGCTGCCACGAAGTAGGCGCCACCGGCCCCACGTGCGAGCCCTACGGGGGCCAGTGTCCCTGCCGCCCTCACGTCATCGGCCGAGCCTGCTCTCGCTGCGCCACCGGCTACTGGGGCTTCCCCAGCTGCAGACGTGAGTACTCCGTCCCCGGGTTCGCCAGCAGGGGGCGCCCAGGCTCAGAGGGGCTTCCCACGGAAACGTGGACATGGGTCAGGAGAACATTCTAGAGCCTGGCAGGCCAGTCCGGCCCCCTCCTGCCTTGTGGGACCTCAGGCAGCATCCGGCCCAGGCTTTGCAGGGCTGCCCAGAAGGTCCTGGGACGGCGATCCCAGGTGGCGGACCCCACATCGGAGCAGCCCCTGAGGCCAGGGCCCGGAGCTGGTGGCAGGGCGGGAGCGGGCGGGCTGCGGGCTGGCCTCCGTGAGGGGCAGCGGGGCCACAGCCATGCACGCTCCCCGCAGCCTGCGACTGTGAGGGCCGCCTGTGCGACGAGCTCACCGGCCACTGCCTCTGCCCGCCGCGCACCGTGCCACCCGCCTGCGTCACCTGCCAGCCCCGGACCTTCGGCTGCCACCCACTGGTCGGCTGCGAGGAGTGCAACTGCTCGAGGCCCGGCGTGCAGGAGCTGGCCGACCCCACCTGCGACCAGGACAGCGGCCAGTGCCGGTGAGCCAGGGGCCCTGACCGCGTGGTCCGGGGCTCGGGGTGGCATGTCTGGGCCCAGGGGTCCCGGGCCCACACTCCCTCCTCGGTCGCAGCGCCCTCTCCTTCAGTTCGGGGGCAGGGGACCGCCTGCCTCTCGCTGCAGTGTGGGGGGCCTGGTAGGGGGCCCAGCCCGCTTCTGCTGCCCTGTGGCAGGTGCAGACCCCACGTGGCTGGGCGCCGCTGCGACACCTGTGCCCCCGGCTTCTACGGCTACCCCGGCTGCCGCCCCTGCGACTGCCACCAGGCCGGCTCGGCGCCGAGCGTGTGTGACCCGCTCACGGGCCAGTGTCACTGCAAGGTGAGGACAGGAGGCCCTGCCACGCTGGTCCGGCCTCACCCACGGGGGGCAGCCTCGGGGGCGGGGAGGGCTCCCGGAAGCCGGGGTGACGGGCAGCCGAGGTGGTGAGGCCATCGCACACCTGCCAATCGCCTTGCCCGGCCGCTGCCCAGGAGAACGTCCAGGGCCCCAGGTGTGACCAGTGCCGCCTTGGGACCTTCTCGCTGGACGCCGCCAACCCCAAAGGCTGCACCCGCTGCTTCTGCTTCGGGGCCACCGATCGCTGCCGGAGCTCCATCCACTCCCGCCAGGAGGTGCGTGCAGGCGCGGGCTCCGCCCGGAGGGCACGCTGCTCCCGCCGGCGGGCGGGCCTAGGGCGGTGCTCACCGAGTCCCCCTGTGCCCACAGTTCGTGGACATGGAGGGCTGGACGCTGCTGAGCAGTGACCGGCACGTGGTGCCCCATGAGCTGCGGGCGGAGGCAGGGCTGCTCCACGCGGACCTGCAGCACCTGCCCGACACCGTTCCCGAGCTGTACTGGCAGGCGCCGCCCTCCTACCTGGGGGACCGGGTGAGTGGCGCGTCGGCCTCCGGAGGGCGATGTCCCAGGCGGCGGGCGGCTCCTGAGCCCACAGGCCAGCCTGGCGCGCCCAGGGCCTCTGCGGAGACGTGGGCCGCGGAGCGGGTCAGGCCAGCACACCCCTGTCCCACCTCCAGGTGTCGTCCTACGGGGGGACCCTGCGCTACGAGCTGCACTCGGAGAGCCCGCGGGGAGACGTGTTCCTCCCCACGGAGAGCCTGCCGGACGTGCTGCTGCAGGTGGCTGCCGGGCGGCGGGCGGGCGCCGTGGGCACAGCCGAGCCGGGCGGTGGGCAGCCCTGACCCCGCGCTTGCCCGCCTCCCCAGGGCAACCAGATGAGCATCATGTTCCTGGAGCCGGGGCGCCCGGAGCCCGGGCACGTGCACCAGGGGCGGCTGCAGCTGGTGGAGGTGAGCGAGCGGCGGGAACCAGCCCAGCCGGGAGAAGCCGCGGGGGCCCGGACCGCAGGGCCGCTCCTGCTGGGAAAGGTCCGGGAGCAGGCAGGCTCACCCCACTCGGCGTTTGTGCTGCCCGTGGCAACGCTCCCAGCCCATGCTGGCTTCTACTCCCCGCTCCCAGCGGGCCTGTGGCCCCTGCCCGGCCTCCCGTGTGTGTCTGCCCCCTCCCTCCGCGATGTCTCCATCTTAGAGGAGCTCTGTGCCGCCGGCCTTCGGAGACAGGCTGCTCCGCCCGCTGCCGCGTCACCTGTCTCTGAGACGTCTTCTGAAGAGCACTTCTTACACTTTCTGTGCTCGAGGCTATGAATTCATTTCAGTTAGTAGTGTGTCTCCCTTAAGAAAGTGTCTGTCTCTCTGAGATGAGAAAGCACACACATAAGTTTCCTCCTACAGCTCAAACTGTCTGTCTGTCTGTTTAAATCTGACACCAGAGCTGGCTCTGCACGGCCAGGTGGGGACCTGGGCCCCCCCCCCCGCCGCAGGATGGGCTGTTCCAGCCTCCAGTGCACCCCCTCCTCCCCCCCCGGAGGGTCTGTGCCGGGCCCGGTCTGCCCCACTGAGGACTGCGGTGGCCCCGCAGGGTAACTTCCGGCACACGGAGACCCACAGCGCCGTGTCCCGCGAGGAGCTCATGATGGTGCTGGCCGGCCTGCGGCAGCTGCAGATCCGCGCCCTCTTCTCCAAGCTCTCCAGGGCCGTCGCCCTGCGCGGGGTGGCCCTGGAGGTGGCCGGCCCCACGGGCGGGGGGCCTCTGGCCAGCAGTGTGGAGCTGTGCATGTGCCCTGCCAACTACCTCGGGGACTCGTGCCAGGTGAGGTGGGAGGGGCGGCACCGTCAGTCTGCCCTCCCCCCCCCCCCCCCCCCCCCGCAGTGCCCGCTCTTGTCTTCCATCCCATTGGTGTCACCACCCTTCTCTCCGCCTCAGAGCACCCGGCCTTCCTGCCACAGGCTGACCAGCCGCTTGCTCATCTGTCTGCTAATCTCCTGCCACCCTGGGTCCCTGCCAGCCCTTGACCACCCACCGCCCTGTCCACCGCGGCTCTGAGTCTGACCCCCGATGCCCCCCCAGGAATGCGCCCCCGGCTACTACCGGGACGTGAAAGGCCTCTTTCTGGGTCGCTGCGTCCCCTGCCAGTGCCACGGCCACTCGGACCGCTGCATCCCAGGCTCGGGCGCCTGCATGGTGAGTGGGCCTCGGGGGAGGAGCCACGAGGGGCCTGTGGGCCTGAGGAGGCGCCCGGGCAGGGACCCGGCAGGGCTGGGTGGGAACTGGGGCCTCCGCTGTCGGCGCTGACCTGTCCCCCCGCCCAGGACTGCCAGCACAACACCGAGGGCGACCGCTGTGAGCGCTGCCGGGCTGGCTTTGTGCGCAGCGGCGCCGAGGACCCCGCGGCCCCCTGCGTCAGCTGCCCCTGCCCGGTCTCCGTGCCCTCCAACAAGTAAGCTGGCAGTCAGCGCTGACTCCGGGGGGCCGGCAGCTGCGGGGTCCCGGTGCCCCGCGGGGAGCAGGTGGTGACGACCGCCCGTTTCCGCAGCTTCGCGGTGGGCTGCGTCTTTCCCGGGGGCCGCACCCAGTGCCTCTGCAAACCCGGCTACGCAGGAGCCTCCTGCGAGCGGTGAGCCGGCGGCTGGAGGGCAAGCCGGGCTGGGGATGGGCCACAGCACAGCCACGCCGCTGACCCCGCCCCCACCCCAGGTGCGCCCCTGGCTTCTTCGGGAACCCGCTGGTGCTGGGCAGCTCCTGCCAGCCCTGCAACTGCAGTGGCAACGGGGACCCCAACATGATCTTCAAGGACTGTGACCCCCTGACGGGCGCCTGCCACAGCTGCCTGCGCCACACCACCGGGCCCCACTGCGAGACCTGCGCCCCTGGCTTCTATGGCAACGCCCTGCTGCCTGGCAACTGCACCCGTAGGCCTCAGGGCAGGGGGGTTCAGTGCGGGGGGTGGGGGGGTGTTGGATATCCCCTGGGAGCAGCTGGGTCCCATGCTGGGCCCAGCCAGTCCTCCCCGATAAGACCCAGGCAGCTTTGGGCCAGCCTCTGCTGAGGCATCCCGGGGGCTCCCGCAGGCCTGGCTGGGCCTGGATGGGGGGTTGGGGAGGAGGGCGGAGTGGGACGTAAGGGCAGCTGTGTGAGCGGAGCCGGGGGCCTGGCCGGCCGGAGTGGCCTGGAGCGGGGGTGGCGGGGGTGGTACGAAGTGTGGCCCGGGGTTCCCATGGGGCAGCAGGAGCTCGCTAAGCCTGTGGGGGAAGGAGGGAGTCAGGGAGGGCAGGGCTCCTTCACAGCCCACCTTCTGCAGGGTGCGACTGCTCCCCGTGTGGGACAGAGGCCTGTGACCCCCACAGCGGGCACTGCCTTTGCAAGGCAGGTGTGACAGGACCTCGCTGTGACCGCTGTCAGGTAGGGCTGCCCGGGAGGGTGAGTCTTGTTGTACAAGGGCGGAGCCTCAGGGCTGGAGGGCGGGGCCTCGGGACTGGAGGGGAGGGGCAGAGCTGACCACACCTGTGCCTGCAGGAAGGACACTTCGGCTTCGAGGGCTGCGGGGGTTGCCACCCGTGCGCCTGTGGACCAGCCTCCAAGGGCCCCGAGTGCCACCCCCAGACTGGACAGTGTCACTGCATGCCAGGGGCTGGGGGGCTCCAGTGCCGAGAGTGTGCCCCAGGCCACTGGGGGCGTCCCGAGCAGGGCTGCCGGCGTGAGTGCAACGGGCAGGGCGCCATGGGGTGGGCACCTCAGGGCGGCGAGTACCCAGGGCCCTCTGCCACCACACACCCTCTCCTACCCGCCCCGCTCCAGGCTGCCAGTGCCGGGAGGGCCACTGTGACGTGCACACGGGCCGCTGCACGTGTCCGCCGGGGCTCAGCGGGGAGCGCTGCGACACCTGTAGCCACCAGCACCAGGTGCCGGTGCCTGGCGGTCCCGGGAGCGGCGGCGTGCACTGCGAAGGTGCGTCCCCGCTCACTGCACCATCTGACCACCCACCTCACCCCAGCCTGGCACTGCCCTGTGCCCTCAGCACTGACTTCAGATCTCCCTCAGTTCTCCGAGGGACCCCACACCTGTCCTTACATTGACCCTCGGACCCCCTCCCGATGAGACCTCTGGCCTCACCAGCGTGGTCCCCTGAGCCCGGCTCAGTGCCCCCATGCCAGCTCCATGGCCCCGCTGCCCCACCCCCACCACGTGGACAGACCTCCCTGCCCGTGCCACCCCTTGCACTGACTGCCCGCTGCCCGCAGTGTGTGACCACTGCGTGGTCCTGCTCCTGGACGACCTGGAGCGGGCCGGCGCCCTCCTGCCCGCCATCCGGGAGCAGCTGCGAGGCATCAACACCAGCTCGCTGGCCTGGGCCCAGCTGCACAGGCTGAACGCCTCCATCGCCGACCTGCAGGTACTGAGCCGCGGCCCCTGGCCCCCCCCGCGGCATCCGTCCCCGTCTCACTGTCCCTCCCCCCAGAGCCAGCTCCGGAGCCCCGCCGGCCCCCGCCACGAGACCACACAGCAGCTGGAGGCCCTGGAGAGACAGAGCGGGAGTCTCGGGCATGCCTCCCAGCGGATGGACAGCCAGGCAGGACCGCGCCCGAGGCCCTCTCCTCAGCAGGCCCCTCCCATAGGCCCTGTCCCTGAGCCCCGAGCCCTCCATTGTCACTCCCGACCCTCAGGCCCCTGGCCTTTCCCCACACCCTCCAGCAGCAGAGGCTGCAAGCTGATGGGTGCTGTGTCCACAGGCCGCAGGGGCCCGAGTGAGGGCTGGACAGCTGCTGAACAGCACGGAGGCCACCCTGGGCCGGGCACAGACACTGCTGAAGGCCATCCTGGACCTGCACCGAACCCTGAGTGGTAGGGCTGGCCCGGGCGGTGGGGCAGCGGGAGAGCTGAGTGAGCTCAGGGCTCAGCAGGGCTGCCTCCAGGGGCCTCGACCGGGAGGAGCCGGCAGGTCCAGATGCTTCAGTGGGGAGGTGGTGCTCACCCAGGGAGCACAGGGCGGTCGGGAGGTGGGGCAGTGGGGGTGTGGCCAGAGCGAGGGCGGGTGGGCCCTGCAGAAGGGCCCGAGCGCCCTCCCGGGCACCTGCCTCCCGATGGCGAGCTCCGTCACCACGAAGGAAACGGGCCACCGGAGGGATCGGAGGGCCTGGCCGGCCCCGCGTCCGGGAGAAGGGCGGGCCCTGCTGAGCGCCGGCCGGGGCCGGGCGGCCCAGCAGGTGGCTGAGCAGAGGGACGCGGCTGTGGGCTGTGGAGTGGGGTGCGGGCCAGAGGCCGGCTGGCAGGGAGCTTCCTGGAGGTGCGGGTGATGCTGGGGCGGGGCCTCGGCCTGGAAGCCAGTGGGCCGAGGTCTGCCCCGGGCTTGATGGCCCCTCCTCACACCCTCAGAGCTCATGACAGAGCACCTGGCCCCGGGCAATGCCTCAGCCCCGTCCGGGGAGCAGCTGCGCCAGACACTGGCCGAGGTGGAGCGACTGCTTGGGGAGATGCGGGCGCGGGACCTGGGGGCCCCGCGGGCAGTGGCTGAGGCCGAGCTGGATGAGGCCCAGAGACGTAAGTGTTCAGACCGAGGGCAGAGGTGGGGAGGGGCGAGGACTCGGCCAGAGTCCAGCACTGAGGTCAGTATGTCACTGTCCACATTGGGTCTCTGCCAGTGCTGGCCCGCGTGCAGGAGCAGCTGACCAGCCGCTGGGAGGGGAACCAGGCGCTGGCTGCCCGCACACGTGACCAGCTGGCCCAGCATGAGGCTGGCCTCATGGACCTGCGAGAAGCCCTGAACCGGGCAGTGGGCACCACGCGGGAAGCCGAGGAACTCAACGGCCGCAACCAGGAGCGCCTGGAGGAGGCCCTGGTGCGACCTCCCTCCCCCTCCCCTTCCCCTCCCCCTCCCTTCCTCTCCCCTTCCTCCTTCTACCCTCCCTACCCTGAAGCCCCACCTCTCCCAATCGCCCTCCTTCACCCCTCCTCCCCTCACCCCTTACCCACCCGCTCCCCCATCATGCCCCTGGGTTTCTATTGCCTCCTGCTCGCGCCTCCTCCCCTCCAGCGCTGGAAGCAGGAGCTGGCCCGCGACAATGCCACTCTGAGGGACACTCTGCAGGCTGCCAGCGACACCCTGGCCCGGGTCTCTGAGCTTCTGCACGGCATGGACCGGGCCAAGGAGGTGAGCTCTGCCCTCCCGCCGCACCCCAGGCAGGGTTGGACGAGTTTGCGTGCAGAGTGTGACCCCGGGGTCCCAGATCAGGGTCCCACCAAGCCCTCTGCCCCAGGAGTACGAGCGCCTTGCTGCCAGCCTCGACGGGGCCTGGACGCCGTTGCTGGAGAAGATACGCGCCTTCTCCCCTGCGAGCGGCAAGGTGGACCTGGTGGAGGCCGCCGAGGCCCACGCGGGGCAGCTGGACCGGCTGGCCCACAACCTCTCCAGGTGCGGGCCGCGGGCGCCCTGGGGCAGCCAGGTCCCTGCCGGGCATCAGGGCCTCCAGGGCACAGGTGGTCCGGCGGGTCCTGAGGGAGGAGTCACTGTCCTCACAGGAGGCCGGGCCCCTCAGGCAGGCTGGCCTAGCAGCTGATGGGGGGCCCCTGTGCTGGCCTGAGGCTCTCTGGGCCCCTCCCTCCACAGCATCATCCGTGGCGTCAACCAGGACCGGTTCATCCAGCGCGCCATCGAGGCCGCCAGCGCCTACGGCAGCATCCTGCGGGCCGTGCAGGCCGCCGAGGGCGCAGCCGGCCAGGCGCTGCAGCAGGCCGGCCACACGTGGGCGGTGAGGCCCTGCCCTGCCCTGCCCTGCCCTGCCCTGCCCTGCCCTGCCCCTGCCCCCACTGTGTGGGTGTGAAGTGTGTCCTGTCCCCATGTGTGCAGATGGCGGTGCAGCGGGGCCTGGCGGCCCGAGCCCGGGAGCTGCGGGCCAACAGCAGCGCCCTGGAGCAGGCCGTGCTCGGGGAGCAGCAGAGGCTGGGCCGCGGTGAGTGCCGGGCCCTCGGGGCCCCCGGCTGGGCTTGTGTGGGTCTGCGCACTGTTACCCGGCAGCTGCCCTGCTCCCCCTGGCTCGGTGTGCCCACCCTGTGGCTGCGGGGGGCAGAGGGCACGGGACCAGCTTCTGCGTGGTGGCCGGCTCCTCCGCTGCCCTGGCCGGAGGCTGTGTGCGGGGCAGACTGTGGATGAGAAGGCAGGCGGGAGTGGGCAGTGGTTGGCCTTTCTGGGCCCGTGTGCTCTCATCTCATCGACAAAACGGGGAGGATGTCTGTTTGCTGTGGGCTGGGAGGCAGCTCTCAGCCTTCCCCTGAGGCAGAGCCCGGCCATCAGGTGTCCCGTCTATCTGGGCATGCCAGCCTCAGGCCTCCGTGGTCAGGAGGGCCACAGTGGGCTGCACACACGGGGCAGGGGCTCCTCGGTCCTATGGCTGCCTCCCCCGCAGTGAGGGCCACCCTCCAGGGCACCGGGACCCAGCTCCGTGACACCCGGGCCAGGAAGGAGCAGCTGGCAGCCCGGGTCCAGGAGGTGCAGGCCATGCTGGCTATGGACACAGGTAGGCTGGGCCTCCCTCCTCCCTCCCTCACTGCTTCCCCAGAGGCGAACAGCCACCTGCCCGCCACTCCGGCCCCTACTGCCCAGAGGGACTCCGGGCTGGGGCACATCACACCTGTGCCACGACCGGGGCAGCTGAAGGGGACCCCGAAGGGGTGACCCTGGACCTGCAGAGCCGCCTCTGGTCGGGAGACAAACACCAAACAAAACAGACCCACGTAGCAAGTGAAAACTGGAAGGGCCAGGAAGTGCTTTAGAGAGAAGTTGGGGGCGGGGGTCAGGATGCCGGGGCAGCGGGAGGTGGAGGGGGTGCGAGGGGACGTTGTGGGGGAGCCGGGGAGCCTCGGGTGGCAGAGCCCGGGCGGCCCGCAGAGAGCCGTGTCTGACGGCCAGGGCGGAAGCCCGTGGCTGCCGGAGCAGAGCACCGTGGGCGCGGCCAGGAGGCGCAGGGGCTCTGGCAGGGCCCAGGGAGGTGGCCTGGCCCGGGGGGCGCGGGGGCTCAGGGAGACCGGGCCCCCGAGGCTGGCACGGGAGAAGCCACCCTGCGTGGAGGAGGGTGGGTTTCCGGCCTCAGCACCCCTGCTGCTGGTCCTAGTGGAGGGGACTTGTTGACGTCCCTGTGGGAGGGGAGGCCGGGGTCTTCTCTCGGCCCCGCTGAAGCCTGCCCACTGCCCGCCGCAGACGAGACAAGCAAGAAGATCGCTCACGCCAAGGCTGTGGCCGCCAGAGCACAAGACACGGCCAGCCGCGTGCAGTCCCGGCTCCGCGACATGCAGAGGAACGTGGAGCAGTGGCAGGGCCAGTACGGGGGCCTGCAGAGCCAGGACCTGGGGCAGGTGGTGCTGGACGCCGGCCGCTCAGGTGGGCGCCCCTGCACGCGGCGGTGAGAGCAGTGGGCCGGGACGCAGGGCTCGCAGGCCACATGCCCCTCCTCCCCCCGCAGTGTCCACCCTGGAGAAGACCCTGCCACAGCTGCTGGCCAAGCTAACCCTGCTGGAGAGCCGGGGCGGGCACAACGCCAGCCTGGCCCTGTCCGCCAGCATCGGCCGTGTGCGGAAGCTCATTGCCCAGGCCCGAGGAGCCGCCAGCAAGGTGGGCCTGAGTGCCAGGAGAGGGGCATCGGGAGGCTGGTGGTGGGTGCTGACGGGCCATGCACCCTGCACACAGGTCAAGGTGTCCATGAAGTTCAACGGGCGCTCGGGGGTGCAGCTGCGTGCCCCTCGGGACCTCTCTGACCTCGCTGCCTACACTGCCCTCAAGTTCTACCTGCAGAGCCCAGAGCCCACACCCGACGAGGTCGCTGAGGGCCAGTTTGTGCTCTATATGGGCAGCCGCCAGGTACGGGACCGCTTGGCAGGCCTAGTGGAGATGGGCATGGGAGGGTTATACTGGGTCCCTGTGCCACTGAGTCCCACCGCCGCAGGCCACTGGCGACTACATGGGCGTGGCTCTGCGGAACCAGAAGGTGCACTGGGTCTACCGCCTCGGGGACGCGGGCCCCACGACCCTCAGCATCGACGAGAACATTGGGGAGGAGTTCGCAGCCGTCAGCCTGGACAGGTGAGAGGCCTGCCCCGCCCGCCGCCCCCCCAGCAGCTGCACGTCGTCCAACCCTCCGCTCCGCCCGCAGGACCCTGCAGTTTGGCCACATGTCTGTCACTGTGGAGAAGCAGACGAGCCACGAGACCAAGGGCGATACAGTGGCCCCTGGGGCCGAGGGGCTACTCAGCCTGCAGCCTGACGACTTCGTCTTCTATGTGGGCGGCTACCCCAGCAACTTCACGGTGAGCCCGGCAGGCCGGGCGCTCGGCCGTCGCCTCTGCGCTCCTGTCCCAGCAAGTCCTGCGGGGTTTCTGGCCTCGGGTCTGCCTGTTTGAGTCCTCCCCTGGGGCTGACCGGCGCTGTGCCCACAGCCCCCGGAGCCCCTCCGCCTGCCCCGCTACCGCGGCTGCATCGAGATGGGCACGCTCAACGAGGCGGTGGTCAGCCTCTACGACTTCGAGGAGGCCTTCCAGCTCAACACGGCCGTGGACAAGCCCTGTGCGCGGTACGTGCGGCCGGGCCCGCCCTCACCCCCTCGGCCCACGCTCCGCTGACCCCGTGACCTCTGACCTGCAGCACCAAGTCGACCGGAGACCCGTGGCTCACAGACGGCTCCTACCTGGAGGGCTCTGGCTTTGCCCGCATCAGAGTGGAGAGTCATATCAGCAACACCAAGCGCTTCGAACAGGAGCTGCGGCTGGTGTCCTACCGGGGGATCATCTTCTACCTGCAGCACCAGGCAAGCCTGCCCCGCCCCGCCCTGGCCGCGCCCCACCACCGAGCCCACCCCCACCCCCCCTCCGGACCCGCCCCGCTGACCCACCCGCCCCGCAGGGTCAGTTCCTGTGCCTGGCCGTGCTGGAAGGCCGCCTCCTGCTGCTCTATGACTTCGGCCAGGGCCTACAGGAGGCCAAACCGATACAGCCCCCTCCGCCCCTGACCGTGGGCAGCAAGGCGGTAAGGCCCAGCCGGAGGACCGGCGGGCGGTGGGCCGGGCTGGCGGAGGAGCGGCAGTGCTGAGGGCCCGCCCCCTGCCATCAGATCCAGGTGCTCCTGCTGGGGAGCGGCCGCAAGCGCGTGCTGGTGCGCGTGGAGCGGGCCATGGTGTTCACCGTGGAGCAGGAGAACGCGCTGGAGCTGGCCACCGCTTACTACCTGGGGGGCGTGCCTCCGGACCAGCTGCCCCCGAGGTGAGCGCATGCCACAGGCGGGGCTCCGTGCTGTCCCGGCCGGCCAGCCCCACCCTCCCCAACGCCAGTGCCCCGTATTGCTTGCCCGGCAGCCTGCGCCAGCTCTTCCCGTCCGGAGGCTCCGTGCGTGGCTGCATCAAGGGCATCAAAGCTCTGGGCAAGTACGTGGATCTCAAGCGGCTGAACACCACGGGCATCAGTGCCGGCTGCACCGCCGACTTGCTGGTGAGCCCCACCCTCTGCCCGCGCCGGCCGGCAGCCCTCCGCAGGTGCGCCGGGCCTCACGGTGCACTTCCTGCAGGTGGGACGGGCCATGACGTTCCACGGCCATGGCTTCCTGCCCCTGGAGCTCCCCGATGTGGCCCCCCTCACCAGCAGCGTCTACTCCGGCTTCGGCTTCCGCAGCACCCAGGACAGCGGCCTGCTGTACCACAGAGCGTCCCCGGTGCGTCTGACCGCCTGCTGCCCCCGAGCCCGACTGTCCAGCCCTCCCTCCCCCAGTCTCACCCTGCCCCGCCCACCCTCAGCCGGACTGCAGCGTGGAGTGGGGCCGTGGGGCTGCAGGGAGTCAGTCTGGCCCCTGGCGTGGTCCGCTGACTGACCGCTGTCCCCAGGTTGGGCCGTGTGAGGTGTCCCTGCAGCAGGGCCACGTGACACTCCGGGTTGTGACGACCGAGGTGAAGACGCGGGGGGCGTTTGCTGATGGTTCCCCCCATTACGTCGCTTTCTATAGCAACAGCTCAGGGTGAGCGGGGACAGGTGGGGCGGCGGAGGGGGTCCCGGGTGCACCTGCTGAGGGTGCGGATGGTGGGAAACACTGCTCTCCTCACAGGGTCTGGCTCTACGTGGACGACAAGCTTCAGCAGATGAAGCCCCACCAGGGGGCGCCCCCCAGGCCCCGGCCACAGCCACAGCCTGAGCCGGCCCGTCGGCTCCTCCTGGGAGGCTTGGGGGCGTCCAGCACCATCCGTAACTTCAGCGGCTGCATCTCCAACGTGTTTGTGCAGCGGTGAGCTGAGCGGTGTCGGGGCTGTGCTGACCCCACCTGCTCAGGCCTCCGGCGCTCACTGCCCTCGCTGTCCTCGCAGGCTCACGGGGCCCCAGCGCGTGCTTGACCTGCAGCAGAATGTGGGCGGTGTCAACGTGAGCTCCGGGTGTGCCCCGGCCCCTGGCACCCAGACGCCAGTGCAGGCACCTCGAGGACTCCAGGCCACAGTGGCTCAGAAGGTGGGCACCACAGGCATTGGGGGACAGACAAGGTCAGCGGGCTGAGGGTAAGGGCAGGAGACGGGGCAGGTGGAACTGGGGTGGGCAAAGATGGCCCTTAAGCACCCGTGTCCCCATCTGACCCGCAGGTCTCCCGGCACACCCGGCAGCCCACCCAGGACTCTGCCTGTCCGCCTCCTCGGCCCCTGGGGACCACCCATGGCACCTACCAGTTCGGGGGCCCCCTGCCCAGTTACCTGGAATTCACAGCCGTGCTGGCACCCCTTAAGAACTGGTAAGACCAGGCCAGGAGGGGCGGGGCTGAGGAACGCCCAGGCTGACACGCCTGGCTGCTGGCTTCCAGGTCCCAGCTCTCCGTGGTGGTCCGCCCTCGCACCCGAAGAGGCCTCCTGCTCCTCGCTGTGCCCCTGGCGGCGGGCAGCCCCTCCCTGGCGCTCTTCCTGAGCCACAGATACTTCGTGGCTCAGACACAAGGCCCGGGGCCCGAGCTCCGCGTCCGGAGTCACCAGCGTTCAAAAGCTGGCCAGTGGCACAAGGTAAGGGGCTGAAGAGAAGGGCTTGGCGGCCCTGGGGGCTCCCGCCTGACATGCTCCTCCACCCCCAGGTGTCTGTGCGCTGGGCGAGGACTCGGCTCCAGCTGCAGGTGGATGGGGTCTGGACTCAGAGCCAGGAGCAGCCTAACCAGGAGCCTGGCCAGCAGTATCAGGGGGCAGAAGGCCCCCAGCCCTACACTCTCTTTGTGGGGGGTCTTCCTGTCCGTGGCCCCAAGCTCCCGGTGCGAATTGCCTCTCCCAGCTTCCCCTGCCCGATCCCCAGCCCAGCCCTCCCTCCCCAGCACCCTGACCTGACCCAGGTCCACCCCCGGTACCCCCAGACGTTCATCAGCAGCTCCCGGTTCAGTGGTTGTGTGAGGAGACTGACGGTGGATGGGCAGCCCCTGAGCACCCCCAACCGATTGGTGGGGGTCACACCTTGCTCGTCAGAACCCCTGGAGACGGGCCTGTTCTTTGCCGGCAGTAGGGGAGCCATCACTCTAGGTCTGTCTGCTGTGTGTGTGTGTCCCCGTGTGTGTGTGTGTGTGTGTGTGTGTGTGTGTGTGTGTCCCCCGCACGCATGTGCCCTGGGCTGTGGGGTTAGGGGTGTCATGCCAGAAAGCAAGGGGTCTGGGACCAGGCCCTCCCCCCTCACAGTCCCTCCCCGCAGACACCCTGGGAACCACCCTTCCTGCCGTGAGCCTGAAGCTGGAGGTGCGCCCCTGGACAGCCACGGGCCTCATCTTCCACCTGGGCCAGTTCCAGGTGCCCCCCTACCTCGGGCTGCAGGTGCTGGGGAAGCAGGTAAGTTGCGGGGGGAGAGGGGGCAGATGGCCAAAGGGCAGAGCTGGGGTTGGCAGGGCCCTCCTGATGTCCGGCCCCCCAGGTCCTGCTGTGGGCAGACGATGGTGCGGGCAAGTTCTCCACGCTGGTGACACTCTCCAAGGAGCTGTGTGACGGGCAGTGGCACCAGCTGGCAGGTGAGCTGGGGCCCGTCCCACAACCAGGCTCTTGACACCCACAGCCCTGCTCTGCAGAGCAGAGGGCGGGGGAGGGGCTCGGGAGGACGAAGCTGCAGAAGCCATGGGGTGGGCCTTCCGCTGCGGCTGGTGAGGCCTCCCAGGCCAGCCACAGAAGCCCGTGTCCCACAGTGACCAAAAGCAGGACGGCCCTCCGGCTGGAGGTGGACTCCCGGAGCAACCAGACCCTGGGTCCCATGCTGCAGCCCTCAGACAGCACCCCGGTGCCTCTGCACTTGGGGGGCCTGCCCGGTGAGTGTGGCCTCAGCCTAGGAGGGGGAGCTGCCCTCGGGGACCAGACACTGGGGTCGGCTGCTCTGTGGTGGACACCAGCAGGAAGCCAATCTCTGCCCCAACCCGTCTCCCTCCCTCTTCCCCGCCCCCAGGATCCTCACACACACAGGCGGGGCCTCCGTCCTACCACGGCTGCATGAGGAGCCTGACGGTGAACCGGGCCGCGGTCGCCTTGCCTCGCTCTGCGCGTGTCCAGGGCGCAGTGGGGGCCAGTGGCTGCCCAGCCACATAGCCCAGCTGCCCCTGGGGACCCTAGCCATGCAGGAGGGCACCTGCTGCTCAGACAGCTCGCTGACAGCGCCACCCTCCACCAGTCTCATAGATGAAGTTTGTATGAACTTCCCTAGAGGAAATGGTTTGTTATGTCTGACTTTAAATGGAAGTTTAAAATACAATAAAATGGCTTTTTTATATCTTTTATAACTGTGAGATCTCCCTTCCACCAATTTTCACTAGTTTGAGAAGTCTATAAATCACCGGTCCCTTTTCTTGAAACAAAAATTAAAAAGGAGCTTATGTAACTGAGTGTCAATGTTTTTCTAAACACCTTTTCTTATTCTTTATTGTTTGAAGTATTGCATATCTCCTTTCCCCCCTGACCTCTCCGGCGTGTGTGTGTGTGTGTGTGTGTGTGTGTGTGTGTGTTCCCGCACATGTCCTATGAGAAAGAGGGAAGCACGGACAGGTGCGGCTCATGGCCCACCTCAAAGTCACAGTCCCCAAAACACTGCAGACCAAGGGACAGGGGATGGGCAGAGAAGCACCAGAGTTGGCAGGTAAAAGAAAAAACGTTTATTTATTAGCAAGTTAGAACAGAGGTGTGAGGGTGTGTGACGGCCCACAAACACACTGCTCGTCCACACAGCCAAGAGCCCCACCCACAAAAGACAGCAAATAACTTAATCTAAGCTCATGTCCTCCTCTTCGTCCTTCTTGTCCTTCCCATCGCCCTCCTTCTGCTCCGGTCTGGCACTGTTCTGCATCGCTTTGGCAAAGGCTTCCACATCTACAAGGCATTGGAAAGCCTGAGGCCACCTTCCTGGGCCTCGGGGACAGCCAGCCCCGTGCTGTGCAAACAGGACGCCCAGTCCCGCCATAGCAGCAGGCGGAGGAGCGATACTTACCACCCTTGTTGGCGGCCTCCACGGCCTCTGCAGGCAGGCCAAACTGGCACATGAGGGGGCCCAGCTGCCCTGAGGCCAAGGCCGCACTGAACATGCCCAGGGCCTGCAAAGAAGAACCAGCCGTCTGAGCAAGCCGGGCTGGGGCCAGAGGCAGTGCCCCAGGAGAGGCCGGGGCTGTGGTGATGCAGCCTTACCTGCTGGAACTGAGGGGAGGTCAGTGTGTTCTGGATCTCCTCTGCGGTCTGTGGCAGCGACTCCCCAGAGGGCAGGTAGGGAAGCAGGCGCTCCTGGACGTCCGCATTGGCGAGGATTGGTGCCATGATCTCGGGCGTCAAGACGCTGGCCAGGTCAACTAGGACGCAAGCACACGGCCATTAGGGCTGCAGGCCGGCCCAGGCGCCCATTCGGAGGGCTGCGAACTGGGCTGTGCTCTCCTGGGTGTGGTGTGGCGAGAGATGAGGGAGCAACGGCAGCGCATGTGTAGGACGGCAGCTCGGCCCAGGGCCACGCTCGGCCGTGCCTTGAAAAGCCAGAGGGCGGGGGCAGCAGGCACCTTCACCCCCTGGAGCTGAGGAGCGTGTTACCTTGCTGGCTGCCTCCTGGCCCGGCCGGCACGTTCATAGTGGCTAGAATGCTCTGGAGGTCGCTCAGCTGGATGGGCTGGGTTGGGCTGGCTGCCGAGCTGGTTCCATTACCTGGATTGGGCGTGGGGCTCGGGCTGGACACCGAGGCAGCTGCTGGAGCAGAAGGGGCTGGGGTGGCGCGGGCAGAAGAGGTGGTGGAGGATGGCGTCACCGCTGCGGACTGGCTCCGGGAGCTGGGAAGAGCAGGGTAGGTGGAGCCGCCGGGCGCCCACAGAGGCACCCTCACCACGCTGGTCCTGCCCCAGAGGCCCTGCACCGGGAAGAACCTGGGCTATGAAAGGACCCTCCCAGAAGCCCATTTGTCCTGCAGCGCCTCTGCCCAATGTCTTTGTTCTCCCAAAAGCACTCAGACGGCATTCTCTCCCTCTTGCTCTTCCGTGAGGAAGAGAAGAACGGTCATCAGTGGCTAATGGCAGTTGCAGAAGCAAAGCCAAGAGCCGGTTTCACACTCAGGAGAACGTGGCACTTCCTCATGGTTCCGGGTGCTCTACACTCACAGAAACTTCTCGAGGAACAAACCATAGAAGTGACCCCTGCAAACATAGTCTTGTGCCCAGGCTTCTTGAAGATGGGCACTCACTCCTGGTGGCACTCAAGGGAGCACAGGGGCAGGGGCAAGGCTCACCTGGATGAGGAGCTGCTCGCCGGAGGCCCTCCACTCCCCAGTAAGCTGGCCAGGCCTGGCCCAGTCAGGGCCCCCAGCCCACCTACGAGGAGCAAGGAGACACACACTCAGATGTCGCCCTGGAGCACCGGCTCGCCCACCAAAGCAGCAGAGATGCCCGGCATGAAAGCCCAGGGACGCGCAGGGGGAGGGGTGGCCCTGTGAGCGGTGGTGCCGGCTCAGAGCAGTGTTCTGGAGGCCAACTCCTAAGTCAATGCCTCTGTTCCATTCATTACCCTTGGGAGTCAAGGTAACAGCAGCCCAGTCCAGCAGAGAAGCAAGTGCAGCTGTGAGCCACACCCACCCATACCCACAGGGGCAGCCGGCCGGGCTCCCCGAGCCACACAGCGGGGCCCTCACTGGGGGCGCTGGAAGGCCTGGCCCACTCGGCTCCTGTTCAAACCAAAAGGCTCACAGGCCCTCCTCCAGGGAAGGCAGAGCAGGGAACACAGAGACACCACTCAGCCAATCAGGAAACAGACTCAAACACAAAAGCAACCACAGCTCAAGGCGCCCGAATTAGAACAAAGGCTCCGTCCGCAGGCCGTTACCCAGTCCTCCGAGGCCGGCCGGTCCGATGAGCTGCATGAGCTGGCTGTGGCTCATGTTCCCCAGCAGGCTCTGCAGGCCGCCCTCGCCTGGAAGACAGAGGTGCTCGGGTTCAGGGCCCACCTGCGCCCACCCTGCAGTGCCCTGGGAAGGTGCTCTCAGAAGAGTTTGTCCTGCTGGGGCCTCCAGGCAAAAGGAGCTACAACACACTGCCTCCAGGACTGCCCACAAGCCACGTGCGCTGGAAGAGGACATGCGTGTTGCATGGAATTGCTGGGTGGGTCTCTGACACTGTTCTCCCTGTGAGGATGGGAGTGGGGACCTGGGAAGGGCTTCAGCTTGGACTCCTCACTTGCACTTAAAACACCTGGTCTGGGCCACGGCCAGGGACCTCAGTGGTTAGAGCACCACCCCACGAGGCCACGATGGCAAATGTGATCCCTGGTCAGGGCACGTGTGAGGATCCACCAGTGAGCGCACAAATAAGTTCAACAGCAAGCCATGCTTCTCTCCCCTTTCAGTCTTAAAAACCACACAGAGCCTGCTCCATCAGGGCCACCTGACACCTCCTGGGACCCTCGAGCACACGAGGGGAGGGCCGCATACCGCCCAGTGCAGACAGCTCGTGGCCTCCACTCCCGCTCGCCCCCAGCGCTCCCGGCATCGGCGGGTTGTTCAGGTACTCGTTGACTTTCCGGCAGTGCTCCTCGTCCTGGTCCGTCTTAGGCTCCTGGGGGAGGACAGGACAACAGCCGCAGCTGAGCGGCCCGCCCACCAGAGCCCAGCCCTCCAGATGAGAGACCTCGGCTCAGACAGATGAAGTCACCTGTCCCGGTCCCCGTGGCACCGGAGAAGACCAGCACTCCCACCGACGCCGTGCCCGTTACGGACAAAAGCACTCAGAGCACGAGACGTGCCAGGGCAGGTCCGTCCCGCAGGCCGGAGGCTCCTTTGACCAGACAGTCCAGGCCCTTCCTTCAACGCATGCACTTGATGAAATGACCTCGGCCACGGCAATGCCCACACCACGCCCGGCCCAGGCCCTTGGGGTGAACAGGGCGCCACCTGAGCCTCTTCCTGGGTGTGGTGGGGTCACCGGGCATGCCACCCTTCAGTGAGACTGATCTGTCTATCGCCACTGGGCATGCGTTTGTGTGGGGACACGGGGACTGACAGGCACACAGGAGGAGGGCAGAAACTGGTAAACAAGCTCATGTGGGGCGAACCTCTGACGAGACTTCTTGGCAAAACTGGAGAAACAGCTCTGCCCCAGCAGCTGCCAACCTCAGCCCCACCCGAGCCTCAGGTGGAGCTGGACTGGAGCGGGCTGCACGCCTGGGCCTGCTCCTCCTGGCCCAGCTCCTGCACCAGCACTTCGGCAAGGAGAGCAGCTGGGCCCCAAAAGGAAACCTTTTCCTGCCAGCTCTCCAAGTCCAGACTGGGACACACACACACACACACACACACACACGCACACACACAACGACATGGTGACATCTGTCAAAACTGCACACACGTGTACCCAGGGTGCCCACAAGCCACTCCTCCCCTTAGCACACAGATTACCTCACACAGGTGATGTCACAGCACTGCCCGGAGAGGAAGGAGCCCAGGCATGGCAGCAGCCTGACTTGATGGAGGCCTGCCTGGCACCCATGAGTGCGGACCCAAACTCCAGAGCACTCCGCTGGGGAGGCGGGCTCAGAGAGCTCGGAGAGCGCGCTGCATTGGAGGCGCTCGGGGCCGCACGGGGACAGGCTCCACGGCAGCGTGTGCTCACCCGGCTGGTTGTGGAAGCCAATTGCGCCATCTGGTGAGCAGGTTCTAACCTAGTTCTATGATGAGGAAAGAAAAACAAACAAAACCTACATACCTGCATCCAGAAGAAGAGCCGTTTGGACCCTGCCTTGAACTTGAGCACGTAGACCCTCCCGCTGGGGCACTGCGGCACACGCTTGAACTCACAGTCATCAGGGAAGATGATCAGATCCTGCAGAAAGCCCCGGAGGGAGGTCAATCCTGTGACCCGGCATCCAGCCCCGAGCCGCCCGGGAACACAGGCTGGGTGCTGTGTCTCAGCGCGTGGGGCGGGGAGGGGGGCGCAGGGCCAATACCACCCTCCTCCCCAGCAGGGTCTCTGCAGGCGGACAGGCCAGGGTCAGAGCACCCAGGAAGGAAAGGCTTGCAGGCCAGGAGCAGGCCTGGTGCTGAACAGGGAACTCGAGCTCTTAAAGAATTTTTTAATAGAAACATCGCGGGAACATTCCTAGATAAGTCAAAAAGTCAACTCTGACCTGCTCTTGAACCTAACACAAAACAATTTAGTCTGAAGGACAAAGAACACTAAGTAAAATGACCACGGGAGGAAGCCATCTGGTGGGCTGGAGTCAAGATCAGGATTTTTACGTAGCTTCTCCCATTCTAGTACCTAATCTTCAAAGTTTAAAGTATATAGAGTGATGCCCAGCTGGCATGGCTCAGTGGTTGAGCATCGAACTATGAACCTGGAGGTCACAGTTTAATTCCAGGTCAGAGCACATGCCTGGGTTGAGGGTTTGATCCCCAGGGCAGGGCATGCAGGAGGCAGTCAATCAATGATTCTCTCTCCCTTCCTCTGAAATCAATAAAAGTATAATAAATAAGTAAAGCATATACAGTGACAGGAGAAACCTACACAGCCTGTGGGACTGGGAAGACCGATAAGCAAATCAAAACAGCACTGAGAGCGACCTCGACCTCGCAGCAACCCCACACACCCACCCACGACCTCCAAGACCCGCCGCGCTGACCCTGCCACGGGCCACCGGAGGGCAGACTCACGTCTTCCACATTCCCAGACGTCCTGTCTTTCCAGCAGAAGTGAATGAGGGAGTCATCCGTCTGCTGAATGTACACCAGCCCTTTTCTTTTGTCTGGGGTGACAGTTGTTCCTTTTAATGACATTTTTCCTGCCCGAAACTCCACCAAATACTTATTGGATGACCCACGGGAGCCTGGCACCAGGCTTGGAAACAGAGCGCCGGAAGTCGCCATCCTGAAAGAGGGGCCGGCAGTCACCACTCAAACGTTGCAAGGGCACCAACTCCGTGAAAGCGGCCTCGCTGAACCTCTGGCTGCTGCTTCTGGGCGCCAGGGAGCACCGAAAGCTGCCCAAAGCCGCTCAAACCCACCGGGGGGGGGGGAGGGGGGGCGGGCAGGCTCGGAGCCTTCGGGCACCTGAGCCATGGAGCCAATACCCAGCGTCTCACGTTTCTCAAAGAAATTAATCTCGGCACGCAGAGGGCCACGCTGCCGCGGCCACTTTCTGTTCTTGCAAACTTGTTCCTTAGCCTGGGACACCCCCACCCCCCGCCCCGCAAGAATTTAAAAACTTGGCCGGGGACACCGTCAACATCAGATGGGACGCAAGACTTTGGCCTAACGCCTGATCTCTGTCGGGCACGGGGCCGCGAAGCTGCAGGTGCGCTCCCTTCAAACACCAAGTCTGCGGGGTGCGCGGCCCGCCCCCCCGCACACCTGGCAGCCGGCGCCTCGGCTCCGCGCTGGGCGGAGGGGCCGGGCGGCTCGCAGCAGGGCGGTGCCCCCGGCTGGCCCGAGAGTCCACGCCGCGGGCCCCAACCCCAAAGTCCTCGCTCCGCGCAGGGACCCTCGGGCCCCAACCCCCGAGAGCGCGCGGACTGCTCCCAGACCTCGGCTCTCAGGCCCCCGGCTCCCTCAGCCCCCGGGCCCCTCTACCCCGAACCCCCGGCCCCCGGCCTCCGCGGACCCGGCGCCCAGCTGGGAGGCTCCCGGAGGCGCAGGCCCGGTCCCAAGCCTTCCCCGTAGTCGTCTCCGCCCCCGGTCGCCCCACTCCACCTGGCCAACGCGGAGACTCGGCTGAGAGCTGTCCCGTGCGCGATCGCTCTTCCTCCTCGGAGCCTGCCGGGCCCCGCCGGAAGCTTCCGCTCGCCCCACCTACCCGCCGCTCTCGCCGCCGATTGGACCTTGTCCGAGGCCGGGCTGACACCGGCCCGCGAGCGACTGGCGAGAACGGCAGTCCATCACGCCGCCCGGCCCCGCCCCCATGCCGGCGGCTCCCTTCCGGCGGAAGCGCGGGCCGGCGGCCTGCGGCCAGAGCGGCCCCTATTGTTGCTGTGTCATAGGGGCGCGGCGGCGGCCCCTGGCGGCAACGCCGGGAACGACGCGGCGGGCGCGGGCGGGGCTGGGGGAGATGGACGGCGGGGCTGGGGGAGATGGACTCCGGGACGCCCCGGGCGAGGCGGCGTCTCTCAGGGTCACTGGGGGTTCGGGGCGTCAGTTCCTGAGACGGAGGGGAAACCGTCAAGGGGACTGGCTTCGGGTCTTCCGGAGAGTGACTGAGCCGCTGCCCCGGACTCTGCATTGCCCGTCGGACCTGGAACTCAAGGGCGCATGGTCCCGTGCCCCAACCCCACTGATAACAGTGCTTACAGGCTGTCCCCCCTTTCTCCCAGGCCCCTGGGCCCCGACCAACGGCGCTGACATTGGCCTCCCTCCTTCCCACCTGCGCCGGGAGTTTCAGAGGCTGATGTGCAGCGTCCTCCTTCAAGGCGGGTAGACCCCCAGGATGGGAGGGTAGACCCCCAGGATGGGAGGGTAGACCCCCAGGATGGGAGGGTAGGCCCCCAGGATGGGAGGGTAGACCCCCCAGGATGGGAGGGTAGACCCCCAGGATGGGAGGGTAGACCCCCAGGATGGGAGGGTAGACCCCCAGGATGGGAGGGTAGACCCCAGGAGTGGGAGGGTAGGCCCCCAGGATGGGAGGGTAGACCCCCAGGATGGGAGGGTAGACCCCCCAGGATGGGAGGGTAGACCCCCAGGATGGGAGGGTAGACCCCCAGGATGGGAGGGTAGACCCCCAGGAGTGGGGGGGTAGACCCCCAGGAAGGGAGGGTAGACCCCCAGGATGGGAGGGTAGACCCCCAGGATGGGAGGGTAGACCCCCAGGATGGGAGGGTAGACCCCAGGAGTGGGAGAGTAGACCCCCAGGATGGGAGGGTAGACCCCCAGGATGGGAGGGTAGACCCCCAGGATGGGAGGGTAGACCCCCAGGATGGGAGGGTAGACCCCCAGGATGGGAGGGTAGACCCCAGGAGTGGGAGGGTAGGCCCCCAGGATGGGAGGGTAGACCCCCAGGATGGGAGGGTAGACCCCCAGGATGGGAGGGTAGACCCCCAGGATGGGAGGGTAGACCCCCCAGGATGGGAGGGTAGACCCCCAGGATGGGAGGGTAGACCCCCAGGATGGGAGGGTAGACCCCCAGGATGGGAGGGTAGACCCCCAGGAGTGGAGGGGTAGACCCCCAGGATGGGAGGGTAGACCCCCAGGATGGGAGGGTAGACCCCCAGGATGGGAGGGTAGACCCCCAGGATGGGAGGGTAGACCCCCAGGATGGGAGGGTAGACCCCCAGGATGGGAGGGTAGACCCCCCAGGATGGGAGGGTAGACCCCCAGGATGGGAGGGTAGACCCCCAGGATGGGAGGGTAGACCCCCAGGATGGGAGGGTAGACCCCCAGGATGGGAGGGTAGACCCCAGGAGTGGGAGAGTAGACCCCCAGGATGGGAGGGTAGACCCCCAGGATGGGAGGGTAGACCCCCAGGATGGGAGGGTAGGCCCCCAGGATGGGAGGGTAGACCCCCAGGAGTGGGAGGGTAGACCCCCCAGGATGGGAGGGTAGACCCCCAGGATGGGAGGGTAGACCCCCAGGAGTGGGGGGGTAGGCCCCCAGGATGGGAGGGTAGACCCCAGGAGTGGGAGAGTAGACCCCCAGGATGGGAGGGTAGACCCCCAGGATGGGAGGGTAGACGCCCAGGAGTGGGAGGGTAGACCCCCAGGATGGGAGGGTAGACCCCCAGGATGGGAGGGTAGACCCCCAGGAGTGGGAGGGTAGACCCCCAGGATGGGAGGGTAGACCCCCAGGAGTGGGGGGGTAGACCCCCAGGATGGGAGGGTAGACCCCCAGGATGGGAGGGTAGACCCCAGGAGTGGGAGAGTAGACCCCAGGATGGGAGGGTAGACCCCCAGGGTAGGAGGGTAGACCCCCAGGATGGGAGGGTAGACCCCCAGGAGTGGGGGGGTAGACCCCCAGGATGGGAGGGTAGACCCCCAGGAGTGGGGGGGTAGACCCCCAGGATGGGAGGGTAGACCCCCCAGGATGGGAGGGTAGACCCCCAGGATGGGAGGGTAGACCCCCAGGAGTGGGAGGGTAGACCCCCAGGAGTGGGGGGGTAGACCCCCAGGATGGGAGGGTAGACCCCCAGGATGGGAGGGTAGACCCCCAGGAGTGGGGGGGTAGACCCCCAGGATGGGAGGGTAGACCCCCAGGATGGGAGGGTAGACCCCAGGAGTGGGAGAGTAGACCCCCAGGATGGGAGGGTAGACCCCCAGTGTGGGAGGGTAGACCCCCAGGATGGGAGGGTAGACCCCCAGGAGTGGGGGGGTAGACCCCCAGGATGGGAGGGTAGACCCCCAGGAGTGGGGGGGTAGACCCCCAGGATGGGAGGGTAGACCCCCCAGGATGGGAGGGTAGACCCCCAGGATGGGAGGGTAGACCCCCAGGAGTGGGAGGGTAGACCCCCAGGAGTGGGGGGGTAGACCCCCAGGATGGGAGGGTAGACCCCCCAGGATGGGAGGGTAGACCCCCAGGATGGGAGGGTAGACCCCCAGGAGTGGGGGGGTAGACCCCCAGGATGGGAGGGTAGACCCCCAGGATGGGAGGGTAGACCCCCAGGATGGGAGGGTAGACCCCCAGGATGGGAGGGTAGACCCCCCAGGATGGGAGGGTAGACCCCCAGGATGGGAGGGTAGACCCCCAGGATGGGAGGGTAGACCCCAGGAGTGGGAGAGTAGACCCCCAGGATGGGAGGGTAGACCCCCAGGATGGGAGGGTAGACCCCCAGGATGGGAGGGTAGACCCCCAGGATGGGAGGGTAGACCCCCCAGGATGGGAGGGTAGACCCCCAGGATGGGAGGGTAGACCCCCAGGATGGGAGGGTAGACCCCCAGGATGGGAGGGTAGACCCCCAGGAGTGGGGGGGTAGACCCCCAGGATGGGAGGGTAGACCCCCAGGATGGGAGGGTAGACCCCCAGGATGGGAGGGTAGACCCCAGGAGTGGGAGAGTAGACCCCCAGGATGGGAGGGTAGACCCCCAGGATGGGAGGGTAGACCCCCAGGATGGGAGGGTAGACCCCCAGGATGGGAGGGTAGACCCCCCAGGATGGGAGGGTAGACCCCCAGGATGGGAGGGTAGACCCCAGGAGTGGGAGAGTAGACCCCCAGGATGGGAGGGTAGACCCCCAGGATGGGAGGGTAGACCCCCAGGAGTGGGGGGGTAGGCCCCCAGGATGGGAGGGTAGACCCCCAGGAGTGGGAGGGTAGGCCCCCAGGATGGGAGGGTAGACCCCCAGGATGGGAGGGTAGACCCCCAGGATGGGAGGGTAGACCCCAGGAGTGGGAGGGTAGACCCCCAGGATGGGAGGGTAGACCCCCAGGATGGGAGGGTAGACCCCCAGGAGTGGGGGGGTAGACCCCCAGGATGGGAGGGTAGACCCCCAGGATGGGAGGGTAGACCCCCCAGGATGGGAGGGTAGACCCCCAGGATGGGAGGGTAGACCCCCAGGATGGGAGGGTAGACCCCCAGGAGTGGGAGGGTAGACCCCCAGGATGGGAGGGTAGACCCCCAGGAGTGGGGGGGTAGACCCCCAGGATGGGAGGGTAGACCCCAGGAGTGGGAGAGTAGACCCCTAGGATGGGAGGGTAGACCCCCAGGATGGGAGGGTAGACCCCCAGGATGGGAGGGTAGGCCCCCAGGATGGGAGGGTAGACCCCCAGGAGTGGGGGGGTAGGCCCCCAGGATGGGAGGGTAGACCCCAGGAGTGGGAGGGTAGACCCCCAGGATGGGAGGGTAGACCCCCAGGAGTGGGAGGGTAGGCCCCCAGGATGGGAGGGTAGACCCCCAGGAGTGGGAGGGTAGACCCCCCAGGATGGGAGGGTAGGCCCCCAGGATGGGAGGGTAGACCCCCAGGAGTGGGAGGGTAGACCCCCCAGGATGGGAGGGTAGGCCCCCAGGATGGGAGGGTAGACCCCCAGGAGTGGGAGGGTAGACCCCCAGGATGGGAGGGGTAGACCCCCAGGAGTGGGAGGGTAGACCCCCAGGATGGGAGGGTAGACCCCCAGGAGTGGGGGGGTAGGCCCCCAGGAGTGGGAGGGGTAGACCCCCAGGAGTGGGAGGGTAGGCCCCCAGGAGTGGGAGGGTAGACCCCAGGAGTGGGAGAGAAGACCCCCAGGATGGGAGGGTAGGCCCCCAGGATGGGAGGGTAGACCCCCAGGATGGGAGGGTAGACCCCCCAGGATGGGAGGGTAGACCCCCAGGATGGGAGGGTAGACCCCCAGGAGTGGGGGGGTAGGCCCCCAGGATGGGAGGGTAGACCCCAGGAGTGGGAGAGTAGACCCCCAGGATGGGAGGGTAGACCCCCAGGATGGGAGGGTAGACGCCCAGGAGTGGGAGGGTAGACCCCCAGGATGGGAGGGTAGACCCCCAGGATGGGAGGGTAGACCCCCAGGATGGGAGGGTAGACCCCCAGGAGTGGGAGGGTAGACCCCCAGGATGGGAGGGTAGACCCCCAGGATGGGAGGGTAGACCCCCAGGAGTGGGGGGGTAGACCCCCAGGATGGGAGGGTAGACCCCCAGGATGGGAGGGTAGACCCCAGGAGTGGGAGAGTAGACCCCAGGATGGGAGGGTAGACCCCCAGGGTAGGAGGGTAGACCCCCAGGATGGGAGGGTAGACCCCCAGGAGTGGGGGGGTAGACCCCCAGGATGGGAGGGTAGACCCCCAGGAGTGGGGGGGTAGACCCCCAGGATGGGAGGGTAGACCCCCCAGGATGGGAGGGTAGACCCCCAGGATGGGAGGGTAGACCCCCAGGAGTGGGAGGGTAGACCCCCAGGCGTGGGGGGGTAGACCCCCAGGATGGGAGGGTAGACCCCCAGGATGGGAGGGTAGACCCCCAGGAGTGGGGGGGTAGACCCCCAGGATGGGAGGGTAGACCCCCAGGATGGGAGGGTAGACCCCAGGAGTGGGAGAGTAGACCCCCAGGATGGGAGGGTAGACCCCCAGTGTGGGAGGGTAGACCCCCAGGATGGGAGGGTAGACCCCCAGGAGTGGGGGGGTAGACCCCCAGGATGGGAGGGTAGACCCCCAGGAGTGGGGGGGTAGACCCCCAGGATGGGAGGGTAGACCCCCCAGGATGGGAGGGTAGACCCCCAGGATGGGAGGGTAGACCCCCAGGAGTGGGAGGGTAGACCCCCAGGAGTGGGGGGGTAGACCCCCAGGATGGGAGGGTAGACCCCCCAGGATGGGAGGGTAGACCCCCAGGATGGGAGGGTAGACCCCCAGGAGTGGGGGGGTAGACCCCCAGGATGGGAGGGTAGACCCCCAGGATGGGAGGGTAGGCCCCCAGGATGGGAGGGTAGACCCCCAGGAGTGGGGGGGTAGACCCCCAGGAGTGGGGGGGTAGACCCCCAGGATGGGAGGGTAGACCCCCGGATGGGAGGGTAGACCCCCAGGATGGGAGGGTAGACCCCCAGGAGTGGGAGGGTAGGCCCCCAGGATGGGAGGGTAGACCCCCAGGAGTGGGGCGGTAGACCCCCAGGAGTGGGGGGTAGACCCCCAGGAGTGGGGGGGTAGACCCCCAGGATGGGAGGGTAGACCCCCAGGATGGGAGGGTAGGCCCCCAGGATGGGAGGGTAGACCCCCAGGAGTGGGGGGGTAGACCCCCAGGCGTGGGAGGGTAGACCCCCAGGCATGTGGGGGTAGACCCCCAGGCATGGGGGGGTAGACCCCCAGGATGGGAGGGTAGACCCCCCAGGCGTGGGGGGGTAGACCCCCCAGGCGTGGGAGGGGTAGACCCCCCAGAAGTGGAAGGCCACCCACCACTGCCTTCACGGCCCACATGGGCGCCTGTGCCCCTCAGAGCCCGGCGTCCCAGCGCTCAGAGCCCTGTGCCCACCCAGCGCCCAGAGGAGAGGCGTCCTGCCATGGGCTCCACACTGACATTCTGTCCGCGTGCACATCAATGTGTTCTTATCCTTTTTATGAAGAGCACAAAGGTTAGGTGTTTTCACTCACTGTTGTGTGTTTTTAATTATTTTTTTCATTTGATTTCAGAGAGGAAGGGAGAGAGATAGAAACATCATTGAGGAGAGGGAACCATTGAGCAGCTGCCTCCTGCACACTCCCCACTGGGGTTTGAGCTCGCAACCCAGGCACTGCCCTTGCCAGGAATCAAACTCTGGACCCTTCAGTCCCCAAGCTGTCGCTCTATCCAGGTCTTACCTGTTGTAAATTGTGCTGCTATGAACATAGGGGTGCATACATTCTTTCTGATTGGTGCTTCAAGCTTCTTAGGATATATTCCTAGAAGTGGGATCACTGGGCCAAATGGCAGTTCCATATTTAATTTTTTGAGGAAACTCCATACTGTTCTCCACAGTGGCTGCACCAGTCTGCATTCCCACCAGCAGTGTGCTAGGGTTCCCTTTTCTCCAAATCCTCACCAGGACTTGTCATTTGTTGATTTGTTGATGGTAGATATTCTGACAGGTGTGAGATGGTATCGCATTGTTATCTTAATTTGCATCTCTCTGATGATCAGTGACTTTGAGCATCTTTCATGTCTCTTGGCCATCTGAATGTACTTTTTGGAGAAGTGTCTATTCATGTCCTTTGCCGGTTTTTGCATCAGGTTTGGGGGGTTGTTTTTGTTTAGTTTAGTTCTCTCTATATTTAGATGTTTGATTTGCAAACATTTCATCCTATTTTGTAAATTGCCTTTATACTCTAGTGATAGTATCTGATGCACAACATTTTTTAAAGTTTCACGGAGTCCAATTGGCCCATTTTTTCTTCTTATCATCCAGGCCTTTGGTGACATAGCCAAGTCACTGCCAGTCTGGTGTCATAAAGTTTGTGCCCTAGTCTTCTTCTGAGAATTTTACAGGGTTAGCAGACATTTAGGGCCTCCATCCATTTTGAGCTCGTTCTGTACATGGTGTGAGGTAAAGGTACATTCTTTTGCATGGGGATGTCCTATTTTCCCAGCACCGTGTGTTCCCCATACCTTTCCCCTTGAATGGTCTTAACACCTGTCATTTGACTATACACTGAGTGGCCAGATTATTATGATCTCTGAACCCATAATAATCTGGCCACTCATTGTGTGTGTGTGTGTGTGTGTGTGTGTGGCCAGGTGCACAAGGGTGTGTGTCCCTCAGCCCACCCTGTCAAATCTGGGACCCCTCAAAGGATGTCCTACTGTTGGTTCACAGGGATCGGGCCTAAACCAGTGGTCAGACAACCCTCTCACAATCCGGGACTGCTGGCTCCTACCTGCTCATCTGCCTGCCTGCCTGATTGCCCCTAACCACTCTGCCAGCCGGCCTGCTCGCCCCCAAATGTCCCCCCGCCAGCCTGATCACTCCCAATTGCCCCCCCGTGCCAGTGTGTTTGCCCCCAATTGCCCCCGCTGCCAGCCTGCTCACTCCCACCTTCCCTCCCCACTGGCCTACTTGCCCCCAACTGCTCCCCTGCTGGCCTGCTCACTCCAAATTGCACTCCCTGCTGTCCTGATCACCTCCAACTGACCCCACCCACCCCGATGGCCTGCTTACCTCCAACAAACCCGCCCCCCCACCAGCCTGATCACCCACAATTGCACTCCCCTCTTGGCCTCTAACTGCCTCTACCTTAGCCCCACCACCATGGCTTTGTCCAGAAGAACTTCCGGAAGGTCTCCCGGATGGTCTCCCTGTCTAATTAGCATATTACCCTTTTATTAGTATAGATAGAGGCCTTGTGCACAGGTGGGACCCAGCTAGTTTTCCCTGAAGGCTATCCCAGATCAGGGTAGGAGTTCCCTTGGGACATGAGACGGCTTGGGCAAGGGGCCTGTGGTAGTTTGCAGGCCAGCCACACCCCCATGGGGTGAGGGTCCCTACTGGAGGGGTATGGCCAGCCTGGGAGAGGGGCTGAGGGCCATTTTCAGGCTGGCCACACACCCTTCAGGGTGGGGGTCCCCACTGGGGTTCTGGTCAGCCTGGCTGAGGGGCTAATGGCTGTTTGCAGGCTGGCCACACCCCCCAGTGACCCAGTCTCCCAGCCCCTTCTTCTTTTTTTTTTTTTTTTTTCCATTGCCTCCTTGAGGGGTCAGTTGGAAGCAGGTATCTGGGATTTATTTATCTTCTATAATTAAAACTTTGAGCAGAGGCCAGGGCAAGCCAGGGCAGCGGGAAGCTTGGCTTCCTCCATCACTGGTGGCAACCCAAGCCTCCTGCTCTCTTCAGCTCCATGGCCACTGCCATCGTTGTTGGGTAATTTGCATACTTGCTCCTGGTTGGCTGGTGGGCACAGTCAATTTGCATCTTTCTCTTTTATAAGACTAGAGGCCCAGTGCACATAATTCATGCACAGGAGAGGGGGTTTCCCTCAGTCTATCCTGCACCCTCTCCAACCTGGGACATCCCTCTCATAATCCAGGACTGCTGGCTCCCAACCACTTGCCTGCCTGCCTGCCTTATTGCCCCTAACTGCTTCTGCATGTCAGCCTGATCACCTCTAATCACTCCCCTGCCAGCCTGATCAACAACTAACTGTTCCCCTGCTGGCCCAGTTGCCCCTAACTGCCCTCCCCTGCTGGCCTGGTCATCACTAACTGCCTTCCCCTGCTGGCCTGGTCACTGCCAGCCTGGTTGCCCTTAACTGTCCTCCCCTGCAGACCTATTTGCCCCAACTGCCCTCCCCTGCTGGCCTGGTCACTGCTAACTGCCCTCCCTCGCCAGCCTGGTCGCCCCTAACTGCCCTCCCCTGCCGACCTGGTCATCCCCAACTGTCCTTCCTTGCAGGCCTGGTCGCTCCCACTGCCATCCCCTGCTGGCCCGGTCTCCCCTAACTTCCCTCCCCTGCTGGCTGATTGCCCCTAACTACCCTCTCTTGCAGGCCTAGTTGCCCCTAACTGCCCTCCCCTGCCAACCTGGATGCCCCTAACTGCTCTCTCCTGCTGGCCTGGTAACTCCCAATTGCCCTCCCCTGCAGGCCTGGGTCCCCCGTAGCTGTCCTCCCCTGCAGGCCTAATGGCCCCACCTGCCCTTCCCTGCCAGCACTCTTGTGTCCACATGGGGGCGGCCATCTTGTGTGTTGGAGTGATGGTCAATTTGCATATCACCTCTTTATTATAGAATTAGAGGCCCGGTGCATGAATTCGTACATGGATGGAATCTGACCAACCTGGTCAGGGGAAAGGACATGGGCGGTTGGCCGGCCTGCCTGCTGGTTGAACTCTGCATATTAGCCTTTTATTACATAGGATATATACTGAGTGGCCAGATTATTATGCATTCAGAGATCATCATAATCTGGCCACTCAATGTATATGTTGACACAGTGGTGGTTACAAGACAGTGTGACTTTGTACAACTGCACACATGGGTTCATTATGTGTAGGGCTTGAAGCCACTTCCTCCACTTACCTGCTGTGAAAGGTGGGGCACGCGCACCTTCCTGCACCTCCCTTTCCTGTGGCCTGGGTTGAGCTGTGCGGAGTTAGAGCACTGTGGCCCCAGGCTTGGGCTCCTCGGGCTGGGTGCTCTGTGGCCCCATCATCAGATGTGGTGCTTGTGGCAGCGGCCCAGACCTGTGAACCTGAGCATTCTGCGAGCACTCATACCTACGACTGTCCCTCTGCCCAGATCCGCCTTGGCTGTTGGCATGAGTGTCCCCACTCAGCTCAACCTCCCAGGAAGCACAAAGCTGCTGGGCACCTAGGACAGTGGTCAGATGGTGGGGACCCTGGAGTCAAAGTAACAGTACTCTGGGCATTTAGTTGCTTCAATTTCCAATGCCTGGAGAGGAGAGACTCAACCAGAGCTCTCGCCGCTCGAAGACCCAAACCCCCACCCAATTAAAGTAGCGTGGAACTGTAAATGTGTGCCATGCAAGACAGAATATCCTTTAAATAGAGAAATAGCATATTAAAGCAGCTTTGGAAAACTTTTGACTTCACTGTAATGTAGCATTAAACTCTAAAACATAGTTGAGAGACAATGTTCCAGAGCTTCTCAGGTTCAAAACAGTGTTTAGGTATTTGTTTGTCCATGTTCCCAATGCTTATACTTGAACAAGAAGGCATAATATTGGAAACTAGAAGAAAACAGTAATTCAGAGAAAATAACAGTAAATAGATGAGAACTCGCATAGAACATGTAGAAAACAATTCTCCAAGTCAGTTGTTAGGGTAGAAAAGGTTTCTAAGATCCAGGAAAACCTTAATTACACTAAAGAGATCATTAAACAGTGTATGAAACCAATAAACCAAAAAAACCACATAATTATAAAGGTATGTCATACAAGACAGAAATCCTTGAAATAGAGAAATAAACATATTTAAGTAACTTTGGAAACCCTTACACTCACTGAAATGTAGCATTAAATTCTATAACAGAGTTGAAAGACAATATTCCCTCACCCTAACCCTAACCCTATCCCTAACCCTAACCCTAGTCCTAACCCTAACCCTAACCCTAACCCTAACCCTAGCCCTAACCCTAACCCTAGTTCTAACCCTAAACCTAACCCTAATCGTAACCCTAGCCCTAACCCTAAACCTAGCCCTAACCCTAACCCTAGCTTCCCAGCTTCATAACAGTGTGTAGCAAGTTGTTTGTCCTTGTGGGCAATGCTTATATTTGGATAAGAAGGCCTAATATATGAAACCACGAGCAAAAATGAGTAATACAGAGAAATCAACAGTAAATAGATGAGACCTCATATAAAACAGCTGAAACAGATTTCTACAAGTCAGTTATTAGTGGAGAAAAGGAATCTAAGACCCAGGCAATCTTTAATTAAATGGAACAGCACATTAAACAGTTTATGAAACCTCTATTATTTTCTTAAGGTAGCCTAGAACTTTAAATGTGTGTCACACAAGGCTTGAAAGAGAGAAATAAGCACTATTAAGCACCTTTGGAAATCCTTAGACTTTACTGCATTGTAGCATTAAACTCTAAAACATAGTTGAGAGACAATGTTTCCAAGCTTCTCGGGTTCATAACAGTGTGCAGGAAGTTGTTTGTACATGTGGG
The DNA here is from genome assembly GCF_964339955.1 of Pipistrellus hanaki. Lineage (NCBI taxonomy): Eukaryota > Metazoa > Chordata > Mammalia > Chiroptera > Vespertilionidae > Pipistrellus > Pipistrellus hanaki. Next base: position 5,297,355 of record NC_140508.1, on the reverse strand, counting down.
CAATGCTAATACTTGGACAAGAAGGCCTAATATAGGAAACTACATGAAAACATGAATAATTCAGAGAAAATGACAGTAAATAGATGAGAACTCGTTTAGAACAGGTGAAACAGATTCTCCAAGTCAGTTGTTAGTATAGAAAAGGTATCTAATATCCAGGAATTCCTTAATTAGAGTTAAGAGCACATTAAACAGTGTATGAATCTCATATTATTTACGTAAAGGAGCCCAGATCTTTAAATATGTGTCACACAAGGCTTGAAAGAGAGAAATAAGCACAATTAAGCAACTGGAGAAAGCCTTAGACTTCACTGCAATGTAGCATTGAACTCTATAACATAGTTGAGGGACAATGTTCCAGAGCTTGTCAGGTTCATAACCGTGTGTAGGAAGTTGTTTGTCCATATCTCCAATGCTTATACTTTGACAAGAAGTCCTAATATTGGAAACTATAAGAAAATATCAGTAATTCAGGGAAAATAACAGTAAATAGATGAATACTGGCATAGAACATGTAGAAAACACTTCTCCAAGTCTGTTGTTTGTGTATAATAGGAATCTAAGATCCAGGAAATCCTTAATTACAGTAAAGAGCTCATTAAACCGTGTAGGAAACCCTCTATTATTTACTTAAAGGAGCCTAGAACTGTAAATGTGTGACATGCAAGGCAAAATATCCTTGATATAGAGAAATACGCACATTTCAGCATCTTTGGAAAGTCTTAGACTTCACAGCAATGTAGTATTCAACTCTATAATATAGGTGAGAATCAATGTTCCTGAGTTTCTCAGGTTGTTAACAGTGTGAGAACTCGCATGTAATATGTAGGAAACACTTCTCCAAGTAAGTTGTTTTTGTAGAAAGGTATCTAACATCCAGGAAATACTTAGAGTTAAGAGCACATAAAACAGTGTATGAAACCTCTATTATTTACTAAAGTAGCCTAGCACTGTAAATGTGTGTCATGCAAGACAGAATATCCTTGAAATAGAGAAATAAGCATATTTAAGCAGCTTTGGAAAGCTTTTGACTTCACTGTAATGTAGCATTAAACTCTATAACATAGTTGAGAGACAATGTTCCAGAGCTTCTCAGGTTCAAAACAGTGTTTAGGTAGTTGTTTGTCCATGTTCCCAATGCTTATACTTGGACTAGAAAGCCTAATATTGGAAACTAGAAGAAAACAGTAATTCAGAGAAAATAACAGTAAATAAATGAGAACTCGCATAGAACATGTAGAAAACACTTCTACAAGTCAGTTGTTAGTGTAGAAAAGGTATCTAAGATCCAGGAAAACCTTATTTATACTAAAGAGATCATTAAAACCTATATTATGTACTTAAAGGAGCACATAACTATAAATGTATGTCATAAAAGACAGAAATCCTTGAAATAGAGAAATAAACATATTTAAGTAGCTTTGGAAACCCTTACACTTCACTGAAATGTAGCATTAAACTCTATAACAGAGTTGAAAGACAATACTCCCTCACCCTAACCATAACCGTAGCCCTAACCCTATCACTAACCCTAACCCTAACCCTAACACTAGCCCTAACCCTAACCCTAGCCCTAACTTTAACCCTAGCTTCCCAGCTTCATAACAGTGTGTAGCAAGTTGTTTGTCCTTGTGGGCAATGCTTATAATTGGATAAGAAGTCCTAATATATAAAACAATTAAGCAACTTTGGAAATCCTTAGACTTCACTGCATTGTAGCATTAAACTCTAAAACATAGTTGAGAGACAATGTTCTCGAGCTTCTCGGGTTCATAACAGTGTGCAGGAAGTTGTTTGTACATGTGGGCAATGCTTATACTTGGACAAGAAGGCCTAATATTGGAAACTACAAGAAAACATCAGTAATTCAGGGAAAATAACAGTAAATAGATGAGAACTCCCATAGGACATCTAGAAAACATTTCTCCAAGTCTGTTGTTAGTTTATAAAATGTATCTACGATCCAGGAAATCCTTAATTAGAGTTACGATCACATTAAACAGTGTATGAATTATTTACTTACAGGAGCCTAGAATGGTAAATGGGTGTCATACAAGGAAAGATGCCACAGCATCCCTGGTGCCCTTCTCCATGCCAGCAGTCTTCTGGAGCAGTCCGTTCGCTGGGCCCACCCTTCAGAACGCATAGTCCCAACCTGCGCCCGGCACAAGGGCTCGTCTGCAGCCCTTTCCAAGGGGCCAGAGGACTGAGATGGTGAACACTGCTCAGTGCAAAAATGTCAGCAACAACCATTCTTAAAGGACCGCTATCCACAGCCAAGGTTTAACTTGGGTCTTCACAGGTCAGTACCAGTCCTCCCAAAACCCTAAGGGATTTGCTAGGCGCTATAAAACGAGCCCATCCCAGAGTGCTGGCGTGCTGCAGCGCCAGGGGAGCATGGAGACCAGCCCAGTTCAAGGCACCACGAGGGAGGAAGGACCCAATCTGTGAGTTGTCACCCTGCAGGGACCACGCAGCACCTTCCAAACCTTTGACCCAGGACAGTCTGGTTCTCAAACAGGGAAGGAGCCGTGTATCCAGCGAGGGACTGACTGTCGAGTAAACTCAACCCAAGGACACTCACTTTGCAGGACCTTCCTCACTTGAAGATGGAGGAGACAGTGAGGCGGAGGGGTTACACACACGGGGAAGCCACCAGGGCATGTGCCCAGAGACTCAACCAGAGGTTACACGCTCTCACTAGGGACCAAACCTTTGCACCACTGGACACAGCAAGATCCCTCGAAAGATGCTTGTAAGTCCAAACGTTGGGAGGGGAGCAACCAGAACTAGTAGGAACTATATTAATTCCACTCTCCTTGGGTCCAGCTGTCCCGTGTAGGACACAGCTCTTCACCACCGCACCCCTCCAAGGATAAGGCTGCCAGTGCTTCTGAATTTTGGATCTTAGCATTTTAACCATCTTTATCTCCTTGTTCCTCACGCACATGTGAGGCCCGTGAGGTTTGTGAGCCACCACCTCCGTTAGGAGCACTTTCCCCAGAGCTGGTGTCCTAAGGAAGCGTCTCACCAGGCTGCCCGGGGGTGGCAGGCTTGTGGGGAGCCTCCCGCAGCGTCTCTCATCCTGTCCCAGGTGCTGATCTTGTGACCCAACAAGGACCCAGCATGCAGGCGGCCTGTCCGCTGCATCCTCAGCATGTCTCCTGGCAGCCCCAAGCCCATCATGCCGCACGTGGCCCATCTCCAGAGTGGCGGGATTGGACCAGGTGTGTCGCCCATCTGCCAGCTGACCCTTCCTCAAGCCCAACGGCGTGAGCCTTGGGGACAGTCTGAGAGGGAGATGGGGCCAGGACCACCATGGGGCCCTCCCGGGCCTCTGCCATTCCACGAGAAGGGCTGTGCCGGCTCAGTCTCGCACGGCACTTCCCTGCTGAGAGCACGTGTCCAGAGAAGCAACACAGACAAGCAGCCCCAAGTGGCAAAGTGCTGTGATGCCCGTGAGGGACCAGCCCTGCTTCTCCAAGACCTTCTCAGGAGTAGGCCACACCTGTATGAAATCCGAGGTCCCGGTGACACCTGACCTTGACCCCTCCCCCTCTGGGAAGGCAGCACCTCTCCTGGGAGAGAGCTGCACCACCCAAAGCACCGGATGCAACCATCCAGCCCCAACACTGAGCTCCCTATTAGCTCTCTGGCACCAGTGGGTCCCTTCCCATCATATACACTTTACACAAGACACGCTCCTCGAGGTTGAGCTGTCTGCATAGCCGACTCCCGGGGACTGTCAGGAAAACGGGCCCTGGGTCCATGGGCACACGGCTGCACCCAGGACTGTTACAACACAGGGCTTCCAGGTGCAAAGCTACAAAATCAAGTCTTCAGAGCAAGTCTTGGCTTTCAAAAGAGTTTTAATTACAAATGTGATTCTGAAGCCTGGGCACACAAAAGTGACACCCTCTCAGAGGGAACTCACCACTCCATGCATGTGCATGTGTACATGTGCACACATGTGGGTGTGCACATGTGTGTGTTTGTGTGTGCACGCCCGTATGCAGCAGATTGTCTTCCATTCAGAGAGTGGTACCATGATCTACGTGTTGATATTTCTATAGAAAGAAAGTCACCTGATCAGGACATGTGCAGAGATGAATGTACACCCGTGTTCTGTGAAATAACCCAATTCACCTTCAGTAGCCTCTGCTCTGACCCCCAGTGCACACCAGGTGTGGCCTCCTGTCTCCTGAGTTTCAAACACGCATGCTGGGAAAACAAGGACACAGTGCTGTGGTGACAGACCAAACGTTCTAACGAGTGGCTCGTTTGTGACATGGGTTTGGCCCGCAGTGACAGTGACAGCCCTGGAGACCAGAGCGACACGGCCAGAGGCAGGGCTCCCTTCAAGGCTGGGAGCCGTCTGGGCACTTGGTCAGCAACTTGCAGTGTTTCTGGACCCTGTCATGGCAATGCTTCCGTTTGCATATACAGTTGGCAATTAATGCATGTCTTGCTCTTCAGCAAATCCTAGTCAAGCAGCTTTAACTTAAATATTTAAAAGTTATCTTTCATCATTGAAGGTTGGCAAAAACACACAGAACCTGACAGCGACCATTTCATTTAATCCAATGCTCTGAAACACTCATTCTGTTCCCGACGCAGACAGCAGTTCCTAGCCGCAGAGAGCTCGCTGCAGGGTTAGTTTCAAGATCTGTCTTTTCTGTTACTGGTTCCAATTTAAACTACTTTTGGACACTGTGACGCTGCATTCTAAGGAGGAACACGGTCCCTCCTTCCTGTTCCTTGCGCTAGTTTCAAATTTATCCAGGCTGCTGTCGGGTGAGCATGCCCCAGCTGACCTGTCACATAGAAGGAGTTGAAGAATGTTCCTTTCCAAGTTTTAATGAAAACATGATGATCCCAAGGGAAGCTTTATGGAGAGACGGCAACGATAATGAATGGCTGGCAATCAAAAGTTAATTAGGATCGAGTCCTCAGCCAGGATGGTGCTTTCTCCGTGAACACGGTCCTTAGAAAGGCCGGTGCTGCCGTACTCGGAACTCAAGGAGCCACGTGGCGGAGTCCAGCTGGCAGAGGCCCGGGTCCTGGGGCACTCCCTGACCTCAGTAGATGTCCGGGCAGCCTGAGAAATCCCGCTCGAAGTAGCCACCTGAGTACAGCCAGTCGGGGGTCCCGGTGTGTGGATTCCTGCCCTGGTGGAACCACCTGCAACACAGAAGAGGCTCAGGGATGGCTGGGCAGTCACTGCTGCCGGCCTCCGGGCAGGACAGAGAATCCTCTAATTAGCCATCACCCAGAAATGTGCGTTTCTAAAGGCAGCCACTTCAACTCGGGCTTAGTAATCACATTTTCACAACTACACTCCCCTGCACACATCCCCAATGTCAGCCTCACTTCCTGACAAACCTCGTGGAGTTAACAGAAAACACTCAGGCGGGGCCATCACCAGAGAAGGGGCGCTGAACCCCAAGCCACTTTGTGCCTTCCAGTGAGAACAGTGACAGTGCTATTTCCATCCTTTCGAGATGGCCAGGTCTGCACGGTCTGTTAACTGGGAGGGGCGGATCAAGGACAGAGAGGGTCACAATGGCCTCCAGCTTGTCTATGAGCCAAACCAGTCACTGTCATTAGCCTCCATCAGGCTCCCAGCACATCCGTCACCCCCCTTGGCCTCTGAGTGGTGGAGAGAAGTGGGAGCAGGTGTGGCGGACTCGCGGGGTAGAAGTAATTGTCTTCTCAAGATACAATGTCATTATTTTCACAATAAAAAAATACAGTGTAGGAACACTATTTTCAACTATCGTTTCCTGAAACAGCAAATTCCACATATCAAACTATCCTATATAGTAAAGATGCAATATGCAAATTGACCATCACACGCTCCCATAAGATGGCCACCCCCATGTGGTCACAATATGGCTGCCATAAGATGGCCGGTAGGGAAGGACAGTTGTGGGCGATCAGGCCTGCAGGTGAGGGCAGCTGGGGGGGGGGGGACCAGGCTGTCAGGGGAAGGCAGTTGGGGGTGACCAGGCCAGCAGGGGAGGCCAGTTGGGGGCAACCAGGATTGCAGAAGAGGGAAGTTAGGAATGTGGGGACCAGGCCTGCAGGTTAGGGCAACTGGGGGGAGAGGGGGGGACAGGCAGCAGGGGAGGCCTGTTGGGGGGGACCAGGCTAGCAGGGGAGGGCAGTTGGGGGGGACCAGGCAGCAGGGGAGGCCAGTTGGGGATGACCAGGCTGGCAGAGGAGGACAGTTAGGGGTGACCAGGCTGGCAGAGGAAGGCAGTTGAGGGGGACCAGGCCAGCAGGGAAGGTCAGTTGGAGGGGAACCAGACTTGCAGGAGAGGGCAGGTGGGGATGTGGGGACCAGGCCTGCAGGGGAGGGCAGTTGAGGATGTGGATACCAGGTTGCAGGGGAGGACAGTTTGGGGGGGGGGGGGTGACCAGACCTGCAGGGAAGGGCAGTTAGGGGCAACCAGGTGGGCAGGGGAGGACAGTTGGGGGCAACCAGGCCTGCAGGGGAGGGCAGTTGGGGTGATCAGGCCAGCAGGGGAGAGCAGTTGGGGGCAATTGGGCCGGCAGGGGAGCATTTAGGCATCAATAAGGCTGGCAGGGGAGTGGTTAGGGGGTGATCAGGCTGGCAGGCAGAAGCAGTTAGGGGCAATCAGGCAGGCAGGCAGGCAAGTGGTTGAGAGCCAGCTGTCTCGGATTGTGAGAGGGATGTCCGACTGCCAGTTTAGGCTTGCTCCCACAATGATCAGGCCTAAAAAAGCAGTCAGACATGCCCCAAGGGGTCCAAGATTGGAAAGGGTGCAGGCTAGGCTGAGGGACACCCCCCCCCCCCCCCCCCGCCAACCCTGTGCACGAATTTCATGCACAGGGCCACTAGTCCTATACAATAAAAGTCTAATATGCTAAGTGTCCCGTCGTCCAGTTGGCCATTCAACCAATCAAAGTGTAACATGCTATTGATATGCTAAGGACACTCAACCGCTTGCTATGACATGCACTGACCACCAGGGGCAGACAGTCGAGCAGTTGGCCAATCACTATGACATGCACTAACCACCAGGGGGCAGATGCTCTGACTGGTAGGTTATATTGCTACTGAAGTCCAGCTAATCAGGACTGAGCAAGATGGCCAAACATGCCCTGGAGCCCTCCTGTGGTCCCTCCTTTGCTGTCCAACCTCCCACGTCCCTCCCTGGCCCAAATCGTGCACCAATGGGGTCCCTTGGCTTGGCCTGCACCCTCTCGCAATCCAGGCTAAGGGACACCCCCACCCCGAGTGCACAAATTTCATGCACGGGGGGGGGGGGGGGGGGATTAATGCACCAGGCCTGTAGTTAAGAACATAATATTAAATAGGAAGCCCAACCCCTTTGAAAGTTAGTTTTAAAAACGATAGCCGCATAAAAGTCACCAGGTGACTTCACTGGGCCCTGAACACGACAGGCAAAAATATCCTGGTTAACAACTCAGAACCACCAGTTTTCTAAGACTACAATTGTAGCTTACATGTACCTTTAAATTTTGTTTAAACATTACAGTACTTAACCAAGTCCTTATTAAGTGGACTGTTGTCACATCTATAATAATAAAAGTGTAATATGTTTATTAGAGCGGACATCCTTCCGACCAAGCCAAGGCTGGTAGCAGCCGGAGGGAAGCCTGGGTCCGAGGTGCCAGAGGGAAGCCAGTGCTGGCACTAGGGGAAGGCCTTGCATGAATTTCATGCACCGGGCATCTACTTATGACTATGAAAGAACAAATGACAACTAATTTGTGATACTCCTCTGGGTCAAGGCCTGTGCAGGCACACACATGTGCACTCCACTCACATGTTCATGGGATGAGTGCTCCCAGGCAGGGGAAAGACAGCCAGCCCGCTCCCATCACGGCCACTGGGGCACCGGATCATATGGATGGGGAACATGTGGGGATAGCACGCCACTCCCAGCAGCACCTGGGGGCTTCTGGGCGCACAGTACCTCTTCTCTGAGAACTGTTTCCCCTCAGTTAGTGGGTTGGCTCTGGCTATATTGCCTTTTTAATTTACCATACTTAAAAAGTGCTCAGGGTCAAATATCCAGGGGCCAGGAATGGGAGGCCGGTCCCAGGTGACCTGTCTCACTCCAGCAGGTGGCACTACTTTTGGGAGCATCAGCCTATCAGCGTGGTGGGTACAGCCTGGACAAGGAGCCGAAGCAGAGATGACTTCTCAGCCACAGGGGTGTGGGTCCTCCTCACTGTGCCCAGGTGTGTGTAGTCCTCCTCACTGTGCCCAGGTGTGTGTAGTCCTCCTCACTGTCCCCAGGTGTGTGGTCCTCCTCACTGTGCCCAGATGTGTGTGGTCCTCCTCACTGTCCCCAGGTGTGTGTAGTCCTCCTCACTGTGCCCAGATGTGTGTGGTCCTCCTCACTGTGCCCAGGTGTGTGTAGTCCTCCTCACTGTCCCCAGGTGTGTGTGTGGTCCTCCTCACTGTGCCCAGGTGTGTGTAGTCCTCCTCACTGTCCCCACGTGTGTGTAGTCTTCCTCACTGTCCCCAGGTGTGTGGTCCTCCTCACTGTCCCCAGGTGTGTGGTCCTCCTCATTGTCCCCAGGTGTGTGGTCCTCCTCACTGTGCCCAGGTGTGTGGTCCTCCTCACTGTGCCCAGGTGTGTGTAGACCTCCTCACTGTGCCCAGGTGTGTGTAGTCCTCCTCACTGTCCCCAGGTGTGTAGTCCTCCTCACTGTCCCCAGGTGTGTGTAGTCCTCCTCACTGTCCCCAGGTGTGTGGTCCTCCTCACTGTCCCCAGGTGTGTGTGGTCCTCCTCACTGTCCCCAGGTGTGTGGTCCTCCTCACTGTCCCCAGGTGTGTGTAGTCCTCCTCACTGTCCCCAGGTGTGTGGTCCTCTTCACTGTCCCCAGGTGTGTGGTCCTCCTCACTGTGCCCAGGTGTGTGGTCCTCCTCACTGTGCCCAGGTGTGTGGTCCTCCTCACTGTCCCCAGGTGTGTGTAGTCCTCCTCACTGTCCCCAGGTGTGTGGTCCTCCTCACTGTCCCCAGGTGTGTGTGGTCCTCCTCACTGTCCCCAGGTGTGTGTGGTCCTCCTCACTGTGCCCAGGTGTGTGGTCCTCCTCACTGTGCCCAGGTGTGTGTAGTCCTCCTCACTGTCCCCAGGTGTGTGGTCCTCCTCACTGTCCCCAGGTGTGTGTGGTCCTCCTCACTGTCCCCAGGTGTGTGGTCCTCCTCACTGTCCCCAGGTGTGTGTAGTCCTCCTCACTGTCCCCAGGCGTGTGGTCCTCTTCACTGTCCCCAGGTGTGTGGTCCTCCTCACTGTGCCCAGGTGTGTGGTCCTCCTCACTGTGCCCAGGTGTGTGGTCCTCCTCACTGTCCCCAGGTGTGTGTGGTCCTCCTCACTGTCCCCAGGCGTGTGGTCCTCTTCACTGTCCCCAGGTGTGTGGTCCTCCTCACTGTGCCCAGGTGTGTGGTCCTCCTCACTGTGCCCAGGTGTGTGGTCCTCCTCACTGTCCCCAGGTATGTGGTCCTCCTCACTGTCCCCTCATCCACGCAGGGTCTCACCTTGTCTGCCACTCCGTGTCCTCCTTGGCGCGCTCCTTCCGGGCTTCCCTCTGCTTCTCCTCCAGCCGCTCCTTCTCCTGGCTCGCCAGATCTAGGCCCAAGCACACGGCTGGGTGAGGAGTCAGGTGGACAGTGACGCTCCTGGTCACCGTTCGAGAACCATGGAGAGTAACTGTCGTCAGGAAACCAAACCCAAAGGCCTTGGCCCGGGACGTAGAGAGACAATGGGGTCCTAGTGCAGTACCAGCCCCGGGCAGGTGCTCAGCCCTGGGCCATGTCACCCACAGGGGCAATGTCAGTAGAGCCCTGGCATGGGTCCCACCCTGGAGCCACTTCCTTCACACCGACGGTTACATCAACCTTAACCCTCGGGTCAGCGGCTGTGCTGTCCCAAGGACTGAGGACCCGACCACAGGTGCCCACCCACCGCCCTGCCCTCCACACACGTCCCTGAGCAATTTGCTGACCCACAAACCGCAGCAGGCGCACCCTGCATAGGCACCGGGAGTGCTGCTGCCCTCGCTCAGAGCAATGCGTGGTGAGCAGGAGGCAGCCGCTCATCACACTGACCCCGCCTGCCGCCCCACAGCGGTCACCCAGCGTGTGCCGCCAGGTGCCGGACTCAGGACTGTCGCATCCCACCTGCAGCAGGGCCCACACGACGGCTGTGGGGACTTTATCGACCAGCATGCGGTTCTGAAAGGCAGCCTGCACTCTACCTAAGAATCGAGTACTGGGACTTGACTGGTGTGTATTCCTCTTCATCGCATCTTTCTAGTAACTTAACCTTACTGTTATTTACAAAAGTCCAGTCCTACAGGCTGGACTCTGAAACCGTCACGCTGGCAGTCCGCGTGCTGTGCCGTCCCCGGGCGGCCACGTAACTGCCCAGTGCTCAGGCACGCACCCATGTTGCCGTTCTCCATGCTTCGGATGTCGGGACGCAGGCGGCAGTCTGTGGGGGCCAGGATCTTCTCCATGCCCGTCTGCAGTTCGTTGAGACTGACAGTGAAACTGGTGAAGTTATACATCTGAGGACAGACAGAAATCTGTGACGGCACCGCCCACCCTGGAGCCACAGACACGCTCCCTGGAGACGCCCCGTCAGGATCACACGGGGCAGGGTTCCTTCCTGGGCCCGAGACGCACCAGCCTGGGCTCCTCTAGGCCACCCTACTTGATGCCCAACTTGTAGGTCTGACTCCCCAACATCTCTGGGATGAGTGGCTTATTTTTCACATGCTCTGCTATGTTATTGGACATGGTAATACAATAAAAAATTATAATACATTGTATATTTATTCTAATTCAGAATATGAAAAGTACTATATAATTTATTACATAATGTTATATTTATTATGTATTTTAATATATATTATTGTATGCAACAAATTTATATGTAATAGAAATTGTCAGTTTAATTTTCAAAAATAAATGTCAAAATGCACTGAAGCATTTAAATTGACACACTGGGAAAACAACCCCTGCAAGCCACTCTGGAAACCCCTTTGGGTAAGATGTGGTTGTATAGACCTTCCAGGGTACATGGTGTGTCCCGAGGCACCTCTACCCAGGAGAATCCGGGGCCACTGTGATACTGTGATGTGTGCAGACATGCGTGCCAATTCTGTGTCAACATGCCATGACTCATGCAGACAGAGCACTGCTGTGTTGCTGGAGGTTCTGCGGGACAGGAAGTCCTCGGAGGCTCACACTGAGCTCAGCCTGATCAGGGGATGGAGGGTCCTCTATCTGCTCTGGGACAGAGGCCTGAGGTAGCTGGTGTGCACATGGGGCTGGAAGGGCAGGTAGGGGGGAAGCACTGACCTGGGCAGAGTTGGGGGGCCGGGTGTTAATCCTCCAGAGGAGCCTGCTGCCTGGAATGACCTGCACAGTGTCCTGGACCTCAGGCACGGCGTCCACTTCAGTGCCAGCGTCCTCCACGCCAATGGCCTGAAACACAGAGCACGCTGGTCGGCAGCCGGAGGGAGTGGCCCTCGGGTGCCTTTCACCCCGTTCTGAGCCCACGCAGAGCACGATGAGGAAGGAGGCGCCGCTGCCCCGCTGTGGCCTACAGGCTGGGCTCCCCTGCCCCTGCACGGGCTCCTGCACAGGGGCCCCGAACACAGGGTGCGGAGTCAGTGGCAGGCACGGCTGTCCTCCTGGGAGTCAGGCACCATGAAAGGAGGAACTGGCACCATCAAGAGCACATTCATCTAAGCTAAGGGGACTGAGCAGCTCATTTCTGAGAGGGGCACTTCCCTCCGCGCTGTCCTCAATAAGGACGTGGTCCAGACGGGGGATCGCGTGATATCCCAGCACTTCTAGACCACACCCCACTGGAGACCAAGCCCTTTACAGAGATATGCCGCCTGCGGCTACCTTTCCAACCCGAGGGCGCCTGGAGATGGAGCAGTGGTTATTCACGCAGCTGCTGGGGACAGTGTGCTGGTGTGACAAGTGTCTGTGTGACCCACGCAGTTTAAGGGCCCGCCACCTGACAGCAGGCACACAGTGAGGTCCAGAGCTAAACCTCACTCTGTCCCCTCCAGGCTGCCCAGGACAGCGAAGCTCAGTGCACACCGAAGGCATCAGCCAGGGTCTAACACGCCGGTCTGCACAGTCTCTAAGTGGAATTTAACTTCTCTGAGTGACAGGTCATGGAAGCCACACTGCCGGCACATGGGAACGACCACATGAAGACACGGAGCAGGCGGGAAGGCCTGTGCCGCCTGAGGGGCGTGTCATCGAGAACACGGGGCGCCTCTGTGAGCGCATCTCCAGGTCCAGCTCCGAGGCTTAGGGCAGCGGGATGCAGGCTCCCGGGAGAAGCCCCCTGCCTGGCACAGCCCTGACTGTAGGTGTCGTCTGGACTCAGAACTGAAACGGCAGAGGACGCTCACTCGCCTGAACAGGTCTAAGCTGACAGGGCAGGCAGACAGGAGGTCTGTTAAGAGGCATCCAGAACATGGCATTTCCAGAAGGAAATGGAAGCGCCTGGTTCTACTTTGCTTGCCTGGGGGACAGACGCTGTGACACAGGACCTGTGCCCTCCCGCTGTCAGAGTGCAGATACACCCTCCCGACCCAGTGGCCCACAGACAGCAGCTTCACTGGCAGCAGGTTCTGTGCCTCGTCTTCCCACAGGGCCCTGCTGGGGGTCATGGCCGGTTCCTCTGCCAAGCAGTGCTAGGAGCGGGGCAGGAATGGTGCGAGAGCGGGGCAGGAGCGGGGCAGGAGGGGGGCAGGAATGGTGCGAGAGCGGGGCAGGAGCGGGGCAGGAGGGGGGCAGGAGAGGAGCAGGAGGGGGGCGGGAGCGGGGCAGGAGCAGGACAGGAGGGGGGCAGGAGAGGAGCAGGAGGGGGGCGGGAGCGGGGCGGGAGTGGGGAGCGGGGGGGTGGGAGTGGGGCGGGAGTGGGGAGTGGGGGTGGGAGCAGGGGCAGGAGTGGGGCGGGAGGGGGGCGGGAGCGGGGCAGGAGTGGGGAGTGGGGGTGGGAGCAGGGCAGGAGCGGGGTGGGAGCGGGGCAGGAGCGGGGCAGGAGCGGGGCAGGAGTGGGGTAGGAGTGGGGTAGGAGCCGGGCAGCGCCTTACCGACTGTGACTTCCTCGGGGTCTCCCCTCTCCGCTCCTGCTTCCGGAAGGACTCATACGCCGCAGGGTCTATGCCCCACAGACACTCCGTCCACTTGCCGTAGATGATGAAGAGCTTCTTCTTGCTGGAACCAAGGGGTTTGGAAGCCAGGCTCAGACAGACCACCCACCCCAGTGCAGCATCCCTTCCACCGCGGCGTCAGTCCTGCCTGGCTGTCCTCTTACAATCTTAGGCTACCTCTGCACAAAGACGCAAAGACAAAAACTTGCATTTTAGGATCTCTGCTCTGCCATTCGACACTGATGGTCCTGATACCGAATACCAAAGGAAGGAAGAGGGAAGGGCAATAGCTAACAAGGTGGGTGAGGGTGGAGACAGGCAAAGAGGCCATGCTCAGATGTAAAACCCCATGTGCCGACCCCCCGTGAGCGCTGACTTCGAGCCCTTTCTCTATAAACCCCGGACAGGCCTCTTCCCGCGGAGCGTGCTTTTCCCTCCAGGCCACACTGACAGGCGGACTCCGTGTCCTTCTGCCACCTGCTTCCTCAGGCAGTAACAACCTCTGGGCCCTTCCCAGACGGGCCTCCTGTTGGCTCCCGAAGGAGCAGAGCCAGCGTCGGGCGGTTCCTGTGCAGCCTCCGGGAGAGCACAGGGGCCCCGAGCTCCCGGGAAAGCTGCTGTGCCAGGGGGGGCCGGGGCACCGTCCTCAGAGGCCCAGCCTAGAGGCCGCACCCTCTCAGGAGACAGCTCGATGGACGCGCACTGTCACTCACAGGCCAGCGTCAGGAAACGGCTCACTCGAGTTTGGGGTGGAAAACAAAACCAGACCAGTGGGCGCCGGACCTCCGGGGAGAGGCTGCTGTCCTGAGGGTGCAGGAACAGTGGTTCCCAGGCTGAGTGGGACTGGGCAGAAGGCCTGCTGCTCGCAGGAGCTTGTTTCTACTGAGCATGGACAGATTCAGGGAGCGGAAAGGAGTCTTGGCCATTACTTGGCCCAAATCACTTATGGGGGAAATGAGAAAATTGAGACCCAAAACGAGATTACTAAACCAAAGAGGGGAAAACTCAGACAATGTGCTAAAACGATACTAACCATTTCTCTGCTCAAAGCCTTTAACTTCCCCCTTTACGACTGGCAGAACCAGTGTCGTGTGGTGAAGCTCACAGAGCCTCGCGAGCTTCACCGCCCGCCCGCACACATGGCGCGGGAGGACATGGGGCCAGACTACAGCCGCGTGGTCTGCAAACCGGCAGCAGCATCTCAGGAGCCCTCCTGCTTCCGCCTGTCCACATGGCCCCGCCACTCCCCACCCTTGGAGTGACGCTAAAGCTGCTTTTACCTCCTGTTATGCTCAATCATGAAATGGTTTTCTAAGTAAAGAACGGTACAAAGGGGTCCTAATTTTTCCTGCCCTGAACAGACATCATTGTTTAATGACCTTCTTTGAAGTGCACACATGCTCTCTGAGCCAACCCGCACGCGGACCTACTTTTTGTCTTGAATGTGTCCTTCCACTTTGTGAAGCTCTTTTCCAAACAGCCCGCAGGGTCTGAAGTGGAGCACACATTTGTCTCCAGTCCTGCGGGAGAAGCACAGGCCTCGGTTGTGGGACTTGAGCCGTCCAGAAAGATGAGAGAGCGGGAGACAAGGTGAGAGAGGAAGAGCAAGAACAGGAGTGGGAGAGGGAGGGGAAGCAAGAGGGGGGAGGGAGGGAGGGAAGGAGACAGGGAAGGAGGGAGAGCAGAGGCTGCCTGGGGCTGGGGAGTGACAGCCAAGGGCACAGGGACCTTTCCAGGGTGACGGGAAGGCCCCAGCAGTGCCCGCGGGGACAGCTGCACAGTCCAGTACTTAGTACATATCACTCTATCCTTAGGTGCCCACTTTTACTGGGTGGACTTTATGACATGTGAATTACATCTCAATGAGGTTGTGGAAAACAGAACTGGTATCAAGGATGTCCAGGAAGAAGGAATGACAGGCCGCAGTGTGGACAGGACAGAGGATGATCACTGTATTGTTTAAAATTTCAAACTAAGACGAAACCGATTTGGCTCAGTGGATAGAGCATCTGCCTGCGGTCTGAAAGGTCCCAGGTTCAATTCCGGTCTGTGCACATCCCCAGTAGGAGGTGTGCAAGAGGCAGCTGATCGATGATTCTCTCTCATTGATGTTTCTAACTCTCTATCCCTCTCTCTTCCTCTCTGTAAAAAAATCAATAAAATATATTTTTAAAAATTTCAAAATAAGTTAACTTGTGATTAGAAAGAAAACTTTCAACACAGAGCGTGAACGGTGCCTCACGCTGACCAGAACCAATTCCCACCAACGCGAGGGAATTGGACAGCGAGGTGGACAGGGAGGGGCAGAGCAGAGTGAAAGCGAGTCCTGAGATCACAGCCAGCCTCCAGGACAGTGTGTGGGCCACGCGGCGTGCGGTACCTGTGGTTTAGGATCTCCACCGTGCCGTACTGCTCTATCCAGAGCTTCCCGATGATCACGTTGTGCACACAGCAGGTAGGGTTGGTCCAGGTGTAGGCCTCATTGTGTCTGTCAGAGACCAGAAAGCACGCCTGTCAGAGCCAGCAGACACCGGTGCGGACGAGGAAAGCAGCAGCAGGGAGTAATTGCCCTAATACCCACGGCAGAGAGCACTGCTTTGAACTCCCTCCAATAGCGGCTCCTTACTTAGCATTCGTTTGATTCTTCTTTCCTTTGTAGCAACAACAAAGGTTTCTACTTGATATCAATGCGACTGAGACAAAGAGCTCTGCTGTGAGGATGTGAGAGCCACCACCTCCCGCCAGGTGCTCCCAGTGGGATGCGTGGTCTGCAGTTTGCAACAGCACTGCGCACACCTTCCCTTTTGTTCCTCATCCTCCCGTGACCTGACCCCAGAAGAAAAGGCCCCCGGACATGAAGGGAGCGGATTGCCAGATCTGTGTCCCAGGGAGGCTGCGACATCAGCTCGGTGCAGGGTATTTCGAGACAAATATCTGCAATGCCTTGAATCTCCCAGTTGGAAGCCAGACACTTGAACCAACAAGGTTTGCAACCTTTCAACTCTACCCGCCTTGTCCCAGGAAAGTGAAGAAGACCACCGCGAAGTCTCCCGGAAGAACTGCTCCCCGAGGTTCCTATGCACCCCTGGCAGCCAGCCAGGCAGGGCCAACAGGGAACAGGTTCCATCCAATGCTCCCACGGTGCTGCCGCAGCTCAGAACAGCCCCTCCCTCCCCCATTGTGGCCTGGACTCTGATGGCTCTGCAGATGCTACAGACTCCACTTTTGAGCTTTTGCTTTGAGGTGTGGACAAAAAGAGGCCACATGCTAACCTGACTAATTCAGGGAGGCCTGCATGGTGGTGTTGCAAACTCAGTAACCACAGGATGGTCTGAAATTAAACTTTTTAAACTAAAAGCAGTGACGGTTCGAAGTCCTGTTCTAGGTGAGTCTCTTCCCTGACGAGGTCCATCTCCACCTTAGCCGAGCCTGTTGTCTTTCTGCATCTCAGACAACCTATCCCGGAGGTCAGAGTAATTTCCCTTTTCTGGACCCCTCAGAGCACAGGCACCACTCTGCGGAGACATAACCCCCCCCCCCTGTCATGGAGTTAATTGTTAACTATCCCGCACCCGCTGGGTAAAAGAAGCAGGTGTCCATCATTTTACTTCTTATCCAATCCCAGAGGTCTCCCGCTGTGCTTACTCCCGCCCCCCTCACCCACCACCAATGGAGTTCCTGTGACCACCCGCCCTCCTGTGACAGTGATGCATGAACAAGGTGCAGCCCGCTGTTCTCCAGAGCCCTGTCTCCACACTGGAGGTTCTGCTTCCGGCAATTATCCACAGTTTGGCTCAAATAAACTCGCAAACACTCTTCACAGGCTGAACGTTTTTTACGTTAGCAGTGTGTTATCGACATCAGATCGGGGCAGGCAGATTTAGACTGGACAGGGGTGGGGCATCCTCCAAGGTACCCCTTGCTGTGGCTCCGGAATTCACCCCGCCTGCACTCGGCAGGGCAGGTCTGTGTGACCAACAGCACAGTGTGGGGGAGGGTGCAGTTGAGTCATTTCTGGGTCAGGTCATAAAAGACACTGGCTCCCTCCTGGTGGCTTCTCCCCTTGGACCCCCGGCTCTGAGGGACGTCAGCACCAACTGCCAGGGAAACAGGTATGTGCCCAAGTCCCAGGTGCCCAGCATGACCCTGCGCAAGTCCCGGCTGCTCAGAAACCACGTCCTGAGCTGCAGAGTGGGGTCTTCGCACAGGATAGGTCACTGCTACAACAGTGCCCGGAGTGTGCGCAGGCCACGAGGGAGCACGCCCAGGCCGCCTGGGGCGTGTCAGGTGGGCACTAACAGGGGGCAGCCCGGCCCCTCCCTCCAGAGAAGAGCCCCAGGGAAGAGGTTTCCTTCCACAAACAGCTGAGGGGAGGGAGGCAGCTCCGGCCCAGGAGGCTCACCTGAGAAGCTCCAGAGTGATGGTGCCCCGGGGCTCCGCTTCCACGCTCTTCCCCCAGAACTTGAGCTTCGGGTAGATGGAGCCGTGGAACAGGAAGTCCTGACCGAGTCCTTCAGAGTAAAACGCACTAACAGGAGGGTGGTGGCTGACCTGCTCGGATATGAACCTGAACCCTAGGTCTTCCCTAGGCACGAAAAGAGAGGGGAGCCCGTTAGTGACAGCAAAACCCATGAAGGCAGCACAGCGTCCCTGTCAGCTCAGGGGCCACGCGCACGGGACTGCAGGGCCCTCATGTCCCGGAGAGGCCCTGGGAAATGGGGACCACTCCACGCTGCCACACGTGGCAGAAATATGCAACACAGAATTATGCTCTGGTGTCACACTTGCCTAATGCTGACACCACACGCATGCATTAAACTGTGCTCCACGGGGCCACCCAGCACACGGAGGTCTGCAAGCATCTCTTAGAGCAGCGATCACCAATTGGTGGTTCGTGAGGTCCGAAAGGTTGGCGACCGCTTAGCCAGTGCCTGAGTGCACCCAGGGCAGACGCCTGCCGGCGCTCAAGGGCTACCCACTGCCCCCCGCCAGGAGCCATGACTCCCAGCCTTCCCAGGGGCTCCTCTTCCATCTCCTCTAGGCTCCTGTAAGGTGGGTGATGAGATGTCTCACGCTTTAAGATATTTCTGTCCAGGAAATAGGATTTTTAGTACACTCTCTTGTTCAAGAAGAATGTCATGTTTTAATTATTCCGGATCTGTGAATACACCTACAGTTGTAGTTTAATCATTATAAAAGCTCAACCTCATAATTACTAACTTAACTGGAATCTGAATTTCCAACCATTACAGAGGAAAAAAAGTTGAAAAAATAGATTTTTAAAGGTTGCCTGCCAAGGCATGTAATTTACACAATAAATGCCTGTCTAAGCAAAGCAGTCTTTTCTCAGCAGCAGCCCAGGAGGATCTGTGGCTCCCTAACAGGAAGGCTGCTCAGGTCCCAGGATGCACAATGAGCCACAGACACGGGCACGCGGGGACCTGGGACTGAGATGGGAGAGTGAACTGGGGTTTAGAAAGAGCGTGAGTTTTCTCTGTCCGGCGTGGAATGGTGGTCCGGGCCTGATGGGGTGCAGATGAGGTGTTCACCCAGCACTCAGCACTAGTCATGTTCCTTCATCCCATGGGGCTTATTTCCACCGCCAAAGTTCTGTTCATACCATGCCTTGACTCCCTTTTGTTCAAGACATTTCAATGACACTCGGAATGTACCAAGATACTAACTAACCCCTCTGCTCGCATCTAGCTGAGGCCGGATCCCGGCCACGGGCACCCACACCTGCAGACAGAGGCAGACACCCGCTCAGCATAAGTATCAGGACAACGCTACTGGATTCCAATAAAAGACCCCCTTAGTAGTGACTCTTGGGCATCTGGGCCTCAGTTTCCCCGTATCTAAACTGAAGGCACAGGGCTGCTCACCGTCTCTCTCGCTGTGGCATGCTGTAGCCCATGGTCACCTGCTGCACCTGTCATCGGCAAAGAAGCCCGGGAGGCACACACTGCTGCTCTCTGCTAGCACATCCGCTTTCTCCACTTAGCAAGACTTCGAGACCACTGCTCGCCACCAGCCCACGCAGCCCCACCGAGAATCCAGACGGCATTCCCATACCAGTGGAGCCAGGGGAGGACAGCCACGGCACCGGCGGGCGAGTGAGACACCGATCTGCCTCTGGGGTGTGACCACTAACCCATGTCACACCGGGGAGCGGGGGCCTGCAGGTGCTCAGGCCTGCCCGCGTCTCCAAACAATGATCCTGCCCCCACATGGTCTGTGACCAGAGCTGACACAGCTGCACACACCATCACAGCCTCTACTCACCTCAGCGCCATTGTAAGCAGACAGACACCCCAATTCCCCAGCCACTCACTCACCTAATCATCACAACACATGTGTAGTAAAGGGCTGGCGACCTCAGTTAGAAACTTCAAAGAAACTTCACTTCTCTGTGCCCAAGATGCCACTGACCAAATAACACACCATTATTTTATTGTATAAAAGAAAGAAAAAGCCGAGACCAGTTTGGCTCAATGGATAGAGCGTCGGCTTGGGGACTGAAGGGACCCGGGTTCGATTCAGGTCAAGGGCATGTACCTTGGTTGCAGGCATATCCCCAGTAGGGGGTGTGCAAGAGGCAGCTGATCGATGACTCTCTCTCATCGATGTTTCTAGCTTTCTATCTCTCTCCCTTCCTCTCTGTACAAAATCAATAATATATATATTTTTTTTTTTTAAAAAAAAAAAAAAGAAAGAAAAAATGCTGCAAATTAAACTAGGACAGAAAAATGAAAAATGTCTTATCATCAATGAATACTACATTTAGAAAAAGTTTCAATAATCACGGGGAAGTGATGTGCATAAGGTTCAATGGAAAAGGACATAAACGAGCATTGCTGCATTATGGAAACGTGTGCGCACACAGGAGAGGACCGTGGCCAGACTTCAGCCCGACTCACAGATGTCCGACTCATCGTTCTCCCTTTTCCTAACTGTACACATCTCCTCAGCAGAGCACACTGTCATAACTAAAGACAAACTAGCATTTAATAAAGGACTGCAAGAGGCTCCCCCTGGGACCCGAGGGTGGGCGAAACAGGAAAGTCCATACATGCCACCAACTGCTCCGGAGCCGGCCAGGCTGTGACCCTCTGGCCTGGGGGCCCACACCCTGCCTGTGAGCTCTGGGTGGCACGCTCAGCCAGGCCGCCTGGACCAAGGCTCACTCTGAGCGACCACACAGCACGAGAGGCAGGGACCCTGGTCCACTTCACACCAAAGCTAACAAGCTTGTTCACAGACTCTCCCTTCTCCACTCCTGAGTCCAACACAGGATCACATTTCCAACTCTACTTCCCAGCACTAGGGTTTTGTTACAGATCGACCCGACATCCCCCATATGCGACCCCCCTCACCCCGGCAGTGCTCCAGGCCCCTCAGTGAACCTGCCATCCACAGGGCCGGCTGTCAGAGGGCAGAATCATGCTGCAGGAAGAACTGCACCCTCCGTCCTCCATAGCACCGTGCATGGCACTCAGGCCTGGCCTTACCTGACCAGCTCGTACGTCTCTCCCAGGAGTGGGTTGAATGGCTTGCCGGTCCTCTCCCACTGGGAAGCCACCGCCGACACTGCAAAGGCAGCCACACACTGCAAACAACACACAGGCCGTGAGCAGTCCCCACCAGGAAGGGCCCGAGGCTGCAGGGAGCAGCTGTCACCTGGCATGTCTGCATCAGGATTCACTATCTAGTGACTGTTCGGTCTTCCCCTGTAACGTGCCCAAGGTCACAGAGATTCCAGGAAGTGCCCTTTGTCACCACCACTTCCTCAAAACCACAGACAGCAGGAGCCCTGCTGCTTTCCAGGTCCCAGCCAGTCCTTCAGCATGCCCTGTGGCAAGGGCCATGCGTTTATCCCCTTTAAACACACATGGGCACATGAATACACATGGCACACATGCTGTATACATGCACATGGGCATGAACACACACAGGTACACTCACACACGCACGGGAACACGTGGACAGGCAAGCACATATACTCGCGCATACATGCACAGGCACAGGTGTGGTGCTAAAAAGACTGGGAGGAGCCGAGGCGCAGGCCCCATGCACTCCTGTGGAGAAACGCCCAGCACAAATGTCTCAGCTGCTGGCAGGACAGCACCCAGAGTGCGTGTGCACTGTGCTGCCTCTTCTCCCTTGGAGAGGTGCCCAGTCAAAGAGGGTCACATCCACTCACTGCCGCGGTCTGGCTCCCCCAGCGCAGGGCCCGCCCACCTGCATCCTCTCCAGGGCCTTGGGCTGGCAGGAGGCTCTGTGGACGAGGTAGATGTGCTCCATGTACTCCGTGATCCGCTGCAGGAAGCTCAGGGGCTCGTTGAAGGCGATGGGCATCGTGATCTTGGACAGCTCCTGGAGGGACAGCGGGGACATCACAGGCGGTTCCCAGGAAGCACAGCCCCTGGCCTGCCCCACGCGTCAGTCACTTCTTGGAGCAGCAAAGGCCTGTGGGAACAAGATCTGGAACCCGCTGAGCTGGGTGAACCGACCTGGAAGGGAAGCCAGGCCCTCCCGCCACATGGTGAGCTCCACTCTGTCTCCCATAGGATGGCTCCCAGTCCTCTGCCACTTCATGCCCCCTGCCCTGTTCCAGACCACGTGCACACCAAGGTGGCAGGAGCTGCCAACTGGCCGCCTCCAGTGGCCCTCCCCCTAGAATGTATGCATGCCTATGTTCACATCCTACAATAGCTAAGATCTATAAACAGCCCAGGTGCCCATCAGTAGATGAATGGATAAAAAAGCTATGGTACAGCCCTAGCTGGTTTGGCTCACTGGATAGAGCAACAGCCTGCACACTGAAGGGTCCTGGGTTCGATTCCAGTCAAGGGCAAATGCCCAACTTGCGGGCTTGATCCCCAGTATGCATGCAGGAGGCAGCTGATCAATGATTCTCATCACTGATGTTTCTCTCTCTCTCTCTCTCTCTCTCTCTCTCTCTCTCTCTCTCTCTCTCTCTTCCCCTTCCTCTCTGAAATCAATAAAAATACATATATATCTTTTTAAAAGGCTGTGGTACATTTATACCATGGAATACTATGCAGCAGTAACAAAGGAGAAGCTCTTGCCCTGTGAGACAGCATGGAGGGACCTGGAGAGTGTCACACTGAGTGACATAAGTCAGTCAGAGAAAGACAAGTGTCACATGATCTCCCTCATGTGGAATCTAAGTAACAAAACAAACTGATGAACGGAGTGGGTCCAAATACACGGAAGCAGGGAGCAGAGAGGGAATCTCAGAGGGAAGGCGAGAGGGGAGGTGTGGTGTGCATCTATGCATAACCCATGGGCACAGACAATGGCGAAGCCCTGGGGGTGGGGGCGGACTGGAGAGGGTCAATAGGAGAAAAAAGAGGACATATGTAATACTCTCAACAATAAAGATTTTTAAAAAATTAATAAAATAAAAAACAAAAGAATCACTAGCCTCCCATCCTGTCCAGGGTGACTGGAAGCCTTAGGCAGGGAAGGGAGACCACCCACTCTGACAGCTGCTCTCAGGCATCGTTCAGGCAAAGCGAGCAGCGCAGGAGCAGCCAGGAGGACGCTGCAGGGCCTCTAGGGGCGTTGTAGGGAGGAGGTCCGACAGACTTAGACAAGGCAGAGGCCCGTCCAGCAGGAAGCTGCTGACAGGGAGGGGGGCTAGAGAAGGGAGGAGGGAGGACAAGGGAGGAGGGGAAGAAACGCAGACAGTAATTTCAGGAAAGATGCTGGCCTGGCTCACACCAGGAGAGGAAACAGTGACCATGAGATTCCACTGCTCACCTGCTCATCAGAACCCGACACCCACTGTGGGCACGGTGGTGGGAGGCAGCCCCGCACCTGCTGGTGGGGGGCAGTGGTGTTCCCCTCCTCCCCCAGATTTGCTGCCTGGGCAGAGCTGCACGTGCACTACCCTGGGTCCAGAAATGAGCCTACACCCAATAGCAGGTAGGGCAGAAGGAGTGGGAAGCAGCCTGGGAGCCCTGGCACTGGGGGTGGGTAAGGTGGTGGGAAGCCTGTAGTTATCCAGGAAAATGGGAGGAGACACACAACATCACTTTATGATTCCTGGAAAGATGGAGCACAGAATTTCTTTATTTGTTGCCTCTCGGGGACGGACAGGGACAGGAAGCTGAATGAGCATATAGAGGGATACTCTTGTTTGAGAGCGTTGACTTAGGACTTACAATGTTAAAATAAGTTTTATTTAGGAAAGCAATCTGCACGCATGGAGAATAAAATGCAACAGCCCTGGGCACAACCACCCAGAGGAGCCCCTTCCCCAAAGCAGGGATAGGAGATGCACCCCGAGGACTGCAAGAGCTAGGGGCACCCAAGGACTTGGATTTCGGGACGAACACGCTGTTGGGTGAGTTGATCCTGCTCCCAGAGCTGCCGTGCACTTGGGATAAAGCGAGGGAGTCACTGGTTACTTGCTAGGCTCAACCATCAGCACTAGGCAGCACCAGCGTCAACACCTGAAGTGTCGGTGTGTGGGGGAGAAGAGAAACATATGTGAGCCAGAAGAGGTCAAATCAACCTGTCATCCCTGAAACAAATCAAAGCACAGCTGCTGTCCCCCACAGAATACGTAAAGAAGACTGGGGATGAGAGCAAGCCCGCAGCTCCCCAGGGCCCAGCAGGGTCCCGAGGCCTCTCTCCCCCCGAGTGGCTGGCTGCAGGTTGGGACAATAAAGGTACAGGGTGAGCTGGAGCCTTGAAGAGGCTCTCACAGCCACAGATGCACTGGAGCATGTCCAGCAGGTTAAACCCTATTCGTTTAAAATACATAAAAAAGAGCCCAGTGTCGCTCAGTGGTTGAGCATCAATCCATACATCAAGAGGTCACCAGTCAATTCCCAGTCAGGGCACATGTGGGGGTTGTGGGCTGTCCCCAGTAGGGAGCATACAGGAAGCAGCTGATTGATGTTGATGTTTCTCTCTCATCGATGTTTCTATCTCTCCTCCCTTCCTCTCTCTAACATGACTAAAAATATATTTAAAAATTAAAAAGACATACTACTCACTTATGCCAGCATACTTGGTGATGGTAGTGAATCAAACACATAATCTGAAGACTCTGAGGAAGATTCGTCCATTGCTGCTGACCTCCTAATGACACCACACTCACCGCAGACAGCCCAGGTAGTATGTGAGGCGGGTCAGTGTGAGCTGACCTGCAGCCCTAAAGAGTGCATGGGTCTTGGCACTGAGCCCAGCAGTTCTTAAACTCAGAGCAAGAGCAACAAGCTGTCTCCTGATGGAAGGACCCCACACACAGATGCAAAACCAGAGATAACAGGAACCCTGAACAGAGTGCACACCTGACAGTATCATGGTAGTCATGTTTAAAAAGAGCCCTATCTTTCCTGACCAGCGTGGTTCAGCAGCTGGGTGTCACCCCATGCACCAAGAGGTCAACAGTTTGATTCCCGGTCAGGGCACATGACCAGGTTGTAGGCTGGATCCCCAGTGGGGGCGTGCAGGAGGCAGCCAATCAGTGATTCTCAGCATTGATGTTTCTGTCTCTCTCTCCCTCTCCCTCTCCCTTCCTTTCTAAAAAAAAATCAATGAGAAAAAATATTTTAAAAAAGAGCTCCATCCTTCAGCAAAATATAGGAAATACTAATGGTCCAGTGCACAAATTCATGCACATTGAAAGGAAATTAACTAGAAGAAATATTTTAATATTGCTATTCACCCTTTCTCTATAATAGAAGTAACAATAATTGGTCTTCAGAGATATTTTGTTGACAATACCACTTTCTTTCAGCTTCAGAATGTCAACAAAAACAACCAAATTCACAATTAACAGGTTCCCTGGTTGTCTAGTGGTTAGGATTCGGCGCTCTCACAATTAACAATGACAGATTAAAACACATGCATGCAATTGGCACCAGAGAGTCCTTTATATGTATCTCGAATGCATGAATCAATGTTTATTTTTATTTTTTATTTTTTAAATATATATTATTGATTTTTTACAGAGAGGAAGGGAGAGAGCTAGAGAGCCAGAAATGTCGATGAGAGAGAAACATCGACCAGCCGCCTCCTGCACACCCCCCACCGGGGATGTGCGCGCAACCAACATCCATGCCCCTGACCGGGATCGAACCCGGGACCCTTCAGTCCACAGACCGACGCTCTACCACTGAGCCAAATCGGCTTCAGCTCAACGTTTATTTTTAAATTGCTGGGGTGCATCATATGTACCGGCTGGTCAGTGGGTTGGCCAGATGGACAGATGGCAACTTAGCCTTTTATATATATATATATATATACACTAGTGGCCTGGAGCATGAATTCGTGCACATTGAAAGGAAATTAATTAGAAGAAGTATTTTAGTATCGCTATTCACCCGTTCTCTATAATAGAAGTGTCAACCAAATTCATGATCAACAATGACAGATGGAAACACATGCATGTGATTGGCGATAGCAAGAGGTTTATATGTATCACACGTGCACAAGTCAACTTAGACTTTTATAGATATAGAATAAATTTGCTTAATTAGACCTGCTTTCTGATTTAGCTAAACTTTTTTCCAGCCCAGTGAAGCACCCCAGCTTCTCTTTCAGGTATTTGTCAGCAACACAGCAGGAAATATCAATAAGAAGCAGATTATTATTGTAGATCACACAGGGAAAACAGAGGGTAAATATTTAACTGCAGCAGTGACAAAGCCTGAAGTCATTTTCAAGGTCTACCATTTCTTACTTCTTTTTAGCCAGGTCAAGTTTCTAAGCTTTCTAAATCTGTTTTCCGGCTAATGAAAAGAAAATAGGATTCTACCGAGTCTCCTATCTACCCACTCCAGGACTTCTGTGAGGATTAAGTGAGATGAGGCATGGGAAAACAATTCAGACTCCAAGCATCAGAACTCTGCCTGCAGCCCTCATGGATGGCCTTCTGGGTCTCACCCTCTATGTGTGTCCAGGAACCCCACAAACACCCCCATTTCACACCGATTACCAAGAGCACATCACAGAACACTGAGGGAAACGTCCCAAGTTTAACCTAGAGACTCGTTCCCTCCTGTCCATCAGTAACCTCGCTTCCTCACCTTCTCCCCTTACATCTTTGTGCCTTCCCGGTCTCATCATCTTTACTCCATGCCGTTTATAAATCTGCAGAGTCACCCTAGCCGGTTTGGTTCATTGGACGAAGCATTGGCCCATGGCCTGAAGGGTACCATGATTGCAGGCTTCATTCTGGCACTGGAGGCAACCAATCAATGTGTCTCTCTCACATCAATGTTTCTCTCTCTCTGTTTCTCTCCCTCCCTTTCACTTCCTTTAAAAACCCTAGAATGATGAGTAACAAAACAAAGCAAAACAATGTGGGGAGTGAACCCTTCTGTGCGTTCACACTGTCTAACGCTGAGCTCAGACAGGCTGCCACTCACCAGGCCGATGCACTTCTTCAGGATACCCCACACACTGAAGTCACTCCTGGTGAACATCGGGGCCGGCAAGGCCGTCCTGAAAACAGGAACCACAGCAACACCTTATTATTAATCCAACGTGAGGTTCCCTTATGACTGGTGATTTTGCTCAATGACCATTTTTCTCTCGTTTTCCTGGCATGCCTGGGGAGAAAAAGATCAGCCTGCTAGCTCAGTCCCAAAGAAATGGACCTGTGGGAGGAACCCTGGGAGAAAATGACTGTGACCACACCAATGACTCTCCTTCCAGACCTGGGGAAGGTTGCCTTATTCCCAGAGCAGCAGTGTGCCAGCCGCCTGCAGCACCGCAGAACCATGGACAGAGGCCAGGCCACAAGGTCCCCAAGAGGGAACTGCATTAAGAAAACCTTTTCAGCCCAGCCAGCGTGGCTCTGTGACTGGGCATCAGGGCACATGCCCGGGTTGCGGGCTAAATCCCCAGTTGAAAGTGTGCAGGAGGTAGCTGACTCATGATTCTCTCTCATCATTGATGTTTCTCTCTCTCTCCCTCTCCCTTCCTCTCTCTGAAATTAATAAAAAAACAACACATATTTTTAAAAATGTTTAATAAAATAGTTTAAAAGAAAGAAAACCTTTTCAGAAATGCACTGTTTGCCCCTTTCAGTGTGTGTGTGTTCCTGAGGCACGTCCCTGCCCCGTGACTTCCCTGCAGACCACAGGCAGCCCCACAGGCATGTCTGCTCCATGAGACCCAGCGCACAGGAGACTGGGATGGGGAACCCCTGACCCAAGTGGGGCCTGGTCTCCCTTCTGGGGATTTGGCTGGGATGAGACCCTGACTCCATCTGGGAGGGAGGGGTGCCCAGTGGGACAGAGGTGCGGGTTTGCAGGAAGTGAGATGGACCAGAGACTGAAGACTGAGCACCACCCGGTGCTTCCCTGGACGGGGCAGTGCTCTCAGGACAGGAAGACTTGAGCCGGCGCCTCCGCTCCAGCACTCTGCTTGGAACGGCGACAGCAGTGCTCTCACCCCATAAGGACCCCAAGCTCCCCCTTGGGATGTCAGTTAGGGCAGCTGAGTCAGGGCACACTGCTCATTTTTAGGGATGGAAGGGAAAAGAAAGAGGCAGCTGGAGACAAAATGAGAAAAACTGCCATTTATAGAGCGCCACATGCCAGGCTGCCAGCAATTGACACCTGGTCAATTGGCAACTGTCATCTGGGCTAGACTGCAGGGGGCTGAGAAGGGAGCATGGAAAGAGGAGGGGAGAGGAGACAGCAGAGATGGAGGAGGTGGAGACACCACAGCCCGATGTGGGGGCCCTGGAGGACCCAAGAGAAGCCACTGTGGCTGGGCCCAGAGACAGTAGGGAGGGGGCCAGAGAGGAGGAGAGGATGCTGCCCTCAGCCTAGAGGAGGTGACCTTAGAGTTCACTGTCCACACTGAGATACTTCTGAGAGGAAAAGGGTGCTGTTCTGGAATTCCAAGGAGGGGCACCATGTGAACACCCACCTGAGATGGTTTTCTTTCTCCTTTTAATTTCTCACCCAAGGATATATACATATATATATTTTAAATATTTTTTATTGCCGAGATCAGTTTGGCTCAGTGGATAGAGCGTCGGCCTGCGGACTGAAGAGTCCCAGGTTCGATTCTAGTCAAGGGCATGTACCTTGGTTGCAGACACATACCCAGTGAGGGGTGTGCAAGAGGCAGCTGATCAATGTTTCTCTCTCATTGATGTTTCTAGCTCTCTATCCCTCTCCCTTTCTCTCTGTAAAAAAATCAATTATATATATATATATATATATATATATATATATATATTTTTTTTTTTTTTATAAAATATTTTTTTAAAATATTTTTTATTGCTGTAACTGGTTTGGCTCAGGGGATAGAGCGTTGGCCTGCGGACTGAAAGGTCCCAGGTTCGATTCCAGTCAAGGGCATGTACCTTGGTTGCAGGCACATCCCCGGTAAGAGGTGTGCAGAAGGCAGCTGATCAATGTTTCTCTCTCATCGATGTTTCTAACTCTCTATCCCTCTCCCTTCCTCTCTGTAAAAAAATCAATAAAATATATTAATATATATTATTTAATTAAATATATATGTAATATATATTTAATTAAAATATAAATATATTTTATTGATTTCAGAGAGGCAGGAAGAGGGGGGGAGAGGGAAACATCAATGATGAGAGAGACATTGATCGGCTGCCTCCTGCATGTCTCCTACTGGGGATCAAGCCTGCAACCCGGGCATGTGCCCTTGACCAGATTGACCAGATTGAACCTAGAACCCTTCAGTCCACAGGCCGATGCTCTATCCACTGAGCCAAACCAGTTAGGGCTCCCGAGGATATTTTTTCCATTTTAGAGAGAGCAAAGGGAGGGCAGGGAGGGAGGGGGAGAGAGAGACTTGGATTGGTTGCCTCATGCATGTGCCCTGACAGAGCTGGAGATCAAACCTGCAACCCAGGTACATGCCCTTGACTGGAAATGGAACCTGTGACCCTTCAGTGCTGAGCTGACACTCTTAACCACTGAGCTACCATCCAGGGCCCACCTGAGTTTTAAGTGAGGGGTGAACATGGCCTGGTTAGACCTGTCTGAAAAAGTGACTGCTGCAGCATGAAGAAAGAGGGGGTGTGGGTGCAGTTACAGGGTGACTGCAGAGACCCAGGGGATGGGGTGGATGTGACAGCAGTCAGAAGGACTGAAGGGGCCCAGGCGTGTGTCAGAGTTGGGAAATGGGAAGGGGAGAAAAAGGGGAAGCTTCTGGGCTGACTCGCCAATGTCACTATGGACCAGTTGCGGGGTGCGGAGGAGGGGCTGACAGCGGAAATCGGGCCTGCATGGGCCAGGTCACCTTAGCATGCAGGAGCTGTGACAACATCGACCGAGCAAGCGACTGAACAAGTAAAAGTATGAGTCCTCCAGGGCAGGCGTGGGGTAAGCATTTGGGCCTAAAGCTCAGAAAGGTCAGGCTGAAGGTGGATGGCACCCTGGAGCCCAGATGCAAGCCAGATCAGGGTGGACAGAGGCCCACCTTCCACTGACACCACCTCACGAGCTCCACCCCGCTGACGCATAGGGTCACGGTCATCAGAATCTTCTGGCCTGCGAATGAAACACTGAGAGGAGACGGGAATGTGGTCTCCCTGCACTGAAGGAGGAGGGTCCCCTGCAGTGTGCCAGGCCCCAGGTGTGGTGCCAGGTCGCCCGCCACGCTCAGGCTTCCCAGCACTGTGGGGCAGGGTGGCCATCCTGCCATTCTACAGGTGACAGGAACAGGAGTCGCACAGCACCATCACTGACTGGAAATCTCGGCTGCACGGATGCCGGGTTCTGTCAGAGGAGCTGGCCCACATGGCCCTCCGGCCTCGGTGTGTTGGGGGCCGTCACGGACACACTGAAGATTCTAAATCACACACGTGGAGCGCCATACCTGTGCCTCTGAATCCCATTCTCCTGTGGGGGCCTTTCCCCAGCTTCCCCAATGCCGTTGCTTTTGCTGGTGTCCACAGGCAGCCTTCCGGGGGCTCTCTGACTGGCCTCTGAAAATTCCCCAGAAGAGTTATCAGAATCAAAGCCTGCGCAAGACAAACAGAGTGGTCATTTTCGCAGGACGTGGAAGCTAACAGCCTGCCTCCCAGAATTCTGTGCAAGCAGAATCCCTGAAGGTCTACATTGCTTCTACGGGCACATTCAGGTTCATTAAGTCTGCTTCCCAAGAACGAAGGCAGAGAAGCAGGAGCACTGGGGGAGCTTCCAAGGGAGACAGACCGCCCTCTCTGACCAGGATTTCACATACACCAGGTTCCTTCGGGCCTGCTGGGCACTGTCACTGACCTGAGGCTCAGCCTCAGGGACCCAGAACAGGGTTCCTGTGGCTTTATTCAATGGCTCACACCCTTCTGGGCCGGAGCCTCTACAACACTCTAACCTGGGCCTCAAGGAGGCAGCGTGTCCTGTCTGCACAAGATCTGCAGTCCCACTCCACACCTCCTCTTCAGATCCA
Source organism: Pipistrellus hanaki (assembly GCF_964339955.1). Taxonomy (NCBI): domain Eukaryota; kingdom Metazoa; phylum Chordata; class Mammalia; order Chiroptera; family Vespertilionidae; genus Pipistrellus; species Pipistrellus hanaki. Next base: position 5,266,736 of record NC_140508.1, on the reverse strand, counting down.
ACCCACTGGGCCAGTTTCTAAGGAAGGCAGACACTGTGCCATGCCAGAACCGATCGGACTGACGGTCACTGAGAGCGAGTGACTGGTTTAACTAGAGCACTCCTCCACAGCATAGAAAACCGGGGAAAGGAGCCATCTAGGCCTCACATAAACTACAGCTGAATATGTTCTCCAGGCCACCCAGACTCAAGAAGAGCGCCCACTGGCATGTGCTCCAGGGCCCTTCCCCCAAAGGGCTTCCTCTCCACGGAGCAGACAGCGGTGGGGAAGGAAGGCGTGCTCCGCCCCATGAGGAAGAGCGGGTGCACCAGCAAAGCAGAGGGACTGGGCCGCCAGGGCGAGGTGGCTCCTGCCGGTGCCGGGACGACCCAGACTACTTCAGCAGGGTCCTGCGCTCACAAGGTCCCGCCATTTCACAGAAAGTAAGGCGAGGCCCAGGTGTAAAGCTAGGGGCTAATTGTTGTCAGACCCCAAACCTAGTACAACATCTGCTGCTGAGCCTCCCTGAGAATAGCAAATATCCTTTCATATTCTCCCATGTTGACAAATTTATTCAATGTCGGAGTGAGATTAATTGCACGATGATTTTGAAAGGATACAAATGAACCTAACTGACAACTGTCTTCTGAAAGAGCCTCTAATGTTCACAGCCAATCCCAAAAGCACATCTACTTGACGCCCAGTCTACACTTAGCTTGGAGCATCCTGACTAAAGAGAATGTCTGCAGGGCCTGCCCACTGCCTGTGCCAGGCGGCCCATCTCCACACCCTCCCTCAGTGCTGAGAGCTTTATGTGGACCGTTTGCTTCGACTATAGCCGGACGTGTGCCCAAAAACAGGCCACATGTCGTTGACAATTATGTGAAGGTCTTGCCTCAAATTAGGCCAGTGCTCTGTCAACATGTATTTACTGCAGAAAAGGGGAAGTCTGAAGTCACTCGTGATCTGATCCTTCAGAGACAACCCCTTCCAGCAGGCCAGTTCGGGAAGTTTTGGCCCTCGGTCTGTACATGGTTTCATGGACCTGAAGACCTTCCTGGAAGAAGTGGTTCCTGTTGAAGTCGTTCCTCTAATAACTGCTGGGTTCAGAGACTTTTTAGGTGAGTTAAAGGGGAGCCCAGTGCTCCAGACAGTGAAGCAGGCTGCTCTGCATCGCGGTGGCTACTTCACTGCGGGGGACCCTTCCCATTGTCATTCCTCCCATTGTCTGTTTTGGACCCAAAGGAGGGAGGTGACAAATCAGTTCACCTGCCTTTTCCCCCTTTCCTGAGTCCATGCAGAGCATTGCTGCTGTGCAGACAGACGAGAGGCACCACCCAAACACCACACCACGGAGTTCCAGACCTCTCCGGGAGAATCCTCTGGCAGAAACTCAGACGGCCAGCAGTCTCGGTCACACTGGTTCCCAGGAGAGAGGGACCCATGGAGGCCAGTCTCTCTGGAGGCCTGAGGGCAATCCCCTGAACCCGCCACTAGTGGAGGCTCAGTCTCATCAGGAGCTGAAGTGTGAAGAGCACGTGAGTCACAGACACACCTCTGGGAGGCACCTGGCCATGAGGGATGGCGGCGTGCTCAGTGCCTCCCTCCTCCTGGGTTTGCCACAGGAATGAATCAGTAATCTGGGCTGCCTGTCCATGCACTGGCCCCCGCTCCTCCTTTGGGAAAGAGAAGCTTGGTGGTGATGGAAGCACGCCCCAACAAGGTGCTGACAAGGCTCAGGGGACAGCGAAGCAGGCCAAGAGACAGTGACAGCCGTCACAAAGAACCTTGTGCTGTGCTGGGCTCCATGTCGTTTTGGCAGTAACACAGGTGGCCCCCTGACTGCATGTGGGAAGACTCACTAACACCTGGGTACCCAAAACAAGATTCCAAAAGTGGGCTGCGAGGGTGGCGGGTAGAAAGTAAGCGGCTGTCATGAACTTTAAGAACTTTGGACCTTGCCGAAACCAGTTTGGCTCAATGGATAGAGCGTTGGCCTGCGGACTGAAAAGTCCTGAGTTCAATTCTGAACAAGGGCATGTACCCTGGTTGCGGGCACATCCCCAGTAAGGGATATGCAAGCAACAGCTGATCGATGTTTCTCTCTCATCGATGTTTCTAATTCTCTATCCCTTTCTCTCTTCCTCTCTGTAAAAAATCAATAAAATATATATATATATATATATTTAAAAAAATAGCTTTAGACCTCAAGTGGTCACTGTGATGGGGGAAAGGGGCTGCTCCAAGTTTATATGTCCCACCCAGCCCAGTGACCCAGCCTACTGCCCCACCGCCCTCATACAAACACTCCCATCAATGCTGTTTCCACTTGGGCACACCAAGCAGCTTTCCAACTACAGGCTCTGTGCCGCTACTTAGAAAGGCTGTGGGGAAATGGAAAATAACTGAACTTTGAGCATTTACATGCAAGAGCAATTCCTTTAAAGACTAAAAACGGAATTGCCCTTTCTTTTTATTTCCTGTTGTCTAAAGCTGAGCTTTCTCCCCAGATCTGAGAGTCAAGCCTGGGAACATGCTTTCCTGACCATCCTCAATCTGCAGACCCGGGTGGGGGCTTTGCGCTCCATGAACTAGTGAATGATGAATCTTTTCTCTGTGCTCACCTGTGACGGCATCAAAGAACTCCTCGTCCCCGTTCATGCTGGGCAGCCAGGAGCCCTGCCCCGATCTGCAGTCTCCTACTGAATCATTGCCCGGGTCTACATTGACGGTGTCAGGTGCGTCACACGGGAGCTTTGGGGGTAAAATCCAATAGGTGGTGGAGATCTAAGAGGAGAAACATTTTGACATACTTAACTTTCAGAAGTTTTATGGCTTAGAAACAATTTTCAAATACCATTTGTCATTTTTTCAATCAATCTCAATTACATCTTAGCAAAGAAATAAACTAATAATTTTATGTCAAATGCATGAGCCTGGCCAGGGGCCTCAGTTGGTTGGAACATCATCACCAACACAAAAGGCTGTGGGTTTGATTCCCAGTCAGGGCATATAACTAGTTTGGGGGTTCACTCTCTGGTCGGGGCACATATGGAGGCAACTGATCAATGATTCTCTCTCACATCAGTTTCTCTCTCTCCTTTCTTCTAAAATCAATAAAAAACAGGCCTAGCTGATTTTGCTCAGTGGATAGAATGTCAGCCTACGGACTTGCAGTGTTTCCCAAAGTGTGGTACAAGGTAACCCCCAGGGGTATGGGAAGAGTTTGGTGGGGGTACGTGTTGCACCGGAGTTTGGTGGGGATATGCACTGCACCGTGCTTAGCTGTGCCTAATACATCCATTTTCTTTTGACGAGGGGTACTCAGCGTTACGAAAATTATAGAAGGGGTACTCATATGTCAAAAGTTTGGGAAACACTGGACTAAAGAGTCCTGGGTTCAATTCAGGTCAAGGGCACATGCCCAGGTTGCAGGCTTGATCCTGGTAGGGGGTGTGCAGGGGACAGCCAATCAATGATTCTCTCTCATCATTGATGTTTCTATCTCTCCCTCCCTCTCCCTTCCTCTCTGAAATTAATAAAAAATATATATATTTAAAACAAAACAAAACAAAAAAACATGATTTAAAAGAGAATTTTTAAAAATCAAAGAAAAACAAACAAGCATATCCTCAGCGAGAATGAAACAAAAATCTTTAAAAATAACAAAATTTGGAACCCTTGTGCACTGCTGGTGGGAATGCAGACTGGTGCAACCACTGTTGAGAATAGTATGGAGTTTCCTCAAAAAACTGAAAATGGAACTCCCATTTGACCCAGTAATCCCATTCCTAGAAATATATCCCAAGAAACTAGAAACACCAATCAGAAAGGATATATGCACTCCTATGTTCATAGCAGCACAATCTACAATAGCTAGAATCTGGAAACAGCCTAGATGCCCGTCAGCAGATGATTGGATCCAAAAACTATGGTACATCTACACAATGGAATACTATGCTGCCATAAAAAAGAAGGAATTCTCATCATTTGCAGCAACCTGGATGGAATTGGAGAACATCATGCTGAGTAAAATAAGCCAGTCAATGAAAGAGAAATACCACATGACCTCACTCATTTATGGATAATAAAGAACATTATAAACTGATGAACCAAAAGATAGATATAGAGACAGTAAAGCAACAAGCAGACTGTCAAATTAAAAATAACAAAATTTGTCTGGCCAGAATGGCTCAGTGGTTGAGCATCGACCTATGAACCAGGTCAGGTATGATTCCTGATCAGTACACATGCCCAGGTTGCAGACTCGATCCCTGGGGGGGAAATAGGGGGGTGGAGAGATGCAGGAGACAACCAATGATTCTCTCTCAACATTGTTTCTATCACTCTCCCTCTCCCTTCCTCTCTAAAAGCAATAAAAATATATTTTTAAAAAAATAACAAAATTCATCTCAGAAAATATGAGAGGAAACATTTATAATACAAATATCCAACAATGAATACATCAATAAGTAATCATTATTTGAAGTTATTTTTATTTTAAAATCTTCATCTACAGCCTCTTCATCTACAGCCAAGGTTGATGTGCTCAGTGGTTAGAGCATTGGATTCGATTCCTGGTCAAGAGCACATACCTGAGCTGCTGGCCCTGGTCAGGACATGTGCGGGAGACAACCAAGTAAATTAAAAATGAAACCATCACCTAAGTTGTATAAGAAATGGTACAACGACTGGCTTGGGACAGTCACTCGAGCAGGTTAGTTTCCATTCCCACATCAGAGTCCAGACACGGCTCAGGGGTTGTGCTGAATTCTTTCTCAGAATAGGCAGGTGGTTATAAATGAAAAATTATGTTAAAATATTTATTTCACATCAACAGCAAGCCAATTTTCAATTCTGGAGAAGCTGCTGTATAAGTTAGCTATTATCAGCATAAACTGAAATCAACTTAAATTTCCTCAAAATTATTTTGACTCAGCCCAGCTGGCATGGCTCAATGGTTGAGTGTCAACCTATAAACCAGAGGGTCATCGGTTGGATTCCCAGTCAGGGCACATGCCCAGGTTGTGTACTCAATCCCCAGTGTGGCATATATAAGAAGCAGCCAATCAATGATTCTCTCTCAAGTCTAACAAATGCACCTTTATGTTTTTTCTTAGAAAAACAGATCTAATCACTTGGGAATCAGGTGACTGGCTAAGAGCTTGTGGACCTGGAGGGTTTATGTCCACAGTCAGCTCACTAAAGAGCAGGGTTGCATGTTCTTTCTCTTCTCTATAAAAATGGGCAAGGCAACCGAGATGTAATCTTCACACAGCACAGAAAGTTCACCAATGATACAAACACTCTGGCTCCTTTTTGGAGGTTAACTATGAATTCTGAATTTGAATTGTTCAAAATAATATAAATTATATTTAATAACTTAAAAATGCATTAGCAAGCAACAATCAGACAGAGGATAAAGAGAGGACTTCAACAACAAACTAACCCAATGAGATCTGGTAGACACATGCAACATATGCGTTTTCCGGTGCACACAGGACATTCTCCAGGACATATGAGACCACAGATCCATTTCAATAGATTTTAAAAGGCAGATATTATACAAAGCATCTTCTCTGACCACAAGAGGATGAATTATAAATCAACAAAAGTAAATGTGAAGAGCCCACAAAAAAGTAGAAATTAAATAGCATGCTCTTAAACATGGATCAAAGAAGAAATCACAAGGGAAATATCCTTGGATGAGGATTAACAACAACAAAAGCAAGGTGGTTGAATCCTATCTAATAAAAGAGTAATATACAAATTAACCATCACTTCATTACACCCATAGGCCACACCCATCAGCCAATCAGCAGCACATATGCAAATAAACCCATCCAAGATGGCTATGGCCACAGAGAGCAGGAGGGAGGCTTGGGTTTCCCCGGCAATAGAGGAAGCCAAGCTTTCCACCTGTCCTTGCGGGCCTAGGCCTCCACTCAAGGCTACAAAGTTTCAATGACATAAGATACATAAATCCAAACAGAAATGGCAGCAGCCATGGAGCTGGAAAGAGGAGGAGGCTAGGGTTGCCCCCAGCAATGGAGAAAGCCAAGCTTTCGGTGCAGATTGGCCGGCCCAAGCCTCTGCTTAAGGCTACAAAGTTTCAATTACAGAAGATACATAAGCCACAACTGATTTGGCTCAGTGGATAGTGTCGGCCTGCGGACTGAAGGTCCCAGGTTCGATTCCAATCAAGGACATGTACCTTAGTTGCGGGCACATACCCAGAGTGTGTGTGTGTGCGGGGGGGGGGGGGGGGGGGGGCGGCGGGGAAGTGAAACAATTAGAATTTCTGTCTCATTATCATGGTAATCTTATCAGTCGGATAATGAGGTATTAATGGAGATTTAATGTGCATCTCATAACAGAATCCCTTGGAGAAAACACACAGGGAAATTGCTGTAAATCCACTTAATGATGGAGAAGTCCCAAAACACCATATTCCAAAGGATGAAAAATGCGGGATGCAAATGAGAAGGAATCAAGGTCAATAACACCGCGGGGACATGTTTCTAACTCTCTATCCTTCTCCCTTCCTCTCTGTACAATAAAATATATTTAAAAGAAGAAGAAGAAGATTCATAAGTCCCAACAGAAATGGCTGCCGCCATGGAGCAAGCAGAAGGCTTGGCTCCACTCCAGGCTACAAAGTTTCAATTGTAGAAGATAAATATACCCCAGATACCAGGGCCTCTGCTTGGGTTGTCAGGGGGCATGGCCAGCAAACCACCACAGGCCCCTCGCCCAGGCTGCCCCATGCCCCAAGGGAACCCTCATCCTGATCCAAGACATCCTTCAGGGCAAACCAGCCAGCCCCTACCATGCACCAGGCCTCTATCCTATCTAATAAAAGAGTAACATGCAGATTGACCATCACCCCAACACACAAGATGGCTGCTCCTATGTGGTCAAAGATCCTGCCCCCATGTGGACACAAGATGGCCACCACAGGATGGCCAGTAGGGGAGGGAAGTTGGGAGGGATCAGGCCTGCAAGGGAGGGAAGTTGTGGGCAATCAGGCCAGCAAGGGAGGGCAGTTAGGGGTAACCAAGCCGGCAGAGGAGGGAAGTTGGGGGTGACCAGGCCTGCAGGGAAGGGCAATTGGGAGGGAACCAGGCCTGCAGGGGAGGGCAGTTGGGGGGACCAGGCCTGCAGGGGAGGACAGTTAGGGATGACCAGGCTGGCAGGAAGCAGTTAGGCATCAATCAGGCTGGCAAGGGAATGGTTAGGGGGTGATCAGGCTGGCAGGCAGAAGCAGTTAAAGGCAATTAGGAAGGCAGGTAGGCGAGCAGTAGGGAGCCAGCAGTCCTGGATTGTGAGAGGGAGGTCCAACTACCTGTTTAGGCCCGATCCCACCAGGATCGGGCCTAAACGGGCAGTCAGACATCCCTCGAGGGATCCCAGATTAGAGAGGGTGCAGGCGGGGCTGAGGGACACCCGCCCCCATGCACGAATTTTGTGCACCGGGCCTCTAGTCAGTAATAATAAAGCTCCCAACAAAGAAAAGCCCTGTATTTGATGGCTTTGCTGGTGAATTCCACCATTTCGATTGGAAATATCATCAAACCTCCTCAAAGTTTTTAAAAAAATGTGGAGATGGGAAAACTTCCTAACTCATTCTATGAGGCCAGCCCACAACCATGACACCAAGGCCACATAGACACTAAAAAAAAAACAACTACATGTCGAAACCGGTTTGCTCAGTGGATAGAGCGTCGGTCTGCGAACTTAAAGGTCCCAGGTTCGATTCTGTCAAGGGCATGTACCTTGGTTTCAGGCACATCCCCAATGGGGGTGTGCAGGAGGCAGCTGATCCCAAGTAGGGGGTGTGCAGGAGGCAGCTGATTGATGTTTCTAACTCTCTATTCCTCTCTGTAAAAAATCAATAAAATATATTTAAAAAAAAAAAAAGAAAACTACAGACTTACGTCCCTTATGAACATTGATACAAAAATCCTCAACAAAATACTAGCAAACTAAATACATTAAAATGCATTCAGCAAGCCGAAGCTGGTTTGGCTCAGTGGTAGAGCATCGGTCTGCAGACTGAAAGGTCCCAGGTTCGATTCCAGTCAAGGGCATGTACATTGGTTGTGGGCACATCCCTAGTAGGGGGTGTGCAAGAGGCAGCTGGTCGATGTTTCTCTCTCATCAACGTTTCTAACTCTCTATTTCTCTCCCTTCCTCTCTGTAAAAAATCAATAAAACATATTTTTTTTAAATGCATTCAGCGAATTCCTGCGGAAAACCAAGATGGTGGCATAGGTAAACACCTAACTGCAGCCTCTCACAACAATTTCAAAAAAATACAACTAAAATACAAAATGGACATTACCCAGAATTACAGGAAAGTCAACTGACTGGAAATTCTACAACGAGAAGGAAAGAGAAAACCAGAAGGAAAATCAGAGGAGCTGTAAGAGCCTAAGGTACCGAGACACCGTGCGCGTGGGGAGAGGACGGAGCCGGAGGGGAGGGGAGGCCGAGTGCCTGGCTGGCGTTCCCTAGAGGGAAGGAGATAAAAGCTCCAGACTGTGCTGAACCCCAGTTCCGACAGCACTGAACCCCAGTTCTGGGCGAGAACCTGAGGACCCAGGCTCATACGGAGGGAGCCTGGGCTGTAAGGCGGAAACTTAGGGTAGCGGCGAAAGGCAATCCCGGAGGCACACAAATTGCGCGCAGAGAACAGACGGTTGACTGTGCCGCTGGATTGCCCTAGCGGGAAGGAGACAAAAGCTCCAGACTGCTCTGAATCCCACTTCCAACCCCACTTCCAAATGAAGTGAACCCCAGTTCCGGGCTCATTGGGGGAGAGCCTAGACTGTTTGGTAGCAGATGAAACTCGAGGGCACCTTTCTCTCAGAGGTGCTTGCAGCGAGTACCAAAGGACACTGAGGAACACTGAAACTCAGGAACCTCATGGGGCGGGGGGCTGAGGAAGCCAAGGCTGTAGGCTCCACCCTGAAACTCTGCCCCATCGAAGCTGAACACAGAGACTTTTAAGGCTACCAACTCAGGGAAGCTGCGAAAATGCCGAGACAAGGAAACAGATCACAAACGAAAAAAATGGAGGACAAAAAGCAACTGGATATAGAGTTCAAAAACACGCTCATAAGGTTTTTCAAGAATTTCCTAGAAAAGGCCGATAAAATAAAGGAGACCTATGAAAAGATGAAAAGGGATCAACTAGAAATAAAGAATACACTGTCTGAAATAAAAAATATTATACAGAGTCCTAAAAACAGAATGGAAGATCGCAAGAATCGAGTCAAAGATTTGGAACATAAAGAGCCAGAAGACACTCCGCAGAAGCAAGAAGACAAGAGAATCCAGAAAGTTGAAAATAATGTAAGAAACCTCTGGGACTTCAAGCAAACCAACATCAGAACTATGGGGGTCCCAGAAGAAGAGAGAGCAAGATACCGAAAACATACTGGAAGAAATAGTGACAGAAAACTTCCCCTGGGAAAAGAATAAGACTTACAAGTCCAGGAAGCACACAGAACCCCAAACAAAAGGAATCAAAGAGGACCACACCAAGACACATCATAATTAAAATTCCAAGAGCAAAGGACAAAGAGAGAATATTAAAAGCAGCAAGAGAAAAGCAGGTAGTTACCTATAAAGAAGCACCCATACGAATGTCAGCCGATTTCTCAACAGAAACCATGCAGGCCAGACAGGAATGGCAAGAAATACTCAAGGTGATGAATAGCAAGATCCTACAGCCAAAAATAATCTACCCAGCAAAGCTATCACTCAGAATCGAAGGCCAGTTAAAGAGCTTCACTAATAATAATAAAAAAAAAGCTAAAGGAGTTCATCACTGCCAAACCAGAATTATATGAATTGCTGAAGAGGGTTCTTTAGGAAGAGAAAGAAAATAAAGATAAAAATTATGAACAACAAATACCTAACTATCAACAAGTGAATCTAAAAACCAAGGGAATTAAATAATCTGATGAACAATATTAACTGGTGAATATAATAGAATCAGAAGTATGGAAGGTGAGTGAACTGACGATTCTCGGGAAAAGGGGTGTGGGGGGTGCGGGAAGACACTGAACATAAAATGTACACCTATGGGTGAGGATAATGGGGGGTGGGGGTTGGAGAAGGGCAGAGGGAGGGGTGGGAAAATGGTGAAGGGGAGCAATGGAGGGGAAAAATAAAAATGAGGAACATTTGTAATAAAAAAAAATGCATTCAGCAACACACTCAAAGGATTATATACCAAATGGGATTTATTCCTGGAATACACAGATAGTTCAACACAGGAAGATCAATCACTGTAATACATCACATTAACAGAATGAAAAACACATGATCATCTCAATGGATCTAGATAAATCATCTGACCAACTTCAACACTTTTCATGATATAAAAAAAAAACACCCCACACTCAATAAACTACCAATAGAAGGACACTACCAGAACATAATAAAAGCCAAAGATAAAAACTCCACAGGGAACAACACACCCAAAGGTGAAAGACTGAAAGCTTTTCCTCAAATTTCAGAACAAGACAAGGATGCCCACTCACCAATGCCATGGATTGTAGTACTGGAAGTTCTAGCCAGAGTAATCAGACAAGAAAAAGAAATGAAAGACATCAAAACTCAATAACAACAAAAAAATTTCCTGATTCAACAATGGGCAAAGGACTTAAATAGACATTTCATTTCACCAAGGAAGATGCACAAATGGCCAACAGGGTGGCCTTGACAGGCAGGCAGAGGGACACCAGCCTGACCCAGGGAGCCAAGGGACCAGCACTTCTGGTAGGGACCCAACAGGAGATGGCCTAGAGCCCCACCATCCACAAGTTTCCCCAAGTCCCTTCCTCCCCTTGAAACTGATATTCAACAGTGAGTGCCAGAGACACACTAGATACTTGGAGGAACAGGGACATGAATCCAGAACAATCCAGAACGAAGTGCTTCAAAACCATGACAAGGTGAATTGGAGGCTCTCCCGTGCAGTGTTTGTGTCGATGAATCTTGTCATTCTGTCCTATGGCAGAGAAAGCAGTTCCAAAGCAGGGAGAGGAAGGAAGCTCAGGGCAGCAGCCCCGCCCACCCAGGCACCATGCGCCCTGAGAGCAGCGGAGAAATCAGAGGAATCAGACCATCAGTAGGGCCACTGCTCTCTACTTGTCCACTTCCGAGAGCAGAACCAGAGCCCTGGACCAGCAGGTGGCGGCTGGACAACTGGAAGACCCAGTATTGCAACCCTAGGGGCAGTGGGAAGCCCTGGGGGAGGGGGGGAGGAGTGGAGTATGCCCATGCTCCTACCCCCACCCCCAGATCCCCCACTGCCCTGCCTGAAGCATCTATGCAACCAGACCAGATGCTTCAGATGCCATCTCCATCTGACAGAATCCAGTCTGAGACCCTCGCCCTTTCACCTGCTGCCTCTCCCACCCCAGGTCCTTCCTTGTCAGTTCTCATACGAGTTCCACCTGCTCAGCCTCTGAACCAGTTTCACTGTGCTGAGAAACCGGTCATCCTAACATGACACCTGCCTGCTCACTCCCAACTACACTTCCTGAGCACTAATGGGCGTGGGGTTTAAACCGAGGTCAGGAAAATCCCTGAATTACTACACCCTCCCCCCAAAAAGAGAAAAATAAAAAAGGGAAAATGTGTTCGTTTTTCCCCAGGAAGATGACTCAGACTCTCTACTAGGTTCTCCAAGGGGTCGCTGACCCAGAATAGGGTTAAGACCCCCACCAGGGTGTCCAAGCATGGCCGAGGTACAGCAACCTGGTGGGACATGCTGCACATCCCTGGACCTCCCTCCCAAAGCTGCACTTCTTTCTTTTTTAATATATTTTTATTGATCTCAGAGAGGAAGGGAGAGGGAGACACACACACACACACACACACACATCACTGATGAGAGAGAATCATGATAGGCTGCCTCCTGCATGCCTCCCACGGGGAATCATGCCCTGACTAGGAATTAAACTGGTAACCTCCTGGTTCATTGGTCGATGCTCAACCACTGAGCCACACCAGCCGGGCCAACGCTGCACTTCTTATGAGGTTCCCAGCAGCCGGGTGAACCCTGATGAGCATCGGCAGTCAACTCCATGCATGCAGAACTGCCTTACAAACAGAACGTGGCAACACTGGGTGTGCATCTGCACGGGAAACCACTACCTGCTCCTCGGGTGGTGTGACATTTCCACGCTAATTTATCTGTGGAATCCCGGCACTCGGAGCCTAACTCACCCCGAGCTCAGCACAAGTGGCCCTGGCCCCTCTTCGGTGTCAGACAGGAGCCTGTTAACATGTGCCACCACTGCAGTCCTGAAAGCTGCTGCGGGAACATCAGCCACAGCCACCCTGATAGCAAGGCTCTAGTGGAAGTCACTTTCCAGCCAAGCCCAGAGTAGAGGTGCCAGATGACAGTGACTTTTCTCTCAGCCTGGGAGCAGCCTTTGTCTGTTCAGTGGGACACACAGTCCCACCGGTGTGTCACAGCCTGCCCTCCCCGCTGGCTGCCATCGTCCTCTCTGGAACCCGAAGTCAGGACAACTTCCCACAAACCATCCGCAGACCATTTCTCCCCAAGCACCTGACACCAGCCGGAGCAAGCTTCTCCTGGCACCTTCTAAGGCCAGCGCTTCCACCCTCTTGTCAAGGAACCAGCTCAGGTCAGACAGTCTGCCCAACCAAGAGCCACTCAGGGGTCTCCATGCCGGCGTGACTCGACAGAGCCGTGGGAGGGAGATAGATGCCCAGGTCAGAAGCGCACCTTCCCACTGCCCTTCTCAGACCCGCTGCCGGACAGGGCTAGCTCAGTCAGCACAATCCCAGAGTCCATGTCTCACAACCCCGCAAGATGCCCCTGACACGCAGAGAAAGCGTGAGACAGACGCAAACACCAGGCAAAAGGCTACAAGCAGCCCTGCTGCTCAGTCCTTCCGGAAGGCGTGCTGCAGTTTAGTCCAGGGCACAGGTAGAGTACTTGTGTCACCAGCAGGTCCCCGTGACAGCTCTTTTCTTTTCTTTTAAAATATATTTTATTGATTTTTTAACAGAGAAAAAGGGAGAGAGATAGAAAGCTAGAAACGTCGATGAAAGAGAAACATCGACCAGCTGCCTCTTGCACATACCGCTACCCGGGATGTGCCCGCAACCAAGGTACATGCCCTTGACCGGAATTGAACCTGGGACCTTTCAGTCGGCAGACCGACGCTCTACCACTGAGCCAAACCGGCTTTGGCCCTAAGTTCTTTTCTGAACGTGGGTAGAAAAGGAGAGAAGCACCATGATGTTCATGGGCATGGCTAGGTGACCGTTTAACCACATGGTCATTAAGGAGAGCTGCGGGCATGGGTGGGTCCTCCACACCATGTGTCCACCGTGGGCCTGACCCTGGCAGGGCCAACACCTGAGATTTACCATCAAAAACACTTTGAAAACATAAAATTATAGCAGAGATACAAATTAACCACTATCCATGGAAACTGCATTTAAAGTGTCGAACTAATCCCTGAAATATTAACACTTAGGATTTAAGAATTTCTTAATACTTAAGTCATGTTCAAATACTAACTTCTGTTCAGTCTCGATAAGCTAAAGATCAACCTTGAAGTACATCGAATTTCAGAATCAAGCCTTGCCCTTGTTAGTGCTAAACTCTACCACCCTAGTCTGTTTGGCTCAATGAATAGAGCGTCAGCCTGTGGACTGAAGGGTCCCAGGTTCAATTCCAGTCAAATGCCTCGGTTGCAGGCTCCTCCCCAGCCTGGGCCCTGGTTGGGCCTCGTGCAGGAAGCAACCAGTCAATGTGTTTCTCTCACATCAATGTTTCTCTCTGTCTTTCCCTCTCTCTAAAAATCAATGGAAAAATATCCTCAGGTGAGGAATAAAAAATAAACAAACAAACTCTATGAAGTCAGCCTTCCAGCAGGAAGTACAGCAGTGACCAGAAGACAGCCACACCCACACTGTCCACATACTGTCCAGGGCCTCAGCTGAGTGACAGCAGGTCCCCATAGGCCCAGGGGTCTTTTTATAGTCATCATTATTATACAGTATTACTGTAACATTATTATAAAGCATCACGGTAACATTCAAAGAATGCACATCTGCCTAACGAAGACTTATTTGGCTTCACTTCTAAACTGGGTTTGTGTGTGTGTGTATGTGTCACCGACTGCACCACTGGAGCTCCGGCCATCAATGTGTCTCTCTCACATCGGTATCTCTCTCCCCGACTCCGGTGAGTATTAACAGCAACAACAACAAAGAGTGTGAACTGGAGCCAGACTGCCTCTCTGCTCCATAGCTCACTGCCTGGGATGCAGGTAAGTTACTCAGCCTCTCTGCCCCTCAGCTTCCACACGAGTGAAGGAGGCTCCTGTTAGCACTGGCCTCGCAGGCTGTGGTGAAGACCACGGGGATGAAGCAGCTGCAGGTGCTTCCAGCCACCCGGGCACAACTGCTCCATGGCATCCTCCCCTCAGGTAAGAGCTGCCAACAGGAGGGCACAGAAGGCAAACAGGAGAGGTAGATTCGGCTAAGGAGATCCGTCTATTTACTCATCACTCACAGTCATGTTTTAAATGACAACACCAGCCCCGGTCAAGGAGGAAGTGTAGCCAGTAAGTTTCCCGTCTTCAGCCAGGGAAAGGAACTATTTGGAGCACCTTCCATGTGCCAGAGACTGCAGGGGACAATCATTACATCCTCTTCTCTGATCAGCCCACAGGGGTGGTACTGTCACAGGGAAAGGAACCGAGTCAGGAGGGGCCTCTGCTCTCTAGCTGTGAACTGTCATCTCCGGGGACACAGGCAATGTGACCCATGTCCGGATGGGGACGAAAGCGAGAGCTGCTTCAGGATAAAAACCCAAAAACCTGAGCACAGCTTCCTGAGAGGTTTGTCCCCCCCCCCCCCCCCACACACACACACACACACACACACTCAGGAGCGACCTGAACCAAGGGACCACCTAGCTTCTGGGCTCACCAACTTATAAAGTCAACCACCGGGTTTTGACCCACTGTTGAATTTAACTGTAGAGCAGGAAGGAACCTTTGAAAACCGGGCTCCATCTGCGCTTACAACTTACCAAGTGTAAGTCCTACTCTCCTGGTTTCCGCGCTGTAGCTGAAGGAAGGGACCTTTTAAAATCTGATGCCCTGTCTAGTCTAGCTAACATGCGCGTCAGGTAAGAGCCCCCCACAGTCCGCGGCGTCTGCTCCGGTGGACAAACAAAATTAGGCAGAGCAGGATGGGGGGACACAGGCACAAACCTTGGGGAAGCCGCCACAGGTGGTCACCCCAGGGGAGGGGTGGTCTCCCGCAGCGGCACCGACTTCTCACCTCAAACATGGAGAGAAGCCAGGGGCCCAAACGCCCCGGCCGGCGAGCCCACCGTACTGATGACCCCGACCGCGCAGAGGCCGGCAGGCACCCGGGCCTCCGAGTTCACCCAGAACCCGACTTCCGGTTGCGGCGGCAGGTCTGGCTGGGGCCACAGTTGCCTGGCGACGCAGGGTCTCGGCTGCCGCCCGGGACCCAGGCCCAACGCCCCGCCACCGGCACCAACTTTCCTCCCCCAAGTTCCCTCGCGGCCGAGACTGCAGGGCCGGGGCCTGCTCGCCGAGGGGTAGGCGCCGGGCTCCGGCTACCCGGGCCCGGTCCGGCTACCCGGGCCCGGTCCGGCTACCCGGGCCCGGTCCGGCCTCCCTGCCGCCCGACCGCCCGGTGCCGGGAGCCGTTCCTGGCGATGCGGGGTCCGGGCCGGGGTCCGGGCTGGGTCACTCACCTGGACCGCGGTCCGCCCGGCGGCCGCCTAGCCTCGCTGCCCGCCCCGCCCCGCAGGCCCGCGCGACCCACTGACACCGAGGCGGAAGTGCGGCCAGCCGCCCCGCAGACTGACAGCCCGCGCCAGCCACTTGAGGCGCCCCGCGCCACCCCGTAGACCGCCGCCCGCCCAATCAGCGCTCGACCCGAGAGCAGCACTGGGAGGCGGGACTATACTAATCACTTCGCTGGAGTGACACTGTCTACACTCCTCGAAGGTCCCGCCCATACATAGGAGTGACGGCGCGGACAGCCAGTCATAGCATGAAGAGGCGGGGTTATGCAGATATTGACCCGAAGAGGGCGGGCGAGAGGTAGGCAGGGGCGAGGCCTGGAGAGCTGAGTTTACAAACAGTGAGTCAGGTGGCTGGCGCGGGCTCTGTGCCCAAGGCTCCCAACCTCCTAGGGCGGGCGGTGCCTCCGTCAACGCAAGCATCTTGCAGGCCTCCCCACCGCCCAAACTCCTTGGCATGCCCTTCACTGCTCAGCAAAACCCGGCGCCTATTTCCCCTGGCTGCATTCCTGACCATTCCCTTTCCTGTTTGAAATCTTTGGGAGTTCCTGACCTGCAGTGCTCCATATTTAAGCCCAAGAGCTCTGGAGTGAGACCCCAGCTTGCATCCTTACTAGCTGTGTGGCCTTGAGCTTATGAGCACGGCAATTTTCCTTTGCAAATCAGTGTCTCCCACCCTAGTCCATTTTGTCTTGGGTCTGATTTGGGGGGGGGGTGGAGTAACGCGAACCAGGCTGGCTCAGGGGTGAGCAGGTGACCCTGTACTGGCCAAGGAGGGTCAGCCCTGAGGCTTTTGCTGGAGATCAGAGAGTTCAGGTCAGAGGGATGGCTGAGACTCTCCCATCTGCTCACAGACCTTCCCAGAATTGAGGGAGGTGACAGAAAGATGTAAGTATGGGACTACTGAAGCATCTTGTCACCATGAATGGAGAGAGCACCTGAAAATGAAGCCAACCCAGGAGAAAGCAAGACCAAGTACCCCGAGTCACCTGGGACCCGCTGCACCTTAAGCATGCTGTTTTCTAGACTTTTCCGTTATCTGGCCAGCTACCGTTTCCTTTCTGCTAAAGCCAGTGAATAGACCCCCAGGGCACTGCTGGTCCCTGCGGTCACAGAGCGCATCCTGAAGGCCCTGTTCCCGGCTACCTGTCCCACAAAGCCAGTCCCTGTTGGGCCTCTGCACTCCCTCCTCAGCCTGTGTTTCTCCATGTCCGGCAGTGGGGAATGACACACATGTTGGCCCCAGCAGGACAAGGGTGCTTGGGGGTCAGGAGAGGCCTCAGTGGCAGACACTGTGCTCCCTGTAAACAGTAGGGTGTAAGTGAGCGGCAGGGCCTCTGTAGCAAGGGTGGAGCTCAGGCAGCATGTCTGGGGCCAGAAAGCCAGCCACTCCATCCCCAGGCGGGGCCAGGTCACTGGTGGGCCCACTGTCAGCCAGCGCTGGAGAAGAATCTCTCCCAGCCTCTGCTGCTGAGAGGAACCAGAGGGAGGTGGGGCTGGGCCTCAGAAACAAAGGTGTTTCCATGGTTACCCTTGAAGAAACAGACTGCAGCAGGAGAGGGAAGGGTATGGAGTGCATGCCAGCCCCCAAGCCCGGACAAGGACAAGGACAGTTGCCAGGGAGATGCTTGCAGCTTCCCTTGCAGGCCTGGCCCTGACCCGGCAGAGTCCTGGAAAATCACCACCCTCCACACCCCTCACCCTGACTAGTCCCTAAGTCTCTGACCCTCATTCAAAGGACAGGCCTTAGCCCAGCCAGTGTGGCTCAGTGGTTGAGCGTCAACCTATGAACTAGGAGGTCACGGTTTGACTCCCAGTCAGGGTACATGCCAGGGTTGTAGGCTCCATCCCCACTGTGAGGCATGCAGGAGGCAGCCAATCATCGATTCTCTGTCATTATTGATGTTTCTATGTCTCTCTCTCACTTTCCTTTCCTTCCTGAAATCGATAAAAAATATATTTAAGGAAAAAAAAGGGGGCCAACCTTAGAGAGGCTCAATCTATCAGCCCGACCTTGGCCATGACCTTGGAGGTGAGTAAGCTGAGGCCAGAGGAGGCTGGGGTCCAGTGAGCCTCCAGTCTTCCCACGGATCACCTCATGCTACCCCCTTTAAACAGAAGCAATATGCTGGGTTCCCAGCCACCGCTGCCTCTTCCTGGCCCCGAGGCCAGCATTGGGTGTGAACCCCCCCCCCCCCCCCCCCGCAGGCGGAGGCTGGAGAGAAGGTGCCTTAGGACCAACTCAGGAACATTTTCATAATCTTTGCTAGATGAAGAGGCTAATTCCAGAAGCAAAATTCTGCAGGAATGGGACGAAGGACAGGAGCGGAAAAGGAGACAGAGGTTTGGGCCATGCAGTAATGACATGACAACAGTGGCAGCGGACATTATCCAGGGCCTGTGATTCCTATGCCTCATCCAGGTTCACGTTTGCAGCAGCTGACCGGTAGACACTGTGTCACCATTCCCACTTTGCAGATGCAGAGACTGGCCCTGCTCTGCAGAAGTAGCCCCGACACGACCCAGACCGGGATCTGCACCTGAACAAGATGCCTGGTGCTCCGGGTGGCTGGGACCTTAGGGCCTCATGGGTCATGATATCAACTGACTGATGACCTGCTACATAGTTGGGGGGGTGTCATCACAGTGTCCTCTTCCGTCCTGAGCATTGGGGCTGGCTCTCAGGACCCCAGGCACCCATCCATATGTAATCCTCAGAGCTTGAGACATGCTGGTCTAATCATTTTGGGGTGACTATTCCCACCAGAGCTGCTCTCAGACCAGGCCAGACTCCAGAGTGAACCCCATAGTCCTGCCAGTCTGTGACTCCCGAGGCAGGGATGATTGGAGCCTCCTTGTCACAATTCCTTCCTGTCAGAATCAGGGACTATAATGGCCTATGGCTGCCCCCGCCCCCCCCCCCTTCCTGGAAGGCAGCCAGCGGACCCTGTGGGCTGAGGTCTGGCTGCTGGGGTCAGAGATTCCAGCCACATGGAAATGCATGCCGGGGCTTTGCCCCGAGAAAGCACATTGACATCCATCATCCTCGAGGAGGCTGAGCAGAGGCAATTGCTCCCCACTTCGGATGGGGAAACTGAGGCTCAGAGAGTGGAGCAGCCTGCTCAGGGCCTATACAGCAGAGCAGATCAGCGATGCCAGCCCTGCCCATAACCCACTGCCCTTTCCCCAACTCCACTCTTACCTTCTCAGCAGGTTTCTTATCTCTGTCTGTGGCCAGAGGCCAGAGCTGCCTCCTGCGCTCCAGCAGGGCTGGGCATCCAAGAATGCTGGGGCCCGGCATTGCTGAGCTGGCCTTTGCCCCCGGGAGCATGGCCTGAGGCTCACTTCTCTCCCTGTCACCCCCACTCCTTTCTGTGGATTGCTGGGGAGTCTGCAACCTGGAGGCAGCACGGGGCGGTGGCCACTGCAGCCTGGCCCTGCCCCTCACGTGGCCCAAGCTGATCCTTCCCACACAACTTTCCAATCTCCTGTGCAACGTGACAGCACTTGGTGCCCTGTTGTCAGAAGAGGGTATTTTTAGTGTTGAACCCACCACCTAGAGAGAGACAAGTTATCAATAGCAGCCTCAAAGGGCTTTTTCTTTTTTCCCCCATGGCTTCGGGACCTGAGCAATCTGTGCCCATTAAATTCTGCCAACTTTTAAAAAAATGTATTTGCAGTGATTTCAGAGAGGAAGGGAAAGGGAGAGAGAGATAGAAACACCAGTAGTGAGAGACAGCCTGGCTGGTGTGGCTCAGCAGTTGAGCGTGGGCCTATGAACCAGGAGGTGACAGTTCTATTCCCGGGCAGGGCACATGCCTGGGTTGCATTCAGGAGGCAGCCGATCAATGATTCTCTCTCAGCATTGATGTTTCTATCTTTCTCTCCCTCTCCCTTCCTTTCTGAAATCAATACCAAACTAAAACCTGGGAGACTTTTCTATGAAATGTCTTGTAGGATGCTGGAGTGGCCATCCACCTTGCTGGGGGGACATTTGAGCCCACTTGGCTGCCTGCCCTTTAGAATTCCTTAGAGCTGCAGGCAGGTAAGGCGCCTGGCATCATCAGGGACCCAGTTTCTATATTATTTTCCCACCCTCCTAGTGTTGGCTCCCATTCTCACTGTCACCTCATGGCCCAGTATGGCTGCTTGTGCTCCAGCCATCACATGTGCATTTGGCCAGGAAGAAGGAGAGGGGGAAAGAACAAGCACAGAGGTGCTGCCACCCCCCCTCCCCCTGTGAGTCAGCTCCCTGGTGTATCTGTCCCTGAAGGTACACCAAGCACTTCTGCTGACATCTCACTGGCTAGAACTTCACCCCTTCTTGGTGCAACAGCAGCATTCTACTGAGTGCATTGCCAGCCTGAATAAGACAGAGGACTCAGGGAGAAGATCGTGGGTGGCCATTTGTCAGAGGACCTGTGCAGACCCCGGATACCACCTAGGCCTGCCTGCCTCTGGCCTCCAGGTGTCCTCCAGCTTCGGCCAGGCTAGGCCCAGAGGTGGACACCTCTCAAGGTGTGATTCACCATCACATCACTGCCTGGGAAGTGGGGTGGGGGCAGGTGCAAGGCAGAACTCTCAGCTCTCAGGCCCTGACACCCTTGCTCCAGCAGCCTGTGGGGTGGAGCCTCGGCGCTGTCCCGGGCACTGAAGCACTGGAGGCTGCGCCCTGAGCTCTAGTTTCCTCTCCAAGTGCCTGCTGAGCACCTGCTGCCCGCTGCCCTGCTGCCCTGCATGGGGCAGGTGTGCGTGCCCATGAGCACTCAGACCTGGGGGCCACAGGGCAAGCAGGGGCCTCTGCCCTTCTCTCTCCACCCTGGGGTTCTGGTGGAGGCAGGCGCATCTGAGCAGGGACCAGTGAGGCAGGAGGGAGAGGGCTTTAACTTTCCAGATGGGGCTAGCCCCAGTGCAGGGTGGAGTGGGGGGAGGGGGAGTTTAAACATACCTGGGGAGTAGGGGTGAGGTATGGGGGGGAGCAGTGATCCATTTCTCTAGGTCTGGGCACGGCTCTCAGCCACTCACTGGCCACGCACACTCACACAAGAAAACACAGAGAACAAGCTGTCCCTCCTGGCAGACCCTGGATGCGTGGGGGCCACCAGGCCAAGGCGGGATGGGAGCTCAGCAGGTGGAGGAGCTGGAGGGGGGGGGGTGTCAAGGGTGTGGCAGGGTGGGTACCCTGAAGCAGCCCCTCCTTTAGCCTTGCCGGGCCTTTGCTTAGGAGGCCGGTGGGTCTGGGAAAGCTTTTTAAACAAAGCCCATCTATTTCCCCAGGGCCATGAGGACAACTTAGGGGGTCCCTGTGACTGTGGAAGGCAGGGTGGGGACTGTGGTAGGAGCACCCTCTCTGGAGGGTGGGGTAAGAAATAGCGGGCATTTGGGTCCTTCTGGGGATAGGCGTGCTCCCCCTCCATCATCCCATCCATGGGAGAGGAAGGCAGGGGAGGGGAGAGGATTGCCAGGTACACCCCAAACTTGCCCTCACAGTGGAGAGGTGAGAGGGGCCCAGTAGGCTGGAGTGCGGGCTGGGGGTGCCAGGGCCTCGGGGCTGCAACCTGTGTGATTTCGTAGGGCTCTGTGCTCAATTGACTGCTCTGTCACCATTTGAAATTCTTTTTTTTTTTTTAAATCAATCTTTATTGTTCATATTATTACAAAGGTTCCTCATTTCTTCCCCCCTCCACCAGGTTCCCACCCCACCCTCCGCCCCCTCCCCATCCCCCATTGTCCTCATCCATAGGTGCACAGTTTATGTTCAGTCTCTTCCTCCCTCCCTTTCCCCGAAAGTAAATCCCTTTTCAGATAGTAAATCTGTTACTTAGCATTTTCTCATATCAATAATACCTCCACATGCCCAATGATACACTTCACACAAAAGACATTTCCAAATAGGTCAACCAGCCTCATCCAGGCCCCACCCAAGGCACTCACAGATCAACACCCCAGTGCTATACTAACTCAACACATCCAGATCTAAGCCTTCACCGCTTGATTCAGCAGACCCTCAAGTTCCCGCAAAAGTTTCCAGCCATGTCTGAGAGACAGCCGTGGGCAGGGACAGGCGAGGAGCGAGCTGTTTCGGGCTTGGCTGCTCCGGGCCTGGCCTCTGTTGCTCTGGTTCGTTCCACAACCAGCTGCTCCGGGTCTGGTCACTGCCGCTCCCGACCTAGTTGCTCTGGACTTGGCTGTTGCTGCTACAGGCCTGGCTGCACCCGACCCGGCTGCTCTGGGCCCGGTTGCTCCGGTCCCGGCCTCTCCGGGCCTGGCCGCTCCCAGCCTGGCAGCCACTACTTCGGGCCTGGCCGCACCAGACCCGGCTGCTCCGGGCCTGGCCGCTCCCAGCCTGGCAGCCGTTGCTCCAGGCCTGGCCGCTCCCAGCCTGGCAGCCTCTGCTCCGGGCCTGGCCGCACAAGACCCGGCTGCTCCGGGCCTGGCCGCTCCCAGCCTGGCAGCCGCTGCTCCGGGCCTGGCCGCTCCCAGCCTGGCAGCCACTGCTCCGGGCCTGGCCGCTCCCAGCCTGGCAGCCGCTGCTCCGGGCCTGGCCGCTCCCAGCCTGGCAGCCACTGCTCCGGGCCTGGCCGCACCAGACCCGGCTGCTCCGGGCCTGGCCGCTCCCAGCCTGGCAGCCGCTGCTCCGGGCCTGGCCGCTCCCAGCCTGGCAGCCACTGCTCCGGGCCTGGCCGCACCAGACCCGGCTGCTCCGGGCCTGGCCGCTCCCAGCCTGGCAGCCGCTGCTCCGGGCCTGGCCGCTCCCAGCCTGGCAGCCACTGCTCTGGGCCTGGCCGCACCAGACCCGGCTGCTCCGGGCCTGGCCGCTCCCAGCCTGGCAGCCGCTGCTCCGGGCCTGGCCGGTCCCAGCCTGGCAGCCGCTGCTCCGGGCCTGGCCGCACCAGACCCGGCTGCTCCGGGCCTGGCCGCTCCCAGCCTGGCAGCCGCTGCTCCAGGCCTGGCCACACCCAACCCGGCTGCTCCGAGCCTGGCCGCTCCCAGCCTGGATGCTCTGTGCTTGGCTCCTGCTGTTCTGGACCTGGCTGCTCCCAACCCGGCTGCTCTGGGCCCGGCTTCTCCGGGCCCGGCCACTCCGTGTCTGGGTGTTCCTGGACTGGCCACCCTGGGCTTGGCCGCCTCTGCCTCAGGCCTGGCTGCCACTGCCCCAGGTCTGGCTGCTCCAGTGCTGGCCGTTGATGCTCTTGTTCTGGCTGCTGCTGCTCTGGGGCCTGGCCACTGCTGCTCCAGGCCCAGCTGCCACTGCCTTGTGCCTGGCCACTCTAGGCCTGGTCGCTGCTGTTCCAACATTCTGTCCCTTTTTTCTTTCTTTTTTCTTTTAAAAAAACAAAAAACAAAACGCATTTATGTTGCAATGTTGGCTGGTGCGTTGAGTTCTGACTTAGTCTTTGATTTTTCAAGATCTTCTTTGTATTCTTTCTTAAGTAATTTTACTATCATTTGCTCTCACTTGATTTCTTCACATTGAGAACTTCTTTGGTTTCTTCCTCCTTGTCCTGGGAGCTCAGCAGGTTGGCCTGTGGCACCCCTTTGTTCTCCGCAGGCTCCTGTGCTGCTTCAGCCTGTTATTGGGGTCGGCGCCGCCCAGGAAGCAGCCCCCGTCCTTGGCTCCGTTGCCCGCGCTCAGCAGTCGAAGGCTCAGGGGCACCCCCCCCCCCCCCGGGGGCCCAGTCGCCCGGCTCCTTGCTGGCGCCCGGCTGGCCGGTGTCCGGCAGGGGCTCCTGCTCCTCGTAGCGTTCCTCCAGTCTGGAGCTTTCTTTCTCCCTCCCACTAGGGGAGTCCAGGGTCAGAGTCAACAGACTGTCCTCTGCGCAGTGTGCGCGACTCCGGGGGCTCGGCCTTTCGCTGCGCTCCCAGGACTCCACCTCACAGCCCCGTCTCCCCCGCCCGAGCCTGGGTCCCCAGGGACTGGCCCAGACCTGGAGTTCGGGGCGGTCTGGACTGAGGCTCAGTGCCGCCGCCGGAGGCTTTGTTTCTTCCTGCTAGGGTAATCCAGCATCAGAGTCAACATTCAGTCCTCTGCGCGCCATGTGCGCGCGACTCCGGGGGCCCCGCCTTTCGGCAGGATTCCGCCTCACAGCCCCATCTCCCCCTGCCGGAGCCTGGGTCCCCAGGGTCTGGCCCATAACTTGGGGCTCAGTGCTGCCGGTTCGGAGGTTCAGCCCAGGCTGGGGGTTCTATTTCCTTCCTGCTAGGGAACGCCAGGCAGCACCCAGCTCTCTCCTCTCCGGCTGCGACCTCTCCGCGCGCGCGTGCGTGCGAGCGCGCAGCATGTCTCCGTACCTTAGGCTTTTTTTCAGCTCCTCTGATTTTCCTTCTGGTTTTCTCTTTCCTTCCTATTGTAGAGTTTTCAGTCAGTTGACTACCTGTAGCTCTGGGCAATGTCCACTCTACATTTTAGTTGTATTCCATTGAAATTGTTGTGAGCTGCTGCGGCTAGGTGTCTACCCGAGCAGCCATCTTGGATCCTCTGACCATTTGAAATTCTTAACTTGGGGGAGGGTCCCCAGTTCTGTAGCCATCCTAAGTGAGGGGGCTCAGTGCAGGACTCAGGGCCCATGGGTGCTGCTCTCCAGTTTCGGGGCTTCACCGCCAGCTGGGGGCTCCGACCCCTTCAGTAAGGGTGGCAGGGGGTGAGCAGGCCAGGCTTGTTCTGGGAACAAGGCAAAGGGGCTGACGAGAGGCTTCGTGCTAGCCAGTTTGCCAGCACTGCCCCAGCCCAGGAAGGCAGTCTACCCGGAATCCCACAGCTCGGGCTCAGGGGACCCTCAGGGCTGGATCCTCTCCAAGGTACCCCCTGGAGGCAGAGCTAGCTGGCACCTCCAATCACTCACTGGCCTCAACAACACGACCTTCTGGGTTCCTAGTTAAGCTGCATATAGCAGGTGCTCAATAAATGCCTGCAGGAGATGGGTGGGATGATCTGATCTGGGCAGATGACCAAGGGTCAGATGGAGCCAGCAACCTCATGCAAGTCCAGGCTCTGCCACTTTCTTAGACTCAGTATCCCCAGGGCTTGGTGAGGCCAAGAAGTCAGGCATGGAAAGCCTCCTGGAGAGAAAGCCCATGCAGGAGGGACTTGGGGGGCAGAGGACATGGAATTGGGCCCCCTGACAAACATCTGGTGCTCTGCCCAGCATCCACCTGTCTTCTAGGAACAACCCCAAATTCTCCAGTAGGGACCCCCACCCAACCAGGCTGACCTCACTTCTAGCTCCAGACAGGGGCACATGATGGCACCTGACACATCACTTTGGAATGATTGGCATGCCGTGGGCTTGGGCACAAGGCCCTGCATCTGATCTGGAACTGAGAGCTGTGGAATGCCAGCCTGGAGGTGCCACCCTGAGGAACAGCTGCATGAGCGGGAAGCAGGCCTGTGCCAAGGGCTGAAAGACAGGCTTTGATGGGAGTTATCTGGTTCCTGGATCCAGCCATGCCTGAAGGAGACATACCATCGGTGTACTGTCAGATGTATGCCCTGTGGAAGCACGGTTTCTATGCCCTCTTCTCCACACGCAAGGAGAATAGCCACCTGTTCGGACAGGCCTCTGGACCCCTCCTCCTCCATCAGGACATCCCAGGCTGGGACACCCCCTCCCAGACGGCACACAGGTGAGTCACTCCAGGACAGACTCCAGGAAGCCCCAGGTGTTTCCCAGGTGGCTTTTAGCCCCTGGCTCATCCGGTATCGCGCCATCGCACACATGGGAAAACTGGGCCTCGGGAAGAGAGGGGCCTCCCCGTGAACCTCATTACTGGTCACAGGAGTGTTTCCAGCTCTGCCTGAATCTGCTGAGCAAATTTAGAAACTGTGAAAGGACAAGGCAATGCCCGGCAAAGGTGGGCCCTGGCAGGATGTGGGGAAAGGGCAGGGGCTGGGGAGAGGGTAGTGGGTCCCGCTGGAGTGGCAGCCGCCCTTTACCCAGGGCCACAGGGAGACGTTAGGTGGCCCTCTGTGACAGTGTGGAAGGCAGAGCTCTGGTCTGGGGCTAGGGCTCCATGTCCTCAGTCCACAGCCAGAGCTGCGCTGTC
The DNA here is from genome assembly GCF_964339955.1 of Pipistrellus hanaki. NCBI lineage: Eukaryota > Metazoa > Chordata > Mammalia > Chiroptera > Vespertilionidae > Pipistrellus > Pipistrellus hanaki. Next base: position 5,240,866 of record NC_140508.1, on the reverse strand, counting down.
TGCCGGGCCCTGCCGGGGTTTCCCGCTGTGGGTGAGAGGGACAGGGGCACAAAGCCATTTGGCCAGACAGGTCCCGAGCACACAGCCAGCCTCCGAAGCAAAGCCCAGTGAGGCTGGAGGAGGGGCTGCTTCGGGGACCCCAGCCCTGCCACACCCTTGACTCCGCCCCTCCGCCTGCTGAGCTCCCGCCCTCTTGGCCTGGGGCCCCAGGCATCCCGGATGTACAGGAGGCACAGCTTGTTTCCCTGTTCGGTTGCTGTAAGAGTGTGCGGGGCAGTGAGTGTCTGAGAGCCGTGCCCAGACCCTAATTCCGGAGTAATCATTTGACCCACGACCTGTCCGACAACCAGGGCGCTGTGGAGGGGGGACCTCTCTGACCTGGCCTGTCCCCGCAGGCGGGAAGGAGACAAGCACCAGCTTCCTCCAGGAGCCCTGCTCCTGGCCAAGTCAGAAACCAGCCACAGAGACACACACGGACCCACAGACACGAGAACAGCCAGACCCACATCCACACGAACGGAATGCACATACATAGACACACATAAAGGCAGACAGACATACACAGCCACAGACAGAGACACACACACAACTGGCCCTGCTCCTGGGGATCGTCTCATTCTTTATTTTCCTGACAGGCACAGACTCTCCGGGGAGCTGCGGACCTGGGGGAGTATCAGACGTGTTGGGGCCAAGCTCTGCCTTCTCCTGCCGGAAGCCGCTCTCTGAGCGGGGCCCTCCTTCCAGCCCCGGGCCCCCAAAGGCTGCCTCTGCACAGGATGACATGCGGGATCAGCGCTGCCCCTTTGCCCAGGGGTTGGGACTAGGCACACGCCACAGGCACATTCACATGCAGGAGCAGATGCCGGTCTGGGCCCCAGCACGGAACAGCACGGGCAGGACTGCAGAGGCCTGGGGAGTCCTGAAGGTTCTGAGAGCCCAGGTGGGAAGGGGTCAGGTGGGCTGCTCCTGCCGGGCGGGGCTGGGGTGGGGGTTACCAGTGTGTGTGCTGGGAGAGGCATGCAGGCTGGGCTGGGAAGGGCTGTGGACCAGGTCTGCGCAGTAATCAGGACACCAGGCCCAGTTCACCTCATCAGCATGTGGTCAGGACGCCCAGCCTGGTCACTGCAGGGAGGCCCAGGGCGGGACAGCAGCCCCAAAGGGAGGGGGGGCTGTGGATGGTCAGGCTGCTCCAACTGCTGTGATGGTGGACTGTGGGCAGAGGGCTCAGAGCAGGGACACACCCCGGTGGGAGCAGGAGCTCCAAAGGCAGGCGATGGCAGCCAGCAATGGGCCAGGGGCTGGCCAAGAGTCCAGACAGAAGAGTGGCTTGGCCACCACCCAACCAAGGCTGAGGGCAGGGAGTTTGGGCCTCCCCTGGGGGTCTCCTCTAGAGCTCTCAGGGCCCAGGCCCAGTGCCCAGGCTCCTCAGCACTGCCAGCAAAGACACTGTTGGGGGAAGGGCAGACAGAGGCCCCTCACAGGACCCCCAGGGCAGCTGCTGGGAGAACTGTGGCTCCACCTGCCGGACAGCCTCCCCTCATCCACAGGGTGGTTAATGACACTGAGCCACCACCTAAGACCCACACTGCTGCATGTGCAAGCCAGCCACCAGGATTGTTTGAGCAGGGCTTCCTGGGGAGTGAAGGAAAAGTTGGGAGAGCAATGGAGCTGCAGGGAGAGATCGCAGGGAGAAAGTCCCTGCTGGGAAGGAGGTGAACATGCGAAAGACAGGTGGGAGCTCCTGGATGCAGCTGTGCCTGAAGCCCATTTCCTGATGTTCCCGCCGTGGACAGCAAACAAGAAACACTCCCTTCCTGAAGCCTCTCTGAATTGTGGCCAAACCATGGCAACTGTGCCCCTGGTTCTCCTGTCCTCTCTCCCCTTCCTGCCAACGGGGCCTGGGCCCAATTGAGCCCTGACCCTCAAGGCAGGGAAATCAGACTTGGCTTCTATTTCAAATCTGTGGCATCAGGAGCCATTCTGATCACACCCGAACTCTGAGCTCATCAGGCTGCACCCATAGCTGGCTCAGAATGTCACTAGGGAAAAAAAAGACAAGGGACAAAAAAAGAAAAATCTGCATTTCCATATTTAAATGAGCTGCCACAGAAGGAGAAAGCAAACATCGGTTCCTTCAGAGCGGTCACAGCGCTGACCCTGGAAACGTGCCTGGGCCATACTGGCAGGACAATCGCCCTGGCAGCTGGCTCGGCCTCCTGGCTCCTCTCATTAGTGGGCCATGCCCCCACGCACAGGGCAGAGCACTGTGGCGGCAGCGGTGGCCTGCAGCTGGTTGGGGAGAAAGCTTCCAGCGCAGTGAGAGCGTGGAGCACAGCCTGCTGCCCGTGACAGCGCCGGACATACAGGACGTGCAGAAGCACAGGACGCATGGGACAGTGTTTTGCTGGCCTGACACTGGTGACCCCAACTTTATGTCTCCAGTGCATAGCCCCCTGCCCCCAGCCCCAGAGCTGCGGGCCCAAGCTCTGATTCCAAGCCCGGGACTGAACCGGGGGGCTAACAACTTCCCCACCAGAATGTCCAACCGGCATCAAGCTGGACACGCTTCAATCAGAGCACTGCACCATCCCTCAACCTGTGCCACCTACAGACTCCCCGCTCATTCCTGTCAACACCATCCTCGGAGATGCCTGAGCCAAAACCCTGTAGTCAGCCTCGATCTGTCTCCCATACCTCTCATATGTCAGCTGCAAAAGACACCATGTGCCCAGGCCAGCGTGCACCCCTTGGGGAGGGGACCTCTAACCCTGCAGAGCCCAGAGGGTGGAGGCACAATTTCCCCAGTGGGTCACTGGGAGGGGCCAATGGGCCCAGACCCACCTCCACCCCGGCCCCAGGTGCTTAGCCCTCCTTGTTGGAGATGAGACGCTTGTACTTCCTGTTATACTGCATCAGCGGGTGGCGGCCCCTGTGCCGTGACCTGTGAAGCATGGGCTCCAGGACGTGTGTCAGGCAGTGCAACCAGTGCATCCCTGTCTGGGAAGTGGCCCCAGGTCAGGGGTTCCACATCTGGACGCTGGGGCAGCCTCGTGGGCAGAGGGTCAGGCCCACACCTGAGCAGGTATGTGAGGAAGGGCTCAATGTGGTCAACTCGCCACCAGGTGGCAGTTTCTTCTCCTGGAAAACATGCCACCGTGGGGGCTCGGCCTGGCTGTGGTTGGTGGGGTGGACTTCAGAGGGGGCAGTAGCCAGGTCAACATGGGGGGGGGTGGGAGTCCACACTCCTCACCCCAGCAGGGCCTCCAGCGTGACCACCTCATGCCAGTTCCGGGTGGTCGGTGCCAGGGGCCTGTTACACCGCCTCTTCCAGATGGAAGCTTTCTGGTGGGTGTTTGCATTTGATATGAGGACCTTCATGCTGGGACCCACAATCACATGTCCACCCACATGGCTCCAGCCCCAAACCCCTTGTCTCCACCAGGTCTTTGTCCCTCCACGCCCTGACCAGCCCTCCAGGCCTCTGGGCACTGCCTCTGAACGCGTGAGTATTCTCACCTGCGCCACTTTCCTGCCCACACAAGGTGCATGACCAGGAGCTTCAAGTCCCACCCACTGGGAAGATGTGTCCTTTGCTCAGCTCCAGCTCAGCAGCAGACCCCAAAGGCCAGATTGCCACCAGGGGCTGCCAGCTCACCTCACCCCACATGGCAGGCTGTCTCTTGAAGGGGAGTCTGTGCTGTGCTCTCCATCCCCGGCCCTGCTTCCTTCCTCCCAGCCCGCAGTTAGCGCTGCACACACACTACTTGACTTCATACCCTCTGTCACAGCACAGCCGGGTGCTGAGGGCTAGCAGTAAGAGCTCTGGGTGGGTGGATGGATGGATGGATGGATGGGTGGGTGGATGGGTGGATGGGTGGATAGATAGAAGGATGGATGGACAGATGGTCACTCAGTCATGCTTCCTCCTGCATGAGAAGTTGCAGGCGCTGGTTTTGCTAGTTGCCTAGGGTTGGTGTGAATGGGGCACTTCCCCCATGGCCTCCTTGTTGGACTGGACATATTTCACCCCAAATGTCAACTGTTTCAACAATGGAGAAACCAGAGCCCCTCTGTTTGGGGGTCTGAGTGAGTGGAAAGTTGGGGTCTGTCCTCTATCCCAGCCCTCAACCAGCCTTTCCCAGGGTTCCCCACCATTTAGGGCCTGGATGCCCACTCCTTGGGCATCCTATGCCCCAATGGTTGGTGCATTTGCTGGCCTCAGGGGCCTTGACCTCAGGAATTGGCCAGGAGGGTGGCCATTAAGAGAGGGGTGCCTGGCCTTGTGTGACCTTGGGCAGTGGTGCCCAGCTCTGTACAGGGCACACTGGTCCTACCAACCTCATAGGGTAAATAGGGGGCTAATAAGATCATACATGTAATTATGGTGCTCTCCACATGGGCCACGGCCATTCTCAAACCACTGGCCCAGCCCTGGCCCTTCCTCTCAGAGGAAGACCACCCCTGAGTCTGACTGAGTCCATCCCCCACCACAGCTGCGGTGGAGTGAGTCCAGGGAAATCTCCAGAATACTGGTAGCCACAGGGTCACTGAGGCTTTGAAGGAGCCAACAACTACACAGACGCCCCCTTTATGGACCCTCCATCCTGGATGGTAAGCGACACATACTCCTCCACGGAGCCTGGGGAGGAGGGTCCCAGCCAGTGAGTGGGAGAGCCAGAACCCCCTCTGAAACCCCATTCGACTTCATCTCCCAAGGCTGGGGCTGGGGTGGGGCATCAGCTTCTCTAGCCAGAGCCAGCCCCGGGAGGGTTGGAGAGGAGCAGGGCCTGGTGGAGTCCATCCCACGGGAGCATGGACAGCGAGCCCTGGCCCAGCACAAAGGCACAGGAAGGCTTTGGTGATGAGACGATGGGTCCAGCAGCCCTCACTGACCACTCCAGGAACTCGTCACCTTGCTTGTGTCACCACCAATTAGTGCCTGGTCCTGGCACAGAGCTGGCCACCAGTCACCTTGGGTGCCGTGAGGGAGAGCTGGGGGCGCTGGGAAGAGGAGCAGGCTCTGCTGGTGGGAAGGAGGGGCATGGCCAGGTACGCAGCGAGGCTTCTGGGAGCCTGAGCTGGAGCCCCACATGCCCAGCACAGGCTGCAAGCAGCTGTGGAATAGTGGGTCTGCTGCAGCCAGAGTGCAGGTCCCCTCCCAACACCGGCTCTGAGAGAGGGCAGAGGGAGCTCCGCCCCCACTCCTCAAAGTTTCTGAAGTTCCTCTCGGGGCTAGTGGGAGGAGTAGATGCCAAAGGATCCGGAAACTGCTGTAAGGATAGGAGTGCCTGAGCCTGGGGTCCGGTCTGCAGCCTCTGCCCCAGTCTCCCAGCCCCCACCCACCCACAGACACTGCGTTTCCGTCCTCTCCAGGCCCGCAGAGGTGTGGCTGCGGGAGGAGCCCTGCTTCCCCCCCTCAGGCACTGTTCCCCTTGTTGTCACTGTCAGACGTGTGTCTGTCTAGCTGCCGTTCTGAGGCCCCAGACTGATGCTGGGTGATTTTCCCCGGTGTGTGGGTGTCTGTGTATCTGCGTGTGGGCATGTCTGTCTGTCTGTGAGTGTCTCCAGCTGAATCTGCCCTTGACCCTGTCTATCTGAACATCCCTGGAGGGAGGGGCATTCCCTCCCTTGCCTCTCCTCCCCCACCCCTTCCCGCAGGCGCTAACGCAGTTGCAGCTACTGGTGCCTTGATTGTGCCAGCGAGCACAGTGACCTCTTCTGTCTATGCAGTGCTGCCACCTCACGGTGCTGTCCGCCAGGGGGGCCGTGGGCTCCAAGCTGTGGGACACTCCCCCCTCAACCTGGGGCCCCTCCTGAGGGCCTGGTGGGCAAGCTCCCCTCCTGGCAGGGCCCACTGGCTCCCCATCTCTCCTTATGTAACTCCCCATCTGCCTGAGCCTTGTAGGTCACCCTGCCCGCCTCACTGGGCCCTGACCACGGAGAGACTGAGACCCAGAGTGCCACGCAGATGGGGGGATGGGGGCTGACCCTGACCAGAGCACAAGCTCTCAGAGGTTCCTCCTTTTTTTTCTTTAAGACGTTCCTCCCCTCAGACTTGCTGGCACCAAGGATGAAGGAGGAGGGGTCGCGAGGGTGCAGGTGTTTCCCCTACTCCTACTCCAGGGCCCCTCAGGCATCCAGCTCCCGACTCCCGATGAGGCCGGGTGGGAGGGCACGGGGCAGGCCGAGCGGCCCAGAGCCCGGCTCCAGAGCAGCACGGCGGTGCGCACCAGGCTGGCCCTTCTCGCACCCTGGCCCGGCTCCCAGCCCCGCCCTTTTCGCGTCCTGGCCGGGCTCCCAGCCGGCGGCGGTGCGCACCAGGCTGGGCCGGCGGCTGGCGGGCACGCGGCGCTGTCCGTGGTGCTGCCGGCGCCGGGCGGGGCGGGGGCGGGGCGGGGCGGGGGCGGGGCGCGGGCTGCAGCCAATGGGGCGGGCGCGGAGCCAGGCGCCGGGCGCGGGGGGCGGCGGCTGGGCACGGGGCGCACTTGGCGGCGCGCTGCACTTGGGGCGCACTGACGCTCCGGCAGCGGTTCGGGCTCCGGCTCCGCTCGGGCCGCTGAGGTTGGGCCACCGGCCCGGTTCGGGTTGGAGTACAGCCTGGACCTCCTCGGCGCTGCCCGCCCGGCCTCTGTGCCCGCGGACCATGCGCCGGGCATCCCCCGGTGACCCCGGCTGGGTTGAAAGCCCTCTCACCCCAGGCTCCCGGGCCCGGGCCCCTCCCGGCCGCCCCGCCGGCGGTCCGCGCCCTGCCCCGGGCACCGGCGCTGCGTGAGCCGCAGGGCCATGGAGCGCCCGCCGCCCGACGGGCCGCTGAACGCGTCGGGGGCTCTGGCTGGAGAGGCGACGGCGGCGGCGGGCGGGGCGCGCGGCTTCTCCGCCGCCTGGACCGCGGTGCTGGCCGCGCTCATGGCGCTGCTCATCGTGACCACGGTGCTGGGCAACGCGCTGGTCATGCTCGCCTTCGTGGCCGACTCGAGCCTCCGCACCCAGAACAACTTCTTTCTGCTCAACCTCGCCATCTCCGACTTTCTCGTGGGTAAAGCCCCCACCCCCCAACCCGCCCGAGCCCTTTCAGCGGCGGGGATCCGAGCGCCGGACTTGGGCGCCTTTCGTACGGGCACACGCCCTGGTGGGGGCGGGGCGGGCGGGCCGGCCCGGGGAGGGGGCGCCCGGGACTCGCGGGGCGAAGGGCGATGGGCGCGGCGAAGTTCCTGGCCTCGCCGCCCGCTGCGGGGCGAGGGTGAGGGTCTGGGGAAGGGGCCGGGCATGCGGGCGCTCGAGGCGCCAGGCTCAGCGGCCGCGGGCACAGCGCCGGCTCCTGCAAACAAAGGCTGTGGGGGACTTAGGACTGTGGCGGGCGCCGGGGAAGGTTTGGGGGAGGGGCACGGGATGGGGGTTAGAGCCGTGTGGTGGGAGGGGGCATGGGAAGGGGGCGGGGAGCGCTCTCACGTGTCCGGGAGCTGCTGCGGCTGCAGCGGCGCGGAGGGGGCTGGAGCGCCAGACACCTGTTGGGGCTGCGCGTGCGTCTGCCAGGCGCTGGGAGAGGGGCTGGGCGGCGGGAGCGGTGGCTTGGCCGTGGCGGAGTGCCCTCTGAATCGGGAAGAAGGCTTTCTTGGTTTCTGAACTGAAGAGGAAAGGCCGTCCAAAGCCAGGTTAGGGGCTGGGGTCCAGGGGGCGAGAGGGGGATTATCCCTCTTCCTCTCTTTGGGGCTGGGAGGGATGGACAGAGTGGACAGACCAGAGGGTGTGTCTAAGGGACAGGAGGGGGTGGGTAAGGTGAGGCTGCTGCCAAGAAGAGTGGCGACTGACAGGTGCTGCCTGTCTGCATTGTGGAGGGTCTGACCACAGACCCTGGTCTGGCTCTGACCCCCGGCCCTGCTCTCCCACAGGAGCCTTCTGCATCCCGCTGTATGTGCCCTATGTGCTGACCGGCCGCTGGCCCTTTGGCAGGGGCCTCTGCAAGCTGTGGCTGGTGGTAGACTACCTACTCTGCACGTCCTCCGTCTTCAACATCGTGCTCATCAGCTATGACCGGTTCCTGTCGGTCACCCGCGCTGTGAGTCTGGGAGGCAGGTGCCCATGCTCTCTTGGGGGGAGTGGTCAGGAGTGGTCCAGAAGGCACCAGCAGGGGATGCAGGCAGTGCCAGGTGAGTTTGGTCCCACTTGCCTCACACCTGGCATGCCAGGCACTCTATACAGCCAGCTGCCCACTCGGTAGCCATTTGCTGGCAGGAGGCACCACCTGGCCCCGGCATCAGATGTTCCTGAAGGAAGGGGGTCACTTCAGCCTCCTTTCTGGGGCAGGTGCAAAGTCTTTGGAGCTGAGGGAGGATCTGAGCCAGAGGCCCTTGGTGGCACCCCCCCTGCCCCGTGTGTGTGTCTGTGTATGTCTGTGTGTGTGTTTGCGTGTCTCTGCATCCCAAGAAGACAGGCATCAGCTCCTGGCTCCACCAGTTCCCCTTGGTGTGAGTGGCCGCCATTAGCTGGGGCCTTGGACCACCTGGGCTCCCATGACAGTACCACATGGGCATGAGGCTGGCGCACTGGAGCTGAAGTCTCCTTGCCCATATGTCTTCTCCTTGGTGGCTTTATTGGGCACCCCGGGGGCTCTCTGCTCAGGAGCCACATGTGTCCTATCTAGAAGGGCATGGGACAGAGTGCAAAGAGCACAGGTTTGAGGTCCGTAGGCCTGGGTTGAACCCCCATTTTCCCCCTTAGCCCATCCACCTGGTCTGCCCCTCCCTCCTGAGCCATCCAGAGAGGAAGTGGAAGAGCAATGGGGAGTTTAAAGACTGAGATAATATCCAAAGATGCCTGACCAGCATGTCCCCCGCAGGTCTCTTACCGGGCCCAGCAGGGCAACACGCGGCAGGCGGTGTGGAAGATGGCACTGGTGTGGGTGCTGGCCTTCCTGCTGTACGGGCCGGCCATCCTGAGCTGGGAACACCTGTCGGGCAGCAGCTCCATCCCCGAGGGCCACTGCTACGCAGAGTTCTTCTACAACTGGTACTTCCTCATCACGGCCTCCACGCTCGAGTTCTTCACGCCCTTCCTCAGCGTCACCTTCTTCAACCTCAGCATCTACCTGAACATCCAGAAGCGCACCCGCGACCGGCTGGACGGGGTCCGAGAGGCCACTGGCCTGGAGCCCCCACCGGAGGCCCAGCCCTCCCCGCCAGCCGCCCCTGGCTGCTGGGGCTGCTGGCAGAAGGGGCACAGGGAGGCCATGCCACTGCACAGGTATGGCCCCAGGATCGGCGAGGCGGCCCCTGGCACTGAGGCAGGGGAGGCGGCCCTGGGGGGCAGTGGTGGGGGCACCGCAGACTCGCCCACCTCCAGCTCAGGCAGCTCCTCGCGGGGCACAGAGCGGCCTCGCTCGCTCAAGAGGGGCTCCAAGCCCTCGGCGTCCTCCGCATCTCTGGAGAAGCGCATGAAGATGGTGTCCCAGGGCTTCACCCAGCGCTTCCGGCTGTCCCGGGACAAGAAGGTGGCCAAGTCGCTGGCCATCATCGTGAGCATCTTTGGACTCTGCTGGGCCCCGTACACCCTCCTCATGATCATCCGGGCTGCCTGCCACGGCCACTGCGTCCCCGACTACTGGTATGAGACGTCCTTCTGGCTACTATGGGCCAACTCGGCAGTCAACCCAGTCCTCTACCCGCTGTGCCATTACAGCTTTCGCCGGGCCTTCACCAAGCTGCTGTGCCCCCACAAGCTCAAGGTCCAGCCTCACAGCTCTCTGGAGCACTGCTGGAAGTGAGCTGGCCCTCCAGGGCCCTCTGCCCACACCCTGGTTTCTGGGCCACTGCCGCCTCCTCCTCGGCCCACACTTTTTCCATGTGGCCTCTCTTAGACCACCTGCCTGCCATAGGGGCAGCTTGGTGGGCTGGCTGAGGACCCTGCTGCCTGAACTGGAGTGTGAGTGGCTAGCCCAAATTCTAACTTCCCCAGGAGAGACAATCTAGGGGTCTCAGCCACAATGCCAACCTCCCCAGACAGTGTGGCAACCGTTACCGCGTGGTGTTCTTCCCAAAGCAAGTGCGTGGCGTGTGCTCCATGCTTCCTGCCCGCAGTCTGCTCTGCATGTGCGCACACCTGCACACCTTCCCCTGCTCCAGACAAGCCCAGGCCACTGGCCCTGCGGCCACCTGCCCCTTCTTATGCCCGGCCCGACTCCTGCAGCCCTCTTTCCTCCAACTCTGTCTGTCCCCAAAGTGCCAACAGCTTGCTGCTGTTCTCTGCTTTTCCATTCTGGGTGTTTCAGGAAGACAAAGAAGAAGAACACACATCTGTGAACTCGATGTTCCTTGGATGTTTAATCAAGAGAGACAAGATTGCAGAGGAGCTCAGGGCAGGATTGGCAGGTGTGGGCTCCCACGCCCTCTCCTCGTGCTGCTGTTTCCGGCTGCGCTGCACCAGCTGCTTCTGCCCACCCTGCCCCCGGCTTGGGTGCTGGGCCCGACTGGTGGCTCTGAGAGTGGCCAGAGCCCGGACACCTGCTGTCAGCACGCTGCCACCCACTTCCTCTGCTCAACCAGTGTTTCCTGGGCTGACGGGCCCAAGGGCCAGCTCTGCCCCGAGGGTCCTGAGGCCTGCAGGGCAGTCAGAGGGCCCAGGCCCGTGTCCAGTGGAGGGCCTTCACCACATTCCGTGCACCCTGTGGCATCCTGCATGCCCTGCGCCCCGGGACCGTCCAGCGGCCCTGTAGACTCTGAGGTCCACAGTAAAGTGTATTTTTTTATGGGTGCTGATTCCTGAGGACTTTGTGGGGGGTGGGCTGAAGTGGGTGCTAGGGAGACACCAGGTTACTCTTGGTGTGAGACCCAGGCCTGCCCCTCCCCTGGCTTCAGTGTTCTAAGTGGGGGACTGCAGTGGGGAGAAAGCAGCCTGGCTGGCACAACAGGGCTTAATCTTAGTAAGGGGCAGGTGCCCAGCAGTGCCCAGGGCACTCATTCCCCAAGCCCCACCCGCCAGCCTGCCTGCCCCCAGGATGAGCTGCTCATCTTTCTTGGCCATGACTTCCACCTGGGAAGCTTCCCTGCTCCTGGGGCTGGAGCTAAGGGAGGGGCGGGGAGGGGGGAGGACAGAGAGAGGGGAGGCTTCTCTGGGAGAGGAGCCGTCCTGCCCAAAGGCCTGGAGGCAGGACAGGGGTGACAATGGAGAAGGACCTGCATGATTCCTGGGCTCCGGTGGCGGCAGACCTCGGCTTTAGCCCAGGAAAGGGGCAAGGGCAGCCCGACTCAGGAGATGCAGACTCGGGTGGGAAGCCACAGGGTCCTCCCTGCCCCTCACAGGTAGCCCCTCCTCTGTCCCCACGGAGCTGGCCCTGCCCACACTTCGCTCCCCACGCAGACAGTGACAGCACAGGCAGGTCAGAGAGCCGCCTGGAGACATGAAGATGACAGCCCTCCGGCAGACTCCGTGCCACCCCAGGTGACTGCACTTCATTTCCCAGGAGCCCGGGAGACTCCTCCAGCTGGCACCCGCCCTCACACTCCCCTGCACCATGGGGACCCTCTGGTCTAGGCAGGCCCCTCCTTAATGACCAGAGAAAGGGGCTCCCTGGAAGCTGGGTGCTGCATGAGCAGAGGCTGGAGCGGCTGCAGGGGAAGGTGGTGCAGGGCCAGTGGACACCACCGTGTGGGGGCCAGAGCTCAGGGAAGCCCGGCAGGTAGCTCTGGAGGCTGATGCTGCCTGCACACTGGCCACTGGCCACCCCGCAGGCCCCACAGGCCCAGCCTGAGCCCCCAGCCCAGGGCTGTCCAAGCGAGGACAAAGGCCTCGTTCTCCGTTCTCTGCAGCAGCCCTCACTGCCCCTCCGCCCAGCCCTGCTAAATGGCTACAAATTGGAGGATAAAAGCACAGGCTTTCAAGCAATTTTGCCTTCAATCTCTGGAAAGTGCTGCTCCGCAAGGGGATGGGGGAGGAGAGAAGAAAGTCGCCAAGCCCATTGGGCCTGGCCCAGCAGCAAACAAACAAGCCAGGGGGCCTTTCTCCTGAATCCCACACTGGGCCAGAGACAAAGCCCTTCTCCCACCGCCCACTCCTGCAGCGATGTTTACTGGGCACCTACTGTGTGCCCGACTGGCTGCTAGGAGACGCGTAAACAAACATCTGGCAGATAAGTGGGGGCTGCAGGGCTGTAAACAGGGCAGAGGCGCCAGAGGAGGGTGGTCCAGCTCACAACCCCAGGTAGCCTCTCGGAGGAGCTGACATCTCCTTCCTCCCATGTTCCCTGGGCTCCAGAGGCTCAGGATGGGGAGCTCAGCAGTGCCTGGAGAGAAGTGGGTGGCCTGGCTCCCAGCAGGGCCCTGCCAGTTCTCCAGATGCAGGAGGGGCTGTGGCCAGGCTGGAGGGGCTGAGGGTCAGCCCGGGACCAGACAGCCTGTAGCATCCTCCTGCCTGGGCCCCTTGGGCTGGCACTGGCTGCAGGTGCCCTGGTGCTGGCTCTGGAGGTGCCCAGAGCAGCTCGTGTGGGTCAGGGTCCTTTCCAGCCTGGACTAAAGGCCCTAGCTCTCAGGGTGCCCAGCAGGCAACCCCTGATCTTTCAAAAAAGGCACAGTTAACCAACACTTCCTTTGGGGAGTCAGGGCCATGATGAGGGAGCAGGTACTCTGGAGCCTGAGCTGTGGGGAGACCCATGTGGCTGACCACTACCTCCCTGCATCCCCAATCCCAGCTGGACCCTCATGCCTGGGCTTGGGGGTACAAGAAATCTTTCCATCATTTACTGGAGCACCCCATCCTTGTAGCCACCCCATCCACTACAAAGACACCAAAACTGGGCTTCAGAGACAGGGTGATGCACCCATACCCAGCAGTCAGGGGACTCCACCCGCCCACTCCGCTGGGTCCTCCCTTGGGCACCATGAGGTGGTCCCCACGCACTGTGTCCTCACATGGACCATCTCTGTGCCCCTCCCTCAATGGGGAGCAAAGTGTCTGGGACCAGGCTGTGGGGCTCACGGGAGGACACTGCCCCAGGGACATGGGCATTGTGTCCAGAGCTAGTGCCCCGGTGGGAAGTTTGTCAGACAAATCTCTAAGACACAAAAATGTATTCAAAAGAGAAAGAAAGGAGAAGGGAGAATGGTGGCTTTGGATGAGAGGGTGGAGCGGTGACACTGGGAACTGCAATGGACTAAAAAATGCATCTGTGACCCCCAAAGTCACTCCAAACTTTAGTTCCCAGATTTAAACAGGACCAAGTTGATGATCTTTAAAAGCAATTCCAGCAAACCTAGCTCAGAGCTGAGCTGCAGGAGCGAGGGCAGCCCTCTGCCTTCTACCCTCTTCCCGCCCAGCTGGTCCCTCAACTTCCCGAGGCCGGCGGCCAGGCAGTGCTCCTCTCGGGCTCTCCCTGTGACCCGCAGGGTCTTGGGCTTCCTTTGAACCGTGTCAACAAGCTGTCCTCACCTCATGGCCAGGCAAGGGGGGCAGCAAGGCCCACCTCAGTGGGGACGGCAGTGGCTTTCACACCCTGGATGTCAGGGCAGGGCAGGCGCCCAGCACGATGGGAAGGGCAGAGCGTGCCACTGGCCCTGCTTGTATCTGCTGAAGCTGAGACAGATTTTTTTTCTAATATATTTTATTGATTTTTTACAGAGAGGAGGGGGGAGGAATAGAGTTAGAAACATCGATGAGAGAGAGTCATCGACGAGCCGCCTCTTGCACACCCCCCACTGGGGATGTACCCGCAACCAAGTTACATGCTCTTGACCAGAATCGAACCCAGGACCCTTCAGTCTGCAGGCCGACGCTCCATCCACTGAGCCAACCCAGTTTCGGCCTGAGACAGATTTCTAGTTCCGAGCGAGCATGCTGCTCTCCCCTGGCGACACCTGTGTGGCCACGGCTTCTGCTGAGGCCCCACTACAACAGGAGAGGTGTGAGGAAGGCATGAGCCTCCTCAGAACGAAAGGGAGGAATGAGAGAGCTTTCCAGAGACGGGCAGGGGGCGCCTCATGGGGAGTGGGGACAGGGCAAGGCAGCTGCTGCCCCCTGGGGAGCCCTGCAGCTAGACACTCTGGGAATTAGGGCTGGAAACGGGAATTTAGGAAACCCTGCATCCTGAAGCTCAGGTCCCCATCCTCAGACCTGCTTCCGGAGAGGCAACCAGGCGACGGCCACGAGGACAGAAACAAGCACCCCGAGGCAGAGGAAACAAGGCAGCAAACGCGGGGCAGCTCCGGGCCAGGTCTGCGCCCTGCCCCGTGCACACGGCCAGCCTCACACGCAGACCACGTCACCGGGCAAGGGGCAGGGCACGTCCTTGTCCATGGATGAGATGTGGACGGGGTGCCCTGCTGAGCAGCCTCAGGACAGATGACTCACAGAAGCGGCTGGAGGGATGGCAGGGGCAGGAGCGGCGGTGGCACAGGATGTGAGCCACTCGGCACCCACCACCTGCTTTTTACAAGTGTCTTCCAAGTAAAGGAAGCCTGGACACAGCTAACACAGCCATCACTCACACCTTCACTCCCCAAACGGCTGTCCTGCCGTCTCTGTGCACGGTCCTTGGGTCCCGAAGCTGCGGGGACACAGCTGAACAGGACGAGACCCTCCCCTCGGCGTGCTCCCGGAGGGAAGGCACATCTCCCTGGCAGCCACTGAGACACAAGGCCTTGGACAAGGGCCTCGTGTCCTGGGAAAGCCTGTGGGCCTGAGCGAGCCACCAGACGCCAACACCACGCTGGCTCTAGAACGCAGGGCCGGGCGTGCAGACAGGGAGCGGACCAGGCGCATGCTCTCCGGCACACGTGAACTCCTGACACCCATTCAGTGTGCTCCTTCTCCCGACTCCTCCCCGGAGGGCCCTCAGGGACAAGCCAGAGCGTTAGGTTTTATTTGGGGAAACAGTGGCTGCAGTGTGCTCTGGTAGATGAGCAAGTGGGCAGCGCGCCGCCCTCACCGACCCCTGCAGCCTGTCCGGGTGGCTTATGGAGCACCAGCCTCTTAGCTGCCACCACTCAGCAGACAGAATCTCCATGGACTAGCTGGCCAGGCCCTGGGGTTCTATGCGCTGACAATAGGCTGTTGGTGCAGGCCCAGGAGTCTCTGATCCCTGCAGGGACAGCGCAGGGGGGACCCGGCCCATGTCCTCTCGGAGCCCGGCCACCATCAGCTAATAACTCTCTGCACAGATGAGCGTCAGAAGCTGCGTCTCTGGCCGGATATTGGGTGCATTCAGTCGTGAAGCCAATGCCATGTGCAGTTCTCAGAGCTCGGCGCAGTCTGAGGACAACAGGGGAGGCACCTCATTGCTCAGATGGCGGCATCCGACACAGCACACGCCTGTCCCCGGCCGCTCTGCAGGCGTGGGGACAGCCAAGGTCTCTCAGGTCCAGCGTGACAGTCGCTCATGTGTGGGCTGGCGCTTAGGAGCCGGACCAGTGCCTCTGGCTCGGATCTGGCTGTGCTGGCTCCCTGCACACAGAGCAGCGTGGCTCCTACTACTCAGGGGTACTTCGGGGACAAGCCCATCTCAGGGGCCAGAGGAACAGGCCGAGGGCGCGGGAAGCACCGGGAGCAGGCTGCCCGGGCCTTCGAGGCGGCCCGAGCTGAGTGGGAAGGTGCACCTGCAGCTCCCACCGCAAAGCCGCGCGCTACCACCGGAACAGCTGGCGGCCCTGCGCCCGGCTGGCGGCCACGTGCTCGTCATGCAGCTCCTTGATGCGCAGCAGCAGCTCCTCCAGGTTCTCCCCCGTGAGCGCCGACAGGCCGATGGCCTTCCCGCCCAGGCGGGCCTGCAGCGTGGGCAGGTTGGCTCGCGCCTGAGGGAGGTCAATCTTATTGGCGACGACGGCGTGGGGCCGCTCAGACAGGCCTCGCTCGTACTTCTCCAGCTCATACTTCAGGTCCTCAACTTGGGTCCAGGGCTCCGGCACGGCCAGGTCCACCACGAACAGGAGGAAGCGGCAGCGCTCGATGTGTCTGAGGAAGGCCAGCCCCAGGCCGCGGTTCTGGTGTGCGCCTCGGATGATGCCCGGCACGTCCGCCACTGCGGAGACAGAGCAGGGCCGGGCCGGCTCCGGCCCGTTGCCCGAGGTCTGAGACTTCCCTTTCCAGGAACACCTAAACCCCAAGTCAATCCAGTTATTGTCTCGGTGACTCATCAGGCCAACTGCCATGAAGACATTTCACAAGATGCTTGGAAATATTTGGGTGACAGGCACAGTGACAGATCCATCTAATAAGGAATATTTATTCACCTGAATTACACATTCCAATCTTTCTGGCTTCAAAAATGATTTTAAGAGGAGGATCCAGCTTTCTGTAACCCATTAATAACTCGATTACTGATAGATTTGATTATCACAGAGTTCCTGGCGAACGGAAAGTGCCACAGAGCTACCTACCAGCGGGCTTGCTATTTTTAATGGGTTCGTTATCTTCTGGGAAAAGTTTCTCTATCTCAGAATGTTAACAGGAAAGCTCTAAAATCACAGTGGGCTCCATGACTGGCATGCTGAACAGCCTTTCCAGGTCAGGAATTTACATTCTAATTCTGGCTGCACCCCCAGGCAGATGGGGTGGGAAGAAAGTGTAAACCCTAACTGTGGCCACAGAATCACAACTGCTAACTTAGGAAAGATGCTGCTGCTTTCCAGGCAGAAAGCTGCTTGCTAACGGTTCCGAATGACCCACCTCACAACCCCACCTTTGGGAGGTCTACCTGCTACTTGCTGGTGGTCCTCATAGTGCACAATGCCCACGTGAGGGTTCAAGGTCGTGAACGGGTAGGCAGCCACGGCGGGCTTCGCGTTTGAAATGGCCCGGAGAAGCGAGGACTTGCCTGCGTTGGGGAATCCGACCTGCAAGACAGGGGGATGTGCTACCATTCCCTCCGCAGGGACAGACAGAAATCGGTGACTCTCAGAACTGGGAACCACACAGGTCAGGACCCAGCCCCGTTCAAGGTCACAGGACGTCAACTGGGGTGAGTTGTTCTCCCCTACATGCCCCACCCACAAGAAACCGCTTTCCACAGCTCAGTGGGCAAAGCACCCCCTCCTCCCACCGGGGCTCCCAGCGGTACCCACCATGCCAGCGTGGGCCATGGTCTTGAGCTCCAGGAAGAGTTCCCGCTCCTGCCCAGGCTCCCCGGAGGTGCAGGTGACGGGCGCGCGGTTGTCATTGGCCAGGAAAAAGCGGTTGCCCTTTCCTCCTGCCCCGCCCAGAGCAGCCACATACTCCTCCCCGGGGCGTGAGAGGTCAGCCACAACTTCGTTCCCCTCCTTCACCAAAGTGCCCATGGGGACCTGAAAAATAACGCAGCATTTGTCCGGGAGCAGGAAGACAATGGCCAGACCAGGTGTTTCCTGTTTGGGAGGGGGTGCAGGGCAGCACCCAGAGAGGAGCCCCCCAGAGCCACTGAGTTCCAGGAGGAAGGTCCCAGCCTCCAAGGATTTCACGGGGCTGGGGACTCCCCAGCTGTGTGCTTTTCAAACAGTGTTTCTACCCAGGAGGTGAGCGGAAGCAGCAGGAACGCCGAGCTAACGTGAGAACAGCAGTGCTCAGAGGGCCCGAGAGGGTGGGGACGGGGGCTCCTGGGCCAAGGTGAGACAGACAGGGACCCTGTGGGTTTCCTTTTTGTAAAATGTAATGATTTTGAGACTTAAAAAAAATTCTCACCAGAGGAATGAGGATATCTTTTCCATTGATTTTTAGAGAGTGGAAGGAACAGGGGGTAGAGGGGGAGAGGGGGTTAGGGCAGAGAGAGAGAAAAAGAGAGAGAGACCAGGAAATACTGATGTGAGAAAGACACATGGACACACACACAGATGTGTAGCCTCCTGCTGGAGCCCCAACTGGGGCCGGGGACTGAACCTGCAATCAAGGTACATGCCCTTGACCAGCAATCAAACCTGCAACCCTTCAGTCCGTAGGCCAACACTCTAACCACTTAGCGATCCTGCCAGGGCGCTTTTTGTGACTTTTTGAACAGGTCATACACACATGGTATAAAAATCGGTACAAAGCTCAGGCTGGGTTTGCTCTGTGGGAGATGGCTGTGGTTCAGGCCACGGGCCGCTGTGGACCACGGCTCGGCACCTGAGGAGCCTGAAGGCCTGGACTTGGGGCAGGGCATGCTCTACAGCTGGGGCTTACCCGGACGTAGAGGAGAGCGCCACTTCGCCCGAAGCAGTTTTTACTGCCACCATCTTCTCCGTCAAAGCCCCGGTACTGGGACAGGACTGAGGACAGTGACTTGAGTTGTCGGTCGACTAAAAGAGAAAACCTACATGTTTCTTTGTGTTAAAAACAAAATCGGGCCCTAGCTGGTTTGGCTCAGTAGATGGAGTGTTGGTCTGTGGACCAAAGGGTCCCTGGTTCAATTCCAGTCAAGAGCTCGTATCTCGGTTGTTGGCTCCTCCCCCACAGGGCCCTGATTGGGGCTCATGCAGGAAGCAACCAATCGATGTGGTCTCTCACATCAATATTTCTGTCTTTTCCTCTCTCTTCCACTCTCTCTAAAAATCAATGGAAAATTATCCTTGGGTGAGGATTAAAAAATAACTAAAAACAAGCCCTAGCTGGTTTGGTTCAGTGGACAGAGCATCAGCCTGCATACTGAAGGGTTCCAGGTTCAATTCCAGTCAAGGGCACATGCCCGAGTCGAAGGCTCGATCCCCAGCAGGGGTTGTGCAGGAGGCAGCTGATCCATGATTCTCTCTCATCATTGATGTTTCTATCTCTCCCTCTCTGAAATCAATAAAAATATATTTTCAAAAACAAAACAAAAACTAAAAATAAAGTCTCCATAATAATAGTGCCAACAATAAAAATAAAATAAAATAAAATACAAGTCTACTTAAAAAAAAATCGGCTGCATATTGTTAACTTTCTTTTGTCTAGTTCAGAAACATTAGGCATGCACATGGAAACAGAACAAAGCTATAGCAGAAGTTACTAAAGTAGCAAAGTGGTATTTTAAAAAGCTATAAATTCTTATCTTCTTTCAAAAAATATTACAATTTCTGAAAAATTCAAAATTACCTATGTTATAAATTTTTAAATAGCTACATTTTATTAGTTGGAAATGTTTCCAATTTAAAAGTAGTTACATTTTATTATTCAGATATTTACTAAGTTTCCAGTTTACTAGCAGCTGTGCTCAAAAGGTACGGAATAATCAATACCCTCCCCGCACTTGCCTAGATGGTAACATACATTTCCCCTCTGACTATGTTACTATAAAGTTAGATTTCCTGATAGATATCTCTGTGTACCTGGAATTCTTCTTAAATCCCACTATAAAAGTTGGGTTTTGGTGCATTTTTAAATGTAAACATTCATATAATGTAACAAAATGATATCCATACATCAACTTCTGAATTCAAACTCCTCTCAGGAAGAGGTGGAAACTTCCTGCCCCACATGTGCAGACACAGTGGTCCCGCCAGCTGCCCCGAGCACCTGCCTCTCAGGATGACGTGGCCACCGTTGCCTCCGTCGCCACCATCGGGACCCCCAAACTCCTTCCGGGGCTCACTGTGGAAGCAGCTCACCCCGTCGCCTCCGCGTCCCCCTCGGACAAGCACCCGGCGATGGTCCACGAAATGGCTTTTCTGCAGAGAGCACAGATCCGGTTCGTCACGAATGCTGCAATCCTCTAACCAAGCAGCTCCTGGAGCGCCTCTCCTCCCCACGTGGGCTTTAAAATTAGAGGCCAATGGTGCTACTATCACTAACCTCTCCTAAAGTGCAAATCTAAGGAGCAGCCCGGCAGACGTGAGAAGTGGCCGGTAAGGAAAACACACTCAGTGAGACTCAACGTGCCCAACTGGAGGAAACAGGGTTGTTTAGAAAATATTCCTGAAACAGCGTCGTCTCAGCTTCTTCAGACAGAAGCACATCACTAAAAGGCATCTTCTGGGCCTGACCGAACAGGGCTCCTTTGTAAGCTCAGCGATGCAGAGCGTGCCGATGGGAGGGTGTTTCTCTCCAGGTCCCTTCAGCTAAAGCACTGAAACCAAGCAGGTGACTGCTGAATAGCTATTGGTCCCAACAACAAGTTCAGCTACCCGAGAAGCCAGGGCGAGGCACCGAGGCACCACCCGGCAGGCCATCCAGTCCTGGGAGTCCACCTGCTTTGTGCGCTGTGTGCACAGAGACTGGCCAGCACCCGGCCCTCCGCCAGACCCAGAGCATTTGCCCCTCCACCTGATGCAGTTTGGTTTTTAAAAATATATATTTTATTGATTTTTTTTTTACAGAGAAGAAAGGAGAGGGATAGAGCTGGAAACATTGATGAGAGAGAAACATCAATCAGCTGCCGCCTGAACACTCCCTACTGGTAATGTGCCTGAAACTAAGGTACATGCCCTTGACCAGAATCAAACCTGGGACCCTTGAGTCCGCAGGCCAAAGCTCTATCCACTGAGCCAAACCGGTTAGGGCAACACAGATTGTTTTTTTAAGAAAACACAAATATTTTCAGATTTTTTGGCACCACACATAGAAAAAACATGAATTACTCTTTTAAAAACTTAGCATATAATTTTGCTGTATGCCAACATTAAAATCCATCCAATGGATGGCAAGCTGGTGTGAGCATCGACCTATGAACCAGGAGGTCATGGTTCAACTGCCAGTCAGGGCACATGCCTGTGTTGTGGGCTCGATCTACAGTGGGGGGCATGCAGGAGGCAGCCAATCAATGATTCTCTCTCATCACTGATGTTTCCATCTCTCTCCCTCTCCCTTCCTCTCAGACATCAATAAAAACATGCACACTGACGAGCACTGGAGGTGAAGCCTGGCTCTATTTCCCCGCTGGGCAAAGACGATGCCACGGACATGGCTCTGAGCACCGGTGCTTCTCCAAGTTCTGCTGGCCTGAGCCCATTAGGAGGAAACGAGATGGGCGTCTCCTGAATTAAAGTAAAGCCCACTCCTGTTTGTTTTTCCTCGTTCATGTTTTACCTAAGTTTCATCATTTTCAAGTGCTACCTGTGTCCCTTCAATCAGACAACAGGACAGATGGAGACACGGCAACGAGAACTCATAATGCCTGTGAGAGGGAAGCTTCCGTAAGTTCCCTCCCCGTCAGAAGTCTCACCAGTTTTTTCTCGGAGAGCAGTTTCTTTCTGGAGGGTTCCTTGGCGCAGTCCGCAGAGCTGAGCGAGAGCAGCCGGGGAGCGGTGCGCTGCAGGGGGAGCCGGCCCAGGGCTGCCCGTGGGGCCCGCGTCCAGCGCCCCAGGCCCTCCAGCGCGCGCCGTGGTCCTGCAGAGAACAGCCTCCCAGACATCATGGCTCCCTGACAAAAGCCACATTGGCTAAATGAGCCCCTGGTTTACACATGCCGTCACACAAACTAAAACCTCAGCGTGTTTTTGGAACAAATAAGTAAACTGCGGGCTATGACTTTCTCCCCTCACTTGCCATGCTGGACCCCGAGTCACGAGGAGTCACGTGACCCGTTGGCTTACATGCTACCTGGGGCCAGGTTTGTGTACACAGGGAATGTCAGCAAACCTCTATCGACCCTGGAAACACTCCCTCATCGAATGCAGTATCTGCTAAATGAAACTATGACAGGAAATAGGAGCCTAAAATAAAAATTACTGAAAAAATTAAAGCACCCATTTACGCAAATGCTGTGCTCTTATCTTGTGCAGCTTAAATGTCAACCTGGAAATGAAACAGCTCTTCGAACTAAGCCAACAGGTAGAATAAGTCAAAATCAAAATATTTTGACCCGAGTGACTGAAGTTTATGGGATGCAGGTAATGTAGTGCTCACAGTTGTCCCTCCTCCCCATCCATGGGGACACCTGATCCTTGGATAGTACCAAACCCTATAGATACTATGTTTCTTCCTATATATATATACACATACATACCTATGATAAAGTTCAATTACTAAATTAGACACAGTATGGGATTAATAACAATAATGATAAAATAGAACCATTGTAACAAAATGCTGTAATAAGGTCATGTGAAGTGGTTCTGGTGGTGTCTGTTTCTGTGATAACTAAGGCGGCTACTAAGTGACTAATGGGGAGTGTGGAGCTAGAAAAGGGGGTGGGGCAGAAAGAAACTACAGCAAAATATTTCATCACACTGCTTAGAACACGTTGCAATTTAAACTTACGAATTGTTTATTTCTGAAATTTCCATTTAAAATTTTAAAAAATATATATTTTATTGATTTTTTATAGAGAGGAAGGGAGAGGGTTAGAGAGTCAGAAACATTGATGAGAGAAACATCGATCAGCTGCCTCCTGCACACCTCCTACTGAGGGTGTGCCTGCAACCAGGGTACATGTCCTTGACCGGAATCAAACCTGGGACCTTTGAGTGTGCAGGCTGACGCTCTATCCACTGAGCCAAACCAACCAGGGCTTAACATTTCTTTTTTTAAAATATATTTTTATTAATTTCAGAGAGAAAGGGGAAGAGGGAGATAGAAACATCAATGATGAGAACCACCAATCAGCTGTCTCCTAGGTCAACATTCAATGACTGAGCCACACTGTCCAGGCAACATTTAAAAAAAAGAAAGAGAACCAATTCTATTTTTGAACAATTTATTTTTATTGATTTTTAGAGAGAGATGGATAGATAGAAACATCGATGAGACAGAAACATCATGGATTGGCTGCCTCGTGCGCACCCCCTACAGGGGATCAAGTCCACAAGCTGGGCATGGGTCTGGACCAGGAGCGGAACCAATGGCCTCTTGGTTCCTGGGTCGATGCTTATCCACTGAGCAACATGACCAGGCCTCCATTTAACATTCTGAATGTCAGCTGACCTGGGGTAGCTGAGGGCTCGGAAAGTGAAAGTGGGTAAGGGGCAGCCACCATAGCTGTAAGCACTGCTCTTAGTAACGAAGGGCTTAAAGAGTGTCGTCACATGTGAGGCTCTATGTCCAGAAACCAGAGAAAAGCAAAGTAAACAGAAGGAGAGAAATAATAAAGACCAAAAACAAATGAAACAGAAACCCGACCACCGAAAACGTACGGAGCCCTGCCTGCCGCTGCACACACAGGGAAAAGCACCTGGTCAGGGTGAGGGCGGCTGGGGCTGGGCAGTTCAGCTGAGACAAGGAGCGCCAGGCAAGGCTGCTGCCACCGGACAGGTTCTGCCCAGAGTCTTTTTTTTTTTTTTTTTTAATTAATATATTTTATTGATTTTGTACAGAGAGGAAGGGAGAGATAGTTAGAAACATCAATGAGAGAATCATCGATGAGAGAATCATCGATCAGCTGCCTCTTGCACACCCCCTACTGGGGATGTGCCCGCAACCAAGGTATATGCCCTTGACTGGAATCGAACCCGGGACCCTTCAGTCCCCAAGCCAACGCTCTATCCATAGAGCCAAATCGGTTTCGGCTCTGCCCAGAGTCTTAAAGGGAGCATGGCCCTGCTGACACCTGACTTGGGGCCCCTGACATCCAGACCAGGAGAGAACAAAGGTCTGGCTCCTGGTCACGGCGGCCCTAGAAAACATGATGCCCGGCGCACAGCTGACGGGATGACGTGCTTGTGCTTCCGTTCTTTGCAAAATGGGGATAACTGGTACTTAACCTTGTAGGCTTGTGAGGATTAAATGAATTAATGGTATGAAACCTAGTCTTCTATTATAATAAAAGCATAATATGCTAATTAGACTGACCGTCCTCACGGATGACCTGCCCAACGAAGCAGGGGCTGCGAGGGAAGCCTGGCTCCCAGGTACCTGTTGGCAACCAGATGGAAGCCTGGGTCGGGTCACAGGTGCCGGAGGGCACCTGGTGCTGGCAGCCAGGGTAAGGAAGGCTTACTCTTGCACACATTCCGTACATCAGGCCTCTAGTAACAATAAACACTGGCCCTAGGCGGTTTGGTTCAGGGCATGGAGCTTCAGCTGGGAGACTGAAGGGCCCCAGGCTCAGTTTCTGTTCAGGGCAATGCCCAGACTGCGGACTCTGTCCCCAATGGGGGTTATGCAGGAGGCAGTAATCAATGATTCTTCCTCATCACTGATGCTTCTATGTCTCTCTCCCTCTTCTTTCCTCTCTGAAATCAATTAAAAATATATATTTCTAAAAATCAATAGAAATCCTCAGGTGAGGATTAACACACACACACACTAAAATAAACAATAAAAATAAATAGATAAAATATAAGCAGAGTGGACAAACGCCACACGCTAGAGGGATTAAGGAAGAGAACACAAACCACATGGCCAGGAACATAAAAAGTGTCACCGAGCCCTGGCTGATGTGGCTAAGTGATTAGAGCATCGGCCTGCGCATCAAAGGGTTTTGGGTTTGATTCCTGGTCAAGGACAGGGCACATACCTGGATTGCAAGTTTGATCTCCTGCAGAGGCAACCAATTCCATGTTATAAATGTACAAACTATCTCACACTGATGTTTTTCTTTTTCTTTCCCTCCTCCCTCCCACTCTCTCTAAAAATCAATGGAAAAAATATGCCCTGAACCAGTTTGGCTCAGTGGATGGAACGTTGGCTGGTCAAGGGCATGCACCGCAGTTGTGGGCAAACCCCCAGTGGGGGGTGTGCACGAGGCAGCTGATCGATGTTTCTCTCTCATTGATGTTTCTAACTCTCCCTTCCTCTGTAAAAAATCAATTAAAAAATTAAAAATCAATAGAAAAAATAATATCTTTGGGTGAGGATTAACAAGCAACAAAAGGAGTCACCTGCTTGAGTCCTACAGGCATCAAAGGGCAAGAGAACACCAAGGAACCACTTGTGCCTCAAACTCAGCAAGTTCCTAAAAGATGCACAAAGATACAAGAAGAAATAAAAAGAACACCAAAAGCCCACAAAGAAAACAGAGAACAGAAAATGTCAATTACCCGTAACTACTAAAGGAGTCCAATGTGTTATTAAAGAACATTCTCTGTAACATAACTCCAGACTCAGGCAGCTTTCCGGTAAACTCCATCAGACATCCCAGAAGTAGTCAGAGCAATCTCACATGAACCTTCTCAGGCAACAGGAGAGGGACTGCACCCAAGCCATGGCCTGCGGCCAGGAAGCCCCAGACCCCAGATGTGACACACGGAAAGGAAACGATCAAGAACAGAGGCACACAATCCCGACAGCGCTGTGTCCAGCTGCGCCTGCACATCAACCACAGGACCAAGCAGGTGGCCGCTGGGACACAAGGCGTCATCAGCAGTGAATGCCACACTGACTGTCACACCATCTGGTACAGGTCACCGATTCCCGAGCAGGGAACTGGGATGTAACTGGGAATGGAAGGGGACGACAGAAGCCACAGCCAACACCACAATGACTGGAGAAAGACTGAGCTGCTCGCCCGGGAGGAGAGGGCACGGATGCCCTTGCCTGGGACCCCTTTTGTGCGACACTGTCTTTTAGACACTGTAATAAAGAAGTTTTTAAAGGAATTTCTTTCTTTTTAAAATATTTTGTTACTGATTTTAGAAAGAGAGGGAGAGAAACATCAGTTGGCTGCTTCTTGCACGCCCCCTACTGGGGATCAAGCCCACACCCTAGCAAGTGCCCTGACAAGGAATCAACCCCGGACCTCTCAGCACAGGATGACACTCAGATGACTGAGTCATACCGGCCAGGGCTGCAATAAAGAAATTTTTTTAAAAAAAGGAAAGACAAAATATAGAAGGTCTGGCTGTTTCCATAGAAATCTACAAAATCTGATTAGCATTCATAAATGAACCAAGAAAGGTTGCAGGTTATAAGGTTAACACACAAAAATCAATTGTATTCTTATATACAAGCGGTAACTCTAGTTACAGAAAGTTCCGGACATAAGTTCAATGACAAACATTGGAAACGCCTGCCTCGCTCTCTGTGGAATACTCTGTTGGAGCCTTTCAGGAATTGGGTCATCTAGTCCACACAGCAATTCTGTAAGAAAGTGAGGGGACTGAGACAAGGCGAAATGACCTATGCCAGCCTAGTGCTGTGAGCTGGGACAGGCACAAGTGGAGTTGAAAACAGGTTGTTAAAGGAAAAATAACAACTCACTGATCACCAACCCTGCATGCAGCTAAGCCTGCTGGCAAGTGATGCCATCTGTGCCGAGGTGGCAGAACCAGGCTTCCCCGCCCTGGCGACGACACCTGAAGGTGAACTGCAGAGGTGAAGTGTGGCAAAGCCAACCGGAAGCCTGGCCGCCCAGCATGGCCTCATTGGAAGTTCATCCCCTTTCAGCCTTTCCATTTGTTTGTAAAACCCCCTGAACCAGTACTTTCCAGATGAGCCATTCAGCTGTGTCTCACACTGTACTTGGTCTTCATTTTCCTTCTTTTTAAAAAAAAAAAATATATATATATATATATATATATATATATATATATTTTATTGACTTTTTACAGAGAGGAAGGGAGAGGGCTAGAGAGCTAGAAACATCAATGAAGGAGAATCATCCACTAGCTGCCTCCTGCACACCCCCTACTGGGGATGTGCCCACAACCAATGTATACGCCCTTGACCAGAATCGAACCTGGGACCCTTCAGTCCGCAGAAACGACGCTCTTTCCACTGAGCCAAACCGGTATCGGCTTCATTTTCCTTCTAATGTTGTACCTGTGCTATCCAGGAAGCTACCCATTGGCCACATGTGGCTACTAACTTTAAATCAATTTAAAAACTTGAAAATGTAAAAATTGTCATTCAAGCCACATTCCAAGCACTCGTAATCATACGTGGCCGGCGGGTGCCAAACGGAACAGCACAGATGGGAATGAGTCTGCCTCCACACGTTACCGGGCCAGGGGGCAGAGGACAAAAGATGAGACTGTGTACAAAAGCCTGATCCAAGTTGGACCAACTCTGACCCCAGGGTGAGGCTTTAGAAACACTAGAGCACCCAGCTGATGTGACTGTCGATCGACGACCACTCCTGGTCAGGGCAGAGGCGCGTCGCAGGCTCACGCCCAGTAAAGGATGTGCAGGAGGCAGCTGGTTCTCTCATCATTGATGTTTCTTTCTATCCCTTGCAGGGTCCCTCTCCTTTCTTCTCTCTGAAATGAAGAAAACCTTTTTTTTTTTTTTTTTTTTTTTAAAGGAAGACTGGGGAGTCAACTCAGCAAGGGCTATGCTTCAGATACAACTACTTTGTTCCCTAAAGTGTGAAGTTCAGTTCTACTGGGCCATGGGAACCTCTGCTAAACCTTGTTGTATGGAAATTTTCATATTTATTCCTTACAACTGTATGAGCGGGTACCCTGTTTGGGTTTCCAGACCCACTTCCCATCCTGCTGCTTCAGGGACCTGCCCTTGGCTGCCCTCGTCTCTGGCAGAGACTGGAGGAGCAGGAGGCCAGCAGGTGACTTCCCTGCCCCCTTCAATCCCTGCTGTCTCCGGTAACTGCCCGCCCCTTCTGCCTTGGCCTCTAGTGGTGGAAGCAACTCCAATGTCTGCTCCAGGTTGAAACACCTCCTCTACCGTTCCCCTCCTCTCCCTTTATAAACCTCCGTAAATTATCCAATGTGATGGGCCGTGATTCCTGAGCTTACATTTTTTTATTTTTTATTTTTTTTATTTTTTATTGATTTTGTACAGAGAGGAAGGGAGAGAGATAGAGAGCTAGAAACATCGATGAGAGAGAATCATCGATCAGCTGCCTCCTGCACACTCCCAACCGGGGATGTGCCCGCAACCAAGGTACATGCCCTTGACCGGAATCGAACCCGGGACCCTTCAGTCCCCAAGCCGACGCTCTATCCATTGAGCCAAACCGGTTTCGGCTGAGCTTACATTTTTAATGCCAGTTTTAAAGCGGGAGAGGCTGGGGCTCAGAGGTGACGCGACTTGCCCAAAGTTAGTGACCTCTGGCCTCACCGGCAGGGCGCTGGGCCTGTACTCACAGCAGGAATCTTCAAAATGAAGTATGCACACACAGCCATTTCCCAAGGTAACTTCAAAGGAACCAGTGTTCCGCTTCTCAGCTTTTGCTTACACAGGTCTGAGAGAACACTTGCATTTAGGAGAATCGCGTTCTGCCTCCCCTTCCTCCTTTCCGCGGGGTCCTCTCCTGCACAAAACAAAGGCACCGCCTCTGGAACGCCGATCCTCGCCTGCCCGCGGGGTGAGCACGAGACCGCCGCCCACGGCCACAGAGCGGAACTGCACCGCCTCCCTCCGCCAAGGGCGGCCGTGGTAAGGGAATTCATGGAAAACCGCCCTTGCAACAAGAATTTAATGAAATGTTTCTAAGAACAGGTGCTGCTGACGTTATTCTGTGCCACAACCATACAAAGAAGCACCCAGAGGACAATGTTTGGTACTTAGGTCCGTGCGCCAAAGAGAACAGCCGAGCTCCTTAAACGGGTGCCTGACCGCGGGGACAGGAGCGGGGCCTGACGGGTCGCTCGGGCGCACGTGCGCACCGCCGCCCGCCGGCTCCCAGGGCCGCGCTCACGCCCGGCGGCTGTCCCGCCACACGCGAGACGCGGCTGGAGGGTCGCCAGCTCGGCGCCGCGGTGCCGCTCACGGCCTCCTCCCTCCTCCCGGCGCCCCCGGCCCGCTTGGCACGCACTCACCTACTCGGGAGGGCTCGTCACTTCCGGGGCCGCGGCCGCGGCCGCGCGAATCCCTTCCGGGGGCCGGCCTGGACTGCGCACGCGCAGCGCCTCCCCGCGCGCATCCGCCCCGCGGAGCGGCGTCCCTCCAGCCTCCGGGCACCTGCTCAGGACCCGGCCCACCAGCGGGTCTCTACCTTCTCTGTCGTCTCATCTGGGTGTGGTCTCCGATGACCTCACCGGCCCTCCCATCGCATACCCGACCTTCACACTCTCCGAGCATCCCCCTCCCTCTGACCACCGGCCGGAGCTCCGGGGAGGGGTCCGCGTTGTAGGGGGCAATGCGACAGTGTCCTGGGTCAGCTCCCTGCCGCTGTGGTTGTCAGACCTTACAGGACAGCCTGCCTGGAGGTGCCCGCTGGACAGCACCCAGGTAACAGGTTTCCCAGGAAGGTGACTCAGCATGGAGACAGACGCCTGGGTCCAGCTACAAGTCACGGAGCATCCCATTAACGTCATGAAAACTCACTTTTTAGAGTGACTTTTGAAGAAACAATTTATTAATTACACCAAAAGCATAAACAATTTATACATCAAACTCTGGCTGGAAAAAAACACACAATAAGGATGATCTCTGAAAAAGTCCTGTGCTCACAGATGAGTTTGACCTGTTCAATAAGTAGAAATGAAGTAATGGCTAAACATTTTAAAATGGAAATGAAAATGGTCTTCCATTTTGTGCAATTCTGAGCGGGTGCCAATATTCAAATACATATATACGTTGGCAAACTCCGAGGCCCACTTAGGCTCCAACAGCAGGAGCACAGGAAGGCGTCCCTGGAGGGCCTGGAGACCATGCACACTCGATGTGAGGCCCCCGATTCTCCACATGAGTTCCAAGTACTTTCAGCACCTGGGGTTTGTGGTTCCCGAACAAACCCCAATGGGTGCTGAGCTTTTGCACACCAGTATGAATTTGCCGGCACTTCTGAAAACTGGGGTCATTTTTCAAGTTCAAGACCTGCTGGGTGTCAGGAACAACAGAAGGCAGGACCAGCACCCATTCCCACGTCTCTCTCTGCCTAGCATTGACCTGCAGAAGTAGTCATAAAAACAAAGCCCGCCCACTGCACAGACAGTTCATTTTAGCCTAATTTTTGCAAACATTCACATCACAGAAGAGAAAATATTACACAGCTAACGACAACGAATTGCTGGCATCACTTTTTCTCTACAATGTCACATAAACACAGACAACACATTAAACGAGGGGTGGGAACCTTTTTCCTGCCAATGGCCATCTGGGTATTTATAACATCATTCACAGGCCATGCAAAATTATCAACTTAAAAATCAGCCTGCTCTATTTGGTCAAACATTTAATTAACTCCCCCCTGATTGCCTTGGCAGGGCCAGACCCAGTGATTTCTCGGACCTTATACAGCCCTGGGGCCAGACGTTCCCCACCCCTGCATTAAATAAACATTCTGTTATTACTCCTTAAATATATTAACACCAAAAATCATGTATAAATAAGGAAATAAATGTACAAACTATTTCACAAAGTGCTTTTTAAAATATATACACAACATTCAAGAAATTCTTAATGTAAGACATTTCAGTTTGAAGTTTCAGGATAACTTTCAAGTGTCCTTTTCTTTCAAAAAAGTGTTCATTTAAAAAAAGCCAACCTACACACATAAAAGGCATATTCCCAGGATAGCAAGAAATAAAAATAACCTAGTTTCACTGTTATCTAAAATGTTTAACATTTTCAATGGGAAATTTTAGTTCCTGATTGAGTCTACAAATTAGTTCTATGACAACTGTCAGGGAAGAACAAAACAAAATCAAAGGAGATGACACTACTAATGTCTGTGTCATTTACCAAATAAGAACTCTCATCTCAGCCATTTAATATAGATATATATTTTTAAGCCCTTACAAGTGTTTAGGGTTTTTAAAACCAATATACCTCTAAAATAAACGCTTCTATCTTAGTATAGCTGATAAATCAAGAATTGGATATTTTTTGTATTTTCTTGGTTGTTCTTGGAAATGTCAGCATTCACCCAAAGATGTTTTTAAAGAATTCACAGTAAAAGCAGGTATCACCCAAGTTAAGATTGATAAAATGTCAGTATTACTTAGTGAAAGTAGGATTTTTTTTTTTCTCTGACCAGACTTTTCCAAGTGAGCTATCAGTAATGCTTGCCGAGAATTTAAATAGGATTTAACATCCTGGGAACGTAAAAATTATTCACATTTCTCTATGTAAAAACTTTCCTTTTCACTAGGAAAACCACAATACCTTCAGTGGGGTTCTTTTTAAAATGAGGTGTACATTTCAGACGTCCCTAAAAGAAAAGAAACGCTTGCTTGGAGACCTAAACAAGCAGGTCCCGGAAGAAATAACAAAACGAACTTGCCAACTGTGTGGAAAACTTGGTATCACTATTTTAAGCTATAAATTTAGAATGGGACACATTTAATATTCAAACCCCCAAAATGACCATCAGGTAAACATGGGCTGGAGCCCAAGCCATGTTAGAGAAGCTCCTCTGCCCGCTGGCACTGCCTCCTGGGGTTAGGCTAAAGATGGCTGCCTTCATGGACTCGTATCTGCAGCTTCACACTTTAAAAGGAGAGCAGGCCACTTTTTGGATAGATGACTCAGTGAGAGACATAGGTAATGAGCTCCGAGAGGTACCTGGCTGTTCGCAGCTTCTCCGCATGAAACATACGCAGCCTTTAAAAGAAACAGACCCAAAACACAGACAAAGCCCCTCCCGACTGAGGCCGGGAAGAGGCTGCACCCAGGGCTGTGTGAGCACGTCCAGCTGCGGGGTCCCAGTGACACAGCTTTACAACCCATGTGACCCTGCGTGAGGAGAGCTGGACCTACGATCTGTTTACATGACACACTGACTATGGCATCTTACAGATTTCCGTCGCTGGGCACAGAATACTCTGACGGCAAGAGCACCCTAAAGTAGCTAGAAACACAACGTCTCCATTCACCACGTGGTCATACTCAGCACCAGGTAGATCACACCATCGGCGTGCAGTCCCAAGCCTCTGGCACACTCGGCGTCATACCCAGCATGAAATGTGCACACTTCACATGCGACACATGTGGGGCAAAGGGGGAACTGATGGGCCACAGTCTGTCAGAACCGCCACAGGTCCGTCCACGCCAAATGGACACACCGCTGCAAGGCTCCACAGAACGCTGTCCTCACTGCTGGTAATTCCCATACTGGCCCTGCAAGAGACCAGGACAGAGATTACCCCCAGACACACGCACAAGGCCCGCCCGGCCACTGTGCAGGAGGAGACAGGAAGGAGGTGTAACAGGCAAACAAGCGGGCAGGGCAGCCACTGGCTTTCCCAGCAGAGGGCCTTATGGTGGTCTGAGCCAGCCCTCAGCCCCCCAGGTCCTCTTCCAGCACTATCTGCCCGGCTCCTTCCTGCCCGCAAGCAGCCAGCTCTGTGGGATGAGACCCAAGCTCTACAAGTGTGGCCGCCTGTGTCTAGTTGCCGTGTCTCCGGCACGCAGAGAGGGCACACGTGAGCCTCCGAGGCAGGAGAGAACGCCAGACCCTGAGTGAGCTGAGCATGCACAAAGCCAGCTGTCTGACCAGGTTATTTTTAAAACATCACAGTGTCAGAGAATAACACCCTGGAAGAGGCCCTGGAAGACGGTTGGTTCACCTCATTATTCGTGACCACAGAAAAACCTGTTATGTTTTGACAGACATGCAGACCTACGTGTGGGGAAACATCCAGAAAGCTTGCCTGCTCATAGCCGTACGGCCGCTGCTGCTGCGCGGACGGGCCAGTCTGCGACGTTCTATAGCTCCCGTACTGTTGGCCTTGTCCTTGCTGGTAGCTGGAATACTGTGAGGGGGCTCCCTGGGCCGGCCCTGGGGACACACCAGCTGTGGTGAGACACCCCACCACGCCCAGTCCCCTGGAAGGCTCCAGACAGCAGACCCAGGCCTCCTGGGCAAGTCTGTAGCGAGTGCGCTCAGCTGGCTGAGCTGCTGTCCAGTACGTCGCCTGCTGCCCCGAGAGCTTCACGTCATGGTGGTCCCTGTGGTCCACATGCGCTCACAGCAACCAGTGAGCACATGTGTAGACAGTGGGAGAGCTCAGACCGGCTGTGGGAGGCAGCATTGTGGGCCCGGAAGTAAGCAAGTGCTCGGAAAACAAAGCACAGGCACCGCAGCCAGCGCTGGGATGGCATGGACACAAATAAATAAGCACGGAATTACAGCCCAACGTGAGACCAACATCCACGTTACCTAATACAAATAACGACTTCTTTCTGTTTTGTTGATTATTTTTAAAATATATTTTATTGATTTTTTACAGAGAGGAAGGGAGAGGGAGAGTTAGAAACATCAATGAGAGAGAAACATTGATCAGCTGTCTCCTGCACACCCCCTACTGGGGATGTGCCCGCAATCAAGGTACATGCCCTTGACCGAAATCGAACCTGGGACCCTTCAGTCTGCAGGCTGATGCTCTATCCACTGAGCCAAACCGGTTAGGGCTGTTTTGTTGATTTTTATCTGGCTTTTCTATTTCTATATTTTGTGGGTTGCTTTCCCTTTAAAGGGATTTAGAGATTTAGTTTGTTATATTTCTCTCACTCTCTCACAGGCATTTACATGGCAGCATTTCATATATTATGAAATTCTTTCTTTATGTTTCCATTATAAAATATTTTGTAATTTTTGTATAGCATTTCTTCCCTGACCCCTGGGTATAACTTATGAGAATTTTAAACATTCTACATTGTTGTTCACTATTTAGTTCCATTCTTACTATATGTGTGTGTGTGTGTGAGTGTGTGTGTGTGAACTATTATACTTTTAAAAAATATTAATTTCAAAGAGGAAGGAAGAGATAGAAAAATCCATGATGAAAGTCATCGATCAGCTGCCTCCTGCACTGGAGATAGAGTCCAGAACCCAGGCATGTGCCCTGACAGGGAATTGAACTAGTGACCTCTTGGCTCCTGGATCGATGCTCAACCTAGCTATGCTAGCCTGGCCTTGTTATAGTTTGAGTGTTACTTCACTATAATGAGAATGTGCTACATAGAATTATTTATATTTACAAATTCATTTTTTTTTTTTTTTGCATTTTCTCCATGTGACTGATTTTTGTGACATTTCTGTTTTAACTAAAAGTGCCCCCAAGGCCTGATCATGAAGTCGTCTTTGTATAAATGGTGATTAATGGCTCAGTGGAGGAGACAGACCTTCCCGACAGGATGCCAAATAATCCATGCAGACCCCCCTAGAGTGTGGGCTGCACTTGGGGACTCACTCCCAAATATTACAGAAGGGGGAGGAAGCAGCTGTAACTGGCAGATGCCCCCTGACCCCAGAGACCGAGATCAGCATCGGAGGCGTCATGCTGACAGGAGGTGACAAGGGCACCTCACCTCCATGGTCTTTCCAAAGCCCACAGGCCAGTCTCGTCCTGAGAAAACATCAGACAAACCCAGCCTGAGGGACACACGGCACAGTCCCTGCCGGCCCGCCTCACAGCCGGCCGGCGGGAAGAGGAGAGCCGGCGGGCGGCTGGCTGCAGCATCGCTCCGCACACCAAGGACAGGTTGCGGGTGTGGGTCCGGTCAGGGCACACACCTAGGTTTTAGGTTCGATTATCGGTCAGGACGAGTATAGGAGGTAATCAATTGCTGTTTCTCTCTCATATCAATGTTTCTCTCTCTCTCTCCCTTCTTCTCTCTAAAATAAAAAATAAAAAATAAAAAATAAAAAAACACATGTCCACGGGAGAGGACTTAAAACAAAACAAAAAACAAAAAACAAAGAGAAAGTCGACTGTCGGAGCCCAGAGGAGCGGGGAGTCTGTGGGCCCAGTGGGTACTGGCCAGAAAGGACATTCCGGGAAACCAGTGAGGTCTGAGCCCCGAGGGCTAGGACTGCGACTGTGGGCCGACACGGGCTCTTAGTGTGACTGTCAACGACAACAGGACTCTCCTCTCCTCGCAGCTCTCCCACAATAAACCCTAAACCACCCGTCAGTGCAGGGGGTGCGGGCTGGGCGCCCTCTTACCGTAGCCTGGCTGCTGGCCCGGGTAGCTCTGCTGATTGGGGTACTGCTGCTGGTATCCCGCCTGCTGCTGGGCTGTGCCCTGCTGGTAGCCCGCCTGCTGCTGGCTGTACTGGGAGTTCCCTGCAGAGTGGAGGAGACGCGGGTGATTTCTGCTGTTGTCGGGGCTGTCAGGAGCCTTGCTTTCCCCACTCTGACTTCCGGAGCAGGAAGCCTGGCACTTACCCACCAGACCAGGCCGCACCCCCTGGGAGTTCACTGCTTTTCCTCTCTCGGGGGTGAGGTGGCGCCAGGCAGCGGGCACCCACCCGAGAACCAACTCAAGTATTTCCTCCCAAATCCACGTCTGGAGAGTCACGCTGGCGGCCTGAAGGCAGCGGTGTCTGCAGCAGGATGGGCAGGCGCTACACTCGGGCTGCAGATCCCTTAGCCATCTACCTCTTGGGTCACCCTGGTGCCAGGGCCTCCGGAACCTGGCTTCCTGGTTCCGACCCTCTACACTGCTTTCCTGACCTGTGGTTCCATCTCCAGGGGCATCGAGTGGGTGGACTGGGGAAAGGGTGCGGGGTGCGAAGATCTGAACACCCTGCAGCCATCCAGGACCTGTCCCTGCATGTAGCACCCTGTGAAACCACTGACCCTCAGCTGGCCTCGTCTGCCTTCTCTTCGGTCTCTTGGCAAATCCAGCATTTGGGGGCTGCTCTGCACACACAGCCTGTCACAGAGCAGAGCCCGGTTCCCTGCCCCCCGTGGCCAGCCCTCCTGTTGCATGACCACACTAGGCGAGCAGGACCCCGTCTGCCCACCCACTTCCAGAAGTCGATGTGGCCCCACAGAGCCCTGGCCTTGCTCTGAGCATGCCGGGTGCCCGCGAACCAGCATCTCAGTGAGGGCACACCACCCTCCCGCGTGGTGCTGTGCTTACCGCCCTCATAGTAGTGCTGCGTGGACTCCTCGAAGGACCGGTCGTAGCTCTGCTCTGAGTAGGACGTCTGCTGATAGGCATAATCGCTGTGCCCTGCAAGCAGACGGACGGCTGGCAGTCAGAGACTTACCCACCAGACCAGGGGCAGGCAGTGCCCTGGGGTGGGGTAGCGGCCAGAGCCGGGCACAATCAGCTTCCCACAGATGGAGCCCACCGATGGTCCCTGTAAGTAAAACGCAGATGGCCACACGGCCCTCGGTGCCCTGAGGACTGACTACATTCAGTCTTGGCAGGCACCATGGCCGTTGGCACCAGATCCGCCGTCTGCTATGGGGGATCCCATCTGGGGTGCTGTGCCCCGCAGACCTTCACGCTATGTGGTGAGCCTGGCTTGCCCCGTGCTAGTCTCCGCTACCCCAACCTGATCCTGCCAGCTTGCTGTCTGGGAGTCCTCCCCAGCCATCCCCTCCGACCCCGGAATGCCACCTGCCACACCGGGACTACGGAGAGGACGATGAAGAGGAAAACCCTCGGCGGGAAGAGACTGACAGCTGGGAGCCGAGTGTCACAGACATGAGCAGTGGCCGGCCCATCACGTTCCTGGAGGCAGTTCCCAGGCCACTGCGCCCTCCCCTGGAGCAGCCGCAGCTACCTGCTCGGTGTCCCCCAGCTGCCCCGCTTCGCCGTCTCTGGGGAAGGGACCAGCAGCCCACGGAGGCGAGTGGCCGTGACAGGGGCCGTCACTCAGGCACAGGGACCGGATGCGGGTGGGCAGAGGCGTGCCGGGGCTCACCATCAGCGTAGTACTGCTGGCTGAGCGGCTCCGAGGCCGCCGGGCCGTGGCCGTACTGCTCGCTCCCATAGTACTCCTCCTGGCCCAGGTACTGCTGCGACGAGCCTGCGGGCAGACGGGCTGTGAGCGAACACCCCGCCCCGCCCCACCTCGACGGGCCACACATGGAGATGCCCACCACACTGCCGCTGGGGGACCACGCACTGCCACACACGCAGCCCTCCACACCCTGGGCTGTGGCTTAGCCATAGCTGCCCACCCTCTGCAGCCACCAGCCACCCGTGACCCCACTGAGCGCTCCAGCCTCGTCCACCCCGTGCGGAGGCACAGCTTTCAAACTTCCATGTTTCCTGGCCCCGCTAGGCTCCAACTCACAGCACCCTCCGTGTGCAACACCAAAAACGTGTGGTGTCTCTCACACACACACACACTCACACACACTCTCACGGCACCCTCCGTGTGCAACACCAAAAACGTGTGGTGTCTCACACACACACACACACACACACACACACACTCTCACGGCACCCTCCTTGTGCAACACCAA
The DNA here is from genome assembly GCF_964339955.1 of Pipistrellus hanaki. Lineage (NCBI taxonomy): Eukaryota > Metazoa > Chordata > Mammalia > Chiroptera > Vespertilionidae > Pipistrellus > Pipistrellus hanaki. The sequence continues at coordinate 5,204,033 of NC_140508.1, read as the reverse complement.
AAACGTGTGGTGTCTCACACACATACACACACACACTCATGGCACCCTCTTTGTGCAACACCAAAAATGTGTGGTGTCTCACACACACACACACACACACACACTCTCAGGGCACCCTCCGTGTGCGACACCAAAAACGTGTGGTGTCTCACACACACACACACACACACACACACACTCTCACGGCACCCTCCTTGTGCAACACCAAAAACGTGTGGTGTCTCACACACATACACACACACACTCATGGCACCCTCTTTGTGCAACACCAAAAATGTGTGGTGTCTCACACACACACACACACACACACACACACTCTCAGGGCACCCTCCGTGTGCGACACCAAAAACGTGTGGTGTCTCACACACACACACACACACACACACACACTCTCACGGCACCCTCCGTGTGCAACACCAAAAACATGTGGTGTCACACACACACACACACACACACACACTCTCACGGCATCCTCCTTGTGCAACACCAAAAACGTATGGTATCTCTCTCACACACACACACTCACAGCATTCTCCATGTGCAACACCAAAAATGTGTGGTGTCTCTTTCTCACACACACACACACACACACACTCACAGCACCCTCCGTGTGCAACACCAAAAACGTGTGGCGTCACACACTCACTCTCACGGCACCCTCCTTGTGCAACACCAAAAATGTGTGGTGTCACGCACACATACACACACACACACACACACACACACACACACTCTTTCATGGCACCCTCCTTGTGCAACACCAAAAACGTGTGGTGTCACACACACACACACACACACACACACACACACACCGTCCTCCCAGCCCTGGAAGGGAGAACATGGACTGCGGGCGCATGGTGGTACCTTGCTGGGAGGGCCGGTAAGGTGCCATGGGCCGCTGCCCCATCATGCTGCTCCCCTGCCCGCTCTGGCCCATCATGGCAATGGGCTGGCCCTGGTAGTGCTGGCTCCCGCCCTGCGCCGAGTTGTAGTGGGACGAGGCAGCCTGCTGATGCATCATGGACACTGGGCGACACGACAGACCCGAATAACCCAAGAAGTTCCCAGGGCAGCACTCACCCCCCTCGCCCAGGCCCAAAGGCGCTCTTCTCCCAGGCAAGCCTTCCCGGAACCCCTGGGACACTGCCTACCTAGAGGTGGTCTCCTCTCTCCCCTGTCTCACTGCCTACCAGCAAGCCTCTGCACCAGCTCTCACCGGTGACATTCAGAGGACGCCACAGGCTCCCAGGCCATCCGGACACCCGCCACCTGCCTGTCCACTCCGTCACCCTGCTCAGAGCTCTCCCTCAGCAACGCCCAGCACAACGGATGTGAGCCACGTCAAGAGTGAAAAGAGCTCCAGCTGGTGTGGCTCAGTGGACAGAGCATTGGCTTGCAGACTGAAGGGTCCTGGGTTCAATTCTGGTTGAGGGCACTAACTTCGGTTGCTGGCTCCTCCCCGGCCCAGGCCCTGGTCAGGGTTCATGTGGGAGGCAACCAATCTAAGTGTTTCTCTCACATAGAAGTTTCTCTCTGTCTTTCCCGATCTCTTTGACTCTCTAAAAATCAGTGGAAAAATGTCCTCAGGTGAGAATTAAAACAAGAAAAAGCTAAAAGACCCCTAACTAGATGGTGTTGCTCACTTGTTAGAGCACTGGCCAGTGGACCAAAGGGTCACAGGTCCAATTCCTGGTCAAGGGCATGTCCCTGGGCTGCGGCTTTGATCCCCAGCCCGGATCAGGGGCCCGTGTGGAGGCAACCAATCAATGTCTTTCACACTGCTGTCCCTTCCACTCCCTCTAAAATCAATGGGAAATATTCTGTGTGAGGATTAACAAACAAAAGAGTGGAAAAACACAGATGAGCTATGTCTTGGTAATAGGCTTCATCTGACTTAATAGACCCGAAATATGATCATGTCCATATATAATTATTATTAGCACATTGAGTACGCCTCACGCCGCTTTTCTGGGCTGGCTCTGGAACCCGTGTCTGATTCTCATGGGACACTTGTTTGCACCTGATGCTCCCGGAGTACTCAGCACCTGAGGCCACCATGTTGGACAGCCCAGCTCTGGGGCCCCTGGCCACCCCTTTGCCTTTGTAGTTCTCTGCCCCACTGTGCCTTCCCCCCACCCAAGTGACCCCGGTCCTGTCCTCTCAGCAGAACCCGGGCATCCTCTGCAGAGCCTTCCCAGTCCCCCAAAGCTGGGCACTGCCTGACTTGTATTCACCAACCCGACCCTGGGAGCTCCCCCTCAGCACCAGCCCGTGCCTAGCAGGGCAGTCTGTGTGTGACCTGTACGCTCTGGAGGGACCCGAGGACAGGTGTGCACGTAGGCTGGGCCCGGGCGGGGCGCTACCTGGGTTGGATTGCATGTTGATGTTGGCCCGTGACACGTAGTTGCTGATGGCGCCTTGGCCCTGCAGGGGCACGCTCTGCGAGGAGGGTCCGGAGTGGCTGTAGCCGGGCCCCGAGCCGTGGCCGCTGCCGGACATGCTCATGGAGGTTGTGGGCAGAGTGCTCTGTGCTGTCTGCTGCAAGGTCACATGGTTCGGACCTGCCAGGAGAGACAGGTGAGGATGCCTTCAACCCACCCAAAGCCACCGCTGACGGCAGGCCAGGGCTCTCTGCCCGGCACCCGCTTCCTCAGGCAGACGCCCTGTGCCGTCACTAACAGGCCCCAGTGGCCAGCAGTGCTGCTGCAGACAGGAGCATGCCCATTCTCCCCAGAAAGTCCCTCGGGACCTAACCTGAGGTGCAAATTCAGCAGGAGGACTGGAATGAGTGTCACCCCGCCCCTGCACCTGGCACTGCAGCTGGCCCGCAGCCAGAACCTCTGGAGAGAGGGGTCTCCTTCTCTGTCCCATGTGGCTGCCTGGGATCCTGCATTGGTGACACTGTTGCCAGAACCAACCACAAACCCAAACCCCAAACCAGGGTGCTTACCGTTGCCGATCTGGCCCTGCATGAGGGAGGCGGGGGGGAGGCCGGTGCTGATGGCATCACTGAGGCTGCCCTGGGAATGCAGGCCCTGGCTGCCGCCGCTCTGGGACAGCGCTCCGGGGCCCAGGTTCATGTTCTGGGTGGGCGGCTGTGGGCAAAAGGAGGTTACGGGGAGGAGGGTCAGTTCAAATAACGACCACCAACCAGCAGTCACTGCAGGGACTTGTCCAGCTGACTTCCCTCATCATGGGAGGACCTGCCCCTTCTCACCCCCTGTTGGTGACCTTGACAATGCCAGGTAAGACCTCAGACCTCTGCTCCCTCGCTGGCGGTCTGAGGCAGTGCCTGACTGTGCCAGGCAGGGTGGGAGCCGCCCCGCCCCCTTGGCACTCACGGCGGGCAGCAGGGACTGCATATTCTGGTTGGAGTCCGCAATCGTGGCCAAGTAGACCAGGTTCCGGTGCAGAATCTGCTGGTACCTGCAGGCGAGGGGCGTGTGGTAAGCAGGGGAGCCCGCAGGCCAACCCAAAGCAAAGTTCACCCAGGACAGCTTACCCTGCATCCGCCCGGGGACACTGGGCACCTGGGGACAGGGCAAGCAGCAGTGCTCTGCAGTCCCAGATGGGCAGGTGGGGAGTGGGTGCCCGTCCAACAACAAACTCAAAGTGGTGGCCAAGGGGGACCCGGCTTCTTCAGAGGGGGTGCGGACAAGCCCTCTGCAGATGCCCCTGGCATACAGGCGTTGGGAGGAGTGCCCAGGGGGTGTGATGGCCACTCACACAAGTCTCCCGCCAGGGAGCTCTGATGCCCAGCCTGTGCACTGACTCTGTGTCCAGCCCTGGAGGTCTTCCCTGGATGGAGCCCCCTGTCCCCAGTGTGTCCTCAACTGCTCACAGAGGTGCCAGGGGCCCTCTCCTCCCATACTTCCATTTCCCTTCACCTCTCTGGGGAGCAACCGGGGGGGCAATGCGGTCACCCTCCAGGGGTGACGCTCAGTGGCTTAAGTGACCTCCAAAGCCCAATATGCCCAGGCCACTCAACACCCCAACAGGAGGCATTTCCAGCGCCGGGCAGTCTGTACCGCCTGACAGCTGAGCTGCGGGAGGGCTCACTCACTGGGCACATTCGGCCGTCTTGCCCTTGCTCTGATGGTCCAGGATGCACTGAATCAGGTGATGGTTCTCATCCAGCATCTGAGGGAGAAGCAGACGTGAGCGCAGGATGTGGTGCATCTACAATGCCTGCCGGAGGTTGGGGGTGCAGGCTCAGTCGCTGACTCGATGTGGCAATGCCTGCTGTCAGCATTCTACGAACACATTGCCACTCATTTGTGTGACCTCAGTCGAGCCCTCTCCACAGCGCCCCCCTCCAGGGGCGGTCCCATGTTCTCTCGTCACCTGCAGATGGGATCCCACAGTCCCAGGACGCTCCCCTCCTCCATCTAGGGCCCCAGAGCATGGAGCTTGTGTCCAGCTAGGGGGTGTTAAAAACCTACAACAGGGAGTGGGGACCCTACGACCTGTCTGGAGGGTGTGAGGTCCACAAATGCCAGCCACACAGCCGTCCTTCCCAGGGGAGGCGGCTTGTATCCCCACAGAGTGTCACAAAGACCTACAAGAGCCACCTCTTCAGGACGGCCACCGGGGGGACCGCAGCTACGAGTCCCAGGAGAAGGTGATGGAAGGAGAGGGAGAGGGAGGACGGCCTAACGGGGATGGGAGAGTGGGAGGGAAGGGCCCTGGGGCAGGTACTGGCAGGTGCAATGTCTGGTGAGCACATAGGCCAGCCAGGGGCGGATCCAGGGCACCATTCTCTGCCTGGACGTGAAGAGATGGAGAAGCATGCGGTCATTCCCGGCTGCCCTGCAGGACTCTCCCTGCTTGGGAAGGAGCAGCATAACAGCCCACAGCAAGCCACTTCCAGGAGAAAGGCCTCTGTCGGAGACTATCGCCAGAGGAAAAGCCTTTTGTTCCCACCAGGTTGTGCCCAGTCATCTGGCCCCAGTGGTTCCTCCAGGCAGGCTCAGCTCCGCTAGCCCCTGAGGGGACAGAGCCCTGCAGTGAGGGGGCAGAGGGGCCCACCTACCTGCCACTGTGCTGGCGCCAGCACAGGACCCCAGCGCCACTCCCTCAGTGTGCCACATGCCCCTAATTGGTCTCTGCTAGTGATCCCATCCTCTGGAGCCTGAAGAAGAGGCAGGGGCCAGGCCCCAGCACACTGCAGGGCTACGGCCAGCGGCCCCTCAGCCTCCAAGTCCTCAGGGCTGGTTCCTCTCTTTAATTTTTTAAGAAATACATTTTTATTGATTTCAGAAAGGACAGAGAAAGAAACATCGATGAGAACCAGTGATTAACTGCCTCCAGCACGCCCCCATTGCACATGCAACCTGGGCACATACCCTGACCTGGAATGAAACTGTGGCCTCCTGATTCATAGATGATGCTCAACCACTGAGCCACATCAGCCAGGCTGATATTTTTTTTTTTTTAAGAAGAAGGTTCTTTTTTTATTTATTTATATCTTTTTTAAAAGTATATTTTATTGATTTTTTTACAGAGAGGAAGGAAGAGGGATAGAGAGCTAGAAACATTGATGAGAGAGAAACATCGACCAGCTGCCTCTAGCACACCCCCTACCGGGGATGTGCCCACAACCAAGGTAAATGCCCTTGACCAGAATCGAACACAGTCCGCAGGCCGATGCTCTATCCACTGAACCAAACCAGTTTCAGCCAGACTGATTTCTATTGACATTACAACTTCCTCCTCCCCTGGCTTTCCCACTCTGTCCCCACTGTGGAGGTGGGGCCCCAAGTACAGCAATTCCCAAGTTGACCCAGCAGCCTGCCAACACGGGGAGCCACCAGGGGGCGCTGTGAGCCCAGAACTGCCTGCCACGCTTACCTGGAGACCCGTGAAGGGGTGAAGGATGCTCAAACGCACCAGGAAAGGCATTCCGGTCCTTCACACGTTGTGACTCTTTCCTCCAGATCAGTTAACACAGGAAAACACTGGAACAGAGCTTCTTTCCCTGGAAGGCTCCAGCCTCCCGGCAAGAATTCCCTCCCAGGACCTCACCAAGTTGAGGACTGAAACAGTTTCTGCACCCATGTTTACTTTGAGTGTGGAGGAGCTAATGGGCGATGCTCAGCAGCATTACAAATGTTTCTTTAGTCTTTAAGGGCATGAGAAAATGTTATAAAGTTTATCAGCATGAGAAAATGTTACAAAATCTGTCAGCATGAGAAAATGTTACAAAATACTAAGACAGAGAGAGAAAAAGAAACAAAGAAAGAAGTAGGACACAGAATATTGTCTCAGCTAAGTTAAAAACACTCAGGAAGCCCTAGCCGGTTTGGCTTAGTGGATAGAGTATCAACAGGAAGACCAAAAGGTCTGGGCAGGTTGGGGTTCATGCAGGAGGCAACCAATCTATGTGTTTCTCTCACATTGATGTTTCTGTCTTTCCCTCTCTCTTCCACTCTCTACTGCCTGTGCTAAGGAGCAAGGAGGCACCTGCATGCCAGCCAAGGCCTAGTGCCCAGGGGCCCTCCAAGGAGCCCAAACCCAGCCTCGCAGTCCAGGGAGACGGCTAGTGGTGTCGGGAGCACAGCCCTGGACAGCAGGGAGAGCGTGCAGAGCAGGTCCTGGCCCGCAGGCCACAGACTTTGCTGGGACACCGCCCATCTCCACCTCCGGGTCCCTGTGCTTCTCACCAAAGCGCAGTGCCACCTGCATCAGAACTGTCTGTCACCTCAGGCTACCACCTGCACCCGCCGCTCCCAAGGTCAGCGGCACTGCCTGCACCTTTAATTTGCCCCTCATGCCTGCTCTACGAAGACCAAGGGCAGGACCACCTGCAACTCCCTGGATCTTCCAGACCCTTCTGCTTCTGCTCCTTAGTTCTCCTGCCTGGAACACCCCTCCTCCATACAGCCTCTGTACTGGGTGGAATTGTGACCCTCAAAATAGGTTTGACCCTAACCCCTGGTGCCTGTAGATGCGACTTCATTTGGAAACAGGGTCTTTGCAAACACAGTGAAGTTCGGATAAATGAGGTCAGTCCAGATTAAAGTGGGTCCTAAATCCCATGACAAGTGTCCTTACAAGAAGAGGGGAATTTGGACCCTCAGACATACAGAGAAGAGAGGCCACATGAGCACACGCTGTGGACACAGCTCCTGTGAGTGTGAGTCACACAACTCTTTGGCTTTCTCACATTGCAAGTAAAAGACTCCTGGGTACATAGATTCACTGTCAACACACCACGGTGAGTCTACACATCGCTGGCTTACTCAGGTCAAATCAGATGACAGCCTAAACTGAAGACCCATTTCCAACCAGCAGCTCCCTTCTCTCTGACCTAATGTTCAGGAGCAGAGCTTTGCCTGGCAATGTGGTGAGCTTTACTAAGAAGGGAGCACAAGGTGTAAATAATAGGATGAATGTTGAAGGCGAAAGCTGGCCTCTGCTCTTCACACTGAGGCCCTGGTGATTGCCGAGTGTGTCTCTGAGCAAGCACTTGACCTGCACCAAGTGTTCCCACATCAGGTGTCATGGTTGGGGCAAATCCTGAAGCCTGTCTGGGTTCAACTCCTGGATCCATCACTAACCATCAGACACTTGGCTTCCCTCTGCCTCCGTTTCCTTATCTATACAATGAGAATGATAGTAACTACTACAGGAATTAAATAAGCCACGATCTGTAAAGCCTTAGAGCAGTCCTGGTATCAGTAAGCACCACATAAGTACAAAATAAACAAACAAAAATGCCAGATTTTAAAGTCTGGTCACAAAGCGAACCCGTCAAGTTTCTGACAGGTAAGGGTGCCGGCCCCGGGGTCCGGCTGGAAAACAACTGGAAACGCGCTTAAGGCAGCAAAGCGTGGCCAGCAGGTCGAGCTCAAGGCGGCCAGCACTCCTCACAGGGCCGCGGAGGAGCCCGAACGGGAAGGGCATCGCACACTCGGGACGTGCCGGCCCTTACTGAGGGGTGAGTGTGGCCAGCTGTGGGCCCCCTCCACTCGCCAAGCTGGGCCCTGGGGCCAGGGGCCGCCCGCGGGGCTGCGCCACAGCCTCAGCCAGTCCGACGGAAAGCCCTCTGCGCCTGGTATGGCCCGGCTACCCCCGGGCTTAGCCCACGACCCGCACCCCGCCGGCACCATCCCGGCCGCCCTACGCCCCTATCCGCGGCGCCGGGTGCCCGAAGGCGGCGGGTCCGCACTGCGCCGGCTCCGTCCGCGGGCACGACCCTTCGGGCACCACCCCCAGGTCGCGCGGCCCCGCCGCCCAGCACCCCTACCGCAGCCCCCGCCCACCTGGGCGCAGCTGGTGGCGGGGTCTCGTGGGGCCCGGCGGGGTGACGGCCATCGGCTGCGCCGGCTTTGTTCGCGCCCCGAGCCCGCCGGCTGCCCGCGTCCCGGCCCGGCCGCGCACGCCCGCGCCCCGCACCGCCCGCGCCGGCGGGGCCCGCCTACCTTCTGGATAGTCTGCTGCGTGACCTCCCCTTTGCCTCTCGGCCGGGCGGACGCGAAGGCCACCGACATGGTCGCGGCGCGAGCTCAGCACCAGATCATCGGGGCTTCTCCTCCCGCTGCGCTCGGCGGCCCGAGGTGCTCATTCTCCGCAGGCGCTGGGGGTGGGGGCGCGGGGGAGCCTACCGTGGGCTCGTCCGCCCGCCGCCGCCGCCGCGCCGCCCCCGGGCCCGCCGCCGCGCCGCCCCCCGCCCCGCCGGGCCCCACGGCCGGCCCCGCGCGCCGCCCCCGGGGGGCCGCGCCCCCGTCCCGCGCGCGGCCCGCCGCTGCCTCGCCGTCCCCCGCCCCGGCGCCGGTGGTTCGGCCCGGCCCCGCCCCAGCGCGCACGTCCGCCGACGCCGCCACGCTCGCGCACGCTGCGGACGCGGGGCGGGGCGGCGCGGCCGGCGCAGGGGGCGTCGCGGGCCGCGCGGCGGTGAGTGTGCGCTTTTCCCTGCCTGGCCCTCCGCTCGCCAGCATGAGCTACGACCGCGCCATCACCGTCTTCTCGCCCGACGGCCACCTCTTCCAAGTGGAGTACGCGCAGGAGGCCGTGAAGAAGGGCTCCACCGCGGTGAGTGCGCGCTCTGGGCCGGGCGCGCTGGCGGCCGGAAGCAGGCGGGCCGGGGTGCAGCTGGGAGCGGGCGGCCCGGGCCGCGGGGCCGCGGGGGTGCGGTGAGCCAGAGGGGCTCGGCTGGGGGATCGGGGAGGCCCCGTACTGGGGGCACCTAGGAATCCGCGAGGCCCGGACCGGTCTCTGCCGGGGCGGAGGATGCCCCCAATCGAACGGGACCCGGTCATGGACGGAGCGTTCCCATGGGGCCCGGAGGCCCGGTGCTCCTGCCACTGAGCCCGGCCGCGCTGACAAGCTCCTCTTTGCCGCCAGTGCTTTGTGTCCGATGGGCGTCAGTTGGTCACAGGGGCCGAGGGTCGGGACCCCTGAAGGAAACGGAAAGGGCACGCTGGGCCCTGTGGAGCCGGGCGGGAACGGCAGGACGGGACAGTCTGCTGGGGCTGCCCTCTGAACACTGGGTTCGCAACAAGGGCCGTTGAGGGGGTGTTAATGGTGATCCGTCAGGTGCTTTGCAAACCAGCAAATAGGATGCGATTGATGAGCTTCACAGTGCCACCTTCCTCTTGCCTCCCGGTAGCGCCGAGCGGGCCGGGAGGTGCCGGCCATCTTGCGCCGCCCCGCCCTGCCTTTGAACCCGGGTGGCTGGTGTGGGCTGTGCCGAGGCCCCTGCGTGTGAGCAGGCGGGGCTGGCTGCTCACTGGCTCCGTGAACGTTAAGTACGCAGGTGACTTAAGTGAATCCAGATAGGTCCCAGCTAGGGGACTTCCCCACTTAGGGAGAGCGTTGTCCTCAGGCACAGGTGGGCTTCCAGAAAAAAGCGGAGGTTCTCCGTATGAGCTGAGTAGTTTCCACTGAGCTGGAGGTTCTCTCCTGGGTAAGGAGCGGGGCAATGCGCTGACCCACTGTCCTGAGCCTTCCTCTCGTTTTGAAATTCTTCACGTCGGTGTCAGTTTGCTTATTGGCCAGGTTTCCTTTTATTACCTGGTATTTCAGAGATGTGAGCAAGCAAAACAAAGAAAGCACACAGTTCTGTGAATTTTGGTGTTTCTGTTTCTTGAACATCTTTTGAAATTAAGATCGGAATCCATCTTGTGACCTAACTCAGCTTAAAGAGCACTGGAGTGAGAGTCTACTGACCCTTCCCTCCCCCCCATATGATGAGGCTGGCTTTGCTTAACCCACCTAGCCACCTCCGGCCTGCCAGTCCTGGGGAGCTCTGAAGAAAGCGCCTTGAAATCTGACACAACAGACCAGTCATTTTGCACCCCCAGAGGCATTTGGTAGTCTGGGCAGACATTGTTCCATGTCCAAGACTAGAGGTGCCTCTGGCATCTAGGGGTAAACACCTTAGAGCACAGCAGCCCCACCTCAAAGAGTGAGCCAGCCCAGGGCCCGCAGCACCCAGGCTGAGGAGCCCTGCTCTGAACTAAGCTTCTCTGAGGGATTGACCCCATTTGTCTTTCACATGCATTGCCAGGGGCCAGGGGTTAGTGGTAATTTTAATGTGTCCTTCCCTGTTCAATGCCAGCCATAAGCGGTGCTAACCTCCCAGGAATAGTTGGCACAGGTGTCCTGCACACATTCAAAGGGAAGGGTGGGTAGAAGTGTAGGCCATAAGCATTGAACCACGACTTTCAGAACACCTGGCTTGGTCCTAGGATCTCGGGCTGCGAGCCTTTTCGTATGACTGATTCAGTGGGTTGAGTGACACGCATACACACTGGTGACACCACAGGTGTTGTCATTGAAGCTACAGGTCTGGGCACAGTCACGACAGCTGGGGAGCTCCACTACAGCAGATCAGTAGCGTGGTTGGTCAGCGTGGCACCCACAGCCGTGACCCAGGACCCTGAACACCTGCTCAGAGCTCCATGCCTGCTGCACACCCTCAGGTCACTTAGTGCTGTGCTGGTTTTTCTTGAAGGTTGGCGTTCGAGGAAAAGACATTGTTGTTCTTGGTGTGGAAAAGAAGTCGGTGGCCAAACTGCAGGATGAGAGGACAGTGCGGAAGATCTGTGCCCTGGACGACAATGTCTGCATGGCGTTCGCAGGTGAGCCTGGGGCCAAGCGGAGCTTTGAGAGACGTGTGAACTGGGTAAACCCACGTCCTTTAAAGCAATGGGTTTGGGCCTTTAAAGTAGGGGTGTCGAACTCAATCAGAGAAGGGGCCAAAATCTAAAATCCAGCCTAAATCGCGGGCCGAATGGTTTACTGAACAGTCATAAACTGACAATGTCATAAACTGACAGCGGAGTGCAGTGATAACAGCGCGGTGCGGGCCACATTGCAAGGCCTGGCGGGCTGGATTTGGCCCGCGGGCCTTGTGTTTGACACATGTGCTTTAAAGGGTTTGGCAGTGGTTTCTTGGTGAGGAGGCTCGCTGCCCCTGGTGGCTGGAGCAGAGGCTGCAGGAATAGGTACCCCAGGACATATGGCTTTGCCGTCACCTCCACTGTCATCGGCATGTCCCTGATTATAGTTACTGTCTAGAGAGCGGTCAGGCTTTCTACAGCTACTGCGCCTGTGTAGCAGGGCTGGCGGGAACTGTGTTCTCAGCTCTCTTCCCTTGGTGGGTCCATTTAGGGAACATGCCAGTTACCCTGTGCTAAACGAGGGTGACTTGCCTGACTTCACAGGGCCTGGCACATACAGCTCTTGGTCAGCCCAGAGGCTGAGCGGTCCACCCAGTCTGGGGTCGGTGCTGCCAATGGACCCCGTGCTGAGTTTTAGAGCAGTGGTCGCCTGCCTTTCGGACCTCGCGGACCACCAGTGCCCCGTGGACACCGGTTGGTGACCGCTGCTTTAGAGGACTGGTTTTGGAACCCTTGCTGTCTGCTCATGTGATCTGTCTCTCTGATCATGGCCACACGGTGATGCTCTGCTGTCCTGTAGGCCTTACCGCCGACGCAAGGATAGTCATCAACAGGGCACGGGTGGAGTGCCAGAGCCACCGGCTGACGGTGGAGGACCCGGTCACCGTGGAGTACATTACCCGTTACATCGCCAGCCTGAAGCAGGTAGGCCCCCTGCGGCTCGGCCTGGACACGTGTGGGCACCGCTAGGTCCTGGAGGGTGTCCTGCTGTTAGTGTGGGTACTGGCACACGTCACTGCGGAAGGTTGAGGCCTGCACTCGTCCAGGGCCCAGCCCTGCTTGTGCATGTGTTTGTTGTCACTTGCCCATGTTGGTGGCATCGTTCTTGTTGATGGGATTGGGGCTCCACACGCCTGTTTCTGGAGGGAAGGGCTAGTTTTATCTTGCCATTCTGAGTGATGGTCACTAAGGACTTGGGAGGGGCTGGAAGCCACCCCTGCCCTAAGGTGAACTGCTGGTCGCCTTTCACACCAGCTGTGCAGCCAGAATGTGTGTCTGCTGTCTCACCCTCCGCACAGCCTCAGCTGTGCTCCATGGGGCGGCCCTGCGCCCAGCCTGGCTGGATGGATGAGAATGCAGAAAAGTAGAGAGGGAGCGATTGCTATTCTTGCTCATCCTTAGAAGTAACCTGAGGAGGGGACCCGGGCTGTCCTCGTCTCTCACTGAGTGCAGCGGAGATTTCCCGTGGGCGTGGGCGAGCTTGTGGTGCTGAGATGGCACAGTGATGTGTTCTGTTTCCTGTCAGCGCTACACACAGAGCAATGGGCGCAGGCCGTTCGGCATCTCAGCCCTCATTGTGGGTTTCGACTTTGATGGCACCCCCAGACTCTATCAGACTGACCCGTCGGGCACATACCATGCCTGGAAGGTGAGTCCCCGGCAGAGAGGGGTTGCAGGCTGTGTTGCCACAGTAAAGGGGCTTGGGAGGCCCTGCGGGCTGTGCCTCCCTCCGGGGTGTGCGTGCACACAGCCTATGGAACAGCACTGTTTGGGGGGAAGGGCAGTGAGCTGTAAGGACTCATGGCTTAAAGTGAAGTGGCCACGAGTCTGTCAGCACCGATACGGTATCTACTATTGGGGAGAATCGGGGCAGGCCCGGGAGCCCAGGCTGCCCTCAAGCACAGCACAGGGGCAGCTGGCTGGCCCACACAGTGGCCGAGTTGTTGGTTTGGGTCTGGGTTGTCCTGTGACGTAGAATACTCCCCTATCAGGCCAATGCCATAGGCCGGGGTGCCAAGTCAGTGCGTGAGTTTCTGGAGAAGAATTACACTGACGAAGCCATCGAGACGGACGATCTGACCATCAAGCTGGTGATCAAGGCCCTCCTGGAGGTAAGTGTGCCTTTGCATCTGGGCAAGCCGGGGAGGACCCCCAGGCCCTACAGGTGTTCCCTGGTGGCATGCTACAGGGTTTGCTCTGCTCAGCCAGCTCCTACATGTGACTGGCAGAGTCAGGGCACAGCTTACAACCACACTCAGCCTTCCTGGGGCTCCGGCTACTGGGAGAGCAGAAACTAGGAGGACTGCTGGGAGTTGTAGGGTCTAGCATCTTACAGATGCTAAAGGGTAAAGCCAGAGGCAGAGAGGGGCTAGTTGGAGGCTAGGCTGGGGTAGAGAGCAGGGGGTTGGTGTCAGGAGCCCAGCTGTTGTGCAGGAGCAGGGACCAGAGACCCAGCCAAGGTCTGACTGCCAGGAGGCAGGAGGCAGCGCAGAAGCTGTGGGTGCTGGGACTGCAGTGTGCCCGGCAGTGCTGTGTTTGGGTGCACAGGTGATCGTCTAAAGTAGGGCTGCCAACCTTTCGGACCTCATGGGCCACTGGTTGGCAACCCTATTTGGTCCTGGGGTGGGCTTGGCTATCTAATGCTCTCTTCTCGCCCTCTTCTCCTCCCAAGGTGGTTCAGTCGGGCGGCAAAAACATTGAGCTGGCTGTCATGAGGCGAGACCAGCCCCTCAAGGTAAACCCACGTCTCTTGCTATTTTCACAGTGTAGCGCTCCTGGGGACAGGCAGGGCGGTGCTGGTTCACGCTGCTGTGGCTTTAGCATCAGGCAAGGCTCCTCACAAACGGGTGGGAAGCAAGCACGCCAGGGCTGACCGCATGGTCACACATGGGGATCACATGTGCTCCTGGCACATGGACAAGCTGTCAGCAGCTGTGCAGGTTGGTTTCTGCTTTTCACTAATCCCCACCGGCCACATGGCCTTGTCATCCTGAAGCAGCTGTAGGGTGGGACCTTACTGCACTGGGGCACCTCCGAGGCTGAGGGGCTAACCAGAAACTCTCTTTTGGTAGATTTTAAATCCTGAAGAAATTGAGAAATATGTGGCTGAGATTGAAAAAGAAAAAGAAGAAAATGAAAAGAAGAAACAAAAGAAAGCATCATGATCAAATCTTGCTGGGAGCAATTTTTAAATGCAAATCATGGCTGATGTGAGAACCAACCAACTCGCAGGCACTGGCATCCCGTTGTCTGTGTCCTACAATAAATTCCATGTTTTTAACCTTGCCTTTTTACAAGCCACGTGTCTTTTGGGTGGATTTATGATAGCTCTATTTTTAAATTTTTTTTTTATTTTTATCGACTTGAGTGGGAGAAAGAGCAGCTTTAATTTGTTCCACTTATTTATGCGTTGTTTGATTCTTGTATGTGCCCTGACTGGCATCCTGCAACCTTGGCATATTTAACCAGCTGAGCTACCCGGCCAGGCCTGGAATTCTAGTAGCTCTTGAGGAAATGGAGTTGACCCCTCGCGGTCAGTCTCTGAAAGCTTTCCTCCCCTCTTTGTTGCCAGGCTCCAAGACAACAGCCACAGGCTGAGTGGGGGTTGTCCCTTGGGGACTGTGGAAGGGCTGCAAGGAGTCTGAGCGCACGCAGTACCAGAGGTGTCAGGGCTGCAGTAGGAAGGAGCACCTGGCACTTCTAACCCTCCTTTTCATGTTCCAAATAGGTTGATTGTTCTTCTGACCTTTGTCCAAGCTCCTAGTTAACGTAAGGTCAAGGACAGGAGCACAAATAGCACTGTTAAAGTGTTTACCTCAGAATTTTGCATAGTAGCAGTTGCGTTTAGAACTAGCCTTGTGTTTATGGTTTTTCTAGGTCAAGTCAACATTTCTCATATTGTCTCCCCGAAGACTTCTGGTGCTTACTGTTATCACCCTCTCTCTTTCTAATCTTTTTATCCTCACTGAAGACGGTCACTGATTTTGAGAGAGGGGAACGGGGGTAGTGTTCAGAAACATGGACCAGTTGTCTCCTGCACGCACCCTGACCAGGAATCAAACCCATAGTCCTTGAGTGTACGAGCTGAAGCTCCAACCGACCGAGCCACCCAGTGCCTTGTTCACTTTTTAGCCAGAAAGCCTGTAATCCTAGCCTCTAAGCCATTAGCAGTGTAAGTCATAGTCTTAATGTCCCTACAGAAAACCCTAACAAGCACATTGGCCTGCCACTCTGGAGGCTACTGGTTTTGGTGACAGGTGGCCTTTGGGTCCCTGGGCAGTTGCCCCTTACAACTCTGCTAGGATTCTAAGGTCCCCCTTTCTGCCTCCAACAGTAGCTTTCTTACTCCACATTCCCCTTGAGGGCACATGTAATCTATCTTATGAAAAGGAGTCAAGAGGCCAAGATATTTTAGTTCAGCCTAAAACGCAACTGTCAATGGTTTTCAGTTCAAGACTTGAGCAGCAAGGTTGGTTACATATGGTAACAGAATTGACAATACAGTATGTAGAATCTCAGCACAGAAAATAGTCCAACTGTTCCCAACTAATTTCAAATTTGTGCCCTGGCTGTCTGAATCTAGCATGTGCACACCTGGGAGGATTATTTTTATTGGTCAAGGATGTTAGTTGTCCAAAAAAAAAAAGGAAGTTTGCCAAAAAACGTGGCCCAGCCCTGGAACAGGTTTGCAAGCACTGAGAACAGGGATGCTTGGCAGCTTAGAAGCTGTGTAAGGGATGGACCAAGGAACCATTTCTGAATCAGGTTCATTTGTGAACTGAGTTTTAGAAACTACTTTGTGTCAGGAAGGCAGAGCCACTCATCCCAAAAGGGTGGCCCACAGTGAACGAGCTTGACACTGCCCAGTCCAGCTGAGACGAGCATCAGAGGTCCCCTAAGGCCCGCCTGTCAGGTGTGACGGGATTCAGGCAGAATCAACGGGACCACTTACTTTCAAAGCAAAGAAGAAAATTTTAAAGTTTGCGTGTTTATTTTAATTACAATATACATTACTCCAACAGAGCAGCCCCGTTGCTACATTCTAATTCTTAGCCATTAAGTCCTACAAAAATAAACCCAAGCTTTTACAGTAACTTAATACAGAACCAAAATCTTTATAGCTGTCTAGGGAATTTAGTTACCAAGGTGCTTCTGTCCACCAAGATGCCCTGTCTTCAGGGGGGAGCATGCTTGTACTAAGGTGACCCATTGACTCATGCAACAGTTTATATCCCACCTCCCTCCACCCTCCTACAAAACATAACTATTTACAACTCGGAGCTCTATCAGCCGAGCTTGCAAAAAAGACTGACTCATTTCCAAGTGGATCAGACTCGAACAGTGGCCTGAGTCCAACACTGTCTGGCAGGGGCTGGCAGGACAGAAAGGATGGGTACGCCACTCCAACCCTGATTCCTGTGGAAGCCAGGCTCTGAGCAACAGCTCCTAGCTCATGTTCAGGCCCCTACTGTGCCTCCAAGTGTGTCATCATGCCAGTCCCAACTTAGACACTGCCACCCTGGACATCAGGTGGTCTGTCTGCTCACACATGATCTGCAGGACCTCCACTTTCCCTACTGGGGCCCACCTGACCCCACACCCCCTGGGCTGGCCCTACCTTGCTCCTGAGGCCCACCAGTGGCAGTGGGGATACCGGGCCAGCTGGGTGACAGCTGTGCTTGGCTGCCACACAGTCCACTTTAATAGTGAAAGTTGTAAAAAAAAAATTTTCAAAGTGAGGATCAAGCTTTCACTCTAGAAAACTTTTTGCAAAACACCAAAACCTTAGGTTAGACTGTGCATAACTGAAGAGGAAAGATCCAGAGACCTCAGAGAGGTCACCCAAACACTCTCAAACGTGAGCAGTTCTAACTCAGACCATGTCCAAGTTCCATGACGTCAAAACAAATAATAAACGGTGATCCATCGTCTGTCTGTCCAGCAAGTGCAGCGTCGTCACTCAGCTTCGTTTCTGCCGCTGCCTCTGCAGGAGCCTGAGGGGAACATGACACCATGTAAGTGCTCTCAGCAGGCGTCCCCCATGTCAGCCAGGGCTTCCCAAACCCCCCCATCACAGCCCACCAGGAAAATTCTTTCTGTACGCATGCCCAGCAGGCAGCTCTGGGTCCCATCCACCAAGACCCACTTACCACCAGCCCCTAGGGGCACACACGTCACCTGGGACCTCGTGAAAAAGCCAGGGCCAGGCTTCACTGAGACCCTGGCTTGTCAAGCTCTCCTGGCTGACCCCTCCCCTGAGGAGCAAGCACCCACCTTCCTGCACAGGAACCCACTTTGACAAAGCTGGGCCTGGGGTCCCCAAGAGCCCCCTGGAGATTTGGAGGGCGGCCCTCAGCTCTGCACTCTTCCTGAAGAGGCTGGGGGGCATGGAAGGGGGGTACTGCATCCCCATGCACACCCCCCCCCCCTTAGAGGACCCTCAGGTCCCCCACCCACCTCTGGTTGCTCTTCACACCCTGCCAGTCCCGGCTCTGTGGGAAGTCGGATTGCGCCGGGTGGTGCCACTGCCTCTGCCCCCTCGCAGTCCACCTCGGAATCCACGGCCACGAAGAAACCTTCCCGACACCCCGAAGGTCTCCGTGTTGAGCTTCCTCTCCTCAGCCCACGTGGTCCGCCTGGAACTGAACCAGACAAAGGCTGTGAAAACCGACTGCCGGGGCAGCCATCCCAACTTTCTGGGCCTGTGAGGAAGGACAGACAGACACTGTGTTCCTGGAGCCATTGGAGGGGTGACCCAGCTAGTCCCCTGCAGTTCGACACCCAACAATGCAGGAGCTCCAGGCCCATTGCTCACGGAACTAGGCTGCTGGGCACAGAGCTCATGCCTGTCCCCCAGACAAGCCCGTGGCATACTGTACTCCAATGGAAGCCTCCCTGCTGCTGAGCTCAGGCCTGCACAGTCTCCAAGTCCTGGAGCAGACCATGAGCCCTCCAAACAGGCTTCTACCAGACGAGAAAGGGGCTGGGCTAAACAGGCAGGGTCCCCCGAGAATGTGCTTATACTTTATGGGTGCTGGGAACCAGCACAGCCCGGCTCCAGAGCCCCTTATGTTCGCCAAGCATCTCTAGTACAGACCCGCAACTGTTAACAACCCTTCTCATTTAAAGAAACAGCAGCTGTGTCCCAGCTGCCACTGAGGCCACCCGGCTCTCCTCATATCCTGCCAGCAAACCACTAGCTCAGGGGTCCTCAAACTTTTTAAAGTGGGGGCCAGATCACGGTCCCTCAGAGAGCTGGAGGGCCGGACTATATGAACTACTAATTCCTACTGTAACACCTCGGCTGCGCTCACTGCCCAAAAAACCTGGCGGGCAGGATCAGACTCCTCTGCGGGCCGCATGTGGCCCGCGGGCCGTAGTTTGAAGACCCCTGCTAGCTCCACCTTCAAAGCAGTTCAGAAGCCAAGCCTCTCTCCATCACCAGCCCCAGGTGAGACACCTGAACTATTGGGAATCGGCCACCTGCAGCCACTCTCACCGAAGACCCACGTGGTAAAAGGTCAGGTGGCTTCAATCCTGGGCTCCCAACCTGACAGCTGCCGGCCCTGCCCACTGGAACAGGTTTGGAAACCTGCTCTCTTGGCCCACAGCATCCACAGCCCATTTCGAGTCACCACCCGCTTCTCCTCAATGCATTTGTCTTGTTTGTGTGTATCTTGCCCTCCTCATCCACTTTCCCAGCGCAGGGCAGTGCGGAGCCTCGCTTGCTTTCGGCTGCGCCCTCCATGCTCAGCAGTGTGCCTGACACTCTGCTTGCCAGGAGATGGATCGGAGTTTCTGCAGCATGCCTAGCTCGGCAGAGTTCTTTCCTAGTCTAGCTTGTTCATGGGGCAACACCTGAGTAACCAGCCGTCAGGTGCTGAAAACATACCACATGAGGGGTCCCAGCCTCAAGCGTCAGGTGAAAGAGCACCCGGAACAGAACACTCCTGACACTCAGGCAAGTTGACTCAGGTAGCAAGGACCTCAGGCCTCCAGGGTCAGCTGGGAACCAGGAAGTAAGTCCATAGTCACTCAGCTGGGGTGTGGGGCCAGCCCAGCCTCAATGGGCAGGGCAGAGAAACCAGGAGGGAAGTGAGAGAGTGGCTCGGGGCCTGTGACTGCCAGGGCCTCCCATGCTGCCACCACGGGGACTGATGTGTCCACTGTGGCAGACATGTGAGTAGGGCCCAAACCTGAGAGCTGAGTGATCAACAAGAGAGTGCATCCCAGTCCTAGAAACTGAGGCAGAGTGTGTTTTCCCACCAGCTCACCCGGACCTCCACCCCTCACCCCCGCCCTCTGACCTGGTCTTGAGTTCAGAGGAAATGTTGTCAAAGAAGGATTTGGACTTGTCATAGTAGCAGTTGGGCCCCAGGTGGTCCTCCTCAGCAGGCGCCTCGTCACTCTGGGTCACCACTGCTGGGTCCTTCTCTTCCCCCTTCTCAGCTTTGTCATCTGCACAGAGAAGTGGAGCCCACTGAAATGCTGGAGGCAGGAAAAGCACCTCTGTCTTGGCAGGGCTGCTGTCACTCAGCAGCCAAATGAGTGCTCTGGGCTAAATGGCTTCTCCCCCCAGCCCATGCCATCCACCCTGCAGGGCACAGCTCCCCCACTGGCCCCCATCACCCCCCCCCCACCCCCCCATTTCATAGCTCCAGCTGTTTGACCCACTCTGTGGATACTCCATGGAGAACAAGGGCAATTTCCACACGAGGACTCAGACCTTTGAAGTTCAGTTTCTTCTTGAACTCCTTGTCTAGCTCCTCGCGGTTGAACTGGGCGTTTGCACTCTCAAAGTCAAAGTCCCCCTCAAACTTGATTGTGTTCTCCTTGGCGTTGGTTGGGCGGCTCTGCCCTCTAGAGCGATTCCTTGTTCTTCTGTTCCCTATGAGGAGAAACGAGACATGGCTGATGAGCCACCAACATATTACTGAGTGTGAGACAGATGACAAAGAGAGGAAAAGAGAAGAGAGCACATTGAAGCCACCATCAAGCCCTGGCACCCCTGAAACCGTGCCCAGAGAAGCAGGCGGGGGGGTTGGGGAGGGATGGCAGGGGGGAGAGAGCACGCCAAAACGTGGCAGCAGCTGTTACCTGATCTCCTCCTCTGGGGCCTCCTGTTCTCGTCGTTCACCTGCCCTGGCGTTTGCACAGCGGCTGGCTGAACTACATCTAAGGCGCAAAAGGGGATAGTAAGGCAAGCGCCTGCCAGAGCAGAAGCTGGGACGGAAGCAGATGGCACCACCCCAGGGGACATGCGACAGGGGCCTGCCCTGCAAATGCACGTGGTTTAGGAGGGGTGCAATTCTTTTACAAAGCCCCAGGCAGCAGTGTGCACGGTGAGAAGAGGGAGCACACCCCAGGGAGCGAGTGTTTCAGTACCGCTGGCACTCTTGCCGCTTGGCGGGGCTGGGCGCCCGTTGAGCTGCACCCCCACAGTGCCCTTGCCACCAGGTAACAGCTTTTTGGCGTTCAGGTTATCAAGAGAACCAGTCTGGACAGCCTGCTCCACCATGGGGCTCTTGCCAACTGGGATGGATGGAAAACCAGCTCCTGAGTTGGGGAGAGAAGGCAGATTGACAACAGAGAAAAGGAGAAAGCTCCCTGGTCCCCGAAGACACTTCTTTTCAAGCAGGGGGAGAGGCAACCACCCAGAAGGGGTCTACCCAACCCAGTCCCAGCCCCCTCAGCATGCCACACCTCTGCAGCAGCTCCAGCAGCAAGGCCAGCTCAGCCTGGAAGCTGAGCCCCAGGCTCTGTGAGGAAACCCCCCCAGAGGGACAACACCCGGCCACAAGGAGCCCCTCCCAGTGGTTTAGAAATGGCTCTGATCCCAAGGGGCTTTGTGGTCCCAAGATGCTGTATGAGGATTTGTTCCACACTGGCCCCCACCGAGCAAGAGCCATCCTAGTCTGGGATTGTCCAGAAAACACAGTGGCCAGCCACTGGAGTTAAGTCTTAGGATACTGTTGTTTTTGCGTAAGGCGTAACAAAGCGGAAAAGACTAGCAGCACTGACTACAGAGGAGTGCGGCCTGCGGTGTTCTTGAGGGTCCAGGCTTGTCCTGAAGAACGAAGGCTTCCAGGTTGCCCTGGGCAATGGAGCTGCACTCCCAGCCCTGAGCACAGGACACCAATTCTCAGAAACCGAGCCTTACAAGAGGGTCCTCTAAAGAAAGAGGACAGAGGGATGTGCCTTACTCATCAGCTGTCTGCTCCCCTCTCACCCAGTCCTGGGTCTGTGGGTGGAAGTGCACCAAGGTCTGAGGCAGAAAAGACCAGCCCTAACCTTGGGGTCCTTAGACTGACAGGGGTGGCCCGGGATAAGTGAAGATTACAAATTTTTTTTTCAATGGGACAAAAACCAGAGAAATTACTGTGACAAATTCTTTGTCACTGGATCAAAGTACTTCCAGGGGCTGACTGGAACAGCCTTGTCACAGGCAACTGCAGTGTCCCTACAATGGGCACTGCCCCAGAGCACTTCCTCTGGCTTGTCACCTCCCCAGCACAACCTTCCCTGAGCCACACAGCCCAACTGAGTCCTCACACTCTAACGCAGAGGCAAGAACCTTGGGCCTCTTGGCCTTCTCTGACACCGGTGGAGCAGTTATACTATCTTGCCTAGGCGCAGTTTTCAGGGTGTTGAGAACAGGGTGTCTACGTAACATTTTAGGAGGGAGAGCATCACTCCTTGGTACCGCAAGTGCACTGGCGCCTGTGCAGGGCACATGCAAAACACAGGCTGACAGACTGAGTGAGTCTCCACGGTGTGCGCAGAGCTCTGCCTCCAGTCATGCATATCAACTCCAGACCCCCAGCAAAACGCAAAGAACCAATGCCAGGCAAGGCCAGAAACCCCCACCACCAGCATTAACAGGCTGTCATCAGCCCACACTGTTCACCTGTCAAGAGCTCGGGTTGGTCACCCAGCTTTAAAGTGGCTTCGTCATACTCAGCCATGTGAGGCCAATTTTGTGAGTGAGGAATGTTTCCCAGGTCCCAGAGCTGCATGCAGCTGCTCAGCAGGCTCCCCTGCAGTCTTCCCCAGCAATCCAGACCACGGAGGACCTGAGCAGAGGGCAGTGCCCACACGTGGCAGTGACAGCACAGCAAGCGAAGGGCTTTCTAGCCCTTCTTTAAAACCAGAGTTCCTAAGGCAGGACCATGTGCTGAACCAGAAACACAGTTTAGCTGATCCACAGGCTCAGCCAATCCTGTCACAGCCAGTGTCCCTCTGGGCTATCTATGGTTTACCCCCCTGCTCTCAGGATGGAAAGACAGCGTGCAGTTCTCCCAAACTGCCGTTACCCTTGGAAGTGAGCTGGTGTGGCTCTGAGGACATGTCAGGCTCTGACACGGGCTGTGGAGATGGAGAGGAGCTAGGGCTGGAGGCTGCGGCTGAGGCTGGAGGGCTTACCAGCTTCTCTAAAAGAAGAGAAAGGAGAAAAGAGCAAAAAGAAAGGGCACAGATAAGTAATGAGACACTTGTCTTGCATTTAAGCAGGCTTGGAAAGAGCCAAGCATCTCTCCTAGGACACTTTGCTCACACAAACCTGTTCTAGAAACACAAGGAGCTGGGCCGAGAGGGCACTGCCACCAGTAGGAGCAGCAGCCAAGACAACAGGACTCAGAAGCAAGGGACCCACACAACCGTTGAGGGCCTGATCACACCCTATCGTGAGAGCAGGAGCGAGGTGGGTGAGGCTGCCAACCCCACGGCCTGACTGCTCAGAAGAGCTTCGGCCAGGCCCAGGCAGATCCTCACTACGTGTTAGGATAGTCTTATTCCAGAGTTATTCAATTGAGTGAGGCATCGACCGGAGAATGAAGAAGAAGTAACCTGGCAATGCTGTATTTAAGTTTCACATTTGCAGGCTTACAAATGTGCAAGGAATCAGACGCACTGTGATTACACCTGGAAGTTATCAGGTCTTTGAAGCAATGTACCAGGCCTCCCCCAGACCTGGGCTGACACCAACTGAACATGGATTTGGTTCATCTGTTCCAGGACCCAGACTGTTGCCTCTCCTACTCTCAGTGAGTAGTCACTGAACAGCCTAGCACTCGAAGGACACAGTGTCCCCATCAGGAGCGGAAGCCCACTTCCTGGAGGCCACAGCACGGCAGGTTAGCAAAAAGAAAAGTTACTCACCTAGACCCAAGGAAGCTGCGTACTGCTGACTGAGCAGGGAGCTGGCGGCCAGCTGGCTGTAGGGCGGCATCCCTCTGAAGGGGCTGTAAGGCATGTGCGGCTGGAAAGAGGAGCCCGAGCCCAGGGAAGACTGAGCAAGGGGATACACAGGTAAGAGCAGCGCCAGGCCCCCGTCACCCAGCCGGTTCAGACAGGGACAGACACCCCAGTCTGCCAGCCTGCTTCCTGGAAGCTTGGGTGACCCTAAGGGGGGTAAGCTCCCAGGATGATATAAGGGAGCTTACAGCTGCCTTTCCACATTTTATCCCCAGCCCCACCTGCCCAGGTAATCCTCACTCAAACTTCCCCTAACTTAATTAAGCCCTCTATGGCTCCCCACTGCCTGCACCAGGTAGTCTAGGCTCTGCAAGAGAGAAGACACACCATCCTTGGCTTGGCCCTGCCCCCAAAGGGAATGAGGCCAAGAATCCCCATTCTCTCAGGCCCACTTAGGGGTTTCTCCCTGCAGTTGGTGCTCCAAAGGAGCTGGTGAATACTTAATTTACAAGTCAGGAGAAAACATTAACCTGGGCTCTCTGGTAATCTTGGGCAAAACACACCATAACACAGCACTGCAACTTAACATCTGGGCAGAGTTAACAGAACAAGTCCTGCTGTCCCTGCTAGCATCTTATGCCATGCACACCATAGTGCTGGGGATTTAGACTGACCACCAATTCCTTGGGCGCACTCACTTGCCCCTGCCCCCCTCCTGCCCCCCCACAGCATGATCTCACTCCACACACAAAACTGATGCTGCAGGAGTTAAGGCTTTCCTGGACAAAAACTAAACAACTTTTCATTATAAGGCCATCCCTCGAGTTGAGCGCTCTGGCCTAACAGTCGACACCAAGTTCCATTTGGCCTCCAGCGCCCTCAGAGACGGTCCCACAGGCCCAGAGCCCGCACTCACTTGGACGATGGCAGGGTCCTGAGGGAGAGAGTGCTGAGCTTTTGGAGGTTCACACACTGTGATGTCTTTGATATCGCTTCCCCGGAAAATGATGTACTCATAAATTTCCTCTCTGGGAGGGGCAGGCCTATCTGTGGGACGGTCTTCAGTACCAAAGGACCTCACTTAGGAGCAGAGGAGAAAACGCGTTAGTTGTCCTAGTCAAGCACATTCAACCCCCTTCCTTGGGTGCCATCGATAGCCCAGCACCGGTTTCCACACTTCAACTACTCCCCCCTCCAATTTTCAACGGGGAAGACCCCAGTTGGCAAAGCACCAAAAAGTTCTAGGTCTCAAAAACCACAAGGAACTCCGGGGCCCGGCAGCCACACGAAGCTCCATGTGCTCACAGTAGAACAAGGGGCTTTGCAGAGCCCCGTCGCATCTCACTTGACAGTCAAAGTCCGACAGCTGCTCTTTGATAGGAACCTGCGGACACATTAGCCCTGGGCAGTCCCCCTTTTCTGGGAGAGCAGTGGATACATTGACAGTACCGTTTCTGTTTCCGCCCTCCTACCCACACCAGCCTGGGCAGAGCCTTCAGAGAGGGGTTCCAGAACTTGACCCACCCCACCAGCTCCTGTGTCTATTGGAGGGACTTCTCTATCCCCGCGGGCTGGAGCCCAACCAGGTCTCCTTACATCTCGGCGCCCTCTATCTAATCTGAGCATAACTTCTGCGGACCAGGGGCGACTTTGGGTCTGTTTCTCCAACTGGAATGTCATATTAATGTAGCAAAGTGCCTGCGGAGTACAAGGGAGCGCCCGCACCTCCTGACACTTAACTACCTCCCTGCGCAGGGCAGTCTGCGCCAGCCTGGCGCACTAGGCTTTAAGGAGTGTGAGCCCCGAGGCCTGGGCTCCCTGGCATGGAGGGGGCTCTGCCCGCTGAAAGGCCTTTGGGGGTATCGCTGGCCTATCCAGGTCCAAACCAACGGGGATTCTGTAGACCTGGCTGCACTCGCCATCTTTCTCGGAGGATGTAGACAAAGAAACTTTGAGGCCACCTCCTGCCTCCACCACCTTCCTTCCAGAAGTGTCCCGGAGGCTCAGTGTGGCTCCCAGCGCTCCCAGGGAGCGATCTGTCACTACAGGGCAAGCCCACAGACCACGCCTGGGGTAGGTCAGCAAGCACTTTAGAGGGGGCACCCAGCTGCCAAGGCTCTATGCTGACAGGAGGTTCCGATAAGAAGCGGTATTTGTTCAGGCTCAAGGCCACGGCTGCTTAATGCTTTCCAGAAGGGCTCGCAGGAGCCGGTTTTCTCCCCTCCAGGGGAGGCCGGGGCCGAGGGAGGGGCCTCTGGCCCTCGCCCCTCTCCCGCCGGGCCCGGGCGGCGGGCACAGCTGCCCCTCAGCCAGGTGGGGAGGCGGCGGCCCGGCTACCGACCCCTACCTGCAGGAGGGCGGCGTGGAGGGGGCGGCACCGCGCTGGGCCCGCCCCCCTCCCGCTCCCACAGGCGGGGCGGCCACGGCACACAATGACGCCGGGGCGGGGAGACCTTTGTGCCGGCCGAGCGCAGCTCCGAGGGGAGGCCCGGGGAGGGAAGCGGCACCCGGGGCGGGGGGCGGAATGAAGGGGCGAAGGGAGGGGGTGGCGGGAGGGGGAGGGCCTGCGGGGAGGGGACGGGCAGGGGGTGTGCCCTGCGAGGGGGAGGGGAGGCCGGGAAGAAGGGCCTGGGAGAAGATGGCCGAGGGTGGGGGCTGCCCGGGAGACGGCCCGCGGGGGGAAGGGCTCAGAGTGAAGGCCGGAGGGGTGACGCGGGCCGGGACCCCGGGGTGGGGGTGGGGGTGGGGCCGGGCTGTTGGCGGGCGGGGGCGGGCGGTTGGGGCGCCCGCGGCCGCTACCTTTGGCGAGCGCCACGGTGGAGTTGTCGGTGTCGATGGTGTAGAGGATGCCCTCGTAACGGATCTGCGCCTTGGAGATGAGGCTGATCTTGCTGCCCAGGTACGGGGTGCCCGAGGAACCGCTCATGGCGACGGCCGCCCGGCCGGGCCCGGCCCGCTCGCCCCCGTGCGGTCGCCTCGCCGTCCGCCCTGCCTCCGTGCCGCCTCCCCGCCGCCGAGGGCCCGTGTGGAGACCGGCTGGCGAGCAGCCGCGCGACCGGGGTCTCCGAGGAGCGCGGGGGAGGAGGGGCCGCACAGCCACATCCGGGGCCTCGCCACGCCCCGCCCCGCACGCTCGCCGCCCATTGGCTCAGCGCGGGGCCTCCCCTTTAAATATGGCCGCGCCGCTGCCTGGGGCGGGCCTCGCCGCTCGCCTGCGCAGTCGGCGCGCCGGTTCCAGCTGGTTTTCTCCCTCTCCCCGCCCTTCGCGGCGGCTCCCGGCGGGCCCCGCGCGGGGGACCGAGGCGGGGCCGCAGCGCGAGGAGCGGCGGGAGGGGGGGCAAGGAGGGGTGTCCGGGGGCGGGGGAATGGGGTGCGGAACGCGCGTGCGCGGGCCGGGGTTGCGGGCTGGGATGCGCGCCGAGGTGATGCTGGGGTGGAGGTGACGCCGGGACCCTGTCCTGGGAGGTGACGCCGGGGTGGAGGTGACGCCGGGGTGGAGGTGACGCCGGACCCCTGTCCTGGGGGGTGACGCCGGGACCCTGTCCTGGGGGGTGACGCCGGGACCCTGTCCTGGGAGGTGACGCCGGGACCCTGTCCTGGGGGGTGACGCCGGGACCCTGTCCTGGGGGGTGACGCCGGGACCCTGTCCTGGGAGGTGACGCCGGGGTGGGGGTGACGCCGGGACCCTGCACTGGGGGGTGATGCCGGGACCCTGTCCTGGGGGGTGACGCCGGGACCCTGTCCTGGGGGGTGACGCCGGGGTGGAGGTGACGCCGGACCCCTGTCCTGGGGGATGACGCCGGGACCCTGTCCTGGGGGGTGACGCCGGGACCCTGTCCTGGGGGGTGACGCCGGGACCCTGTTCTGGGGGCGGGGGTGAAGCCAGATTGGGGTGGCTCCTGTTCCTGGGGACGAAGGCTGGGGCCCCTGTGGGGGTGGGGGGAAGACGGGAGAAGGTCCCTATCCTGAGGGCAGGCCCGGGGTGGCTGTCGCAGCCTGGGGTTCAGTGGTGGCTGCGGTAAAGAGCACTTTGGGCGCGTCAGCCGCTGAATAGAAGGAGCTGAATGCATCTTCTCATTGAATCCTGCTCCCCTCCCAAACCTGGGGTTGCGTTCCCATACCACCTGCCACCGAGGCCTCAGAACCCGCCTGACTGGGCCTGCCTGCCGCCTCGCCCTGCTGCCCCAGCCTGGCCGGATCCCCGGCTGTGAAGTGGCGGCCCTCAGTCGGTTTGGAGTCACCTTCCCGTCCAGCGCTCAGCTCCATTAGTGACTGTGCACTCAATTTTTTAAAAAGTATATTTTATTGGTTTTTACAGAAAGGAAGGAAGAGGGATAGAGTTAGAAACATAGATCAGCTGCCTCCTGCCGGATGTGCCTCAACCTAGGTACATGCCCCTGACCGGAATCAAACCTGGGACCCTTCAGTCCACAGGCCGAGGCTCTATCCACTGAGCTAAACCAGTTAGGGCATGTGCACGCTCACTCTTTGTCTGCCTCTCTCTCTTTTGACTGTGCACGTCAGATCAGGGACTGCTTTGGAGTCCTGGAATAAAACGTTTGGGTAATGACTAGTATTTTATAAAAATAAAACAGAGTAAGAAAATACTAGAGTTTTGCTTTGTGAAACAGTTATTTTGCTTATACATAGTATTTAAGTACTTGCTTAAGAGGTGAATGTATTTTTAAGTACTAGGGGGAATCGTGGCAGAGAACTTACCTACTAAGCAAGGTAGGCATACTGACTCCCCTTTTCCTGAATAGTTGAGGGGGGCAGGCTCCAGCCCTTTGTAACCCTGGTCTCCTGCACCCAGCAATGCCTAGTGAGAGAACAGCAATGAGTTTGAGAAAAGGGAAACATCTTCAAAATTTATCTCCCAAATGCACCTGTATTTTCCAGAATTGCTTCTTGGCTCCTGGAAACTCACTGGCAAAGGGGCAGCCTAGCCACAGAGTCACCCAGCCCCAGTGAGAGATCAATGACATGGGCCTCCCTCAGCACAGCACTCCCTTCCCCAGGGTGCTCCTGTTCGGAGTAGGTGCTGCCCCGGTTCTCCAGAGCATCTCACATCCTCCTTCCCCCCACTTGCAGGTCCAGAACATGATTTGCCCAAGGTCAAGGATGCTCTTTCAGGCCTCTGGTGTCTGAGCCAAAGTCGCTGTGTGTGCTGGGAGCTGATTCTATCTTGGAAAAGGGAGTTGGATCCAGAGCCCCAGAACCAGGGTGGGGTGCAGTTCCTAGAGACTGGGAGCTCACAAGGCTCCTGGGTGTGGGTGCAGCCAGGTGGCTTCCTGAGGACATTAGCCACAGAGCAAATACCTAGGCAGGGCAGAGGCTTAAAATAGACATGGCACACAGGCCCCGGAACACTGGTCCTGCCATTCACCCTGTGGTGTCCTGCCCAGAATGCAGGCCGGAGCACTTGCCAAAGGTCCCAGAAGGGGAGCAATTGGGCTGGGACCTAAACTTAACCCAGAAGCCAATTGATGTGGCCTGTGTTCCAGGCGGAACACACCTACCAAACACCTTTACCTTAAATAGCTCTTCATGGTGCCCAGCCAGTCTTGAGCTAAAGGGGTGTAGAGAGATGAGGTGAGAAGCTGAAAAACCCTGGGCGGGTCAGGCTCCCTGCCTCAGTTTCTCCACTTACCAAATGGAGCTTAT
This sequence comes from Pipistrellus hanaki, assembly GCF_964339955.1. NCBI lineage: Eukaryota > Metazoa > Chordata > Mammalia > Chiroptera > Vespertilionidae > Pipistrellus > Pipistrellus hanaki. The sequence goes on along the minus strand of NC_140508.1, from coordinate 5,175,051 downwards.
AGCTCACCTGCCTGTCTCCCTGGTGGATGGGAGGACGCCAGAATACAGTGCCTGTAAAGGGGTTTGAAAGAGGCCAAGGGGCCCACACATCAGAGACTTGGTAAGCAGAGGACCACCGAGACAGCTGGCGAGGTTTTCACTGCGACTTTGGGCCACTTATTAAGTGCCTACTGTATGTAGGAGGAGAAGCAGTCCCTAATAAAAGCAGGTGCACCGTGGCCTGTGTGGCTCAGTAAAGGGTAGCAGGTTGGATTCCCAGTCAATGACATGTGCCTGGGTTTCAGATTTGCATGCGGGAGGCAACTGTTGAATGTGTCACATCGATGTCTCTCTCTCCCTCCTCTTTCCTTCCATTGTTTCTGGAAGTTGATGGAAATCATCGTTCCTTGGATGAGGATTAAAAGGGGAGAGGAAAAAAGCAGGTGTGATTGTCCTAGGTGTCATCACCAGTCTAGGAGTCACACAGCCACTATCCTGCAGCAGGTGACAACATACAACTTCAGGAAGAATGACCAGATAACCATTGTTCTCACAGGTATTGCTTAGGAGGAGAAAACAAAACAGGTGAACTGATTTAAAGAAATGTTAAAAATAGGTGGTCCAGCCCTGGCCAGTGTGGCTCAGTTGATTGGGCATTGTTCTATGCACCAAAGCTTGCTGGTTCAATTCCTGTCAGGGCACATGCCCCAGTTATGGGCTCAACCCCAGTAGGTGGTGTGCAGGAGGCAGCCAGCCTATCCATGTTCCACTCTCACATCAATGTTTTTCCTCTCTAAAAATCAATAAAATTTTTTAAAGTAATAATAGTAGGTGGCCCACAGACAAGCAGAAATCAAGGCAGTGGTCTGAATGTAGGGCTGAACCAGTGAGACAGGACCTGGCCTGTCCCCTCCTCCTCCAGGACCTGCCCAGGGAGGACAGATGTTCACCTTGGGAGCTGGAGCCAGGAATGGGAGGGAGCTGAGGGTAGCAGTGGCGGGGCGGGGAGGTCAGAGCTGGCGTTGAAGGGGTCACGAGGCAGGGAAAGGAGCTGGGAGGCCCAGAGAGCTGGTTCAGGCCCTGGCCCAAGCTGTGGCCCTGGGTACAGACAGGAAGGAGGACGGGGAATTTTCCCCAGATCCGACCTGCTCAGAATCCTGCTAAAATTGATTTCCTCCAATGCAGGCCCACAGCTTCCTGCACCTCCCACCCTCACCTCTCCCCCTTCCCTTTCTCCCTTCTCTGCTTTTCTCTCTCCACCTCCTCCCCTCATCTTTCCTACCCCCTCCACCTCCCTCTCTCTTCCTGTGCCCCCACCTGGCCTCTGGCCTAGGGCAATCGCAGCAGAGATGTGGGAGGCCAGCAGCTCAGGGGACTGCAGCCTACCCCCACCACCCCACGAGCTCCCCCACCGCCGGTCCTTGCCTCGTGATAGTTCCATAGGGAGGAAGGGAAAGCATGACATAGTCACCAAGGCCACAGTGAGAGAGAGGAAATGGAATGTGGGGCCCGAGTGACACCTGAGCACACTGCCCTGCACACTTGGGTTTTGTTTGTTTTTTAATACATATTTTTGTTGATTTCAGAGAGGAAGGGAGAGGGAAAGAGAGAAACATCAATGATGAGAGAGAATCATCGATCAGCTGCCTCCTGCACACCCCCTACTGAGGATGTGCCCACAACCTGGGCATGTGCTCTTGACCAGAATCCAACCAGAGACCCTTCAGTCCCCAGGCCAATGCTCTATCCACTGAGCAAACCCAACTAGGACAGGGCTGTTTTTATTTATCAATAAACTAGAAGCCACTCCCACTCATCCCGGCTCCACTGGGCTGCTGCAGAGGTGGGAGGTGCTCGCCAGCTGTGGCCCAGTGTTTGGTGTGTCAGTCAGCTGAGCGGCACTTTCCTGGTGGTCAGTGTGCGTCCTGAATTGAGCGTCTATCCCCTGGTGGTCAGTGCTCAACATAGCTACTGGCCGGTGGTTAGGTCTCTTAGGCATATATATATATATATATATATATATATATATACACACACACACACACACACACACACACACACACACACTAGAGGCTCAGTGCAGGAGATTCGTGCACGGAGGGGCTCCCTCAGCCCTGCCTGCACCCTCTGCAATTTGGGACCCTTACACCTTTTTCTTATCTAGCTAACCTCTTCACATTTTTAAAAATTAACTGAAATGTCACCTACTCTAGGAATCATCTTTGAACAAATGTCTTTACAATCTATATTAAGTATTTTCATAGTATACCATTCTTTTTCTTTAACAGCTACTTAGAGTGGATGCAATGTGGTTTTCATTCTTGCATCTGAATTTTTTCTTCTTGCTCTTGTAATAGTGAAGCTTATCCAATTTACGTTTTCCCTTCCAGGGCTTATATTTGGTTCAGTTTCTAGTTGGCTCCCTGCATTTTTTTTTTTTTTTTTTTTTTTTTTTTTTTAGCAATAAATTTGGGTTGTGATAGTAAGCCTCACTTATAATCAAGCCTGTAGGTCTCCCTAGCTGAATATTTCTATAATACCTGTCACTTTAGCATACCAGAAATTGTGTTCATTTATAGAAAATAACAATAAATGTCACCTGCTCATTTGATCTTCTATAAATATTTTATAGCAAGATGTGTTATTCTAGTAATTAAACTGTTATAAAACTGAGGTGTACAGAAATAATCACATTGCACAATAAAGAATAACTCAAATATCAAAGCATAGTACACTTAGGGCCTCCCTTGTCCTGTGCCTCAGGTATCATAGCATAGTGCACAGTTCACATGGAACTCAGCTTCCTTTAAAATAGTCATGAAGCAGCTACTTCCACACATATTTTTTTATTTAATTCACAGCACATACTCTTTGTACTAATTATTGGAAAATCATCCTAACAATTGCCTTTGTTCCTCTCTGTATTGTTGCCTTACATTCTGATGTTATTAATGTGCTTTTATCATCCACTCGCTCTAATAAGATTGTAAATTTTTTAAGGGCAGAGATCATGACTTGAGCTTGTGTTTCTCTGTCAGGGTGCCTAGATAAATACTCAAATGCCATCCAGTCCAAATGACTGATGAGAGAGGCCCACTGTTGCTGGGACCTCTGATTTTTTTTTAAAGGCCTCACTTGTTCTTCGCCTTTTCAGAGGGGTGAGTAGGGGCTGAGGGAATTTGAGGAAACCCAGACAGAATTCTCCTCCTAAAAGATTTTTGCTAAGCTGGCGCCCTGGACGCCGGGCATTTGTCCAATTAAAACCCGGACACACAATAACAAAGGCACTGTCTTCTACTGCTAACGCGTGGGGATCAAGCCCCAGCCTGCAGGAACTACTCCCCGCAGTCAGGACTAGGCCACTGGGTGGACTTGGGCTGGTGCTCCTAACTCTGGGGAGAGAGAGACTTCCCGTGGCTGCAGGCAAGAGGCCCCAGACTCCGTGCACACATCTGAACAGGTCCCCAGTGCAGGTTGGTCAGCAGAGTGGCTTCTTCGCCTGGGATTGTGGGGCAGTTTGGCCAGCCTCAGCCTGGCCTGTTTGCCCTGTAATGACAGGGCGGCTCGGCCTGGCCTGTTCACCCCATGATAGAGGAGAGGCTTGGCCTGGGCCCTGGGATTATGGGGCAGCTCAGCCTAAACTATTTGCCTTGTGATTGAGGGGTGGCTCAGCCTGGGCTCTTCGCCCCGGAATCTTGGGGCTGCTCGGCCTGGCCTGTTCGCCTTGTAATTGTGGGGCGGCACGACCTGAGCTCACTGCTTTTCACCAGCTACAGCTCACCAGTTTCCTATGGGCTGAGGAGAGCCAATCAGTCAAGCCCACAGCATGTGGCAGCGGCTGTGAAGTTCACAACGGCAACCCAGCACTGATTTCCGGTTGGTCAGCCTTTGGTCATGATCAGTCGTGACAAGTTGCAACCCTGGGCTTTTATTATTAGGACTAGAGGTCCAGTGCATGAAAATTCATACACTGGAGGGGGGGTTCCTCAGCCCAGCCGCCCCCTCTCACAGTCCGGGAGCCCTCAGGGGCAGGAGGGGACCCAGTGATCAGGGAAAGGTGACACCCCCATCAAACCTCTGCTGCTGCCACTGCTGGCAGCGCAAGCTTCTGCTGGCCCTGGTTACCTGAGCCTTGGGCAGCCAAGAGCAGCTGGGCAGCCACCATTCGAGGCTTGCCTGTGCCTCGGGCTGGCCCTGGGCAGCTGGAGGGCTGAGGGGACTGGGGGACTCTGTAGGCAGGTTCACGGAGCGGCCAGACCCGCCTGGGGGCAGGCCATGCCGAGCCACGTGTCTGCTACCCTGGTGGGGCTGAGGGGACTGGGCACCACCATTTTGTGCTGTAGGTGCCGCCATCTTCGAGGGCATGGCAGTAATTAGCATATTCCCTCCTTATTGGCTGTTGGCACTGCCATCTTTGTGTGTGTGTGATGGTCAGTTAGCATATTCCTTTCTTATTAGATAGGACTAAAGGTCTGGTGCATGAAATTTGTGCATGTGGGGATCCCTCAGCCTGGCCTGCACCCTTTCCAATCAAGGACCCTTCAGGGGATGTCCGACTGCGGGTTTAGGCAACTAGCAGTCAAACATCCCTGTTGTAATCCAGGACCACTGGCTCCTAACAGCTCACCTGCCTGTCTGATCACTTCCTAACTGCCCCCCTGTCAGCCTGGCTGCCCCCCAACTGCACCCCTGCCAACCTGGTCTCCCCCTAACTGGAAGGAAGTTGGACGTCTGGAAGATGTCCAGTCACCCAGTCTAATTAGCATATTACCCTTTTATTAGTATAGATACCGTGTTTCCCCGAAAATAAGACATCCTCCGAAAATAAGACCTACTTACAGGTTTCCTTCTGAGTGAAATATAAGGCATCCCCCCGAAAATAAGGCCCCCCTAGGCTAAACATGAGAGATTTGGCCCACTGATTCTGAAAGAAATGGAGTCACAAGAAATTCACCAGGAAATTCAAGAATTGGATTGTTATGATGATGTTCCAGAAGATGATGACATGATTATCATTGAATAAATGAGTAAATTATTTTTAAAAAATTTTTTAAAATATATTTTATTGATTTTTTACAGAGAGGAAGGGAGAGAGATAGAGAGCTAGAAATGTCGATGAGAGAGAAACATCGACCAGCTGCCTCTTGCACACCCCCTACCGGGGATGTGCCCACAACCAACATACATGCCCCTGACCAGAATCGAACCTGGGACCTTTCAGTCCGCAGACCGATGCTCTACCACTGAGCCAAACCGGTTTCGGTGAGTAAATTCTTGATACTGTAGGATTCACAGTTTGTCTGGTTTGTGTTGACAACTACCATACTACCATACCATATACAGGTAATAAATTTCCTTTATTTTCATTTAACAATAAATGTGTACTGTATTCTTCATGGAAAAATAAGACATCCCTGAAAATAAGACCTAGCGCATCTTTGGGAGCAAAAATTAATATAAGACACTGTCTTATTTTCAGGGAAACAGGGTAGAAGATAGTTCTGAAGATCAAATGACAATTTGGATGGTTTCATGGTGGTGTGTGCCCCAATGGAAGATTCTAGATCGTTGTGCATGAGTGGACTTCAGCAGCACAGAGAGCAGTGACAGACACACTGAAATGAAGGGCCTAATTCCTGTGTGTAGAGTCCCAGGCAGGCCAATGCAGGCAGGCTGTTAGATGTGAGGATGGTTGTCACCAGGGCCTGATGGCTGGGAGGGGTCTGGGAATGGGAGTTGGGGCTTTCTGGCTGCCTATGGGTGCTGGTTACTCAGGTGTGCACATTCCATTTGTGAAAATCCATCGTGCTGAATACTCATGACCTGAGCACTTTTATGCATGTGTGTATTAAACTTGAGGCAATACTTCACACTCTTACTAAGTGGCCACGCTGGCCAGTGTGTACTGAGCCTGCTCTTGCCAGCCCCACGCCTAACTGCTTCCCAGCCCTGAGAGGTGAGAAAACCAGCAGAGCCACCCCGGTGAGGGCCACATAGCTGGTGAGTGCCAATCAGATGCTCTGCCTCACAGCACTCAGTGGGGGGCAGAGAGCAGCAGTGACATCTGCCACAGAGGCCAGTGATCCTGAGGCTGCAGCTGGCACTGGAGGAGCAGGGAGTTGAGAGGCTGCCTCCTTGTAGTCTGTCCTCTCTCAACCCCATGCGAAGGGTGCAGGGTGGGACCTAGGGAGTTGCCAGAGGATATGAACTCCAAGGCTGGGCACTTGTTCTTGGGCCTGTGCTGGTATATGAGCGCCGGCCTGGCTGAGCTGCAGCCCCAGAGTGAAGTCCAGTGTATAAAGTGTTGGCAGAGGCCAGGGGGGAGGGTTTGGGCTTCCCAAAACCTGTCCAGTCCCATAAGTATCCCTTTTTGTTTTGGTGGTATATGCTGGCTGAGCCTGGCAGCTCCTCTGTGGGGTACAGCCCCTCTCCTCCGGTATCAGCCCAGCTATATATACTGTGACTTAACTCTGGTTACAGGCCTGGACAGGGTATGGGGACAGCTCCAGAGAGGCACCTGTTGTCTCTCCAGGGGGTCCCGGTTAGCAAGTTCAGAGGCATCATAAGAGTCAAACTGCATGCACACCAGGTCCCCACACAGGGGGCTGGGAGAATGGGGAATGCCCAGACATTGACAGTGTCAAGCTCAGCCACTGTGGCTCTTGCATCTGGATTTGAACTTGAGTTGTTCTGCTCTTCCTCGGAGATATGGGCCCCTTTGAAACTGCTAATGAAATTTGGGGCTCTCCCAGGGTTTTCAATTTTTTGTTAATTGCCCTCCACTTGTCATTGTCATCTCTAGTTCAGTGCAACTTAGTTAACAGCCCTCCAGGTCCATTATCCCTCCCTCTCGTACTTTTCAAATAGCTGAACCAGTTTAAAGCCTGATCCTGGGCCAATGAGGCCTGTTCAGTCCAATGCACTGGCCCCTCTCCAGCACCTTCTCCCAAGTCACCCGGGAAAGTGTCAGCGGCAGGGCTCCGGACAGTGGGGCAGTGTGTGCCCCCCTGCACCAGGGATGGGGCTTCCTCACCGACCAGGCACAAACCCATTCACTGCCTGCTTTCTTGGACTACCTCACTCCTTGGACTACCTCCAGTCTCCGGGAGCAGATGCTGAAGTGGAGTTGGGAAAATCAAAGATTTCTCAGCAAAGTCACACCTTGTAGAGGAGAAAAGGAGGGAGCAGGATTGGGCAGGAGGAACCATCAACTATGGTGTGCTAGCCACTGGGCAGCTCCAGAGCACACTGCCTGTTGGAGGGCACCCTGTGGGCAGAATAGCTGCCTTGCTCTGGCTGGTGTGGCTCGGTTGGGGGTTGGGTGTCATCCCTTGCACTGAAAGGTTGTTGGTTCAATTCCTGGTCAGGGCACATACCCAGATTGTAGGTTCAATCCTTAGTCGGTGCACTTGCAGGAAGCAGCCCATCAGTGTTTCTCTCTCCCTCTCTCCCTCTCTCTCTCTCTCTCTCTCTCTCTCTCTCTCTCTCTCTCTCCCTCCCTCCCTCCTTCCCTCCCTCCCTCCCTCCCTCCCTCCCTCCCTCTCTTCCTTCCTCTCTTTCTAAAATAAATTTTTGAAAAGGAAGGAAACTCTGACACTTGTTACAACATGAGTGAACTTTGAGGACATGCTCAGTGATATAAACCAGTCACAAAGGGACAAAATACTGTGTGATTCACTTATTGGAGGCACTTGAAATCATCAGATTCATAGATACAAAGAGTAGAATGGTGGTACCAGAGGCTGGGGGCTTGGAGGTTATTGTTTTTAAATATTTTATTGATTTTTTTACAGAGAGGAAGGGAGAGAGATAGAGAGTTAGAAACATCGATGAGAGAGAAACATCGATCTGTTGCTCCAGCACACCCCCCACTGGGGATGTGCCCACAACCAAGGTACATGCCCTTGACCTGAATTGAACCTGGAACCCCTCAGTCTGCAGGCTAACGCTCTATCCACTGAGCCAAACCGGTTTCGGCTGGAGGTTATTGTTTAATGGGGAGAGTATCAGTTTGAAAAGATGGAAAACCTTTGGGAATCTATTGCACAACAAAGCAAATATTCTTTTTTTTTTTTTTTAAATATATTTTATTGATTTTGTACAGAGAGGAAGTGAGAGAGATACAGAGTTAGAAACATCGATGAGAGAGAGTCATCGATCAGCTGCCTCTTGCTCACCCCCTACTGGGGATGTGCCCACAACCAAGGTAAGTGCCCTTGACTGGAATCGAACCCGGGACCCTTCAGTCCCCAAGCCGACGCTCTATCCATTGAGCCAAACCGGTTTCGGCAAAGCAAATATTCTTAAATACTGAACTGCACAGTTAAAATGGTTCTGAATCCAGCCTGTGTGGCTCAGTAGTTGAGCATCATTCCCTGCACCAAGAGGTCAACAGTTAGATACCTGGTCAGGGCACATGCCCAGGCTTTGGGCTCTTTCCCCAGTAGAGAGCATGAAGGAGGCAGCTGATAGATGATTCTCTCCTTAGAAGAGTCGGCAAACTCATTAGTCAACAGAGCCAAATACCAACAGTACAATGACTGAAATTTCTTTTTTTTTTTTTTTTTTGTAAAGAATTTTTGTGAGTTTATTTGAGTCAAACTTTCAACATATACCGGGAAGCAGAACCTCAACGGATTGAGATAATGCTCCCTAATTTTTTTTTTTTTTTTTATCCAAAATGTGTTTATTGAGCCGAAACCGGTTTGGCTCAGTGGCTAGAGCGTCGGCCTGCGGACTGAAAGGTCCCAGGTTCGATTCCAGTCAGGGGCATGTACGTTGGTTGCGGGCACATCCCCAGTAGGGGGTGTGCAAGAGGCAGCTTGTCGGTGTTTCTCTCTCATCGACGTTTCTAGCTCTCTATTTCTCTCCCTTCCTCTCTGTAAAAAATCAATAAAATATATTTAAAACAACAACAACAACAACAAAAAAACCAAAATGTGTTTATTGGGATGGTTTCCCACTCATCTTGATTTGAGGTGCTTTTAGTGCTGCTTCCTTCTGAAGGAGCATCCTTCTGTAAGCCTTGCTTTTCCTCCTGTTGGCTGACAGAGAACAGTGGAGCAACCAACACACAAAACTACCGTTTGTGCGTGGCTAAAGACGGTGATTTTATAGCATCCTGGGCATTTGACATCCATGAAGTAGGAATTGGGGCTCTGCACCAGGCGCTTCTTCTTGTGTTTCCTCTTCTCCTCTTCCGGAGAGGGATGGAGGAGATCCTTAGCGAGAGGCATATTGTCGTGGGGAGGTCGTCACCACTGGAGAGCTAAAATTTCTTTTGAGAGCCAAATTTTTTAAACTTAAACTTCTTCTAACGCCACTTCTTCAAAATAGACTCACCCAGGCCGCAGTACTTTGTGAAAGAGCCACACTCAAGGAGCCAAAGAGCCGCATGAGGCTCGAGAGCTGCAGTTTGCCCACCACAGCCTTAGATGTTTCTCTCTCCCTCTCTCTCTAAAATGAATTTAAAAAATTTTTAATGGTTCCAGTGGTAAATTTTATGTCATTTTCTTTTACCACAACTAGAAAAAAGGATGTTGCTGAAACAGATCGCTGTGCAACCCTGGCTGGGAATGCAGGAAACGGGTTCTGTCCACATGCTCCCGCTTCCTGGTGGCTTGACACAGGTCACTTGCCATCTCTGTGTGAGGAACACGCTAACCTGTCCATCCTCAGATAATGGACTGGGAGAAACAAAGTACAGCAATATGAATATTGGAGCCCAAAGATCCTGCTGCTGCTCTTCCTGCCCTGACTATTCTGTCTGGGTTCTCAGTGGAATGCCAGGGTGGATGGTATAGCCAAATGGACTCAGGCACACGTCCCAGCCCCATTGGATGCTGCGTGCTACAGAGGTTCCCTTTCTCACAGAACCACCAGACCTGTGCCCAGGTATATGGAGAGTCGAGTATTTGCCAGTGCTTGACCCACCAGTGCTGTTTATTTATTAATTAAAGGGCATTATTTTTTAAAAATATATTTTTATTGATTTCAAAAAGGAAGGGAGGAGAGAGAGATAGAAACATCAAAGATGAGAATCATTGATCGGCTGCCTCCTGCACACTTTCTACTTGGATTGAGCCCATAACCCGGGCATGTGCCCATAACCGGAATCAAATCCAGGACCCTTCAGTCCACAGGCTGACACTCTATTCACTGAGCCAAACCAACTAGGGCCCATCAGTGCAAGTCGTCAGTTCTCCCCTGGGTCTAGTGAATTCTGCCCCCTGCCTAGAGAGGCAAGAAGAATAGTTCACATTCCCCATAGACAAAGAGGGGATGGCCTGAGGGTCTGATCGTTGCAAAGCGGGAAAGAGCAAAGACAGACACCTACAGGTTTCCTTTCCCCCTGCATCCTTGTCTTGGTGCAGGGCCGGCATGCAATACATTCCTTCGGGTCAGTGTCCCATCCGAGGGGAGAGGGAACCCCCTGTGGTTGTGGCCGTCCAGGACATGAGAAGCAATCGCTCTTACGAGCCTGGACCATAAACTTAACCCATTCAACCCAGGCGTTCATATCGCCATACCCAGTTTCTGTTTTAAGTCTGCCTAAGTCTTTGACTTCAATTATCTTTATTATCTTAGAATCATTTTCTGGCCTATGGGGTGCTAGTTCCTAACTTCGTTCCTGAATCATCGTATCTGGCGATAAAGCTAAAGTCTTTTTCTCAATTAACTGGAGGGCTAGTCCTCTTAAGGGATCTGTCCTGGAGATGTCTGCTCCTAGTCCATCTACTCTTTTTTTTTTTAAGTATATTTTATTGCTTTTTTACAGAGAGGAAAGGAGAGGGATAGAGAGTTAGAAACATCGATCAGCTGCCTCTTGCACACCTCCTACTGGGGATGTGTCCGCAACCAGGCTACATGCCCTTGACCAGAATCGAACTGGGGACCTTTTCAGTTCACAGGCCGACACTTTATCCACTGAGCTAAACCTCTGCTTCTTTCTAACTACTCACAATGCAGTTCTTATACATGGAAAAACCTTATTTTAAAGTCCCAACTCTATTGTAAGTCTACACTGAGTGGCTAGATTATTATGCGTTCAAAGATCATAATAATCTGTCCACTCAGTGTAGTTCCTCAAAAGTTGATCTTTAGTAGGAAGGTCAGCAGTCCTGCCAAGTATGGGAGTCCACATAACATCTCCTAGGTGACAATCCCCATCTTTCCTTGGAGCTGTTCTAATCCTAAGGAGAGCTTTGGGAGATATTTGGTCCCGGGCAATTTGGTTTCATAATTTTTCTCTTAAGGGTCTGATTCATTCTTTCCATCTTTCCTGAGGAAGGGGTGCCAGGGAGTGTGATGGCCCCAAATGACGTCTAACCCTTCCGTTATTCCCTGCAACACCTTTGAGCTGAAGTGACTCCCGTTGTTTGAGTCAACATTTTCCATCAGACGGAACGTAGGTACGATCTGCTCTAAGACTACTGTGATGACTCTCCTTGCTGTGGCAGTTGAGGGGGAAGGCCTCCACCCAGCCAGAGACGGGACCCGCTATTGCCATAGGTATCTTTGTCATTCCACCCTAGCAGCTCTGTGAAGTCTACCTGATTGCTCTGAAATGGTCTCAACCTGGGTGGTCTCCCCCTTTCAACTGTCTCCTTACCACTTTTTCATTTATTCTTTGGCAAGTCACACATCCCCCTCATACCTTTTAGCAATAGTATAGACACCCACACAGCCATAATTCTCTTTAAAAAAATATATATTTTACTGATTTTTTTACAGAGAGGACGGGAGAGAGAGATAGTTAGAAACACTGATGAGAGAGAAACATTGATCAGCTGCCTCTTGCACACCCCTTACTGGGGATGAGCCTGCAACCAAGGTACATGTGCTTGACTGGAATTGAACCTGGGACCTTTCAGTCCGCAGGCCGACGCTCTAGCCACTGAGCCAAACCGGTTTTGGCCACAGCCATAATTCTTAATTACAGTGTAACTCACACATGGGTTGGCGACCTCAGTGACTCCCTCTATGCAGTATGAACATCAGGTCCCTCATCATGAGCTTGCTTTTCATTTCTCTCCCATCAGGGAGCACTCATCTTCATCTCCTATTTTAGTTGCTCCTATTTTATCTAATTCCTTTCCTTCCTCTTTAGTAAATCAGGGCCTTACTGTTACCGTTGGAGTTGGAACACGGGATCAGGTTAAAGAGTCCTATTTTTTCCTCCAGAGAGGCTTATTTGGCAGCCTCATCTGCGAGTCTGTTACTTACAGCCTTCCCTTCTGGCTGAAACCAGTTTGGCTCAGTGGTAGAGCGTCGGTCTGCGGACTGAAAGGTCCCAGGTTCGATTCTGGTCAGGAGCATATACGTTGGTTGCGGGCACATCCCCAGTAGGGGGTGTGCAAGAAGCAGCTGGTCGATGTTTCTCTCTCATCGACGTTTCTAGCTCTCTCTCTCCCTCCTCCCTCCCTCTCTGTAAAAAATAAAAAATAAAAAATTAAAAAAAAAGAACTTCCCTTCTGGTTTCCATTTACAACAGCTATTTCTGTCAGGTGTAAAGACTTGCTTGACTATAACTCCATGGACCAATTATTATTCCTGGCTGTTGATTCCCTGTTCTCCCAAATTTATCCAAAAGTATGCACTACTGATACAGAGTCACAAACCCAAACAGACAGCCAAAATGAGGAGACAAAGAAACAACCCCCAAATGAAAGAACAAGAGAATTCTCCAGAAGAGATGAATGAAGAAGAGGTAAAAAATTTATCTGAAACAGAGTTCACAGTAATGATGGTAAAGATAGTCAACAGCATAAAAAAATATATAGTAACTATGAAAAAAGAATTGTTGGAAATAAAGAATGACATAACACAAATAACACCTTGGAAGGACTACATAGCAGAATAGGGAAAGGTGAAGATCAAGTCAGTGAATTACAAGACAGGGTTGAAAAAAAAATCACTCAATCAGAGAACTGAAAAGAAAAAAAACAATTAACAAACATGAGGCCAGCTTAAGGGAGCTGTGGGACAATGTGAAACATAACAATATTAGAATAGCAGGTGTGCCAGAAAATCCAGAAAAGGAGAAAGGGACAGAGAACATGTTTGAAGAAATAATTACAGAAAACTTTCCTAACCTGGTAAAGGAAAAAGTCACACAAGCACAGGAGGCACAGAGAACCCGAGCAAGAAGAACCTAAACAGGCCCACACCCAGACACATCATAATTAAAATGCCAAAAATTATTATTTTTTATGTTTTAATCCTCATCCAAGGATATTTTTCTATTGAGTTTTAGAGAGAGTGAAGGAGAGAGGGAAAGTCAGAGAGAAATATTGATGTAAGAGAAATACATCAATTGGTTGCCTCCTGCACAAGCCCTGACCAGGCCTGGGCTGGGGAAAAGCCTGCAACCAAGGTATGTGCCCTTGACCAAAATCAAACCTAGTGTCCCTTTGGTAAACAGGCTGACACTCTCTCCACTGAGCCAAACTGACTAAGGCTAAAATGCCAAAAATTAAAGACAAAGAGAATCTTAAAGGCAGCAAGAGAAAAGCAAACTGTTACCTACAAAGGAGTTCCCACAAGGCTGACACCTGATTTCTCATTAGAAACTCTACAGGCCAGAAGGAAATGGCATGAAGTACTCAAGGTAATGAACAGCAAGGATCTGAAACCATGATTACTATATCCAGCAAGGCTATCACTCAAAATAGATGGTGAAATAAAGAGCTTCCTAGATAAAAAAAAAAAAAAGGCTAAAGGTGTACATTACCACCAAGCCAGCATTACAAGAAATGCTAAAGGGACTGCTGTAATGAGAAGAAGAAATGGAGAGAGACACCTAGACATACAGAATTAAAATGGCAATAAATAAGTACCTATCAATAATAATAAAAGTGTAATATGCTAATTAAACCAGGTGTCCTTCTGGATGACCTTCTGGATGAAGCCAGGGCTGCAAGGGAAGCCTGGGTCCTGGGTGCCAGAGGGAAGCCAGTGCTGGCAGCCAGGGGAAGGAAGGTCTACTCTTGAATGAATTTCGTGCATCAGGCCTTGAGTCAATAATGACCCTAAACGTAAATGGATTAAATGCTCCAATCAAAAGACATAGGGTTTTTGAATGGATACAAAACATGACCCAACTATTTGCTGTCTACAAGAGGCCCACCTCAGAACAAAAGAAACGCAGAAGATGAGAATAAAGAATAGAAAACAATTTTCCATGCAAATGAAAAAGAAAAAGAAAACTGGAATAGCAATGCTCATATCCAACAAAATAGACTTCAAAATAAAAGCCATCACAAGAGACAACAAAAATCACTACATAATACTAAAGGGATAGATCAAAAAAGAGGACGTAACCCTGGTAAACATATATGTGTCCAATATAGGATCACCCAAATATATAAAAAATACTTCTAGAGGACTTTAAGGCAGAGATCAACAATGATACAGTCATAGTATGGGATTTTAACACCCCACTGACTTTACTGGATAGATTTTCCAGACAAAAACTTAATAAGGAAACAGTGACTCTAATGGACATACTGGGTCAGATGGATTTACTATTAATTGACATTTATAGAATACTAAAGGCCCAATGCACAGATTTGTGCACTCGTGAGGTCCCTTGGCCTGGCCTGCAGGGATCAGGTTGAAAGCAGCAGTCAGACATCCCATGAAGGGTCCCCAATTGAGAGAAGGCACAGGCCAGGCTGAGGACCCCACCAGTGCACAGGGCCTCCAGTTTGCATATAAGATCTTTGGTTAATCTCTTCCTGCTCTCCCCCTCCCCCTTTCCCTTTGAGATTCATCAGTCTGTCCCATATTTCCATGCCTGTGGTATCCACTCCTGCGTTGAGCATCTGCCCCCTGGTGGTCAGTGTGTATCATAGCTACACCAGTCACTTAGGCTTTTATATATTATATATAGACTAGAGGTCCAGTGCATGAATTTGTGCACAGGTGGGGTCTAGCTGGCCCTCCCCAATCAAGGCCAATTGGGTAGAGCTGGCCCAGGGAAGGGGCCATGGGAAGTTGGCTGGTTGGCCCCACCCCTGATCAGGATGGGAGGCAGATTGGGTGCCCAGCCACCTGAGGGAGGGGCTGCAGGCAGTTGGCTGTCTGGGGGGAGGGGCTGCAGAGGTTGGTGAGCCAGCCCCGCCCCAAATCAGGGTAGGGGGGGCGGTTGGGGGCAGGGCTGGCCATGGGGAGGGGCCACGGGTGGTAGGCCAGCTGGCCCTGTCCTCTGGTCAAACTCCAGTTGAACTCCAGGTCAAACTCTCAGTTGAGGGGAAAATGTGCATATTAGCCTTTTATTATATAGGATATCACCCCAACACAGCAGTATATACATTCTTCTCAAGTGCACATAGATCATTCACAAAGATAGACCACATGTTAGGACACAAAACAAATCTCTACAAGTTTAAGAAGACTGAAATCATATCAAGCATCTTCTCAGATCACAGTGGAATGAAATTAGAAATAAACTACAGTAAAAACACCCCAAAACATACAAACACATGGAGGCTAAATAACATATTATTAAACAATGAATGAGTTACCAACAAGATCAAGAAAGAAATAAAAAACTTTCTGAAAACAAATGAAAATGAACATTCAACAACCAAAAATCTCTGGGACACAGCAAAAGCAGTCCTGAGTGGAAAGTTCTTAGCACTACAGGCATACCACACACAAAACAACAGCAAAAAAAACAAAAACAAACAAACAAACAAACAAAAAAAACCCAGAAAAAAACAGCAATAAACTATTTAACCCTACAACTTAACTAGAAGAAGAACAAAAAACGCCCAGAGTAAATAGAGGGAAGGAAATAATGAAGATTAATGAAGAAATAAATGACATAGAGAATAAAAAAACAAAAAACAAAAAACAAAAAAAACAAAACAAAAAAGAACAAAATCAAGAGCTGGTTGAAAGTATAAACAAAATTAAATTGATGAATCATTAGCCAGGCTCATCAAGAACAAAGAGAGCCAAAACTGGTTTGGCTCAGTAGATAGAGCGTTGGCCTGCGGACTGAAAGGTCCCAGGTTTGATTCCGGTCTAGGGCATGTACCTTGGTTTGGGCACATCCCCAGCAGGGGGTGTGCAGGAGCAACAGATCGATGTTTCTTTCTCATGGATGTTTCTAACTCTCTATCCCTCTCTCTTCCTCTCTGTAAAAAATCAATTAAAAAGAAAAAAAGAAAAGAAAAAGAAACAAAGAGAGCCAAAACCGGTTTGGCTCAGTGAATAGAACGTCAGCCTGCGGACTGAAAGGTCCCAGGTTCGATTCCAGTCAAGGGCATGTACCTTGATTGTGGGCAAGTCCCCAGCAGGGGGTGTGCAGGAGGCAGCTGATAAATGTTTCTCTCTCATCGATGTTTCTAGCTCTCTATCCCTCTCCCTTCCTCTCTGTAAAAAATCAATATAATATAAATCAATAAAATAAACAAAGAGAGAGGACCCAAATAAATAGAATCTGAAATGAAGGCGAAGTAACCACTGACACCACAGAAATACAAAGGATTGCAAGAAAATATCATGAACAACTCTATGCCAACAAATGGACAATGTGGATGAAATGGACAAATTCGTAGAAAAATACAATCTCCCAAAACTGAATCAGGAGGAATCAGAAGACCTGAATAGCCAAAACTGGTTTGGCTCAGTGGATAGAGTGTCGGACTGTGGACTCAAGGTTCGATTCCAGTCAAGGGCATGCGTTTTGGTTGTGGGCACATCCTAAGTGGGGGGTGTGCGGGAGGCAGCTGATCGATGTTTCTCTCTCATCAATGTTTCTGACTCTATTCTTCTCCATTCCTCTCTGAAAAAAAAAATCAATAAAGTATATTAAAAAATTGATACCTTAATCAATTAAAATAAGTAAATAAATAAATCCAGCAAAAAAAAAAATCTGAATAGACCAATAACAGCTGATGATATAGAAACAGTAATAAAAAAATCTTCCAGCAAACAAAAGCCCAGATCCAATGGCTTCACAGGGGAGTTTTACCAAACATTCAAAAAAGGAACTAACACCTCTACTCCTCAAACTATTTCAGAAAATCCAAGACGTAGGAGCACTTCCAAACTCTTTCTATGGGGCCAGCATTATCCTAATTCAAGACACTAGATAAACACACTACAAATAAAGGGAATTACAGGCCATATCTCTGATAAACATAGATGCTAAAATCTTCAATAAAATATTAGCAACTTGGATCCAGCAATATATTAAAAAGATCATACATCATGACCAAGTGGGATTTATTCCAGGGATGCAAAGCAGGTACAATATTCACAAATCATTAAATGTGATATATCCTTAGACAGTTTGGTTCAGTGGATAGAGCCTCAGCTTTTGGATTGAAGGGTCCCAGGCTCGATTCCAGTCAAGGGCACATTCCTGGGTTGCAGGGTCGATCCCTGGTGTGGGCGTACAGGAGGCAGTCTGTCAATGATTCTCTCTCATCATTGATCTCTCTCTCTCTCTCCCTTCCTCTCTGAAATCAATAAAAATAAAAACAAATAAATAAATGTGATACATAACAAACAAATTGAAAAAAAATCACATAATCATATCAATAGACACAGAAAAAGCATTTAACAAAATCCAACACCCATTTTTGGTAAAAACTCTCAGCAAAGTAGAAATAGAGGGAACATATCTCAACATTATAATTGTCATATGTGACAAACCTATAGCCAACGTTATACCTAATGGGCAAAAGCTAAAACAATTTTCCCTAAAAACAGGAACAAGACAGGGATGTCTGCTTTCACCATTGTTATTCAACATAGTACTGGAAGGCCTAGCCACAGCAAGAAGAAGAAATAAAAGGCATCCAAATTTGGAGGAAGTAAAACTCTCATTATTCACAGATGACATAATATTGTACATAAAAAACCTTAAAGACTCCACCAAAAACTACTAGATTTAATAAATGAATTTAGCAATGGAGCAGGATACAAAATCAGCACCCCAAAATTGATGGCTTTTTTATACACCAATAATGAATTATCAGAAAGAGAAACTAAACAAGCAATCCCATTTACCATTGCAACAAAAAAAATTAAGATACTTAGGAATAAACTTAACCAAGGAGGCAAAAGACCTGTACTAAGAAAACTACAGGACATTGAAAAAAAAGATAAACAAGTGGAAGAATATAATGTGTTCATGGATTGGTAAAATCAACATCATTAAAATGCCTACCTAAAGCAATCTACAGATCAATGCAATCCTTATTAAAATACCAATGGCATTATTTCACAGAACTAGAAAAAATACTCCAAAAATTTATGTGGAATTTTAAAAGACTCCAAATAGTTGCAGCAATCTTGAGAAAGAAAAACAAAGTTGGAGGAATCACAATACCAGATTTCAAGTTATACTACAAAGCCACTGTAATCAAAACAGCCTGGGACTGGCACAAGAACAGGCATATAGATCAATGGAACAGAACAGAAAACCCAGAAATCGACCCAAGCCATTACACTCAATTAATATTTGACAAAGGAGGCAAAAGCATACAATGGAGTCAGCAAGTCTCTTCAATAAATGGTGTTGGGAAAATTGGACAGATACAAGCAAAAATGTGAAACTAGACCACCAACTTACACAATACACAAAAATAAACTCAAAATGGATGAACTACTTAAATGTAAATCTTGAAACCATAAAAATCCTAGAAGAAACCATAGGCAACAAAATCTCAGATGTCTCTCATAGCAATATGTTTACAGATATATTTCCTAAGGCAAAGAAAACTAAGATGATAAACAAATGGGACTATATCAAAATAAAAAGCTTCTGCACAGCAAAAGAAACCATCAACAAAATAAAAAGAGAACCCACTGTTTGAGAGAACATATTTGGTAATGATATATCTGATAAAGGGTTACTATCCAGAATATATAAGAAACTCATACAACTTAAAAGAAGAGAGACAAACAATCCAATTAAAAAATGGGCAAAGGGAGAGAGAAACCAAGATGGTGGCATAGGTAAACACCTATACTGCTGCCTCGCACAACAATTTTATGGACCTTGAGAGCTTGTTTGGAGGTTCTAGCAGGGAAGCGCAGCTACTCGTATACCCTTGACCGAAGACCAGTCCTCTCCTCTTGGGGGAAAGTTGTCCTCTTCGACCGAGCGCGCAGTTTCGGGAGGGACGCACATGGATCGGTGAGGGAGGAGGGGGACACCCGCCAAGCCAGCCAGATCAGCCGAATCAACCCTGGCGATCAATGGGGTGACAGATGTCGCAGCCAGATCGCCCTCACATCCTCGCACAACAATTTTAAAACTGCAACTGGAAGAGGATCCAAGATGGCTGCTCGGGTATACACCTAGCCGCAGCAGCTCACAACAATTTCAAAGGAATACAACTAAAATGTAGAGTGGACATTGCCCAGAGCTACAGGTAGTCGACTGACTGAAAACTCTACAATAGGAAGGAGGGAGAAAACCAGAAGGAAAATCAGAGGAGCTGAAAAAAAGCCTAAGGTACGGAGACATGCTGCGCGCTCGCACGCACGCGCGCGCGGAGAGGTCGCAGCCGGAGAGGAGGAGAGGGCTGGGTGCTGCCTGGCTTTCCCTAGCAGGAAGGAAATAGAACCCCCAGCCTGGGCTGAACCCCCGAACTGGCAGCGCTGAGCCCCAAGTTATGTGCCAGACCCTGGGGACCCAGGCTCCGGCAGGGAGAGACAATCCCGGGGGACGGCGAAATGCGGGGCCCCCGGAGTCGCACGCACATGGCGCACAGAGGACTGAATGTTGACTCTGATGCTGGATTACCCTAGCCGGAAGAAACAAAGCCTCCAGCGGCAGCTCTGAGCCTCAGTCCAGACCTCCCCGAACTCCAGGTCTGGGCCAGTCCCTGGGGACCCAGGCTCGGGCAGGGGGAGACGGGGCTGTGAGGTGGAGTCCTGGGAGCGCGGCGAAAGGCCGAGCCCCCGGAGTCGCGCACACTGTGCGCAGAGGACAGTCTGTTGACTCTGATCCTGGACTCCCCTAGTGGGAGGGAGAAAGAAAGCTCCAGACTGGAGGAACGCCACGAGGAGCAGGAGCCCCTGCCGGACACCGGCCAGCTGGGCGCCAGCAAGGAGCCGGGCGACGGGGCCCCCAGTGGGGGGGGTGCCCCTGAGCCTTCGACTGCTGAGCGCTGGCAACGGAGCCAAGGACTGGGGCTGCTTCCTGGGCGGCGCCGACCCCGGCAACAGGCTGGAGCAGCGCGGGAGCCCGCGGAGAACAAAGGGGTGCCACAGGCCAACCTGCTGAGCTCCCAGGACAAGGAGGAAGAAACCAAAGAAGTTCTCAATGTGAAGAAATCAAGTGAGAACAAATGATAGTAAAATTACTTAAGAAAGAATACAAAGAAGATCTTGAAAAATCAAAGACTAAGTCAGAACTCAACGCACCAGCCAACATTGCAACATAAATGCGTTTTGTTGTTTTTTTAAAAAAAAAGAAAAAAGAGAAAAAAGGGACAGAATGTTGGAACAGCGGCGACCAGGCCTAGAGTGGCCAGGCACAAGGCAGTGGCAGCTGGGCCCGGAGCAGCAGTGGCCAGGCCCCAGAACAGCAGCAGCCAGAACAAGAGCATCAACGGCCAGCACTGGAGCAGCCAGACCTGGGGCAGTGGCAGCCAGGCCTGAGGCAGAGGCGGCCAAGCCCAGGGTGGCCAGTCCAGGAACACCCAGACACGGAGTGGCTGGGCCCGGAGAAGCCCGGCCCAGAGCAGCCGGGTTGGGAGCAGCCAGGCCCAGAACAGCAGTAGACAACCACGAAGAATCCAGGCTGGGAGCGGCCAGGCTCGGAGCAGCCGGGTCGGGTGCGGCCAGGCCCGGAGCAGCGGCGGCCAGGCTGGGAGCGGCTAGGCCCGGAGCAGATGGGTCTGGTGTGGCCAGGCCTGGAGCAGCGGCTGCCAGGCTGGGAGCGGCCAGGCCCGGAGCAGCAGCTGCCAGGCTGGGAGCGGCCAGGCCCGGAGCAGCCGGGTCTGGTGCGGCCAGGCCCGGAGCAGTGGCTGCCAGGCTGGGAGCGGCCAGGCCCGGAGCAGCCGGGTCTGGTGCGGCCAGGCCCGGAGCAGCGGCTGCCAGGCTGGGAGCGGCCAGGCCCGGAGCAGCAGCTGCCAGGCTGGGAGCGGCCAGGCCCGGAGCAGCCGGGTCTGGTGCGGCCAGGCCAGGAGCAGCGGCTGCCAGGCTGGGAGCGGCCAGGCCCGGAGCAGCCGGGTCTGGTGCGGCCAGGCCAGGAGCAGTGGCTGCCAGGCTGGGAGCGGCCAGGCCCGGAGCAGCCGGGTCTGGTGCGGCCAGGCCCGGAGCAGTGGCTGCCAGGCTGGGAGCGGCCAGGCCTGGAGCAGCCGGGTCTTGTGCGGCCAGGCCCGGAGCAGTGGCTGCCAGGCTGGGAGTGGCCAGGCCTGGAGAAGCGGCTGCCAGGCTGGGAGCGGCCAGGCCCGGAGCAGCCGGGTCTGGTGCGGCCAGGCCTGGAGCAGCGGCTGCCAGGCTGGGAGCGGCCAGGCCCGGAGCAGCCGGGTCTGGTGCGGCCAGGCCAGGAGCAGCGGCTGCCAGGCTGGGAGCAGCCAGGCCCGGAGCAGCAGCAGCCAGGCTGGGAGTGGCCAGGCCCGGAGCAGCCGGGTCTGGTGCGGCCAGGCCCGGAGCAGCGACTGCCAGGCTGGGAGCGGCCAGGCCCGGAGCAGCCGGGTCTTGTGCGGCCAGGCCCGGAGCAGCAGCTGCCAGGCTGGGAGCGGCCAGGCCCGGAGCAGCCGGGTCTGGTGCGGCCAGGCCCGGAGCAGCGGCTGCCAGGCTGGGAGCGGCCAGGCCCGGAGCAGCCGGGTCTGGTGCGGCCAGGCCAGGAGCAGCGGCTGCCAGGCTGGGAGCGGCCAGGCCCGGAGCAGCCGGGTCTGGTGCGGCCAGGCCAGGAGCAATGGCTGCCAGGCTGGGAGCAGCCAGGCCCGGAGCAGCGGCTGTCAGGCTGGGAGCGGCCAGGCCCGGAGCGGCCGGGACCGGAGCAACCGGTCCCAGAGCAGCCGGGTCGGGTGCGGCCAGGCCTGTAGCAGCAACAGCCAAATCCAGAGCAACTAGGTCGGGAGCGGCAGTGACCAGACCCGGAGCAGCTGGTTGTGGAGCGAACCAGAGCAACAGAGGCCAGGCCCGGAGCAGCCAGGCCCGAAACAGCTCGCTCCTCGCCTGTACCTGCCCACGGCTGCCTCTCAGACATGGCTGGAAACTTTTGCGGGAACTTGAGGGTCTGCTGAATCAAGTGATGAAGGCTTAGATCTGGATGTGTTGAGTTAGTATAGCGCTGGGGTGTTGATCTGTAAGTGCCTTGGGTGGGGCCTGGATGAGGCTGGTTGACCTATTTGGAAATGTCTTTTGTGTGAAGTGTATCAATGGGCATGTGGAGGTATTATTGATATGAGATAATGCTAAGTAACAGATTTACTATCTGAAAAGGGATTTACTATCGGGGAAAGGGAGGGAGGAAGAGACTGAACATAAACTGTGCACCTATGGATGAGGACAATGGGGGATGGGGAGGGGGCGGAGGGTGGGGTGGGAACCTGGTGGAGGGGGGAAGAAATGAGGAACCTTTGTAATAATATGAACAATAAAGATTGATTTGAAAAAAAAAAAATAAAATAAAAAAAAAAAAAATAAAACTGCAACTGGAAGATAGAGTGGATATCATCCAGAACCACTGGAAAGCTGGCTGAGTGGAAATTCTACAACTAGAAGGAAAGATAAAAGGACACTCAGACTCAGAGGAGCTGTGGAGGACAGAGGTGTGGAGACTTGTGTGTGTGGAAAGGGTGGGCGACTGAATACACGCTGGCTTACTCGCAGCACGGAGAGGACGGATAGCAAGAGCTAGCTTTCCCATTTGGGAGGGAAACAAAACCTCCCAACTGCACAGAACTCCAGTTCCAGTATCCAGACTCATTCAGGGAGAAACTGGACTGTCTGGCAGTGGGCGAAACTCAAGAGCAGCCTTCTCTCAGAGGTTTGTGCAGCCACTGATGCAGGACACTGAGACACAGGAGCCTCTTAGGGCAGGGCTGATGGGAAACCAAGGCTGTCTGCTCCATCCTGAGACTCTGCCCCATCCAAGCTGAGCACAGAAGCTCTCCCAGGCCAATTGGCTGTGATTCTCACAGCCAATTGGCCTGGAGTTCAACTCCCTGCAGTGATATTAACAACAATCTAGGCTTAACTACAACAAGACTGCACACACAGCCCACAAAGGGGTGCACGGAGAGTGACCACCTCAGGTAACTGGGAAGGCGGAGCCACTGGGCCCTGCTAGGACACAGAGCACACAAAGCCACTCCATCAACTCAGGGAAGCAGCTAAAATACAGAGACAAAGAGGCAGGTCACAGGTGGAGGAAATGGAGGAAAGTAAATGACTGGATATAGAGTTCAAAACTACGGTTATAAGGTTTTCCAAGAATTTCCTAGAAAAGGCCAATAAATTTAATGAGACCCTTGAAGATATGAAAAAGGACCAACTAGAAATTAAGCATACACTGACTAAAATAAAAAATATTATACAGAGACCTAAAAGCAGACTAGAGGGTTGCAAGAATCAAGTAAAAGATTTGTAACACAAAGAAGCAAAAAACACTCAAAGAAAAAAGGAAAAAGAAAAGAAAAAAGAAAAAAAGAATCCAAAAATTGAAGATAGTGTAAGCAGCTTCTCTGTGACAACTTCAAGCATCCCAACATCAGAATTATGGGGGTCCCAGAAGAAGAGAGAGAGAGAGGTTGAAAACCTATTTGAAGAAATAGTGACTGAAAACTTCCCCCACCAGGTAAAAGAAATAGACTTATAAGTCCAGGAAGTGCACAGAATCCCAAACAAAAGAAATCAAAAAAGGACCACACCAAGATACATCATAATTAAAATGCCAAGAGCAAAAGACAAAGAGAGAATCTTAAAAGCAGCAAGAGAAAAACAGTTATCTACAAGGGAGCACCCATACGATTGTCAGCTGATTTCTCAACAGAAACTATGCAGGTCAGATGGGATGGAAAGAAATATACAAAGTGATGAATAGCAAGAAACTACAACCAAGATTACTCTACCCAACAAAGCTATCATTCAGAATTGAAGGGCAGATAAAGAGCTTTACAGATCAGAAAAAGCTAAAGGAGTACATCACCACCAAACCAGTATTATATGAAATGCTGAAAGGTATTCTTTAAGAAGAGGAAGAATAAGAAAAAGATAAAGATACAAATTATGAACAACAAATACGTATCCATCAACAAGTGAATCTAAAAATCAAGGGAATAAAAAATCTGATGATCAGTATTAACTGGTAAATATAATAGAATCAGGGGCATAGAAAGGGAGTTGACTGACAATTCTTGGGGGTAAAAGGGAGTGGGAAGAGACTGGACAAAAAGTGTACACCTATGGATGAGGACAGTGGGAGGGAGGTAAGGAGAGAGGGTGGGTAAAAACCTGGTGGAGGGGAGCTATGGGGGGATAAAAGAGGAACAATTGTAATAATCTGAACAATAAAGATTTATTAAATTAAAAAAAAGGGCTAAGGACCTACTTAGACACTTCTCCAAAGAGTACATTCAAATGGCCAAGAGATATATGAAAAAGTGCTCAAAGTCACTGATCATCAGAGAGATGCAAATCAAAAGGAGAATGAGGTATCATCTCACACCTGTCAGAATGGCTACCATAACAAATCAACAAATGATAAGTGCTAGCGAGGATGTGGAGAAAAGGGAACCCTAGCACACTACTGGTGGGAATGCAGACTGGTGCAGCCACTGTGGAAAATAGTATGGAGTCTCCTCAAAAAATTAAATATGGGAGAAACCAAGATGGCGGCATAGGGTAGACACCCGAATGCAGCCTACCACAACAAATTTGAATTTAGAACTGAAAAACAGGGGAAATATCACCCTGAAGTGCTGGATGGCTGGCTGAGAGGAGGCTCTACCATCTGGGAAGGAGAAAGAAGGCACTCTGAACCTCAGGAACTGTGAAGGTGTGGTGAACTGTTGGCGTGAAAAGGCGGCCTCAGACTTTGCTGCTGGCTTGCTTGCGGAGCTCAGAGAGGGCGGGCCGGGCTGAGTTCGCTACTGGCATACTCCCGGTGCACGAAGAGGGCGGACAGCTAATGCGCGGCTGGCTTTCTTGTTCGGGAGGAAAGCAGAACCACCCTATTCCACTGATAGATGGCCCCAGACAGGGAGAGGCCGGACTGTCAGGCAGTGGGCAGAGATCTCTCGGAGGTATGTGAAGCCAGAGGGATAAAGAGCTAGAAACATTGATGAGAGAGAAACATCGACCAGCTGCCTCCTGCACACACCCCCCCCCCCCCCCACTGAGGATGTGCCCTCAACCATGGTACATGCCCTTGACCGGAATTGAACCCGGGACCCTTCAGTCCACAGGTCGACGCTCTATCCACTGAGCCAAACCGGTCTCAGCAGGCCTAGCATTCTTGTTTCCCATCTTTGGCAGGTCCTTTGTGACTACCCTCTGTGCTCAACCCCCTACTGGAGATTTCTTGCACACCCTGAGATTCTCTTCGTCCATCTCCCACCGTTTCCCTCGCAGGGGAACGAAACCGTGAATTGGGATTCCACACTCATTTCATGTCCAGGACATGTCTCTGTCTCTGAAAATACCCAACCACCAAGGCAGTCCAATTTTCCTACCTTGGCCGGTGCATGAGGTTGCCTAGTTGCCACGGTGCCTTCTTTCTCTTCCCTGTGTTGGTCTTGACAACTTCTGGAAAACAGTCTTGGGCTTGTCTGTGGCTTCCATGGGGGATGGGACATCCATGCAGAGCCTGCCCCCTGAAATCAGGTGGGATGCATCTCCTCCTCGACAAGGGCCATGCTCTGCATGGGCACAGAGCTCTTGACGAGCCCCCAAACTTGTGAGGAACACGCTAGCCTGTCCAAACTCAGATAACAGACTAGGAGACACAAAGTACAGCAATAACAAAAGTTTAATGGTGGTCTTGCTTGCTTGGCTGTTTGGTAGGCAGGCACACCAGGGGTGGTTACAACTAGCAATTTATCTCTAGTGCTCAAGTCCCTCCCCGGGTTCCTCATTGGCTGAGTAGTATGGAATGCACAATCTTCCCAGACATCGCTCAAGTTTCATTATCACCTATTGGGCTATTTTAAAAGTGAGCTGTGGGCTTTTGTCTCCACCTCCCTTTGTCTCTGTGATGCAGGGGTCTTCAAACTACGGCCCGCGGGCCACATGCGGCCCGCAGAGAAGTCTGATCCGGCCCGCCAGGTTTTTTGGGCAGTGAGCGCAGCCGAGGTGTAACAGTAGGAATTAGAAGTTCATATAGTCCGGCCCTCCAGCTCTCTGAGGGACCGTGATCTGGCCCCCACTTTTAAAAGTTTGAGGACCCCTGCTGGGAGGCCTTCCTGGGTGTATGCCTTCTGACAGTATACAGTCTTTACCTACTTCCTCATGTCATCCTGAGCCATCCTCCCTGCTGGCGAGCTCTTTCTAAAATTCTGTTTGCCCAGGGGCTGCCCAGGTACATGTAATTTGTCATTCCGGTTAAATGCCTTGCCTTGCCTTGAAAATGGACCACCTCTGACTCTATTTCTAACACCTGGGCTCAGGTTGCCTTCTCTTACAGAGTGAGGTGTTTGTTCGAGGCTTTGCAGCTCTGAGAGCTGGTGTGCACAGTGAGCCTGACACAGTCCTTCATCAGCTTTCCCTCAAGTGTGACACCTGCAAAAACTACACACATCAACCCATTCTGTGAAGCGAACACAATCATTCTCTGTGTGGACGGGCCATTTATTTTCCCATTCACTGCAGGCAGACTTTGGGCTGTGCAGATAGACTTTAAGGTGGTCACGAGCAGGGCTGCTCTAGTCACCCAGCCCTCTCCTTGGTGCACAGCGAAGATGCTTTGGTGGGTGCCACGGGGACAATACTGGGCCAGGCTGAGCAGTGACTCAGCTCTAGTATAAATCTCCGTTTTCCAAGGTGGTTGGAACCCACTCCCACTCCCACCTTGTCAGCAGGCACTGTACTCTCTTTCTCACCAGCCAGGTAGTCTGAGCACCTGGCATGTGCCTTGGCCTGAAATTGAACTGGTGACCTTTTGGTGCACAGGATGACACTCTAACTAACTGAGCAATCTGGCCTGGGCACCAGCCATTTTTTTTTTAATACTTCTCCCTGCTCCATTCTTTCCCTTCTCTATTTTTGTGATCTCAATTGCACAGATGTAGATATTTTTATATTGTCCAAGATATCCCTCAGGCTCTTTAATCTACTCCCCACTATCTTTTTCAGTTGGAATAAATTCTATTAATAATTTTCCAGTTCACTGAGTTCTCCTCTGCCCTTGTACTCTTCTGTTAGGCCATCCAGTCATTAACTTTAATTTATGATATTCTAATGTTTAGTTATAGAATTTCCACTTTTTAGAGATAATTTCTAGTTCACTGTTGTGACTTAAAAAATATAATTTTACTTGTTAAAGGTACATTTTCTCTTACATGAGTGACTAATCTATCTAACAAAAGAGAAACATGCAAATTGACCATACCTCCATGATGCCCACAAGCCACACCCACCAGCCAATCAGGAGTGAGTATGCAAATTAATCCAACAAAGATGGTGGGGGGCCAAGGAGCTGGAGCCAGCTGGAGGCTTGGGTTGGCCCTGGCAATGGAGGAAGCCAAGCTTCCCTCCTGCCCTGGCTGGCCCTGGCCTCAGCTCAAGGCTACAAAGTTTCAATTATAGAAGATAAATAAATCCCAGATACCAGGGCTTCTGCTTGAGTCGCCAGGGGGCAGGGCTGGCCTACAAACCACCACAGGCCTCTCGCCCAGACCGCTCCTTGCCCCAAGGGAACCCCCCTGCTCTGGGACACCCTTCAGGGCAAACCAGCCAGCCCCACCCATGCACCAGGCCTCTTTCCTAGATAATAAAAGAGTAATATGCAGATTGACCATCACTCCCACATACAAGATGGCTGCCCCCATGTGGTCAAAGATGACTGCCTCATGTGGACAAAAGATGACCACTCAAGGTGGCCAGCAGGGGAGGGCAATTGGGAGGGACCAGGCCTGCAAGGGAGGGCAGTTGGACATCCCTCGAGAGGTCCCAGATTGGAGAGGTGCAGGCTAAGCTGAGGGACACCCCCACTCCCCCATGCATGAATTTCACGCACCGGGCCTCTAGTGTGTGTGTGTGTGTGTGTGTGTGTGTGTGTGTGTGTGTGTGTATATATATATATATATATATATATTTATATTTATATTTATATTTATATTTATATTTATAAAGAGGTAATATGCAAATTAGCCAGGATGCCATAACAGTCATGACCGGCTCAGGAGGAGGTTGTATGTGCAGATGGGCCTGGAGCGGAGACACAGCACACAGGGGGTCTGCCCCTGGCCCCAGCGGCCATGGTGCAGCAGCTGCTGGGGCCGGGGCCAGTGCCGGAGTGGAGACTCAACAAACAGCGGGGTGGGCCCAGAGCGGAGACACAACACACAGGAGAGGAGACACAACAAACGGGGGTGGGCCCAGAGCGGAGACACAACACACAGCTGGGCCCACCCTTGCTGGAGATAGTGCACCAGCAGTCCCACCTCTGCATGTGAGCTACAGAGGAAACACCTTTTCTTATCACTCAATGGCTAAGCTCACAATGTTTTTGGTAACTTGGGTAATAAGTATCCAAGAAGGTGATCTAGGGTTTTTCCACCTCACTCCTGGAGGAAAAAACGAAGGTCCACTGCTGGAAGGTTAAGAAGTGTCAGATCCTGCCAAGACTTGTTTGGCTCAGGGGATGGAGCATCGGCCTGTGGACTGAAGGGTCCCAGGTTCGATTCTGGTCAAGGGCATGTACCTTAGTTACAGGCATATCCCCAGTGGGGATGTGCAGGAGGCAGCTGATCAATGTTTCTCTCTCATCGATGTTTCTAGTTCTCTATCCTTCTCTCTGTAAAAAATCAATAAAATATATTTTAAAAAAAGAAGTGTCATATCCTGCCCTAGACAGTTTAAAAAATATATATATATATTTTATTGATATTTTTACAGAGAGGAAGGGAGAGAGATAGAGAGCCAGAAACATCGATGAGAGAGAAACATTGATCAGCTGCCTCCTGCACACCCCCTATCGGGGATGTGCCTGCAACCAATGTACATGCCCTTGACTGGAATCGAACCTGGGACCTTTCAGTCTACAGACCGACGCTCTACCACTGAGCCAAACCGGTTTCGGCTGCCCTAGACAGTTTTGCTCAGTGGTTAGAGCCTTGGCCTGCAGACTGCAAGATCCAGGTTTGGTTCTGATCAAGGGCATGTACTTAGGTTGAGGCTCCTTCCTGGATGGGGCCCAGATCAGGGCTCATGCACGAGGCAACCTATTGAAGTGTCTCTCTCACATTGATGTTTCTCTTTGTCTTTCCCTCTCTCTTCCATGCTCTCTAAAAACCAATTGAAAAATATCTTCACGCCGGGACCGGTTTGGCTCAGTGGATGGAGCGTCGGCCTGCGGACTGAAAGGTCCCGGGTTCAATTCCGGTCAAGGGCATGTACCTTGGTTGCGGGCACATCCCCAGTGGGGGGTGTGCAAGAGGCAGCTGGTCGATGTTTCTCTCTCATCAACATTTCTAACTCTCTGTCCCTCTCAATTCCTCTCTGTGTAAAATCAATAAAATATTTAAAAAAAAAGAAAAAAAAAAAGAAAAATATCTTCAGGTGAGGATAAAAAAAAAGAAAGAAAGAAATGTTATATCCTATAGAGACATCTTGAAATGCTCAAAGAAAGTTGTCATTTTTTTGTGGTGAAGGGACTGGAGTGGATGTTGATCCCTGTGGGGAGTGAGCCTAATCCATCAATAGGACATCTCCTGAGGGCTTCTGGACTGTGAGGGGGGCAGGCTGAGCTGAGGAACCCCCTCCCCCAGTGCACGAATTTTGTGCACTGGGCCTCTAGTCCTATATAATAAAAGGCTACTATGCAAAGGGCAGAACAACCAGTTGCTATGATGCACACTGACCACCAGGGGGAAAACGTTCAATGCAGAAGCTGCCCCCTGATGGCCAGTGTGCTCCCACAGGGGGAGTGCTGCTCACCCAGAGGCTCTGAGCTGGGTCATGGCTGGCGAGCACAGCAGCTGTGGCAGTAGCCTCTCCCTCCTCTGCAGCAGTCCTTAGGATGTCTGATTGCTGGCTTAGGCTCTCCAAGGGCCTAAGCCGACAGTCAGACACCCCCTGAGGGCTCCTGGACTGTGAGAGGACACAGGCTGGACTGAGGGACCCCTGTGAGTACATGAATTTTATGCACCGGGGCCTCTAATAGTTATAATAGTTACTTTAAAATATTTGTTTGCTAATTCCATCATTGGGGTCATATTAGGAATTAATCTCCATTTCTTTTTCTTCTTCTTCCTTCTTCCTTCTTCTTCTTCTTCCTTCTTCCTTCTTCCTCCCCCTCCCCCTCCCCCTCCCCCTCCCCCTCCCCCTCCCCCTCCCCTTACCCCTCCCCCTCCCCCTTCTTCTTCTTCTTCTTCTTCTTCTTCTTCTTCTTCTTCTTCTTCTTCTTCTTCTTCTTCTTCTTCTTCTTCTTTGAATGGCTAACATTCTCCATGTCTTTGTATACTGAGTAATCTTGGATTATATCCTGGACATTGTGAGTGTTATTTTGTTGATGTTGGATTCTCTTATAATAACTCAGAGAGTGTTGGTTTTATTATTTTTGTGTTCCTGTTAGCATAAGTCAGTTAACTCAGGGCTCAGGCTGCAAAGGCGTCCCATGGTCCCATGCACAAGAGTTCAGATGTCAGCCCAGCTGCTTGGAGTTTGCTCCACAGCTGTACTGAAATATCACCTGGAGACTTAAGCCAAGTTTACAAACAAAATTTGGGGTTCCTCTTCTCCCACTGTCCCCTCTGCGATGCCCCTTTACTTTACAGAGGGTGTCATTGCCGCAGATGTGTCTCCTAAGCAAGAGGATTGCAGGTGTTTCCTTGGAGCAGTATCCGCCCTGTGTGGCAGGGACTGTGGCCTGGCCTCAGATGGTGGCTGTGAAAACAGGCAGCTGCCCAGCCTCCCCTCCTTCCTGACTCTGCCAGTCACCTGCCTGCCTGTGCTCACCCTGGCAGCTGCAGGTGCTATTCTGTGTTTTGTCCCGAGTTCATAGTCCGTCTGCGGGAGGGCAATTCCATTGGAGTTTATGCCACCACACTGGAAATGGAAACCCCGAGTGTCCACTTCTGTGATAAAAACCCTGCTGGGATCTTAGAATCCCTTCTGCACTGAATCTGTAGATTACTACCGTGTTTCCCCGAAAATAAGACATCCTCCAAAAATAAGACCTACTTACAGGTTTCCTTCTGAGTGAAATATTAGGCATCCCCCCCAAATTAAGGCCCCCTCCAGGCTAAACTTGAGAGATTTGGTCCACTGATTCTGAAAGAAATGGAGTCACAAGAAATTCACCAGGAAATTCAGGAATTGGATTGTTATGATGATGTTCCAGAAGATGATGACATATGATTGTCATTGAATAAATGAGTAAATTCTTGATACTGTAGGATTCACAGTTTGTCTGGTTTGTGTTGACAACTACCGTACTACCGTACCATATACAGGTAATAAATTTCCTTTATTTTCATTTAACAATAAATGTGTACCGTATTCTTCTTCATGGAAAAATAAGACATCCCCTGAAAATAAGACCTAGGGCATCTTTGGGAGCAAAAATTAATATAAGACACTGTCTTATTTTTGGGGAAACGGTAGTATGTTGAGGAGAAATGACATTTTTACACTACACTATTGAGCTTTCTGATTCTTGAACTTGGTATGTCCCTCATGTGTTTATTTTTTCTATAATTTCTCTCAACCATGTTTTGTGATTTTGTGTCTATAAGTCTTTGGCTTTTTTTTTTTTTTTTTTTTTTTTTTTTTTAAATCCTCACTCAAGGATATTTTCCCATTGATTTGAGAGAGAGAGAGAGAGAGAGAGAGAGAGAGAG
Source organism: Pipistrellus hanaki (assembly GCF_964339955.1). NCBI lineage: Eukaryota > Metazoa > Chordata > Mammalia > Chiroptera > Vespertilionidae > Pipistrellus > Pipistrellus hanaki. The sequence continues at coordinate 5,143,087 of NC_140508.1, read as the reverse complement.
AGAGAGAAACAGAGGGAAAGACAGAGAAACATCAATGTGAGGAGATTGGTTGCTTCTTGTATGCCCCAATCAGAGCTGGGAGCCTGCAATCACATGTGCCCTTGCCGGAATGAAAACCGGGACCCTTTGGTTCGTAGGCTGATGCTCTATCCACTGAGCCAAACTGCCTCAGGCTGTCTTTGGCTTTTTTTGTTTGTTCGTTTTATACCAAGGCATTTGTTGTTGTTTTAAATATATTTTTTTATTAATTTCAGAGAGAAAGGGAGAGGGAGAGAGAAACATTAATGATGAGAGAAACATTGATTGGCTGCCTGCTGCATGCCCCTTACTGGGGATTGAGCCAGCAAACTGGGCATGTGCTCTTGGCTAGAATTAAACCTGGGACCCTTCAGTCCGTAGGCTGACTATCTACTGAGCCAAACCAGCTAGGGATTTAAAAAAAAAAAAAATGTTTTTGTTGATTTCAGAGAAAGGAAGGGAGAGGAAGGGATAGAAAGAAATATCAGTGATGAGAAACATTGATTGGATGCCTACAGGCCCCCTACTGGGGATCAAGCCCACAATCCTGGTATGTGCCCTGAGCATGAATTGAACTGTGACCTCCCGGTTCATGGGTCAATGCTCAACCACTGAGCCACACCAGCTGGGTGGCATTTGGTTTTGTGATGCTATTTTAAGTGGTGTCATTTTAAAAGTTTAATCTTTTACTTCTGAATTGCCATTCAATGGTCAGTGTCTAATGTTTTAGATTTGGATAGCCTGTCTGAACAATCAATGTTCACCATACCGACGTTGCCAATGAGTAACCCAGGGCTTGTTGCCTTGCCCAGGGAACTTGCAGGGAACCTAAAAGTATTTAGGGATTGGGGCTTCAGCTTTATAAACTCATTCTGGAGCTGGGTGAGGGGCGATTTAGGGAAGGCAGTAACCATAGCAACAAGCAATTGTAAGAAACCACTAGATGGACATGGTGCTTAGAAAGTGGAGCCTGGCAGTGCCATGCCTGTCCAGGCAAGGGGGACTTGGGATGCCACCAGGCCTCACCTGAGAGCAAGGCTGCTCCAGGCTTGCACTTGGGGTGGTCAGGGAACGGCATGAGGAAGCTGCCTGTCAGTGATGCCAGGTCAGAGAAGTTCCACTTGAGCTTGGAAGGAAGCTCCGCTCTGAGCAGAACTCGTAAAACCATGTACCATGGCTGTAGTTAGCCTTCGTGGGAGTCAGCCCGAGGCTGCTGTGAGTCACTGAGAGATGCAGACAGCCAGCCCCATCCTGGAGATCTGGGTCAGTCTGTTTGCAGCAGGCCCGACTCTAATTTAGGAGCTAACATCTGACCAGTTGGGTCCTGCTGTTCCAGAGGCTGTGTCTGTCCAGCTTTAGGTCTAAGTCCCAGGTTTGTGTCTCCCCCCCCCCCCCCCCCCCCCGCCCCCGCCCTGCCCCAGAAGAGACGCCTTGGGCCATTAATTGACCTTCTCAAGCTTCGGTTCCCTGTTCTTGAACACAGTCCTGACTTGCTCAGAGGTAGAGCTCGCACATCAGTCTAGTTATTACTGATAATAACTAGTGGTGGTCACTTTCTTGGCAAGGCAGAACAGAAAAGGACTGTCTCTTCTCCAGACCCATCAAGTCACAGGCTACTGTCTAGTACTCCAGCCTCTTACAGCCATGTCCTGGGGCAAAGGGCCAGTCAGGCTAAGGAGTGCCTTCTGACTGATCTGATAGTCTGCTCTCCACAAGTGGACAAGCTGGCCATCTGGTATAACTGGTTGAATACTGTTCCCCCCAAATGCATGTCCACCCAGAACCTCACATGCGACATTATTTAGAAAGAGGGTCTTTGCACATATAGTTGTTAAGAAGTTTGATAGGAAATAATTTTGGGTGTAGGATGAACCTTAAATCCAAAGACTGATGTCCTAATAAAAGGAGAGCAGAAAGAGGAAAGCCATGAGACTAGAATAAATGTCTGGTCAGTCCCCAGGTCTGTGATAATGTCCCCAACGCCCTAAGGAATGAATGTGTGGGTGTTTACATTAATTCTATGTTCATGAGCTTGTCCCTGGGAAGTGGATGTACTTGACCAAGCTCTGCTGGGTGGGGTTGGGGAGTCACCCAGATGGAATAGGAATCCAGGAACTGGGCCCCCACAGCTGCCAGCCTTTATTATTATTTTTTAAAATATCTTTATTAATCTCAGAGAGGATGGGTAAGGGAAAGATAGAAACACAATGATGAGAGAGAAATCATTGATTGGCTGCCTTCTATGCACCCAACACTGGGGGTCAAGCCTGCAACCTGGGAATATGCCCTTGACTGGAATCAAACCTGGGACCCTTCAGTCCACAGGTGGACGATGTATCCACTGAGCCAAACTAGCTAGGGCTGCCAGCCTTTATTAAAAAGCTATTTTGTTATGTACTTCAGGCAGACAACAAAAGCACAGGGAATACAGCAAACACTTTGTACCTTTGTACAGCAGAGCAAGGCAGAAATGATTGACTTGGTTATTTGTTCTTATATTAAATGAGTATGTCTGTTGCTTTTTCTACTTTATTGAAGACAATACACTTAACGGCCCACAAAGCTGCCAGCGAGGGAGCCTGCCTTTTGCCCATGGCCTTACCCATCTGCAGTGTGGCAGGTGGCGAGGGAGACGGTACTGTTTGGGGTTCTGCCATTCTCACAGCAAACATTTCCCCCCCATATTTAAAATGGTGTTTACTAGTATATTTACACTAGTTTTCATTCCCCCGTTTCATGTTCAGGTGTGATCTTCCAAGCTATAGAAGTCTTAACTGTTCATGGCAACAAATGAAACCACACAGATATTCGAAGAAAATACCCTAAGTTTCCGGGGTGACCAAGGTTGGCTGGCAGGTCTCCCTCCCGGCTCAGTTAGGGGCAGGGGAGGAGCCAAGTGGCTCACTCTGCAGGTGGGCAGAGCCTTGGAGAGCCCAGACCGGCTTGTCTGCAGCTCCCACCTTTCCCGGGGATCTGGGATGGTGGGGGCAGGGCACAGATTCGACCTCCCACACTTCCTGCTGTATCGGAGGGTGCCCCAGAGGACGCTGGGGGGTGATGTCAGCACCAATGCGGGAAGAGGCCTGCTGCAGAGAGGAGGGCCCTGGCAGGCACCCAAGGACAGCGTCTAGCCTGCGGAGGAGGCCCTGGGACTGTATTGGGTTGGAGGAGGACCTTGGCGGGCCTCGGGGGTACCTGAGAGGCCACCGCTCTGTGGGGACACAGGAGCAGCCTGCAGTGGGCACGGGGGACCTTTACTAATGATCTCAGTAACAAAATGGGCCCCCTCCCCCGCAGTCACGTGGCCCTGCCCGGCCCGAGTCTGGAAGCTTTGTAGCTGCTGTTTGCTTTTCCAACCTGACTCCTGTTTGGAGGGCACATGTAGACTCTTCGTTTCCCACCAGAGATGTCTACACCGGGCTGAAGTCGTCTTGCTGACGCATTTGCTCAGCTCACTTTAACATTTTCTAATCAGCTGTCAGCATTTAAGATCTTACACACAATCCCACATGTCTGCTCTTGTTTGAAAACCAGGCCACGGGCCCGCGCTGTGCTCAAGGTGGCTAGGGTCAGTCCCCATCCCAGGGTTCCTCTCTCCGGCCTCTTGGGTGCTAAAGTTCAGGTGCAAAATTCCGGTTATACATTTGCGGATTCGCCCCGACAAACTCCCGGGGAGGCACCTTCCTGGGCTCCAGCCCCCATTGCTCCTGGTCTAGAAGCCCCGGCGCCCAGGAGTCAGCCCGCACCCCGGTTCGTGAGAAGCAGGGCGGTTGGAGGGAGCATCAGCTACCAACAGCTGAGGAGGGTGTCCCTGTGGCCAGTCCTGCCGCGGGGGCCCGACCCTGTGCCTCCCACTGCCTTTCCCAAAAAGAGAGGAAAACCACTGGTGAACCCCCCCAAAAACCGCACTGAGATAACTTTATCCGAGACATTTTATAGTGTTCGTAAACACGATTTCAGATGACTTACAGGAAACAAGGGGCGGAAAGGGCCTCCAGGGGGTCCGCCGCCCCCGGAGCGCGGTGCCCGCGGCGCGGCTAGCTTCCAATGACTTGCTGGAGACCGAGCGGCCGAGGGGAAGTCTCGCCGGGGAAGCCTCGGGGGTCGGTCTCGGGCACAGTCCCCCCGCTGCGCCCCGGAAACGTGCGGCGCGGAGCCAGGTCGCGGACACCCTGCCGGGCCCGAGGGCAGGCCCACGCCCTCCCCCTCTTGCCTCCGCTCGGAGCAATGGCGCCGACAACGGGCGTCACCCTGCCCGGGCCCGCGCGCGTCCTTCTCGGGCACAGGGTCTCCGTGGCGAAGGCCTTCGGGGCCGCGGAGTAAAGCGTCCCCGCTCTCACACAGGCTCGGCGCCCCGTCCGCTCCCGCCGCAGCCATTTTGGAGCGACCACAGACAAAGAGAGAGCCCGCCCCCCCGCGGTCCCGCTGCTCTCCGACCCGGCCTGCCCGGCGGTCCGCACCCCTACACCCCGCAGGTCCCCAGTCCACAGCCCGCAGGCGCCCACCGACTGCAACCTACCCGGGAACCCACCCGCGCCCCTGCCTCTACCGCTCGCAGCCATTGGCTGCGCCTTTTAAGTGAGCGCAGCGACCAATCCTGAGGTGCTAGGCGGCGGGCGGGGGGCACTGCGGCCAATGGGGAGGCGCCGGGCGGCGGGCGGGGGCGGGCGCGCCGCCGCGCCTGCGCAGTGCACCAGCGCGGCCCTGCCCCCTCCCCCCAAGCGCCGGCCTCCCGCGCCCCCCGCCCGGCCGCCGCCCCCGCCCCGCCCGGCGCGCGCCGCCCCCCGCCCGCCCCCGCCGGCTGCCCGCCTGCCCGCCTGCCCGCCCGCACGGAGCCGCCTCCCCGCCCAGCGCCGGCCGAGCGGCGGCGGCGGCGGGCCGAGGAGGAAAGATGGCGGCGGGCTCGGATCTGCTGGACGAGGTCTTCTTCAACAGCGAGGTGGACGAGAAAGTGGTGAGCGACCTGGTGGGCTCGCTCGAGTCGCAGCTGGCGGCCAGCGCGGCCCACCACCATCACCTCGCGCCCCGCGCGCCCGCCGCCGCGCTCGGGAACCACACCGGAGCCGGAGCGGCCGAGGGCGCGCCCGCCGCGGCGCCGGAGCCGCCCCCCGCAGGTAGAGCGCGGCGCGGCGCGGCCTGGGGCGGGCGGAAGCCGCCGGGCCCGCTTCTTCATCGCGCCGCCGCTTGTCCCCGCAGGGCCCGCCGCCAAGCTGAGCACACTCGAGGCCGGAGCGCCGCCGGGGCCCGGAACCGGGGCCTGCGGCGGGCCCGGGGCCGCGCCAGCCGCCAAGCCCGCCGCCCGCAACGGCCCGCCCGGCGGCCCCGGCGCCGCGCAAACTTTGAATGGGAGCGCCGCGCTGGGGAACTCACTCCGCGCCGCCGCCGCCGCACCTGCTGTCAGCCTGCTGCACAACGGGCCCCCGCCCGCGCCGCCGCCCAAGCCCGCCGCCGCCACTGTCATCCAGACACCGCCCTTCCGCGGCGCCCCCGCCGCGCCCGTGCCCCGCGCCCCCTCGCCCCCCGCGCCCCCCGCCGCAACACCCGCGCCCCCCGCGCCCCCCGCGCCCCCCGCGCCCCCCGCGCTCCCTGCGCTCCCCGCGTCCGCCGTCGCTCCGCCGCCGCCAGCCGCCGCCACCCTGGCCCGGCCGGCCGGCCACCCGGCGGGACCCCCGGTGGCCGCGCAGAACGGGGCCAGCGCTGCGCCCGCGCCCGTTTCAGTCCCTGCTCCTGCCCCGGTCCCGGCCCCCGCCCCCGCCCCCGCCCCCGCGCCTGCCCCGGGTCCCGCGCCCTCCCCCGCGCCCTCCCCCGTGCAAGCCGCCAACAGTCAGCCCGGGCCCACTGCTGCGCCCGGGCCCGCCGCGGCGCCCGTGCAGGTGGCCAAGGCGGACTCACCCAAGACCGCGGTGCAGCCGGCGCCCCCGCCACCACAGACCCTGGCGGCCAGCTGCCCGGCCGGCGCGGGGGCCGGCATGATCCTCGGGCCAACTATGCAAGGGGCGCTGTCCACCGCCACTGGCCTCCCGCCTCCCGCCCCCGGCACCCCTACCGGGCTGCCCAAGGGCCCTGCCAGCGCGGTCACCCAGAGTCTGCCTAGGACGCCCTCAGTCACTACCAGCGGTATCCGGGCCACGCTGACGCCCACAGTCCTGGCCCCACGTCTGCCACAGCCGCCCCAGAACCCAACGAACATCCAGAACTTCCAGCTGCCCCCAGGTGAGTGACCACTGTGGGGGGGGAGGGTCTTTGCTGCCCTAGTAGAGAGTCCAGGAAGTTGTAGGACTGGAGGACTTAAGGTCATGGGTCTTGCACGGGCCTGCAGCAAGCTCAGGTGCACCTCAGCCCAGGTGCTGGGAGTGTGAGTTCTTGCACACCCAATGTGATGGGACAGCCGGGATCTGCTACCTTGTGCAGCCTTGGCCTCAGCTCAGGTCTTTGCGTTGCAAAGTTGTGCCAGTGCTCACAGTTCCTCTCTGGCCCTGGGTGCCCTCTGTGGAGAGCAATAGCGGGGGCTCCCAGGCACACCTCACTGGGTTATACAGGGTGTGGAGAAATAGCCTGGTTGCGTGATTTTTCCACACTTGGCATTTCCCCCTCCTGTTTCTGGGATAAGGCATATGGCCTGTGTTCTCACTGAACTTTCCTGCTCCTTTGGTGTCGGGCTGTGATGTGTACCCTGAGGGTGGGTCAGGCAGAGTGACGCCCCTCCTTGAGGCTGGGCAGGTCTGCATAGAGAGCTTCTGCTTCCCTGCTAGCACCCGGGTGACAGGTCCTGGGCACATACCCTTCCTGGGCTGCAGGAATATTCAGCTCTTTCCTGGTTGAGCACAGCGTGTCACTGAAAGGACCTCGGTTCCTTAGGTTATTACCTGCGGTGGGCACGTGCTCTCCAGGCAGTGGGTTTTTCGGAGGTACAGCCAGCCAGCCCGTGTCCTCCACTCTCAGTTTCCTGTCAATTCGCCATCCATTCGTGTCCTTCGGGTGTGACAGTGCAAGGGCCCCACAGTCTGACTCGCCCGCTGCTTCGCTCTGGGATTCTTAGGCCGAGAGAAACTTTACACTTGTGGCGCTGCTTTCTGTTCTGTCCGCTCCGCCTCGCCTGCCTGCGGGCCTGAGTGCGCTCCGGAGAGCTCCTCCCTTGCTGTGTAGTAGCTGTGCTGGTGTAGCAGCTGCAGAGGTGGCAGGGGTAGTAGAAACAGCACCTCATGTCCCCTCGTGCTTGCTGCAAAGAGCCACAGGCCACCCTGAGAAAGAATTCAGCGAGTTAAGAAGGAAAGGCTTCCTGTCACCACAGGTGAGCTGGTCCTGGGGGCAGAGCTTGGCAGGCATGTTTTGATGGGGCTTGGGCTGGGAAGGACCCGGCCACCAGGACCAGTGCTGTGGGTGGTGGTGGGGCAGCATGCCAGGGGGAGAGGCCATGTGGCGGAAATTACCTGAGCGTGTTGTGTTTGTTTCTGAGTTTGTAGGGGTGTTTTGTTGGTGGCTCTGTTTTAATTGTTATGTGTATTTTGACCTTTTAGTAGAAAGTATGGCTAGTTGTTAGGGCCATTTACAAAAGGGGGTTCGGGTTGTGGTAGGTGATGTAAGCTGTCAGGAGGCTGTTTACCTGTCCTGAAGGCCCCTTCAGTGGCCCTGCTGGCTCCAGCACTTGCCTTGTTTCCGCAAGGACAATGCCTGTGCAGTGCTTTCGCTATCTAGACCTGCTGTGAGCTTGTCCATGAAGTCTGTGAGGTGGCACCGGGCCTGGCTTGCAGAGGCTATGAAAGGCGTGGTGTTTGGATTCACGGATCCCCTTGGTGTGATTCCTAGTGTAGGGACAGTGACCTTAGACTCACTTGCATCTTTTGTTCTATGTCAGTGTGAGGGATGTCTTCATGTGACAGGTAGACAAACAATGTAGTAAAAATTTGCCCGAGGTCTTGTGAGGCTTTGCATTAGTCCCGTGTGTGAGAGCACAGGACAGCTCATAGTGACATTTGGGTGACACATGCTGAGAGCTGTGCTTTAAAGGAGCCAGATGTTTTCTAGGAAACAAAATGTTTACATCTCTTCATACCCCTCCTTCCCAGTTGATATTCTGATAGGAAACTATGATTAATTAAGTTACTCCATTTTAATAACAGTAGAAGCAAAAAAAGTAGAGTTGAAACTTCTCCCATTGCCCCCAAAAGAGTGTCCTCTTTTAAACAGTACTATTTAATTCTGTAAACCAAAGTGACAGATGTGAATATTCTAGCTACGTCACATAATTGGTCAAAAAATACTAAATTCTCTTATTGGATGTTTCCTTTTCATTTAAGTCTTTCATCATAAAAAGATATAACTTAAAAATACGATTCTTGCTTAGCTAATAGATTATTCTTGTTACAACTGTGATACAAAGCTTGGGGAGGTATTAGGAGTCTCAGGGTTGTTAAAGCCACACACATAGGTGCCAAGTGAAATGACAGAGTGTGGGCAGATGGAATGAGTGAAGGAAGCCCGCCCTCCCAGGACCCTCCCTTCCTGGGGTCAGTCTGGGTGGCAGGGAGACTACCAAGACTGAGCTTGCCAAAACCCCCCGTAGGGTAACACTGAAGTACCAAGGCCAGAGATGGTCTCCCCTCCTTTACACCTTGTCTGTCCTGCTTCCACAGAGGGCTGCTCTCCCGTGGCTCTAAGGCTTGGCCAGTGTGCGCTCTCATTCCAGGGCAACACCATTCCCCCCACTGGCCCAGGGACCTTGCCCTCGGGGACACTGGCATGTGACTTATTTGAAGTGAACACTCCTTCCTTGGCCGGTGGTTCAGTTGGAGCGTCATCCGTACACCAAAAGGTGGCAGGTTCCATTCCTGGTCAGGGCAGTACCCAGGTTTTGGGTTTGAACCCCAGTCTGGGTGTGTATGGGAGGCAGCCCATCAATGTTTCTCTCTCTCCCTCCTTCAGTAGAGTGAACACTGCCTGGGGTAATATGCTTATAGAGACCAGTGTCTGCGCGGTGCTTCCCTGACAGGTGAAGTGAATGATGTGTCTGCGGGGAAAGAGAGAATCTGGTGGTAGCTGCCGTGCTGCTGAGCCAGCTGAGTCGGGAGTGTGGTCCCCTGCTGGGTGGTGGAGCATGTAGGGCCCAGCCCTGAAGTTACAAGAAATGGAAATTCTGGTGACTGACTTGTAGCAAGTGCTTTGACATGAGGAACATTCTTAGAAGCTGCGATTTTGTTACTCAAGGACATTGTTGCTTTCTGACCTGGGGCGGAACATGTTTCCTTAGAGCCTTGGCTTTCCCAGCTGGAAGAGGGGTTGGCACTTGTGAAGCCTGTGAAATTGTATCTGGTGAGCCCTGTACACCGCACCATGGAGCCGTTAGTATTCACACATTGTCTCGGCCCCTGTGTTCTCACTGGTTTTAGAACTTCATGTGGCTGTAGAGGCAGCGAAGACGCCACACAGCTTTGTTCCCATTCGAACTGCCAGACGGCCGTATTCTCAGGGATCCAGGAGCCTGCTGCTGTGGCTGAAGCTGGTTCTGTGAGGAGAAACCAGCCCATCTTGTTGCAGGGGGTCCCCGACAAGTGGGTCTCGCTTAGGCCAAGGCCTTAACCGAATTTTCCTTTGGCTATACTTAGGTGACAGTGATGCTTAGAAAGAAAAAGGACTAACTTTTTGAGAGCTATCCATGGCCAGCACTGGACAGCTCTCCGTGGCCTAGCACCTCTGTACTGCCCATGGAGGGAGGCCCTGGGGGTGAGCAGGGATCCCTCTTTCTCACCCTCTGTCCAGGCTTCACTCCTGGATGTCCCCAGCGTCATTAGGGTGGACAGCTGTCTGGGTGCTGGGTTGGGATAATGTTTCACGCCGATGTATCTTTTGGAGTTGGTGGTCCTCACATTTTAGCAGCCAGGCCCCTTAGTCTCTTCCCCCGGACCCCCTTGCTGTAAAGGGGGCTGAGTGCCCTGTGCTGAGGGCTTAGGGCTGAATTACCGGAGTTTGAAAACTGGGCGGCTCTTCCAGCTCTTTACAGTTTGCCACATGAGGGGCAGGGCCCTATTTGTGGGGGACCCATAATAAAGCATTTAGGGAAGTGGTGTCCTGGCTACATGTGTGGATAGTGGACCAATGGGCCAGAGGGCTGGCTCCCAGGGCAGTTAATCCATCACCAGGAGGCCCAATGCCTGGCTCTCAGGTGCACTGAAGGAGTTGCTCTTAATCACCTGTCCAGAATCCACACATTTATAAATATATGACCCAAGAGCTTTTTTAGTCATATGTGAGTTGATCAAAATCTAACAACTGGTTTTGAAAATCTTGAAGCAGAGATTTGAAAGGACGCTGGAGAAAGTTGCCTCACATATGGGAAATTTGTCCAGTTCTCAAAAGTACTTTAACTTTTCTTCTTGTTGATGGAGCAGGAATCTCAGGCTGGCTCCCTGGTCCTGAGAAATAGTGACTGCTTAGTGCTGTCATCTCTGACAGTCGCTGTAGACTAGAGGCCGGTAGCCATGACTTGATGGATCTCTGACAGTCATCAGACAGATACAGTAAGTCAGAAGGCTGAGGGGAGGGGCTTCTGCAGCAGGCCCCTCTGTCCTGAGAGCTGTGTGCCAGGAGGGTGAGGGATGGGGCTGTCCTTTCCTGTGGTGGCATGGTGCGTTACACACACGTATATGGCATGCCTTAGAGCAACTCCTCTACCCCCTGTGAAGTAGTGAGTGCTGTAAAGTTGTGTGTGAGACTGGAAATTGGCTTTGTGGTGGGGCCACGAATTCTTTGAGTTAGAACTTCTGATTTTTATTTTTATTGATTTCAAAGGAATGGAGAGGGAGAGAGAGAGAGAAACATCAATGATGAGAATCATTGATCGGCTGCCTCTTGCACATCCCCTGCTGGGGATTGAGCCTTCAACCCAGGACCTTTGATAAGAATCTAACCCAGGACCCTTCAGTCTGCAAGCTGATGCTCTATCCATCAAGCCAAATAAACTAGGGCTGAACTTCTGATTTTTACATGTCCTTAGATGTCTAGTCCAAGTAATCAAAGCATTCAGGAAATAGATAAAAATTGCCGAGGTACATTCCCTTGACTGGAATTGAAAAATGCATAGGTGTCCCCTCTCCTATTTGTTTGGTTCCCTTCTCTGGCTGCCTACCTGTCCACACACTGCTGTGTGTGAGTAGACTGAGGCTGAGGCAGGGGATAGAGGCTGTGGTGGAGGCAGGGGCTGAAGCTGGGAGCTGAGGTCGTGGATGGGGGTTGGGGAAAAGGGCTGGGGGCAGGGAACTGAGCTCGGGAGTGGAGGCTGTGGAGCTCCCTGCCCTGCCATTGTGGGTGTCGTGAGCTCAGCCCTTTGCAGCCCTGGCCTGTGTTGCTGGGTTGGACCTTTGAGCTGCCCTCCTGAGGTTAGAGCCTTGAGGGGATCTTTCTGCCTCTCCCCCGTGGCCTGGGAGAAGGAATGCACGTGCTTCTCTTGACCAGGATCTCAGGAGGAGCAGTGTGTCCATGTGAAGGGGTGGGTGGGATACCCCACGGCATTGGGAACTTGCCTATGTCCAAATGGTTTCTGAACCCAGAGGCTGGGGAGAAGTGAAGACAGTTCTTTATGATGCCATCAGATGGATGGCAGATTTCAGAACCTGCGTGGCAAACGATAGGAGCTTCTCTTGCCTGAAGTGACTTACTTTGGGTGTCAGTGGTCTGAGTGGGCAGAGCAGGACACCAGGAGCCAGGACAGCTCCTTCCCCCTCCCCAGGCTGTGTGCATGTGTCCCGGTGTCAGTGTGGCAGGCGCGGGCCCAGAATAGACTGCACAGGACAGGGAAAGGCTGTGGCGGCAGCCAGTGAGACTGAGCACTTTGGGGAAAGAAGGTGCTGGGGAGGGGGCAGCCATGACTATGCTGTGGACATGTTCACAGCACATGCTGATAGATTGGAGGTGAGGTGACTGAGATTGGGACTGCCTTCCCTCCAACCTGGCAGTTGCGGAGTGGAGGAGGACCAGTGTTCCTGTTTTGATATGTTTCCGAGAGGAAGGAATAGAGGTGATGAGGCAGTGAATGTAAGGCAGGGGTGCAGGGAGAGGTAAGAAGTGGTAGAAATTTGGGAGTCATGGCATTTGATGGAATTTAGAGGGTGGCAGGGGAGAGATGGCAATTGGGGCCAGGCATAGTGGGTCCTGAATGCTGCCAGGTCTCAGGGAAAGAAAGGTATATGTGGAGCACTTGTTTTAAGATTTTTTTGTTTTTGGTTAATTCTCACCCAATAATATTTTTCCATTGACTTTTAGAGAGATTGGTAGGGGGAGCGACAGAGAGAGAAACATGGATGTGAGAAACACATTGACTGATTGCTTCCCACAGAGGCCCTAACTTGTGCTGGGGATTGAGCCTGCAACCGAGGTACATGCCCTTGACCAGAATGGAACCTGTAACCCTTCAGTTAGAGGGCTGGCACTCTAACCACTGAGCAAACAGCCAGGGCTTAAGAGCTTTTTTTTTCTTTAAACAGATTAAAAAAATATTTTTATTAATTTCAGAGAGGAAGGCAGAGGGAGAGAGAGAAACATAAATGATGAGAGAGAATCATTGATTGGCTGCCTCCTGCACACCTCCCACTGGGGATCTAGCCCGTAACCCAGGCATGTGCCCTTGACCGGAATCAAACCTGGGATCCTTCAGTCTGCAGGCTGACACTCTGTCTACTTGGCCAAACCGGCTAGGGTAGGGGTGTCGAACTCAATCAGAGAAGGGGCCAAAATCGAAAATCCAGCCTAAATCGCGGGCCGAATGGTTTACTGAACAGTCATAAACTGACAATGTCATAAACTGACAGCGGAGTGCAGTGATGATAGCGTGGTGCAGGCCACATTGCAAGGCCTGGCGGGCTGGATTTGGCCCGCGGGCCTTGTGTTTGACACATGTGGGCTAGGGCATAATAGTGTTTTATAATATAGGGATGTTTGTCATTAAGAGTAGCAATTGTCTCCTGGCTCCTTTGCCTTTTTATTTATGAAAATGGCTTAGAATAGATGTTACTACTTTGGATGGATAGTTGAGTTGATAGACTTAGTGGCTTGCAGTTTTGTGTGTGCAGTCCTAGACTTCCTGCCGTGTGCTGAGTCTATAGCAGTGTTTCCCAACCTTCTCTCATGATGAGAATCACCTGGTGGAGTTGTTAAAACACAGATTCCTGAATCCCAACTAAGAAGTGCTAAACTAGGATTTTTGGGAACATATAGGTAAAATTGTATACTTAACTAGTGCTCTAAGACAGATGTTATATACAGAGCACTAAGTTAGGTATGCAATTTTACCTATATGTTCTCAAAAATCCTAGTTTAGCACTTCTTAGTTGGGATTCAGGAATCTGTGTTTTAACAACTCCACCAGGTGATTCTCATCATGAGAGAAGGTTGGGAAACACTGGTCTATAGGTTTCTGGAGCTACATGGACCCGTGAAGATAAGCTCCCTTGGGCGAAGCTACTGAGGCCAGCAGAGGTGAGGAGCTTTTCAAAGACCTTATGGCCACTTAATAGAGGGGTGAGGCCTGGAGAGAGGCCCTCGGGGCTGGCTCCTTCCTTTGGCATCTCTTCTGGTTGTGTCTACATGAGGCAGTGGATACAGAGGGACCAGGCCTTTTTTTTTTTTTTTTTTTAAATAAATCTTTATTGTTCATATTATTACAAATGTTCCTCTCCCCCTCCCCCCCTCCATTGCTCCCCTCCACCAGGTTTCCACCCCACCCTCTACCCTTTCCCCACCCCTCATTGTCCTCATCCATAGGTGCGCAGTTTATGTTCAGTCTCTTCCCACATCCCCCTCTCTCCTTTTCCCCAAGAATCGTCAGTTCACTCCCCTTCCATACCTCTGATTCTATTATATTCAATAGTTAATATTGTTCATCAGATTTTTTTTTTTTTTTAATTTCCTTGGTTTTTAGATTCACTTGTTGATAGTTACGTACTATTTGTTGCTCATAGTCTTTATCTTTATTTACTTTCTCTTCCGAAAGAACCCCCTTCAGCAATTCATATAATTCTGGTTTGGTGGTGATGAACTCGTTTAGCTTTTTTTATTGGTGAAGCTCTTTATCTGGCCTTCGATTCTGAGTGATAGCTTTGCTGGGTAGATTATCTTTGGCTGTAGGTTCTTACTATTCATCACCTTGAATATTTCTTGCCATTCTCGTCTGGCCTGCATGGTTTCTGTTGAGAAATCAGCTGACAATCGTATAGGTGCTCCTTTATAGGTAACTACCTGCTTTGCTCCTGCTGCTTTTAATATTCTCTCTTTGTCTTTTGCTCTTGGAATTTTAATTATAATTTGTCTTGGTGTGGTCTTCTTTGGATTTCTTTTGTTTGGAGTTCTGTGCGCTTCCTGGGCTTGTAAGTCTAATTCTTTCACCAGGTGGGGCAAGTTTTCTGTCACTATTTCTTTCAGTATGTTTTCGATATCTTGCTCTCTCTCATCTTCTGGGACCCCCATAATTCTGATGTTGGTTCGCTTGAAGTTGTCCCAGAGGTTTCTTACATTATCTTCAATTTTCTGGATTCTCTTGCCTTCTAGCTTCTGTGAAGGAGTGTCTTCTGGCTCTTTATGTTCCAAATCTTTGACTTGATCCTTGCGATCTTCCATTCAGTTTTTAGGACTCTGTATAATATGTTTTATTTCAGACAATGTATTCTTTATTTCTTGTTGATCCCTTATTAATTCTTGTTGATTCCTTATTATTTCTAGTTGATCCCTTTTCATATCCTCATAGGACTTAACAATCTTTCCTAGGAAATTATTGAAAAACCTTATAAGCGTGGTTTTGAACTCTATATCCAGTCGCTTTTTGGCCTCCATTTCTTTCGTTTGTGATCTGTTTTCTTGTCTCGGCATTTTCGCAGCTTCCCTGAATTGGTAGCCTTAAAAGTCTCTTGTTCTGCCTGGATGGAGCGGAGTTTCAGGGTGGAGCCTACAGCCTTGGCTTCCGTCAGCCCCGCCCTATGCGGCTCCTGGGTCTCAGTGTTTCTCAGGGTCCTTCAGTACTCGCTGCAAGCACCTCTGAGAGTGAGGTGCCCTCGAGTTTCGCCTGCTACCAAACAGTCTAGTCTCTCCCCCAATGAGCCCGGAACTGGGGTTCAGTTCAGTTGGAAGTGGGGTTGGAAGTGGGGTTCAGAGCAGTCTGGAGCTTTTGTCTCCTTCCTGCCAGGGCAATCCTGCAGCACAGCCAACTGTCCCTTCTCTGTGCGCAATGTGTGTGCCTCCGGGGTCTCTGCCTTTCACCGCTCCCCCGAGATTCTGCCTCACAGCCCCGGCTTCCTCTGTATGAGCCTGGGTCCCCAGGGTCTGGCCTAGAACTGGGGTTCAGTGCTGTCGGGTCTGGGGTTCAGCACAGTCCGGAGCTTTTATCTCCTTTCCACTAGGGAATGCTAGCCAGGCACTCAGCCGCCCCCTCCTCTCTGGCTCCGTCCTCTCCGCGTGTGCAACGTGTCTCCAAACCTTAGGCTTTTACAGCTCCTCTGATTTTCCTTCTGGTTTTCTCTTTCCTTCTTGCTGTAGAATTTCCAGTTTGTCGATTTTCCTGTAGCTCTGGGCAATGTCCATTTTATATTTTAGTTGTATTTTATTGAAATTGTTGTGTGTGGCTGCGGTTAGGTGTTTACCTGTGCAGCCATCTTGGATCCTCTATTTTATTGGGACCAGGCTTTTTAAAGAGAAATGCCATGAAGGGAAGTGTTTGCATGCCCAGCGAGAGGTTGACTGTGCCTAGGAGCTGGCACATGTGTGCCAGAGAATGGGGGTCGGAGGTGAGCACGTGTCTGGCAGCCGCTGGACTTCCTCCGTTAGCAGGCGCTGTCCTTCATGGTCCCACCTTGGAAGGTCTGAATGGCTCCTGTGGGCTCTGCGGTGATCACATCTGCTAGAAGGGTGAGTGGTCTGGAGGTACCCTCGTCTGGGGGGGTCCCTTTGTCCTGCTCAGTCAGCCTGTGGGAGCTGCTGTGCCTGGCGGCTGCCTTGATGGACAGCCATCAGCCTGACCTGGTCTCGTGGCTGGGAGCTGGCTTGTGAGTTTGGTCACTCAGTCAGCAAATGTTCACTGAGTACCAGCTTCAGCCAGGCCCATGTCCTGCCCTCTGGTGGGCTTGTGCTGGTGAGGGTGTCCCCCCAACCATAAAATTATTTTCATTGCTACTTCGTAACTAATTTTGCTACAGCAGCGGTTTTCAACCTGTGGGTCACCTAAGATCATCTGAAAACACAGATATTTACATTACGATTCATAACAGTAGCAAATTACAGTTAGGAAGTTGGTGGTGACATTTCTGTTTTTTTTTTTTTTTTTTTTTTTTAGTATATTTTATTTATTTTTACAGAGGGATAGAGAGTTAGAAACATTGATGAAAGAGAATCATCTATCAGCTGCCTCTTGCAAACCCCCTACTGGGGATGTGCCTGCAACCAAGGTACATGCCCTTGACCGGAATCGAACCTGGGACCTTTCAGTCCGCAGGCTGATGCTCTGTCCACTGAGCCAAACCGGTTTCGGCGGTGGTGATGTTTCTGAATGGAGTCTCGTCAGCTGCTCTGTCCCAGCGCACTGTCTTAGGCCGGCGTTCTGTCTGTCGTGTTCACGTGGGCACTACAGTTCCTCTGCTACTTTAACCTGATTAGAAACAGCCAGGCTGGTGCCACTTCATCATGTACTTACAGTTGGGAGCCTTGGTCTAAAGCAGTGTTTCCCAAACTTCTCTCATGATGAGAATCACCTGGTGGAGTTGTTAAAACACAGATTCCTGAATCCCAACTAAGAAGTGCTAAACTAGAATTTTTGGGAACATATAGGTAAAATTGTATACTTAACTAGTGCTCTAAGACAGATGTTATATACAGAGCACTAAGTTAGGTATGCAATTTTACCTATATGTTCTCAAAAATTCTAGTTTAGCACTTCTTAGTTGGGATTCAGGAATCTGTGTTTTAACAACTCCACCAGGTGATTCTCATCATGAGAGAAGTTTGGGAAACACTAGTCTAAAGAGTCTGCTCTGAGAGCTCTGGAGCGAGGTGGCGAAGATGGCCCCAGACCAGCCGCAGTTGTGCTGGGCTCGGGAGGCACAGGCAGCCCTGGGTGGGCGCCCTTCTGTGTCCTGAATTCAGGCGGGCTCCTGCACCTTGCAGCCAACCCTACTTTCATGTCATACTTGGAAGTTTGGAAACCATTGACTGGGTGCCATCTACTAGTAGGGTGCTGACCCTGAACCCCTGGTGGAGGCTGCCCTCACCCAGCATTGGGGCTTCCTGCCCAGATATACCTCTGTGGGTCGCTGAGACTGTGCTCCGGGATGGCTTGGTGACTGCAGAGCTGCCACCCTGCTGGGACCTATTGCTCTAGATCAGTGCTTCTCAACCTTTCTAATGCCGGGACACTTTAATTCAGTTCCTCACGTTGTGGTGACCCCCAACCATAAAATTATTTTCATTGCTACTTCATAACTAATTTTGCTACAGCAGCGGTTTTCAACCTGTGGGTCACCTAAGACCATCTGAAAACACAGATATTAACATTACGATTCATAACAGTAGCAAAAATTACAGTTATGAAGTAGCAATGAAAATAGGAGCTTCTCGCTGAAACCGGTTTGGCTCAGTGGATAGAGTGTCTGCTTGCGGACTGAAAGGTCCCAGGTTCGATTCCAGTCAAGGGTATGTACCTTAGTTGCGGGCATATCCCCAGTAGGGGGTGTGCAGGAGGCAGCTGACCTATGTTTCTCTCTCATCGATGTTTCTAACTCTCTATCCCTTTCCCTTCCTCTCTGTAAAAAATCAATAAAATATTAAAAAAAGAAAAGAAAAGAAAATAGGAGTTTCTCGTGCTTGAAGTGACTTCTCTGCCTGAAGTGAGATTGTACAGGAGGTAAGAAGTCACCAAACTCAGTTCTGTGTCTGCATGTGAGATGGTGAGGTGTCTGTGTGTAGGACACAGGTGGGCAAGGTGTCCCGTGTGAGTGGCCCTTCTCAGATGCCTTGAGTCCATCTTGGCATCTGTGAAGGGCCACATGCTGGTGAGGTCTGTGTTTACCTGTGTGTCGAGGACGTGTTGGTCCTAGGACTCCCTGCAGGTGTCCCCTTCTGGGGACTGGAATGCGGGCCTAGACCTCGGGGTGGGTTTTTTACTTTTACCTGCGAGTTCTTATTTCTCTGAAAGAGGTCTGAGCTTTAGGATAACTTTAGCAACCGCTTGTTCTGGTGGGAGGCTCCGGAGTGGTTATTCTCATAGTTGTGTGTATCTTTGAAACTTTATCAAGCCAGCCCCTGTGCAGGCTGGTGGGCAGGTGGCTTCCGGCTGGGAGGGTGTGGTCTCAGGCCCCTCAGTGTGCATGCCGAGCGTGCTCTTGGCTGCTGCTTCTTTTTTTTTTTTTTTTAAATATACTTTATTGATTTTTTTTTTGCCCCCCTCCTTCCCTCTCACCCAACCCCTCCCTCCCCAGAGTTTTGTGTCCATTGGTTGTACTTATATGCATGTATAAAAGTCCTTCTGTTGATCTATTATCTCCCCCAGATCTTCCTCCCCTCCCCGCTGTAATTTGACAGTCTACTTGTTGATATACTGTCTCTATATCTATCTTTTGGTTCATCAGTTTATAATGTTCTTTATTATCCACAAATGAATGCGGTCATGTGGTGTTTCTCTTTCATTGATTGGCTTATTTCACTCAGCATGATGTTCTCCAATTCCATCCAGGTTGCTGCAAATGCTGAGAATTCCTTCTTTTTTATGGCAGCATAGTATTCCATTGTGTAGATGTACCATGGTTTTTGGATCCAATCATCTGCTGACGGGCACCTAGGCTGTTTCCAAATTCTGGCTATTGTAGATTGTGCTGCTATGAACACAGGGGTGCATATATCCTTTCTGATTGGTGTTTCTAGTTTCTTGGGATATAATCCTAGGAGTGCGATTACTGGGTCAAATGGGAGTTCCATTTTCAGTTTTTTGAGGAAACTCCACACTGTTCTCCACAGTGGTTGCACCAGTCTGCATTCCCACCAGCAGTGCACGAGGGTTCCTTTTTCTCCGCAACCTCGCCAACACTTGTCATTTGTTGATTTGTTGATGTTGGCCATTCTGACAGGTGTGAGATGGTACCGCATTGTTGTTTTGATTTGCATCTCTCGGACAATTAGTGACTTTGAGCATGTTTTCATGTGCCTTTTGGCCTTCCTTCTGTCTTCTTTTGAAAATGTTCTATTTAGGTCCATTGCCCATTTTTTAATTAGATTATTCATCTTCCTTTTATTTAGTTGTATAAGCTGTTTGTAGATGTTGGAGATTAAACCTTTATCAGTGGTATCATTTGCAAATATGTTCTCCCACACAGTGGGCTTTCTTGTTGTTTTGTTGATGGTTTCTTTTGCTGTAAAAAAGCTTTTTATTTTGATGTAGTCCCATTTGTTTATTTTCTCTTTAGCTTCCATTGTCCTAGGGGTAGTATCAGTGAAGAAGTTCTTTTGGCATACATCTGAGATTTTGCTGCCTGTGGATGCTTCTAGTATTTTTATGGTTTCCCGTCTGATGTTTAAGTCCTGTATCCATTTTGAGTTTATTTTTGTGAATGGTGTAAGTTGGTGATCTAGTTTCATTCTTTTGCATGTGTCTGTCCAATTTTCCCAACACCATTTATTGAAGAAACTGTCTTGACTCCATTGTATATTCGTGCCTCCTTTGTCAAATATTAGTTGAGCATAGTGATTTGGGTTGATATCTGGGTTCTCGATTCTATTCCATTGATCTATATGTCTGTTCTTGTGCCAGTACCAGGCTGTTTTGAGAACAGTGGCTTTGTAATATAGTTTGAAGTCTGGTATTGAGATCCCTCCTATTTTACTCTTCTTTCTCAGGATTGCTGTGGCTATTCGGGGTCTTTTATTGTTCCAAATGAACTTTTGGAGAGTTCTTTCTAGGTCGGTGAAATATGTCATTGGTATTTTAATGGGGAGTGCATTGAACCTATAGATTGCTAGGAAGTATGGACATTTTGATGATGTTGATTCTATCTTGGCTGCTTCTTGCTTGTCCTCTGGCTGGGCCTGCTCCACTTGGGACCTCACGGTTTCTGTTGCTTCTGGAATGAAGTCCGGCCTCCAGATGGTGGACTGAACCTGGGAGGTGTCACAGTCTCCTCCCAGGTCCAGCACAGCCCACTTCTTCCCTCACCGGTCAGCAGGCCAGGTCATGGCTGCCCTTTGCAGTGGCTGGCCCTTCTGCCCAGGACGTGGTTTTCTGGATACCCTGCTCAGCACACTGGCCCCAGGTCCTGTGTGCCTGCTGAACGCCTGGTCTTTCTCAGGACGCTGTGTCTCACTGGGGCTGTGTCTGTGGGTTTGGGCCATGGGGCAAGTGGTCCTGAGCCTGTGAGGTGGGACTCGGGGGTTCACTGAGGGCTGGGGCATGACTGGCTGGTCTCATTCTGGACCCTGAGCATGAGTGTAGCGCTCGCGTGGTGGGCGTGCCTGTGGCCTGAGTCAGGGAGTTTCCTGGAGGTGTTTGTGGTCTGTCCACTGGGCAGACAGGCTGGGACTTTGGAAGGCCTTTAATTGAGACAGGGGACTAGGTGAGACAGGGCCCATGTTTAAGAGTCAGATGCATGGATTTGAATTAGTCACAGTCTTTGGTCCTGGTGCAGGCTGCCTTATTTATGTCATCTAAACAGTTTAATAAGCACCTACAGCCTAGCCGGCGTGGCTCATTGATTCAGTGTCAATTCCATGTCATGGCACATGCCTGGGTTGCGGGCTTGATCCCTAGTTGGGGGCGTGCAGGAGGCAGTCAATCAATGATTCTATCTCATCATTGAAGTTTCTCTCTCTCTCTCTCTCCCTTCCTCTCTGAAATCAATAACAATATATTACAAAAAAAATAAAAAAATAAGCACCTATAAACCCCACCCCAGAAGAGCTGGAACCTGGGCAGTGTCCCATCTCACCTTTGGCAGCCGCTGTCTCACCCCATGGTCACCACACCTTCATTCCTCTTTCACACCTGCTTGTGGCCTCTTCCCAGACATGGCTAAACACCTGGTTTTAGCTTTATTTAGGAGGAAGAGCACCAAGCTGTGAGTCAGCTTTGGGGACACTGGCCATGCCAGGGCGGTGGGTTTGGTGAGTGCAGAGTGACCAGAAGTGGCTGGGGGATCCGGTATTAGGGGGGTCACATCAGTGTGATGGCCATTGTTCACCAGGTGGTATTGAGAGTGGAGGGAGGACCCTAGTTAAAGAGCCCAGACAGAGGGTTGTCTTGGGCAGGGTATCCGGGAGTGTCCAGTGGCTGTCCCACTCCTGCTGCTGATGTTTTACTGGGACTAGTTCCATTTCACTGTGGAGGAGGCTGCATGTGAGCAGCTGGCTATGCCCTGCTTGCCCACGGCGTCTAGGATTGAGCCTCGCCTGGCTGAAAGGAGGCGCCTTGAGCCCCTGTCCCGTCCCCCCCCCACCTCCCCCGGCCTGCCCCCCTGATGTGCGCGGGCTCCTGACGCATGCCCTGAGGCTTTGCCACTGTACTGGGGTCGGACATCCTAGTTCTACCGGTCAGCCAGATACCAGAGGCTACTTCTTAGGGGGTTTAGGCCATCTCCCGGAGTCTCCAATACTAGCAACATCATAAAAAAAAAAAAGTAAATACAGTTTGTTTAGAGTCGCTTTTATTTCACAGTGATTCATCCACCCACCTGCTGAAGGACGTCGGGGCTGCTTCCCGTTCTGTCAGTTAAGAACAAAGCTGCCGTAAACGTCTGTGTGCAGGTTTTGTGTGGACATCGGCTTTCAGCTCCTTTGGGCAAACACCAGGGAGCGTGACTGCTGGGTCCCACGAGGCTGTGCAGTGTGTGAGACCACCGAGCTGCCTTCCAGAGCGGCCGCACCGGCTGCGTTCCCACCGGCAGTGAAGGGGTCCCCGCCGCCGCTCCCGTCCTCGCCAGCACTGGGCGGCGTCAGTGCTCTGGGTTTGGCGCTCTGATGGGTGTGCAGTGGACTCTCCTCGTTTAACTTCCCTTCCCTGAGGGCTAGGACGCGGAGCATCCTGCCATTTGCTTGCCGGTCATCTGTGTAGCTACTTGGTGAGGGGTCTGGGAAGGTCTTGGCCCATTTTCCATCGGGTTGTTTGTTTTCTTTCTGGGTTTAGAATTCTTTGTATCTTTTGGGAAACAGTCCTGTTTCAGGTGTGTCTTGCAAAGACACTCCTCTCGTGGCTTGTCTTCTCATTCTCTCGGTATTGTTTTTGTAGAGCAGAAGTGTTTAGTTTTAATCGAGTTCAGCTCATCACTTTTCTCCCTCTGGCCGTGTCTTTGCCGTAGAAGTCACCTCCAAGCCCGAGGTCCTCTCGGTTCTCCTGCGTTGCGCTCCAGGAGGGTCACACGTGTGCGTTTTACGTTTAGGCCTGTGGTCCATTCGGGTTAACGCTGCGTGCAGACTCATTGTTTGGCCTGTGGATGCCCGGCGGTTCCAGCACCATTTGCTGAGGAGACTGTGCTTTCTCCTTGAGCTGTCTGCTCCTTTGGTGAGATCAGCTGGCCCTGTCTGTGGGTCTGTTTCTGGGCTCTGTCCTGCTCTGTTGGGCTGTGTCTGTTCTTTCACAGTGACCACACTGTCCTGATCGCTGTAGCTTTACAGTTAGTCTTGCAGTTGGTGGCGTCAGTCCTCCAACTCTGTTCTTCACCTTTATTGTTTCTTTGGCTGCTCTAGGTCTTCCGCCTCCATATAAACTTTAGAATCAGTTGGTCCATATCCATAAGATAACATGCTGGGTTCTGATGGGGATTGTGTTGAATCTACAGGTCAAGTTGGGAAGAAGTGACATCTTGACAATATTGATTCTTCTTATCCATGATCATGGAATATTTCTCCATTGACTTAGTTCTTTAATTTTATTTAAAAAATGTTTTTATTCACTTTAGAGAGAGGGGAAGGGAGAGGAATAGAGAGATGGAAACATTGATGAGAGAGAATCATTGATTGGCTGCCTTCTGCATGGCCCCTACTGGGGATTGAGCCTGCAACCTGGGCATGTGCTCTGACTGGGAATCAAATAGGAGAAATCCTGGTTCATGGGTCACACCAGCCAAATAACTTAGTTTTTCTTTGATTCATTCTCAGAGTTTTGTTGTTGTCTTCATATAGACCTCATATGTATTTAGTTAAGTAATTCATTTTTTGGGTGCTAATGTGAATGGTTGTGTTTTTAATTTCAACTTCCACTTGTTCATTGCTAGTTTATCGGAAAGTGACTGACTTTTGTTTATAAACTTCATAACCTGCAACCTTGCTACAGCTGTTCACTAGTTCCAGGCCTCTGCTGGTACAGGGGCTCGGCTGCCCTGCGTGGGAGGGGTGGGAGGGGTGGGAGGGGGAGCCCTAGAAGCTGATGGGAGGTGGCGTCCAGTTTCCGCTCTGCAGGTGGTTCTGCCTGTCTCTGTCCTGGACCAAGGGCAGGAAGGGTCCCGAGAGAGCCAGGTTCCACTGCCCCTCAACCCTCAGGGTGTCAGCTGTCCCAGCGGTAACTAGGCAGTGAGCAGTGCCCCTTGGGAGGGAGGAGGTGTGTCCGGGCCTAGTGTAGCAATAGACTGTCCTTGCCAGTCCCTGACTCTGAATCCGTGTCTTTAGAATAGGTTTTGGTTCACCAGGATCCTCACAAGGCAGGCCTTACTTTGGGGTCCAGAGAGCAAGGTGCCCCTGTGTCCAGGAGGGAGCTGCTCTCAGCCCAAACTACCTGTGGCTTTAGGAGACATTCATGGTGATTTCAGTATTTGTATTAGAAAGAGGGTGCCTCGTGATGGGGCTGCATGGGCATGGTGGCCCACGCAGTGGCGGAGTGGTGGAGTAGGAGGAAGAAGGGCTTGGCGAGGCTTGTTAGTCAGCTGCTCCGAGTTGGGATGCCCTGGTGGGGGAGTCAAGGCATGGACTCCCTTGACTGTCACTTCTTCCCACAATTGAAGTGTGATCGTGTGGATTTCTATCGCTCTGTGCTCTTACTGAGCAGAGTCCCCGGGAGTGAGAGTGAGTCCCCTGCACAGTGACGCTGAAGCCTGCCTCATAAGAAAAGAGGGCCTGTAGGAAAACAGATGGTGGCCTTTTGTGACTGTGTGTTGGGAGGTTTCCTAGGACGGGGCAGCACGCTCCTGGAGGAGGAGGTGACAAAGTGGACTTCAGGATTGACAGACGTTCAGCAAGTGGAAGGCGGGCGTGCATTGAGGGTGCAGCTGGCTAGAGTGTGCCCAGGGTGCAGGGGGAGGACCCACAGCTCTCAGTAAGAGGACTCAACTCTGTTAAGAACAGCAGGAGGTGTGCACAGACAGGAAGAAGATACAAAAACCAGCAAGTGTGTGACAGATACCCACACCACACAAGGCCGTGCAGGTGGAAGGCGCATGGCATATCCAGTCAGTCCATCCCCAGCGCGCTGTCATTAAGGCACCCACCATCCCTCCTGGCTGTGGGTGTGGAACCAGCGGGGACTGGGTAGGAGCAGAGCCTGGCAGTGTGTACTGCCATGTCCAGCAGTCCCGCTCCACGAGAAAAGAGACCCTGGTGGGAAGCTTTGGCCTTAATTGATAATGGCCCAGACGGGGAAGAATTGGGAGGTGTTTCAGGTGATCCATCCACCATGTGCCCTCAGCCACACCCGGAGCAGAGAGCTGACATCTGCAACACTGTGCGGGCGGGGTCTGCACATACTCTGCCCTGGAGGAGCCGGACACAGCAGCCCACACTGTCTGACCCCACCAAGCGGCGTTCCCAGTTTAGCTCCCCAGTGGGGATTGCCGCCCCGCTGGAACTGTTCACGTTGATGGAAGTGCGTTCAGTCTTGATTGTGGTAGTGACTGTACAAAGGTGTGCATTTGCTCAGACTCATCAGATTGTATATTTAAAACGGGTGCGTTTTTCTCCGTCAGCCGCACTTCAGCCCAGCTGTACACAGAAGCTCACCGTGGTTCTTCCTCCGGCCCTGGCTGCACAGTGTCAGGCTGCAGTGGCAGTTGTGACTTGTGTCTTTTATTGGTTGGAAGTTCAGGTCTGCTGTCTCCTGGGTGTGAGACAAGAAGTTCCTGTCGTGCTTGTGAAAGGAGGTTCCCACAGCCCAGGGGCCGCGAGCAGCCTGGTGGGGACTGCAGGTAGACCTGCCACTTCCACCTGTAGGCTCAGGTGAGGACTCCGTTGTCTTCACCGGAGAGAGAAGATTGGCTGTCTGTGGGGGCTGTGCGCTGAACCCCAGGTCTGCGAGCCTTCCTCTGGGTGCGCTGGTTTTGGGGTGGCCACGAGAAGACAGTCTGTACTTACAAGTCTTTAATAGTTGCTTTCTCCCCAAGTAATACATGCTTATCATGGGAAGTTTGATAAAGACAGAATAATGTGGGAAAGAAATGAGTAGCAATCTGTAGTTCTGTCACCCAGAGGTTTTTGTAATTGTCCCTGATGTTGTCCCGAGCTTTGATGTTTCCCACATCCTTACCTGTTCTGTGGTCAGACTTTAATGGACGGGTAGTGAGTTAACATTCGTGTGTTCATTCTCAGAGTGCCCACGCTCTGTGCCGGGCACTGCCACCTGTGAAGGGGTGCTGCGGAGGGGAGCACGGGCCCTTCCCTGAAGCTCAGACACAGTGAGGCAGGCAGGCGTGGAGCGGAGCAGTGTTCGGGGCTGGTTAGGGCGGTCTCTCTGAGCTGGGACAGGGAGCCCTGAATGCAGGCAGAGGGGTCTTTCAGACAGCAGCTGAGCTGGGCTGTGGGCTGGTGGGGAAGTGGTCTCAGGCTTGCTGTGAGTGTGGTGGGGGTGAGCGTGGTGGGTGACGGGTGTGAGTGGGGGCAGTGTGCCGTTTCTCTCCTGCCTGTGCGGTGGCTCTCCCCGCCTGAATTTACCTGGATGTTCCCGTCTTCATGTGCATGTCCTGAGTGTCCTTTCCCGTTAGTAGTAAGCACCTCGGGTTAATTCTTGCATACAGCAAGGCGAGCTGGCCTTGGGAGGGTCCCAGAGGTGGCCTCTTTCGGTCCCCTCACATCTCTGTCCTGGTCGGCAGGAGAGCTCTTGGCTCCTGGGTTCTCCTTGCCCTGGGCCCGCAGGGGGCTTTTCTGGCCAGGCTTGGGATTGCTTCGACGTGTCATGCTTCTGGGGTCTGAGTGGAGGTGGCCAGGAATCCATTGCAGCCACACGGATGAGCTCAAGATGGTACTGCCGGTTCAGTTTCTGATGCAGCAGGTTTAGCCCATAAATGCTTTGATATGATGTTTGCCTCGCTCCTCTTGCACAGAGAACCTTGGATCCTCATGAAATGAAGCATCTATGTACCTGGCATGTGCTACCATGTACTTAGCTACGACAGTGAGACTCAGTGTAAGGTTCTCTGTGTGTGCAAACTCCACAGAAATGATTCTGTGTGTGTAATGTTACCACTTCGATATACAGTTCACTTTTGTTTGTTTTAGTTTCTATTCTCCGTTTGTTTTAAAAGGTGAAGGTGAAGGGGTTAAGCAAAAACAACAATAAAACCCCCAAAACAGACATAGACAACAGTTTGGTGATTCCCAGAGGGAAAGGGTAGGGGAGGTAGAAGAGGGCGAGGGGGGAAAATGGTGATGAACACACGATACACCATAGATAATGTATTGTAGTATTATACACCTAAAGCCTATGCCATTTTATTAACAGTGTTTTGAATCTGTGGAACATTACCATGGCACAAAACCCAAATTCTCTAGATTCACCTTTGGTCTGCTCCCCTTCCGTCCATACCTTTCCGTGTTAACTTCCGTGCTTTCGGGGCCGTTCTCTCCAGATGCATGTTGTAGATGGAAGCAGGTGTGAACATACACACCTTTGGTTCTTTTTCTTACACCAGCAGGGGCACAGACATCAGTGTGAAGCTTGATTTTTAAAAAAAAATGTATTTTAATTGATTTTAGAGAGGAAGGGAGAAGGAGAGAAAGAGATGGAAATATCAATGATGAGAGAGAATCATTGATTGGCTGCCTCCTGCATGACCCCCACTGGGGATTGAGCATGCAACCCAGGCATGTTCCCCTGGCCGGAATCGAACCTGGGACACTTCAATCTGTCATCCACACTTGCCCCAACTGGAGGTGGGTGGGGGGTAGGGTTTAAATTTGCAACCCAGATACATACCCTTGACTGGAACCTGTGACCCTTTGGTGTGTGGGCCAGTGCTCTCACCATTGAGCTACTGTCTAAAGCCCAGTGAGTTTTGAGAAGTGTGTGCACCTCTCTCCATCGTCACCATCAGACTGGATGTCCCTCTCCCCTGGAGGCCCTGCATGCCCTTGGCTGCCCATGCTCCCCCTGGGGCAGACCTTTCTGCCTTTTGCCCAGATTCTTTCTAGAATCTCACCTAAATGGCTTAAATACTGTGGTTGTATCTGGCATCACTCTGTGTGCATGTCACTGAATGCGGCAGTGATGTGTTTTTATGGTGAGAGCATCCATGTTTCCACACGTATCATCCACTCACTGCTGGGCAGGGTGCTAAAGCTCCTGTGAGGACTCCTCTCCTGGGTGCACTTTAGGAGGGATGGCTGAGCTGGGTGGCACGTGTGTGGTTAGCCTCTCCAGGAGCCACAGCCCTTCTCCTAAGTGGCTTGGCAGTGCCCGAGGGTCCTGTTGTCATTGTCTATCAGCATGTGCATGTTTCTCATGTTGACGGGCATGGTTTAGATCAAGAGCACTCCCTCTGAGTGATGGTCTGTGATTTTTCACAAGCACATGCACCACAGTCCTTTCCCCACAGCAAGACACAGAAACACTACAGAGCCTCAGAATTCCTCTCGCCTGGGTGGTTATCTGTCTCCACCCTCACCCCACACCCATTGCTGCCCCGTCACAGGTTTTATGTTATTTTCCCATTGATTTTTAGGGAGAGTTGAAGAGAGGGAAAGACAGAGAGAAACATCGATGTGAGAGAAACACATCTGTAGATTGCCTCCTGCATGAGCCCCAACCAAGGCCTGGTGGGGAAGGAGCCTGCAACCAAAGTACATGCCCCTGAGCGGCATCAAACCCGGGACCCTTTGGTCTGCAGGCCAGTCCTCTATCCACTGAGCCAAACTGGCTAGGGCTGTCACGAGTTTTATGTAAGTGAAAAGATTCAACTGTCCTGCTTCCTCTCTGGTTTCTTGCACTTAGCAGGGCTTGTGTGAGATTTCTACAGTTGTGTTGAGATTCTGCGCCTTCTCACCGAAGATTCCATGCTGGTGATGGACTGACAGCTGGTTCCATCTAGCCCTCAGCTTTGGGTTGTTTCCAGTTCTGGCTATTGTGAACAATGCTTCTGAGAAACATCCTTGTGAGTCTCGGGTGGACCTAAGTTTTCATTTCTCTTGAGTAGACCCAAGGAGTGGGTTGTTGGCTACAGGAGTGCCTGTGCTCTTCCCACTAACAGTGTGTGCCAGCTGTTTTCAAGTCCTCACCTAATGTCCAACATTACTGTGGTCAGTCTTTAATTTTAGCCATTTTGGGCTGTAATGCTGGCCTAATGATTTTTTAAAATTTAAATTCTTTAAAAAAAATATGTATTTTATTGATTTTTTACACAGAGGAAGGGAGAGAGATAGAGAGCTAGAAACGTCGATGAGAGAGAATCATTGACCAGCTGCCTCCTGCACACCCCCTACTGGGGATGTGCCGGCAACCAACGTACATGCCCTTAACCGGAATCGAACCTGGAACCCCTCAGTCTGCAGACCGACACTCTACCGCTGAGCCAAACCGGTTTTGGCAAAAAATTTAAATTCTTTATTGTTGAAAGTATTACATATGCCTTCTCTCCCCTCCACCTTCCCATTGAACTCCCCCTTGCTGCTCCCATCCCCCAGCACATGCCCTACCCCCTACTGTCTGTGTCCATTGGTCATGATTATATGCATGCATACAAGTCCTTTGGTTGATTTCTTATCCCACCCCCTCCCAACCTTCCCTCTGAGGTTTGAAGTTTGATGTTTCTCTGTTTCTGGATCTATTTTTGTTCATCAGTTTACGTTCATTATATTCCACAAGTGAGTGAGATCATGTGATCTCATTATCCGTCTCGTGACTGGCTTATTTCGCTTAGCATAATGCTCTCTAGGCCTATCCACGCTGTTGCAAATGGTAAGAGTTCTTTCTTTTTACAGCAGCTTAGTATTCCATTGTGAAGATGTACCACAGTTTTCTAATCCACTCATCTGTTGATGGGCACTTAGGCTGTTTCCAAACCTTAGCTGTTGTAAATTGTGCTGCTATGAACATAGAGATGCACATATCCTCTCTGATTGGTGTTTCTGATTTCTTGGTGTATATTCCCAGAAGTGGGATCACTGAGTCAAATAGAAGCTCCATTTTTAATTTTTTGAGGAAAATCCATTCTGTTTTCCACAGTGGCTGCACCAGTCTGCATATCCAGCAGTGCAAGAGAGTTCCTTTTTGTCCACAAGCTCTCCAGCACTTGTCATTTGTTGATTTATTGATAGTAACTCATTCTGACAGGTGTGAGATGGTACCTCATTGTTTTGATTTGCATCTTTCAGATGATTAGTGCTTTTGAGCATGTTTTCACATGTCTCTTGGCCTTCTGTTATGTCCCTTTTTGTGAAGTGTCTATTTAGGTCTGTAGACCATTTTTTTGATTGGATTCCATTGGGGTTTTAATTTGCATTTCCCCAAAGACTAATGATGAGCATCTTTTCATACGCTTATTTGTTATTTACATATCTTTTGTGAAGCATCTATTTAAATCTTCTGCCTCTGTGTTTAAATGGGTTGTTTTTATTATTATTGACTTGATGAGTTTTAAAAACATATTCTAGATACAAGTCCTTTATCACATAGAATTATTTTACAATTTTTTTTTTAAAGTCTGTGCCTTTTTATTTAAAGAGCAACTTTTCAATTTTAAGGAAGTCTGGTTTATCATTTTCTTTCTTTCAGAATTTATGTTGGGTCTCATCAAAGAGATTTTTGCCTAACTCCAAGCACAAGTTTTCCTCTAGAATTTTTATGGTTTTAGTTCTCACTCAGTCCAATTTGAGTTAATTTTGAGAGGGGGAGTTGAGATTTATTTTCTCTCCTACAGGATATCCAATTGGTCCAGCCCTGTTTGTTGAAAACACCTCTGTCTCTGTTGAATTTGCCTGTCACTAAAAAAAAAAGTTTTTACTTATTTTTAGAGAGAGGACGGGAAAGGGAGAGAAACATTAATGAGAAAGAAGCATCACATTGATCGTCTGTCTCTGCACACACTCTATTGGGGATCTAGCCCACACCGGGGCATGTGCCCTGACTAGGAATCAAACCAGCAACCTCTTGGTGTACTGAACGATGTTGAGTTCACTGAGCCACATCAGGGGGCCTCTCCTGACACTTTTACTTTATTATTATTATTAATATATATTTTCATTGATTTCAGAGAAAGGGAAAGGGAGAGAGATAGGAACATCAATGATGAGAGAGAATCATTGATTGGCTGTCTCCTGCATGTTCCCCTCTTGGTGATTGAGTTTGCAACCCAGGTATGTGCCTTTGACTGGAATTGAACCTGAGACTCTTCAGTCTGTACGCCAGTGCTCTACCCATTGAGCAAAACCAGCTATGGCTCTCCTGTGACTTTTATTGAAAATCAGTAAACCTTGTGTGTGTGTATTGAGTTTCTGGACTGCGGAATAGAACCTGATCCTGTAGCCTGGACTTAGACTGAGCTTCTCTTCTTTTTCAGAAGTGTTTGGGGGCTACTTGGGTCCTTATATTTCCATATAAGTTCTAGAATCAGCTTCCATTTTCCACAAAAAGTCTTCTCATATCTTGCCTGGGATTGTGTTGAATCTGTATATTAGATTTATGATATTGACATTTAAAAAATATATTTTATTGATTTTTTTACAGAGAGGAAGGGAGAGCTAGAAACATCGATGAGAGAGAAACATCAATCAGCTGCCTCCTGAACCCCCCCCCACTGGGGATGTGCCTGAAACCAAAGTACATGCCCTTAACCGGAATCGAATCTGGGCCCTTCAGTCCACTGAGCCAAACCAGTTAGGGCGATACTGACATCTTAACAGTATTGAGTTTTCTGATCCATGAACATGGTAAGCCTCTCCATTTACTAGTATTTTGGTCTTTCAGAGTTTCTACCAGCATTGTTTTATAGTTTTCAGTGTTTGTCTTTTGCATGTTTTGTGAACTAGATCCTTAAACAGTCATATTTTTATGTTATATAAATGGTATTTTTAAAAATTGAAATTTCCAGTTATTTGTGGCAAACATTTAGAAATACAATCTATTAAGTCTTTTTATTTATTTTTAAATTTTTATTGTTCAGATTATTGCAGATGCTCCCTCCCCTCCCCCCGTAGCTATCCTTCACCTGGTTCCCACACCCCTCAAGGCCATCCCCCCACCCCACTGACCTCATCCATAGGTTTAAGCTCTTTGTCCAATCTCTTCCTGCACCCCTTCCCCCCCGAGAAATGCCAGTTTGCTCCCTTTCCACGTACCTGGTTCTACCCTGTTTCCCTGAAAATAAGACAGTGTCCTATATTAATTTTTGCTCCCAAAGATGCACTAGGTCTTATTTTCAGGGGATGTCTTATTTTCCCATGAAGAAGAATACGGTACACATTTATTGTTAAATGAAAATAAAGGAAATTTATTACCTGTATACGGTACGGTAGTATGGTAGTTGTCAATACAAACCAGACAAACTGTGAATCCTACAGTATCAAGAATTTACTCATTTATTCAATGACAATCATGTCATCATCTTCTGGAACATCATCATAACAATCCAATTCCTGAATTTCCTGGTGAATTTCTTGTGACTCCAATTCTTTCAGAATCAGTGGACCGAATCTCTCATGTTTAGCAATAGCACTGTCTTTAAATGAGTACCTCTTGTCAAGGTAGCTTGCTCGCAGTGCATTTGCAATGCAACTGTCAGTGATTTTCCCCCATGAATTCTTCACCCAAGTCACAACTTCTTGCAGTTTAGGCTTCACAAAGTTTCTGAGACAGAGCCTGGGGGACGGGGGACGGGGGGTGGGGGTGGGGGGCTTATTTTCTGGGGGATGCTTTATATTTCACTCAGAAGGAAACCTGTAAGTAGGTCTTATTTTCGGAGGATGTCTTATTTTCGAGGAAACATGGTATTACATTCATCAGTCTGTTCTTTTCATCAGGTTTTTTATTCATTTGATTTTTTAGGTTCCCTTGTTGATAGATATCTATTTGTTGTCACTTTGTTGTTCATAATTTTTTGTCTTTATTTTTTTCTTCTTCTTCCTCTTCTTAAAGAATGCCTTTCATTATTTCATATAATACTGGTTTAGTGGTGAAGAACTCCTTTAGCTTTTTCTTATCTGTGAAGCTCTTTATCTGACCTTCAATTCTGAATGATAGCTTTGCTGGTAGAGTAATCTTGGTTGTAGGTTCTTACTATTTATCATTTTGTATATATTTTTAAAAATTTTTATATAATAAATCTTTATTGTTCAGATTATTACAGGTGTTCCCCCCCCCCCCCCCATAGCTCCCCTCCACCTGATTCCTCACCCCACCCCATGCCCTTACCCCGCCACTGTCTTCATCCATAGGTGTAAGATTTTTATCCAATCTCTTCCCGCACCCCTCAGACCCTCTTCCCCCTGGGGATTGTCAGTCCATTCACTTTCTATGTCCCTGATTCTATTATATTCTCCAGTCCATTTTGTTCTTCAGATTTTTTATTCACTTGATTTTTAGATTCACTTGTTGGTAGATATGTATTTGATGTCTTTTTGTTGTTCATAGTTTTTGCCTTTACCTTTTTCTTCTTCTTCTTCCTCTTCTTAAATAATACCCTTCAGCATTTCATGTAATCCTGGTTTGGTGGTGATGAACTTCTTTAGCTTTTTCTTGTCTGTGAAGCTCTTTATCTGACCTTCAATTCTGAATGATAGCTTTGCTGGGTAGAGTAATCTTGGTTGTAGGTTCTTGCTATTCATCACTTTGAATATTTCTTGCCACTCGCTTCTGGCCTGCATAGTTTCTGTTGAGAATCAGCTGACAGTCGTATGGGTACTCCCTTGTAGGTAACTAACTGTTTATCTCTTGCTGCTTGTAAGATTCCCTCTTTGTCTTTTGCCCTTGGCATTTTAATTATGATGTGCCTTGGTGTGGTCTTCTTTGGATTCCTCTTGTTTGGGGTTCTCTGTGCTTCCTGGACTTGTAAGTCTATTTCTTTCACGAGGCAGGAAAGTTTTCTGTCATTATTTCTTTCAATAGGCCTTCAATATCCTGCTCTCTCTCTTCTTCTGGCACCCCAAAATTAGGATTTTGGTACGCTTAAAGCCATCCCAGAGGCTCCTTACATTACACTTCCTCACACTTTTGGATTCTTCTTTCTTTCTGCCTCTCTGGTTGGATGTTTTTTGTTTCCTTATATTCCAGATCTTTGGTTTGACTCTTGGGATACGTTGATCTTTAGTTGAGTTTCTGTATATTCTTTATTTCAGACAGTGTATGCTTAATTTCTGACTGGTTCTTTTCCATTTTTTTGGTATTCTCACTAAGGTCCTTGAAGGTCTCTTCAAGTTTCTCAGCAGTTTTTAGAAGATTCTTGAGTAACCTTATAAATGTGATTCTGAACTCTGTGTTTACTTTCCCCCATCTCTCCCATTCATGACATGCTTCTGTGTCTCCTCATTTTGGCTGCCTCCCTGTGTTGATGGAGTGGCTTTGTGTGGTCGGTGACATATAGGGGCCAGTAGCTCAGCTTCCCGAGTCACCCGAGGTGGTTGCTCTTGGTGAACCCCTTTGTGGGCTGGATGCAAAGTCTTGATGTAGTTAAGCCTTGATTGCTGTTGGTACACTGGGAGGAATTGACCTCCAGGCCAATTGGCTGTGAGGACCCGCTGTGTCTGTAATGGAGAACTGCTGCGCTGGGGACACACTTGTAGTGCAGGCCTTGTTTCAGTGGGGCTTTGATGCTCACTGAGTCCACCTCCCGAATGTGTCACTTATGGATGTGAGGAGTTGAAATCTGGTGTTTCACACTGACCACTAGGTACACTGGCTTCTGGATCTTCAATGGGCTGCAGTTCAGCTTCTGCCTGAGGCCGCCCAGCAGGAGCTACAGCGAGAACCACAGTCCTCTCCTCCCTGCTTGGAGCTTGGAGACTTTGGAGCTGTCTGCACCAGGTTGCAAGTTTGCTAGGTTAAACTGCAATAGAGAAGGCCTTTCATATGCAAAGGCTGCTGCTTGGAGCTTGGGTGTGTTTGTAGATTGTGTGGGGCGGAGTGTCAGGGTGTCACTAGGCTAGGGCATGGCAAACAGCAATGGCTGCCAGTCAGCCGCCTCTGCCCCTCCGACTGCGTCCCTGCGGCTGCGTCCCCATGTCTCGTGCCCCAGCACAGCGAACAATTATTCTTGCGTGCAGCTCTGCAAGCAAGTCACCCTCACTTTTCCACCCGATGGCAGACAGTCCAGCTTCTTTCCAGAAACTGGATTTCAGAGAGATTGGGAGCTTGTCTCTCTTTGGTTTTTAGAGATGCCCTTTGTTAGTGAGGTGGAGGACTTTCCTTCTCTTGCTAGTTGGTAAAGATTTTTTTTGGTCACAAATGATGTCTGATCTTGTTATATGCTATCCTATATAATAAAAGACTAGGGACCATAAGTGTAATGACTGCTGGACCAGTCGCCATGAGGTGCACTGACCACCTCTTATTCCCCCCTCTCCCCCCCTCACCGCCAGTGAGCGGCAGTGGGGTGGGACTGTGGACTGGTGACTCATGAGTGGGCTGAAGGGCTGACCTCTTAGTCCCTCCAACCGGTCCACAGGTTCTGATGGATCAGCGGTGGTGAACGTTGGAACCGGGATGGGTGGCGGGAGGACCAGGCTGTCTGTCAGGCCATTGGAATCCCCAGTTCATCACTGGCTGCTTGGGGGCTCAGGTTGGTGGGAGAGGGGCACTGGGACTTCACCTCCATGTGGGCACAGCTGCTCGGGGGCTCAGGCCTGCGGGAAAGCGGGTGCCGGCGACTTCACTTCCATGCGTGTGTGCTGGGCTGGCTGCTGATGGAACCCGCTGTCTGCTCGGGGCCACTCACGCAGGTGCTGCCACTGCCACCACCACAGCCACCACTGCTCCTGCCGCGGCTTGCAGCGCTGATGGAAGCTGTGGGGCGTGCCTGTGACCTGCCCACCCCGGTGGTGGAGTGGTGTTGGGCTTAAGGACTGGCGAACGGGCAGAAGATGGCTCTGATTGCAGGCTAGGCCTAGGGCCCCAATCTGCACCATTTCGTGTGGTGGGCCTCTAGTTGTTCATGTATGATGCTCACGTGATGGTTCTCTTTTACTCTGCCATGGTGAGTTTACAGAAATTGTACTCTAGACCTGTTCATTGAAAAAGTCAGCCTGCGTGGCAGTGTGTGATGCCAGCAAGGACCCTCCTCCTGTCCTCATACTCCTCCTTCGGTGGGTGCCCGTGCGTGCTCCTGTGCACTGTAGTGAGGTTCTTTTTTTTTTTTTTTTTTTTTAATATATTTTATTGATTTTTTACAGAGAGGAAGGGAGAGAGATAGAGAGCTAGAAACGTCGATGAGAGAGAAACATCGACCAGCTGCTTCTTGCACACCCCCTACTGGGGATGTGCCTGCAACCCAGGTACATGCCCTTGACCGGAATCGAACCTGGGACCTTTCAGTCCGCAGACTGACGCTCTACCACTGAGCCAAACCGGTTTCGGCCGTAGTGAGGTTCTTAAACATAGCAGCTGAGGACCTCTTGGGGACTTGCTGCTTTAACCGTGTCCGCCTAAGTCTCATCAAGACTGAGTGTTGTCTGTGAAATGATAAGTGGGTGTCCTCACAGCCGAGGTTTGGGCCACCCTCCTCTCTGACTCCTGCCCTGGGCCTTGCTTGCGTGACGTTGGCAGGTGTGGCGTGGGGTACACACCCGAAGGCGGGAGGAAGACGGGAGGGGTCTGCCAATCGTGGGCTTTTTGTGTGTGTGTTTTTATTTTTGTTTCATTCAGCTATCTTTTCTAACCTTTAGTATTTGGAGGCATTATAATATAGAAAAACAATGCTTTGTGTGTGCATCAGCCAGGTTGACACTTGCTTTTTATTTTTCTGGGCTGTTGGCCTCACTCTGGCTGGTCGTGTTTGGAGTTGGCCTGAGGGGTGTGGTTTGCACATCAGATAAAAAGGCACTATGCTGTTGACTATTTGGGTACTTTTCCTGTAACGATGCTGTGCCCAGGCCTTCCGAGGTGACATCAGAGTGTGTGTCCCGGAGGGAGGCTCCCTTCAGCCTGCCCTCATGGACAGGGCATAAATGGGCCACCAAACGGTGATTTTAAGAAAAACACATAATGCACACTGCTAGGCGGGGGACTTTTTTTTTTTTACCGGTATTATTACATAACAGAAAACGATTCTAACGTTTTGGACTATTTTAAATTATGTGTCTATATCAGAAAGCAAATCTGAATTAGTTTTAGACTTTTATGTGAAGAAGCCATTCTGAGTAGTTTTCGGGTGACATGTGTGGCCTTGATGCCATTTGCTGCATCTGTTCCATGGAAGCACCAAGGGGCACACAGGCCACTGTCCCCTAGTGCTTGGAGGTGTGGGTGTGGGTCCTCTGCTACAATGCTCACTGTCACCCCCAAACTCCCCCACGCCCCCCTCCCCCCCACCCGGCATACTGTCGCCCTCTGCCTGGCCAGCCCCACACGCCCACGTCATCTTCACGCATCCACAGCACTCTGTTCTCCCCGCTTGTCCAGATTCTGGCTGATCCCTGGCCACCTACAGTCCTCTGGCTGATGGAAGTGTTTTCTCTTGGACTGTCAGGGGCCACACTCAGGACTGAATGACTGAGACTGTGTGTGCTGGGGTATGAGGTGCTGGGTACCGAGAGAGCAGAGGTCTTGCCACTAGGGACTCATCCCCAAGCCCCAGCATAAAGCCAGGCACTGGGACTGCACCTCCCCCACCCCACCCCACCCCGCTCCTGCCGCCTGAGTGTGCGTCCCTTAGAACAAAGCATGCTGTGGCTTGTTTGTATTTTGACAAATTTCAGGCTCATACTAAAGGCCTCTAGGGAACAGCTCTGTACTCTTCCTGATTCACCTGTCCTGACCATTTTATCCAAGCGACTTAACGCATAGCTGACTTGGGTGGGCGTTTGTGGGGTCCCAGCCTGTGCTGGTGTGTGCTATTGGGGTCGTTAGGCAAAAGGCCTTGTGGCTCCACATCTTCAATGCGCAGCGAGCGCACTGTGGACGGGCGTCAGGTGGGGCTTTCGGAGCTTTCGGGGATAGTTCACAACAGCGCTGCATCCAGCACCAGCTGCTTACACACTCACTCAGCCACTCACCCCCTCACCCTCACTCACACTCACCTACCTTCAGCCTAACCTGCTCACATTCACAGTCACTCCCACCCACTTTCACACACACATTTCCTCTCTCTCTCTCTCTCTCTCTCTCTCTCTCTCTCTCACACACACACACACACACACAGTCAAATACACTTTCACTCTCACATGAATTGTGTATTACACGTAAGCACATTTTTGCATTGATAACTTTGTAATCTTAGCAAAGTGTACTACTAGTCATTAAAGCTGACTTGTACCTGAAGAGCATTTAGGAGCTTACGTGTGTGGGGAGGTGTCAGGGCCCAAAGCAGCCCTGGGGGGACGGAGGCTGGAAACAGCTGCACGTTGGCAGTGAGGACAGAACCCTGTGCTGTCGCCAAGGTCACCCTGACTGCTCTCCTCTGAGCAGGGGTGGAGGCCAGAGCAGGCCCTGCCTGGGGTCCTGGGTCCACTTCTGGAGCCTCATCTGAAGCAGTGGCAGCACTGGCCCGCACTGTGGGAAGGCCTGGCCGTCATGGAGGTTGTGGCCGTCACACTTGGACAGCCCAGTCACCCCCTGCCTGACTCTGCGAGTCGCAGGGGGCTGTGGTTTCTGCCTGAGCAGACTGGTCACAAACCATGTCAGGGTCCCTGAGGTGGAGAGGGAGGGGCCTGGCACTCTCTTCCCGGTCAGGGTGACGTGACGTGTGCTCACCACTGTGTGCCTGGCACGGTGTGAGCTGTAAAGGTGAAGTTAGTGGGTTTTGGTAAACCACTGCAGAAATGTATTTGCCAAGTGTACTGCATCCCGTTCTGAAGGCACAGAGCTGAGGAGGACAGTCTGGAGGGAAGGATTTTGTGGGCTGAGGGAGGCCGTCCTGGTCTCTTGGCTCTGTCCAGACTCCTCCTCCTGTCCCCATAGCGACATCTTCGAAAGCCCCCCTGGGCAGCGGGGCAGCCTCAGGACAAATTCTCCGTGCATTTCAGACAGGGCCTCGTGCTCTCTGCTCCAGTCCCTCTCCTGGCTGCTCGGGTGCCAGCGTCAGCGTTCAGGGGGACAGCCTCCTTCTGCCATGTGTAACTGCAGAGGCCTTGCCTTTCGTGCCATTGTCTCTGCAGAGTCTCTGACAGGCGGCAGCCTAGGGACCTTCATGGGGATGAGGGTGAGCGCAGGGGTCTGGTCCCTGCTCCTGTCATTACACCTGGGCCATTTTCCCGGTGATGTGCCTTCCCAGGGCTGGGGGAGCCGCCGAACCACGTGTGAGAACAGTGTGTGTGAGGGGCTGTGGCAGGTAAGCTTATGCTGATGTGCGTGACGTGGGATTCTTCCAGGTGGAGGCCCAGGCAAGTCCAAAAATGCCTGGCCCCTGTGCAGTGCAGCTGGGCTGCCCTAGATTTTCATTCCGGATACAGTAAGACATTGGCATGAGAAGGATCAGGAAAGCTGTCACTGGGTAAGAACACTTGAGTGTTCCTTGAAATCTAGTGAGTAGGGAGGGGAGGGTTCATTCAGTCCTTAAGACATAGTGGTCGTGCTTGGGTGAAGATGGGGTGGCCTGGTGGCCTTGGGCTGCCCGCTGCTCTGCTGGTGCCACGCCCCACCCTGATGGGGCCACACTGGCCTCCCAAACAGGTGATTGCAGGGCCCGTTGTACCAGGGAGCAGCTCGCATTGCTCAGTCTTGGCCCGCAGGGTCGCCTCTCTGACTTCGGGAGGAGGGTGTGATGCTGCACATGTACCTTTAAAACTGGAGCCTTCCTGATAACGAGAGAGGAAACCAGACTGAGTTTTCATCAAGAAGAACATTAGAAATACATTTTGGGTGAGATTTGTAGCCACTGAAAATTGTTTTTGAAGAATGTAGAATGACATGGAATTACTTATGATATAAGAAGTAAAAAGAAGCCCGGTCAGTGTGGTTCAGGGCTGAGTGTCGACCTATGAACCAGAAGGTCATGGTTTGATTCCTGGTT
This sequence comes from Pipistrellus hanaki, assembly GCF_964339955.1. NCBI lineage: Eukaryota > Metazoa > Chordata > Mammalia > Chiroptera > Vespertilionidae > Pipistrellus > Pipistrellus hanaki. The sequence goes on along the minus strand of NC_140508.1, from coordinate 5,103,770 downwards.
GGAGCACATGCCCTGGTTGTGGGCTTGGTCCCTAGTATGGGGCGTGCAGGAGGCAGCCAATCAGTGATTGTCTTTCATCATTGATGTTTCTCGCCTCCATTCCTCTCTGAAGTCAGTAAAAATATGTTTAAAAAAAAAGAAGTGAAAAGAAGAAAATAAAAAAACGAACATCAACAAAATGACCTTGGTTTTCTTCATGGTTATCACAGCACACACACGGTAATGTGGACGCTGGACAGAGTGGAAGAAACTGCGTGCAGCCCTAGTAACCACAGGGCATGGGGTTTCAGCAGGTTCTGAGTCCTCATTTCTTGTTTTCTGTCGTGAACAAAACGAAACCCTGTTGTCTTATGCCTGCTTGATCGGGGTGCGTCATGACTGCTCCTGTGGAGACGGGCTGCTCTGGTTCAGGTGGCCCGAGCACAGAGGAGGGAGACCAGGAAGGCTGCTGTGGGCTGAGGGAGGGTGGCGGTGGAGGGTGGTTTGATCAGGCAGCAGAGCCCCAGGCCACACTCCGACATCCCTGTTAACTGCCTTTGTGTGGGAACTGACCCAGCGGAGCGGCCACTTTGGTGGGAAGGTGAATCTGAAGGATCCTTTGAAGTTGAAGTTGTTCACTGTGTGAGGTGTGGCCTTCTCCTTCCCAATGTAAAGGCTGGAAGAACACAGCTCGTGATACACAGACCTCCTTGGTCATTGTTGAAGTGAAGCCCAGAGGGTATGTGTGGAGTCGGAGGCACGCGGTGTGCCAGCCTCTGCCCTGGGCACTCTGGGAGAAATCGCTCTGCCGAGGCCTTGGTTGCCCCAGCTGGAAGGGGGGCGTGGGCCATCGCTGCAGGGGGCCTTCCCTGATGAGTAGGACGATGCGTGTCCCCAGCCAGGAGCTGTCTGTGAACTCCGCTATTGCTTCTTCTCAACCTTTTCTCCAACATTCTTCAGCTGCATTTTGAGGGAAGTTGAGCTTCTTTGCTTTTGCATGAATAGATACTGTACTAGTATGCTGTGTGTCTGTTTAGAATGAGTGACTATAATCAGTTCACAAGATCCCGAGCTGTGATAATGTCATTGAAACGTGCATTGATGCAGCTGTTGGTGTTCAGATGCTCCCCAGGCCATCGCAGTGTGTGACTTTTGCCTGTGATTGTGATTCATTGTATCTAGGGAAGGCAGAGGAAAGCACACCCTATTACAGCCTACAGGTCTACCACCCACGAATGCAAACAAACTTTTTTTTCCCATGAGGAGCCACAAGTTTGCTGTCAGGTTAGAGCTGTGGTGGGTAAACTGTGGCTCACGAGCCACATGCGGCTCTTTGGCCCCTTGAGTGTGGCTCTTCCACAAAATACCACGGCTTGGGGGAGTCTATTTTGAAGAAGTTTAAGTTTAAAAAATGTGGCTCTCAAAAAAAATTTCAATCGTACTTTTTTTTTTTTTTAAATATATTTTATTGATTTTTTTTTTACAGAGAGGAAGAGAGAGGGGTAGAGAGTTAGAAACATCGATGAGAGAGAATCATCGATTAGCTCCTCTTGCACACCCGCTACTGGGATGTGCTCACAACCAAGGTACATGCCCTTGACCGGAATCAAATCCGGGACCCTTCAGACCGCAGGCCGATGCTCTATCCACTGAGCCAAACCGGTTTCGGCTCAATCATACTTTGCTATTTGGCTCTGTTGACTAATGAGTTTGCCGACCAAAGAATGGGGCTTGGCCAGTGGAGTGCGGAGGCCCCACCAGAGGAAGAGCGCGGTTCCCCTCCGAAGCTCCATCGTTGATTCTCATGGAATTAAATGTGAACTTAGACACTTGTGTTATGTGTCTGATGGCGTCTGTGCTGATTGCTGCTGGTTTTTGAAGCTAAAATTAATGCTAAGCCTGCATGATTGGATTTGCTTTCCAGTGATGGAGCTCAAGCATGTGCTGTGTGAGTGGTTCTCCCTGTCCGTCTGTGTTGTGGGGCCCCCTCCTGGTCAGCCATGGGCACCATGCTGCCCACACCCAGAGAGGTGAGGTGCCTGGGTGCCACGGGGTCCATTGCTGGAGGGGAAGTTTGGGGTTCCATAGGACAGGTCCCAGCTGCCACTGGTCACAGGGCCAGCGGGGGCAGTGCGGAGGGACCTGTCCTTGCCAGAGCTGGGGTCTGCGGCTCCAGCGGGACCTCCGACCAGTCTTCAACACCACTGCCTCGTGCGCACTTGGCAATCTGTGTCGGGGAGAGTGTGTGCCTGTGAGGACTCTGCCAGGCCCTCAGCGCCCCCGGTGGCTTCCTCCTCTGGAGTGGGTGCATGCTGAGACCAGTGTGGGGTGGCTGTGGGGCGATGGTGGGGCTGGCAGAGCCGTGTGCCTGGCTTACTCACAGAAGGAAGGCTTGGTGCCCTTTTTTAATTTAAAATATATATACATGTTTTAATTGATTTCAGGAAGGGAGAGGGAGAGGGAGAAGGAGAGGGAGAGAGGGAGAGAGAGAGAGAGAGAAAGAGAGAGATAGAAACATGAGCGATGAGAGAGAATCATTCATTGTTCCGCTGCCTTCTGCATGCCCCACACTGGGGATTGAGCCCGTAACCTGGGCATGTGCCCTGACTGGGAATTGAACCTTTACCTCCTGGTTCATAGGTCCATGCTCTACCACAGAGATACACTGACTGGGCGTCAGTCGGTTGCTCTTTGAATCCATGAAACTGCCCTGTGCATGTCCTTTTCCTGTGCACCATCTGGCAGGCAGCAGGCATGTCAGAGTCCGGTGACTCCATGTGTCACCACAGGTCCCCTTTCTCCTCAGAGCCGCTAGGCCTCCCCATAGAGCCACTGCTTCCCGGGCTCTGACACCGGATGTCCTTTATCCCCAGGTATGGTCCTCGTGCGCAGCGAGAACGGGCAGTTGTTAATGATCCCTCAGCAGGCCTTGGCCCAGATGCAGGCCCAGGCCCACGCCCAGGCCCAGCCTCAGACCACCATGGCACCCCGCCCTGCAACCCCCACAAGTGCCCCACCTGTCCAGATCTCCACCGTCCAGGTGAGTCATGCGTACACCCTGCACCTGCCAAGGGCCCTGTGGCAGGCATCCTGCCCCACCACCGGGTGGCTGACCCTGGTGTCCAGGACAGTCTTACTGGGAAGAGCTGGCTCTGATTCCCTGAGAGCTGCCCTCTCTCCATGACTGCATCTTCCCATGCCTCAGTTTCCTCTCCTGCAGAGTGGACCGTGTACTAGTGCTTCTACCACAGAGCTGGGTCCCAGGCTGAGCGGAGACGTGCAGTGCTAAGCTAGTGGGCAGAGCAGGCACACTGAGTGCTGGCCTTCTCGTCGGGAGGCCCAGAGGACTTGACACACTTGTATTGGACAGAGCTGCCTCCCCACACACAGGCGTTGGAGACTGTGGCGGGAGGCAGGCTCCGGTGCTGAAGAACATGCAGGGCTTGCTCCCATCTGGGTTCCTTGTCTGTGTCATGATTTCCATGTGGGCACATGCCAGCACTGTCCCGTCCCCTCTGTCTGCGGTGCTTTCCTGTCCACTGCGTCTTCCTCTGTTCTCAGCTAGGGAGCTGGTCAGTAACTGAAGTGGAGAGAGACTTCCTTCTCAAGCTCGTACCCTGGGCGGCACCCTGCACTGCAGCAGCAGCTGCGTGTGCTGGGAGACCCACAGCCCCTTTGCTGAGTGGAACAGCTCAGCTTCCCAGTCTGTTCTGTTCAGTGTGAGGCAGACGTACGGTATCTGTGGTCTCACTTTAGCTGTTGGTTGTGCATGTCACCATGTGACCATCAGCATTTGCTGTCCATCTCCTTTCAAACCAACTTCATAATTACCTTGCTCAGGATTCAGCTTCCCATCGGGGGTAGGTGTGATTGGTCTTAGACCCCGGGGACACGTAGTACTTCTTAGTGCCGTGGTCACTCTTTAGTACTTGCGGACAAGATCACAGTAGTCCTCATGGGACCGATTCCCAGATACATGTGTTTTTCAAGGACCGTGCTGATTTGATAAAGAAGTCTAAGGCATTTTCACTGTAGTAGCAAAGATGGGGGCCTGCACTTTACTTTGGAAGCAAACATTTAGAATTAGGTGGCTCTGTTGAAACTGCGAGTGAACTTGCAGACGCACTTGTGCCTGGATTGCTTTGGGTGCACAGGGTGGCGGGGAATTCTCACGCTGTTGCCCCTTTTAGATGGGTCTTGCTTGTTTTCCAGGCACCTGGGACCCCTATTATTGCCCGGCAGGTGACCCCGACGACCATAATTAAGCAGGTGTCTCAGGCCCAGACGACGGTACAGCCGGCCGCCGCGCTGCAGCGCTCACCCGGAGTGCAGGTGAGGCCCGGCATCCTGCACGCAGGGACCAGGCACGGACTTGGGAGTGGGACTCAGGCAGAGTTTTGGGAGGAAGGCTGTAGGAGAAGGGCTCTTCTCTGATGACAGCATAGGCTGTGGCTGGGTCCCCCTTCCTTAAGGCCACACGGACTTGAGCACCAGCAGCACTTTAAAGCTGCCCTGCCAGAGAATAGTGAAAGGGTCACCTGATCAGCATTTGATTGTAAGGCATCTCTGGAGCAGGGAAAGCCTAGTGCAGAGTGTGTGTGTGTACCTGTCTCCCCGTGAATGCGCCGATGGTGGCAGTGCTGTTGTTGACCGTGTCCCAGGTCTTACTTGGTGTCATTATCACAGCAGTGGGCTGTGATGCTCTCAACAGCTCACCTGCTGGTGTCCCGGACAGGCTGGCCACTCCTGTCACAGCAGAGGAGACCTGGCCAGGGCCACAGGCCAGAGCGTCCAGAGCAGAGGCTCAAGCTGCAGCGAGGTGCTGGTGAGCGTGCACTGTGAGGTGCTGCAGTGCTGGCCAAGTTTCACCAGGTGTCTTTGTGCCAGGGTGGCTCTTTGCTGCATTGTTGTCTGTGTTGATACCCTTGGCAGTTGGTGCTGTCCTGTTTTTCCGAATGAGGAAACCACAGCCAGAGGTGGCAGGGTCAGTGGTGGGTAGTGGGTCTGGAGCAGCCCGCACCACACTCTTCCCCCACTGGATCGCGTCTTCTCTGACTCACCTGTGGCGCCTGCAGTGAGCGACAGTGTTGTTTGAAACACAGGAAGGGTCGTCCAGGTGTTGGGGACTTCCAGGATGCAGGCTTCTGCCTGGGGTTCTGTCTGGTTGGTGCATCTGATTCTACATTTTGTGCAAGGGTTTCCAGAAAGCATGAGGCACAGTCAGCTGGGTGTCCGCTTCTGTGCAGTCTGGATGTGTCTCGTGAGTGGAAGTTGGTGGGGCCAGCAGGAGCATATGTGGGACAGGCCCCGAGATGGCAGCATGGTTTGCTCCTCCTTTCCCCCTGAGGTTTGAGTTTGATATTTGCTGGTGACAGCAGTGATGACTCATGCTTCACATTACAAGTGAGAGAAGATAGACTGACGTAAATCCGGTCCCAACCTGCGGCTCCTGACCTCCCGGAAGCTGGTGTCCACAGCCTGGGGCCACTGGGACACCCGGAGCTTGGAGGGGCTGCGTCAGCTCCCTAATGGACACTGGGCCACACCGGAGGCATGTGCAGGGGTTGCACTGCCCCTACTTTAGAAGTTTTAAGAAAGGGACATTTTAAAAATTGGAGAGAAAATGTTGAAAGCTAGATTATAAATTGGAGGACCGGTTAGAAAGCCAGTTAATGTTGGTGTCACGACCCTGCTGCAGAACTGTGGTCGGTCAGGAGCCTGACCTCGGGCAAGGGTGGAGCTGCTGTCCATTCATTCAGCAGGGGCCTTCCTCACTGACTCCCACCCATTCCTCCTGTGCTCCACCTCCCCATAGTGATACTTCATGATGAGACTCGCTCTTGAAGTGCAAGGAAAAGGCCAGTCTGGCCGGCAGAAGGGGCCAGGGCCCCAGTCCATTCTCTCCCAGAGCTGCCTTGCAGGAGGGCTGACTTGTCACCAGGCTCTGTGCAGACCAGGCAGTGACATTCCCTATTGCAGTTTGTTTTTTGAACTGAGGATGAGACCTACTTTGCTTATTAAAAGGCCATTTGTACTGGTCACCATGTGACTTCAGGATCAACTCCTGAGCACCAAGTTTTTCCAGCGATTGGCTTTGTTTCTATCAGTTTTTGCTGGAGGTGCACCATCCTACTTCTCAGGTGCTGAGGACTGCAGTGCTCAGGCTCGGCCTGTCGCTGTGTCCGAAAGTCCTCAGGGTGCATGTCCCCCAGCGAGGCCCCACCCCTGCAGGGAGCTTTCTTCCCAGACATAAGGCTGCTGCCTGCAGCCTCTGTTTACCTTGTGTTTTGGAATCTTGCAGCCTCAGCTTGTTCTGGGTGGCGCTGCCCAGACAGCTTCGATCGGGTCGACGGCGACTGTTCAGACAGGGACACCTCAGCGGACTGTCCCGGGGGCCACCACCACCTCCACAGCTGCCACGGTGAGTGCTGCCTGTGCACCCCTCAGGTGGGACCGCGTGTGCAGAGGGCTCCCCGTGGTGACAGAGGCCCAGACAGTAGTGTTTGCAGTTAGTAGTGTTCGTAGAACAGCACTGTTACCCGCTTGGGTTTACACTTCAGTAGTTCCCTGCACATGCATAAATCTTCACACTGGGATCCCACTTTATTTACAGCTTCTTCCAGTTTCTTTGCCAAGTAGTTCGTCAGCGTTAGCAGTTATGACGCTCCGTAACCCTTTCACTGTGCATCTGGGAGATGCCGGTTCTTCTTGGTGATGAACACACTGCAGGGACCAGTGATGGAGTCACCTTTTTACCTTTGTGGTTTTCGGCTTGTGACATTCCAAGGGAGGGAATCACCAGCGGAGGGAAGTGTGAGCCAGGTCCTTCTTGATTGTATGGCCAGGTGTCCTTGGGCATCCTCCTTGGGCACCTGCCGGGCCAGGCCCCACCAGCAGGCTAGGAGAATGCTTAGAGAAGAAACAGTTCTCAGGGTGAAGATGGGCATTGCCTGTAAGACTTTTCACAGGTGTCTTTTTACTTGAATGCAGGAAACTATGGAAAACGTGAAGAAATGTAAGAACTTTCTGTCTACGTTAATAAAGCTGGCCTCATCCGGTAAACAGTCCACAGAGACGGCGGCGAATGTGAAGGAGCTGGTGCAGCACCTGCTGGTAAGAGCTTCGCCACCAGCCCAGCCCTGGTGTGACATAGCAGCCTGTCCTGGGTCTGCAGAGCCTCCCTGTGCGGCTTCCTCCCCGAGGCCTTGGTGGAAGTGTCATCCCTGAGGACAAGCGTCCCTGACCCCTCTGCGCCTGTGCTCGCTCGCAGCTTTGACTGTGCCAGAGAGGTTCCCTCAGGCTGTTTGGCTCCTGGCAGGATGGTCTGACACGTGGTCAGGGCTGGGCACTGTTGAGTGACAGCTGGATGGGGAGATCGGGGGTAGGCTAGTCAGCACACACCTGGGATACCCACGTTGGCTGAGTACGAGGCACGCTGACTCTCCTGTTGCCTCTGTCAGTCCAGACCTGGCAGAGAGACCAGGAGACCAGAATAGCCTCAAGAGGTCTGTGTGCAAACTTCCAGTCCTGAAGGAATTTCATGTGTCTTATTTTTAAGGATGGAAAAATCGAAGCGGAAGATTTCACCAGCCGGCTGTACCGAGAACTTAATTCTTCACCTCAACCTTATCTTGTGCCTTTCCTGAAGGTAACGGCAAAGCCCTTGTCCATCTCCGTGCTGTTCTGAGGGCGGAGTGGGCACAGTTGGCACCTTGTGTTGAAAGCCTAAAGCGCCCGCAGCAGAATGTGCGGCGTCCTCTTAGAGGCTTTTCTGGGCGTTGGACCTCAGTACTGCTGGCCTTCGGGCGTCCCACTCCAAGCACAGGCCCGACTCATGGGTTGTCCGTGAGCGTGAGGGCTGATGGGACACCAACCCCGGTGAGGAGCCAGGCTCCAAGAGCAGCGGTCGTCCCTTAGGTGATCTCTGGTGCACAGCATTCTCAGAGCATTTCAGAAGTGCTGCGCCATCTTCCTGGGCTCAGGGTCAGTGCTGGAGGCTGCCACCCACACCAGAGGTAACTCTCTAAGCTCTGAAACCACACTATTAAAAAAAAATTTTATTTGAGAGAGAGAGAGAGAGAGGGAGAGGGAGAGAGAGAGTGAAGAAGAGAGGGAGAGGGAGTGATAGAAACACGAATGAGAGAGAAACCTCAGTTGGCTGCCTCCTGTATGCCCCCTGTTGGGAATTGAACCTGCAAACCTGGGCATGTGCCTTGACTGGAATCCAGCCTGGGGCTTCTTGGTGCAGGGAAGCATACTCAGCCCACTGAGGCATACTGGCCGGCAAAACCGACACTCTTGAGCTTAAGAACTGTACCCCAGAATGGGGTGTGTCTGAGTTTTGGAGAGGGGACCCCATGCTGTGCTGCCTGCCGACCCTGTGTTTGTGTTTAACCAGAGGAGCTTGCCCGCCTTGAGACAGCTGACCCCTGACTCCGCAGCCTTCATCCAGCAGAGCCAGCAGCAGCAGCCGCCTGCCCAGCAGGCCACCACTGCACTCACAGCCGTGGTGCTGAGCAGCTCCGTCCAGCGCACGGCCGGGAAGACGGCGGCCACTGTGACCAGCGCTCTCCAGCCCCCTGTCATCAGCCTCACGCAGCCCACACAGGTTGGCGTTGGCAAGCAGGGACAGCCCCTTATCCCTGCCTGCCTCTCGGCTCAGGGAGCCTGCAGGACAGCCTTGGGCGTAGCTTTCGTGGATAAGGCAGCAGCCTGGGCCCCACAATTCTGTGATTCATTCCTCAGTAGCATGAAGTTAGTGTGTTGGCTTTTACCCACTGTCCATCCGGCACCTGTATCGTTGGGGTGATCCTGGCTTACAGGGACATGGTGAGTTTATAGTGACTCTTAGCTGGATATTACCTTTATTGGGAGCAGTGGTCCACATACAAGAAACTGACAGTGTGTGCTGGTGTTGGATGAGCAGGCAGCTGCGTGAGCCTTTGCGTCACAGTGCGGGCCTGGGCGTGCAGCAAGTCTGGGCCTTGTAACTCCAGGAGCTGAGTGGCAGGCTGCTGTCATTCATTTACTGCCAGCTTCGATTCTGTGTCCCGAGCTTTGCAGCTGGAGAAAGGCTGTCTTTGCTCCCATAGGCAAATTGGGGGCTATTAAAAAAATTCAAAGAGTTTTTGTTTCTCTAAAGCCAGTTACAGCAAAACACACCCCAGGCTCCATGGTGTTTAGTCGAAGTGGAGTGTGTTTATGATGGTGCAACATGGTAACCCCATGGGCGATTAAATCCATGCAGCTCTCTCACCTGCTCAGTTAGAACTGGAGTGGGTTTGGCCTGGATTGGCGGGGAGGAAGCAGGCTGACCCCCTCGGGAAGGTTGTCAGTAGTGTCAGGGCTGGAGGTGCCCATGTGACAGCTCCACACTCCTTCCAGTCCGAGGGGCAGACTTCTTTCCTTTCATGGGATGCAGGCACAGAGCTGTCCTGTTTGGCAGCCCCTGGGCTGATTTTCACAAAAGCTGGGTTCTCTTGAAGAGAGCATGATGGGAAGCCATTGTTCTCGGAGATTAACCTGTGGTGCGGGTGTGTGAGTGATGCTACCGGTGTTCCCCGTGTCGACCAGCAGGGACCCTTCTGCGCTTGGCTTCCCGGGTTCTGTGCAGATTCGTGTGTGTGTGTGTGTGTGTGTGTGTGTGTGTGTGGTCAGCAGTGGGTAGCAAGGCCTGAGTCTGACCGGTTTCCTTGAAGCTTGTAGATGTGAAAACTGGAAACTTTCCCAGGTTCAGGCTCATCCTGACTGAAGGCCCGGGGCACGTCGCTTTACCCATCTTGCACAGTGTGGGCTTTCACAGGTGTCAGTGCCAAAATAGTTTGATCTCAGGGCACTGCCCTGTCCCCTCTATGCGTGCCCCACAACACTTTCACCCGTTACCTTGTAAAATTCAGAAACTGGATTTAAAAAAGATATTTTTACTGACTTCAGAGAGGAAGGGAGAGGGAGAGAGACATAGAAACATCAGTGATGGGAGAGAATCATTGATCAGCTGCTTCTTGCATGCCCCACAGTGGGGATCCAGGCTGCAACCTGGCCATGGCCCTTGACCGGAATTGAACCGAGAACCCTTCAGTCTTTAAGCTAATGCTCTTTCCACTGAGCCATACCAGCTAGGGCCAGACTGGATTTTGAAACCCTCAGCCCCAGAGGGGTGGAACGAGGTCACATGGACGGTAGCTGTGTGGCTTTAGAAGGGGCTGTAGTGTCCTTTGGCCCCTGTGGGGTACTCGGTGCTGCCAGGATTCGGGGTGCTGCTGTGTGGGGGGTTGGACAGAGGCTGGAGGTGGAGGAGGTAGGCTGACTGGACAGGGAGATGAATAGATGGGGAGCAGAGACAGAGGGTGAGCACGTGATCAGTGGCAGGAGTCTAAGGTAGACAGAGCCAGGCAGGCCGTGCAGGAAGAGGAGCAGGCACACAGCTGGGGCCTGGCGCCTACCACATCTGGGGGACAGTTCAGGGGAGATATAGGCGATCTAGCCTTCCCCCAACTTAAAGGCCACCTCCCCTCTTAGAGAAAGTGTGAAGGAGAAACAGAAATTTGACCTGTAGCCTCAGGTGGCCACATCAACTCCGCTGGCCTGCAGGAGAAGTAGTCGTACAACTCTGCGTTTCGGGCCGCTTAGGTGCAGCTCTGCCTGGAAGCTGATGTGATCCTGGCAGCCTGACCTTGCCCTGGCCGGGGCGATGGCAGGAGGATGGCTGGGGACAGCTGGGAACTGGCGCTGTTAGTGCTCATGGTGATGTGGCTCTGCCGTAGGTGATCCAGCAGCCGCCCAAGCCCGGAGCACTGATCCGGCCCCCGCAGGTGACGTTGACGCAGACACCCATGGTGGCCCTCCGGCAGCCTCACAACCGCATCGTGCTGACCACACCCCAGCAGATCCAGCTGAACCCACTGCAGCCAGGTGAGGCCGCAGTCGGGGCCACTCACTGAAGGTCCTGTCTTCCCGTTTTCTTACTCTTTTGGGACACACACAACGAAAGGGACCATTTGAGCCATTTGAGTGTCCAGTTCAGTGCGGTCCGTCTTCACCTGTGAGCGTGGGGCAGCAAGTGAAGGCTTGAGAGATGCCATTCAGACTTTCATCTGTGGTTTGGGGTTAGAAACTCACTGCTTTTCAGAACTTTATTGTAGTGGGTGGGGGCATCCTCCCTGGCTCTCTGCCGGGCACGGGCACAACACACATGCAGCTGCATCGGGCGGGCTTCCTGTGTCCCTTGTTTTGCAGTCCCGGTGGTGAAACCTGCTGTGTTACCTGGAACCAAAGCTCTTTCTGCGGTCTCGGCCCAAGCAGCTGCTATGCAGAAAAATAAACTCAAGGAGCCCGGGGGAGGCTCGTTTCGGTAAGGAATGCCTGCTTGAGGTGATCGAGAAGCCCTTGTGACGGTCTTGAATAGCCCAGTACTGTGAGAGCGTCAGTCCTCCGGGTGCCTCACTCGCCCTGCTCTCAGCCTCGGGACCCTCGGAACGCTGATGGGCTCTGTGACGCGTAGGGCTGAGCCTGCTTGTGGTGGAGTTAACCTGTCAGGGCTAACTCCCTGAAGGAAGGGCTGTGCTGTGACTGTCATGATGGAGCTGTAGGAAATGTCTTGGGTCAGAAGGCTTTCATGGGTCTTTTCCCCGCACAGCCAGCAGGTGGCCGGAGCTGGGCCAGTGTTTGAGGAAGGCAAGGGGCCATGTGCCTGGGCAGCCCAGCTTGAGGGCAGCGCCAGGGTGTGGGGAGGGGGCAGGTGCTGGAGATGGGAGGTGAGGTCACTGCAGCTCAGAACTGGGAGTGGATGGAAGGTGGGGAAGCCTGGGCCTCTCCCTGGCAGAGAACGGAGTCAAATGCAGAACAGTGAGCTGAGTGGACCTGTGGTGTCGGATTGGAATGGGACATGGTGGCGTCACCTCCTGGTGCAGTGTAGACAGGTCTGAAGTAGCAGCAGATGGAAATTCCTCACTCTGCCCACCCAAGGAGCTGGAGCAGTGACACCTGGTGGTAGCAAGCTCCCGGGTGCTCAGATCTCATCTTCTGACATCTGTTTTCCTATAGTGACCAGGGTGCCTGGAAAGGCTGACCACCCCCGGCTGGCTCAGGGGGAGGCGAGGTGGGCTCGGCACATCTCCTTAGGTCAGAGAGCAGTGTTCAGGGGGGACAGACAGGGGTCAGAGCTCACACAGAGGTCTTCAGAGTGGCCTTCCTCCTGCTGACCACATCTCTAGGAACAGACTGTCCTCACAGCACAGACAGGAAGCCATGAGCCCATAAAATGAGTAGCTGATGGTTTATGAGGAATGGGACACCCAGTTTCAGAGTGCAGATAGGGGCACACACACTCCAGGTCCTCACATCCAAACACAGGGCGGGCAGAGTGCCCTGGCGGTGGGGAAGCAGGGCAGGGACCATGGGGCTAGTGCTTGGAGGACACGCTAGAAAGGGACCAACAAAATGCAGGCCCTGTGGAGGTGGCGGGCGTAATTGTGTGAAACTCCTGCCGAAGATGTATCTTGTCACGAGGGGCCATCAGATGGAAAACGAGGACGCATGATAAAACAAGTGGCCTGTGACTAAGTGTGAAGGGCATGAGATCCAGGAAGGGCTTCGGAGCATTCCAGGCCTAAGGAGGCTAAAGAGACATCAAGTGAAACGCCAGATGTGACTGTGAACAGGACCTCTGCTGTGGATGGCACTCCTGGGCCATTCCGCCAATCGGGGCGGTCTGAGGCGGCTGGTGATGCGGCCAGGTTCTCGTAGGGCGCCCTTGTCGGCCCAGTCAGCAGCATACGCTCAGGTGGTTCAGGAAGGAGTTCTGTGTACTGAGCTCCAGTTCTCTCCGGAGTCTGCGATTGTGTGATATATAAATTAATGCTCTGTGTCTTTTATTTTGAACCCTTACTGGAGGATATTTTTCCATTGATTTTTAGAGAGAGTGGAAGGGAGAGGGAAAGACAAATATCAATGTGAGAAAAACACATTGATTGGTTGCCTCCTGCATGTACCCTGGCCAGGAAGGAGCCTGCAACCAAGGTACATTCCCTTGAGTGGAACCAAACTCAGGACCCTTCAGTCTGCAGGGTCCATGGAGCCAAACTGACTAGGGCAATGCTCTGTGACTTTTTTTTTTGAAAGTAAAATGAGCAGTTTTTTTTTTTTTTTAAATGTATTTTTATTGATTTCAGAGAGGAAGGGAGAGGTAGAGAGAGAAACATTAATAATGAGAGAGAATCATTGATTGGCTACCTCCTGCACGGCCCCTAACTGTGGTTTGAGCCTGCAACCTTTGCATATATGCCCTAGGCTGGAATTGAACCCGGGACCCTTTGGTCCACAGGTCAGTGCTATATCCACTGAGCCAATTGGCTAGGGCAATGCTCTGTGACTTTTAAAAGAGTTCTATTTGGGGGAACTCCTTGAGCAGTGAGTAGGGTACTGGGTTTTGCTGTCTAAACTTGGCATTGACTGTTGGGGAGTTCTGTGCACATGTCCGTCCATATGCAAAGACTCATGCCCGCCTTGTCCCTGAATGGGTATTTCTTTAGAAGACTGGGGTTACTGTCAAAGAAGACCCCTAGGCTTCCTCATTCAGGTGACAGACAGCACAGAGCACGAGGCAGATGGCAGACGCGTGCCTGGGAGATGTGAGCCATGCTTTCCAAGGGCCCCTGTTCGCTCCCCCCGTTCATTGCCCCTGAGTTGGGACCACCTGAATGCGCTTCTGCTGCAGCCCGTGCTTGGCACAGTCATCTGTTGTTATTACCTTAAGGGACGATGATGACATTAACGACGTGGCGTCAATGGCTGGAGTAAACCTATCGGAAGAAAGTGCAAGAATCTTAGCCACGAACTCTGACTTGGTGGGCACGCTCACACGGTCCTGCAAAGACGAAACCTTCCTCCTGCCAGCGCCTTTGCAGAGGAGGATATTGGAAATAGGTACGTTCCTGTTTCACGGCTGTCACAGGTGTCTGCGTCCCCACGGGGTCTGTGGGTACCATGACTTTAGTGCTCGATTGGGGTCAAGCTGCCCCTCCTAGCAGCTCCCCACCACGGGCTTGCCTGTGTCGTGGTGGTGGTGACGGTGCTCTGCCCGGGGCCTGCCTGGGCTGCCCCGAGGCTGTGCAAGGCAGCAAGTGGTGAGAAAGAAGTGCCTAAATGTGTGAACTATTGCCTGATCCCCAGGTAAGAAACATGGCATAACAGAACTGCACCCCGACGTGGTGAGTTACGTGTCACACGCCACACAACAGAGGCTGCAGAACCTCGTGGAAAAAATATCAGAAACGGCTCAGCAGAAGAACTTTTCTCATAAGGTAACATGCTGTTCCCGGACCCAGTGTCCTGCTGTCCAGTGCATGCAGGCAGCCCCCTGGCTAGTTCCAGTCTCCTGCAGAGCAAGGTGTGGGGAAGATGCACTTCTTGGCTGCAGATTGCTCTCAGGTGCTCTGGCCCCAGGCTGCGGACGGAGGGATTTGTGGCTGGGACAGGCGGAGGTGCCTTTCAGCTAGGGCATGATGGATAGGGTCTTATTCCCAGTTGCCTCTGGGGTTTCCAGCTAACCCTGCAGATGGGGGGCTCCAGTCTGCTCGGTGACTTGGAACATCGCCTGTTGTGTTTTGTTGAGGTCGCCTGTGCCAGAGGCCTGGCCTCCACAGCAGCAGCCAGCATGCATCCTTGTTATGCTCCAGTGAGTGCTGTCCCACAGGCACCGAAGAGCAAGATAGACTGGCGACAGCGCCTACAGAGCAGCTGTTAGAATGAAAGCACAGCTGTTTTATTCTGAAAATGTTTATGCTGCTATGAAAGTTTTAAATGTTACTTAAAACAAACAGCGCAATGTATAAAGTGGAAACTCGCCTGAGCTCACTGCGCCTTTCCTCGTATAAACGTGGAGCACACCGGGTGCCGGGTCTGCAGGGCGGAGCTATGGCAACTGGGCCGGGAAGGGGTGCAGACTGTCCAGCTGGGTTTCCAGTTGATCAGCATATCATTTTACCTTCTTTAGGATGATGACAGATACGAGCAGGCGAGTGATGTTCGGGCTCAGCTCAAATTTTTTGAACAACTCGATCAGATTGAAAAACAGAGGAAAGATGAGCAGGAAAGAGAGATCCTAATGCGAGCAGCCAAGGCAAGTACTCCTGAGTATCTTGGGATGACAGATGCCTCGGGGTTCCTTGGGAGGCTGGAGTGGTGTTTGGGGTGCAATCAGGAGTGGGGCTGGGGTGTGAGGCCTCAGGGGCCATAGCATGTGGGGCAGGGCGCATCCTGGCTCCTGTCCTGTGTCCTACCCCGTCAGGTTTCTATAGCTGGCAGGCACACCAGAGACTGTATCTTAGTTTTTCTGTCCAAACGGGTATTGTTTTCTGAAGAATTCTGTTTGTTTTATTCCCCATGTCATGCAACACAGATTTTCACCTTTTGGCTTTCAGCATTTAACCAGTGTGCCTCCTGTTACAACCTTGGTGTTGCCATGTTGTGAACATTTAGGTCATAACCTATCTTTCTTCTTTCCCTTTTTGAAAAATAGTCTCGCTCCAGACAAGAGGATCCAGAGCAATTAAGGCTGAAACAGAAGGCGAAAGAGGTGAGGAGCTTTGGGGTGGAAGAGCCTTGTCAGCTGCTGGGACCTGTCCCCGTCCCCCGTGGGAGCGTGGGTCTGTGATAGCGTTGGTGAGGCAGCATTTCTGTAGACGCTTGGAGTGCTCGCCCCAGTGGTCTCTGAGCTGCCTGCCCATTTCAGAGCTATGCACTTTCTCACCGGAGTGATCAGTCTGTACTTGTAAATTTGTCCAGAGCTTTCTACGATGAGCACCTCTTGGTTTGTTGTTTTCTGACTGTAAAATATGCTTTCTGTTAAAAAAAAAAGGTTCAAGCATGAAAGAGATTTTAATTTAGAAAATTTGTGCAACCTCTTGTCTGTGAGTCACTGCTGAGAGCAGGAAACGCACCTGAGGTGACCATCCTTGTTCCCTCTTCACACAGATGCAGCAGCAGGAGCTGGCGCAGATGAGGCAGCGTGACGCCAATCTCACCGCGCTGGCCGCCATCGGGCCCCGCAAGAAGCGGAAAGTGGACTCCCCAGGCCCGGGCTCCGGGGCCGAGGTACAGCCGTGTGTGGGGATGGGGGGTGAAGGGGGGCGTGGGGCACCTGGCAGCTCACCCCTCAGTGTAGTCAGATGCACGTAGGAAAACGGGCGTTCTCACATGCGTGGTTGACACTTTACATTAAAATCGACTTATTTGTGAACATCACAGGAGGTGAGTTCTTTCCATAAGAAGTTTAGTTGCATGGTTTAATATGATGAGATTTAGACTGGCTTTGAGAAGAATGTGGGCGATTATAACTGTCAGGGAAAGGGCCTCCACAGGAGAGCTGTTCTTACTGGACGGATCAGGGACCAGCACGGGCCCGTCACTCCCAGCGCGTGTCTGTTTCCTGCTTTGCTTGTTGGCATATCTTTATACATAGATAGGGATCAGCCCTGAAGAAAGCTAATTTTGCTTTAAACTGTCAGTTGTTTTTAAGCTAAATTACATGAAGAGAAAACATCATCTCTGATTCTCTACCGTTCCCGGAGTGCTAGCACAGCACTTAGCTGGTCAGTATAGAGTAGTGGCTGGCGGTGGGGGCCTCACTTGATTACCGAAATGGTTGTATTTCTTTGTTTCAAATAATGTTTTCTCTGAGAATGAAATCCTGGGTTGACAATCTGTTTTTTTCTTTCAACTCTTTTTAAAAAATTAAGATTTAATTTCTCCTACATTCTTGAATAAGCCAAGCAAAACCAGATATATATCACTTAATTTTATAGAACAACAGACTAAAGGTATAAGTGAGTCCAGGAATTAGCCATCCCTGACGTTTTCTCTGTTCTTCGGACCCCTCTGAGGCACCACTGGTTCCTTCCTTTCTAAGGAGTGTCCTTGTGCCATGGTTTCTTGACCAGCTCACAAAAGAAGGGAGGCTAAATCGTGTGCTTTGCTGAACTGCACACCTGTTCTAAACTGAGAAGCAACCGCAGGTGTGTAACCATTCTACTTTTAGCTGCTGTTCCACTGTCTTCCAGGTCCCTGTTCCCTGTAGGCCTCACTCCTCTCCTTTATTGTTTTGAGATTGTCCGAAGTCTGTCTGTGTTGTGTTCAGATTCAGTTCTGTTGATACTTAACCTGCTTGGAGTTCTTAGATCTCTAGGAGAGTATTTTTCCTCAAATTTGGAATATCTTGGCTTTTATTTCTTCAAAATTCTTTTCTGTCATCTTATTTATTTTTTTTACTGGGACTCCCAGTTACATGTACATCCACCTTTTTTTCAGATTGGATAATTTCTACTGACTTATCCTCAAGTTTCCCAACCACGTCTCCAGGTGGCTGTGAAGCTAACATATTCTGAAGTTTCAGGGTTTTCACTTAGGTCTCTATGGTTTCTAATTCTTGGCTGAGCTTCCCCGTTACCCCTTGTGGACAACATATTTTTCCATTTTTCTTTCATCCTGTCTGTGAAAGCCATTTGATATCCTTGTCAAGTCCAACATTTGGGCTGTCTCAGGCTCATCTCAGGCTGCCTTTTCCTCCAACTGCAGGCCATATTTCCTGTTTCTCTGTGTGTCTAGTGATTGTTAATCAAGTGCTGGCTATTGTGCCTGCCGTGCTGGTTGACTCAGGATTTTGTCTTCCTCTCAAGAGCGTTGTTCATGTTTCAGCAGGAAGTCCTGCCCCTTGGCTTGTTTTTCACTTTGGTGTTAGAAAGAGTCTGTAGGAAGCGAATGGGGTCTCAGAAGCCCCTCTGACCTGGCAGCTGCACCTGCAAGCTCTGCCTACCCTGTCCAGGTTGGTTTTAGGTTTTTGGAGGGTGGGTCTTTACTCCTGGGTGCCAGGAGTATGGCGGGTGTTGGCTCACCACAAAAGTACTGCACTGTAGCGCTTCCCTGGTCTGCCCTCTCTGTAAACAGTGTATTTGATACTGATGACTATTCTCTATGCTGAGAGCGTTCTCATCATTTTGTTTTTCTGAATCTCACTGTACCAGACTTTTTTGAAATGGTTCATGGAGACACCGTTCCCCAAGTTCTCCTATCTTGATAACTGCCTTTTCTATTTGAAGGTCAGTTCTGACAGCCATAAAATCCTTGGCTCATGTTTCTTTCCTTGAGAACCTTACATGTGTCACTCAGATACTGGTTCCTGGGAGAAAGTGCTGCCCCAAGTCTGATGATACTGCATTTCTCTTGTGTAATATGTTCTTTTTGCTCCAAGATGCCCACGGAATTCTTTTCTTTAAGCCTTTCATTTACGTGGAGTTGCTTACTCTTGGATTGGCCTTTTCAGTGTAGGTGTGTCCTTTCAGCATACGGCATCAGATCCTATTTCATTCAGGGACACTTTCTTTTTTACGTGTGTGTGTGTGTGTGTGTGTGTGTGTGTGTGTGTGTGTATATATATATATATATATATATATATATATATATATATATTTATTTTTTAAAATCGATTTTTTACAGAGAGGAAGAGAGAGGGAGAGTTAGAAACATTGATGAGAGAGAATCATGGATCAGCTGCCTCTTGCATACCCCCCCACTGGGAATGTGCCTGCAACTAAGGTACATGCCCTTGACCGGAATCAAATCTGGGACCCTTCAGTCCGCAGACCTGCGCTCTATCCACTGAGCCAAACCGGTTTTGGCAGGAACACTTTTTTTAACGGTGCCTTGCTACGTATTTTGTTTTCCTTTTCAGAGATTCCCATTACTCTATGTTGTACCTTCTTTGCACGAATCTTTTCAGTCTCTCTTTTTTTAAATTATACTTTTTATTTTATTTTTTCACCTTTGTAATTTCTTCTTAAGGTGTTATTTGTTGTGCTTCTTTGCTCTTGTGTTCTTTTTAATTTAGTCTTCATTTCTCAAGTGGAATTTTGGTTCTAATTCTAATTCTTGGTTTTGTTGCCTCATTTCTAAGTTTTGTCAATTCTGATTTTTGTTGTTTCATGCCTGTCATTATTTCCTTAATGTCTTTAGTTTGTTTTGAATGAGCACAATACAGTTTTCATCTGTTTTTCTGTCGTCTATAGGGATGCTATCTTGCTCCTTTTCTCCTTTTCCTGTAGTGTCTCCTATGGGACTTGATGCTAATGCTTTCAGTTGCTCACTTTTGTATATTTGTTTTCTTGAACTTTTAAGAAGCAGTGTGGTTTGAGGAAGTTTGTGACTTGATTGGGTTGTTTCCATGGTGGTACAAGTGTGGGTGCTCATGTTCTGAGAGTCCATGGCTCAGCTTCCCACTCCATTTTTCTGCACCGTTCTCTGCTCCCCACCTTCCTCCTGCTCAGCTTGATTTCCTGACTGGGAGCCCTGGTCAGTCCTGTAAGGCTTCCCAGCACTGGGCTGGTGTGTGAGTAGACAGGTCCTCCCAGGTTTAGCTCCTGCTCTAAATGAACCATTGTTCTTCCAGTGAAAGCCTGCTGGCCCCAGGGTTGTAGGCTTGCTGGTGCTGGTTGGCTTTTTCCTACTTGCCCTGCACGGTTTTGCAATACCATTGAGGCATGTGACTGCTGTGGTTCACCTTCACTGGCTTTGTTCTCAAGTGTCTGCTGGTTTGGGTGTTGCTATCTGATTGTTCTGCGGTTTATATGATACTAGAGGTCCAGTGCATGGATTTGTGCACTGATGGGGTCCATTGGCCTGGCCTGCACCCTCTCACAGTCTGGGATCCCTTCGGGGGATGTTGGATGCCTGGTGCATGGATTCGGCCTGATCCCCTCAGGCCAGGCCAAGGGACCCCACGGGCGCACAAATGTGTGCACCAGGCTTCTAGTATACATATAAGATCTTTGGTTAATCTCTTCCCACCCTTTCCCTCCTCCCCTTCCCTCTGAGATTCATTAGTCTGTTCCATGTTTCTATGCCTGTGTGTTGAGCAGCTGCCCCCTGGTGGTCAGTGCATGTCATAGCTATCGGTCAAACGGTCAAACAGTTGAACGATCACTTAGGCTTTTACATATATAGATGGGCCTTTGGCAAGATCCTAAAAATGCTGCCCCTGTTACCATCTCCCTTGAATATGTTGATAAACTTCTTTCAAAGTGTTTTTATTTTAAAATAGTTTCAAACCTACAGAAGAATTTTAGGACTAGTATAAAGAACTCCCTTCATTCAGATTTTCCATTCTGAACACTTTATCACATTTTCTTCTTCACCCTGTCTTCCCACCCCCCATGTCTGTGTGTATGTGCATTTGGTTATTTTATATATATATAGTATTATACATTTACAGAATGGGGCAAAAGTATGTTTATAGTTATGAGTACATGAAACACAGAGTTTCTTCTGTATTATTGTATTGTTTTCCATATGTACACACCCACACAGTTTCTGATATGCTATCCAACCTTGTCATGGGGGGATCGGCACGGATCCTGCCACTGGCCAGTCCTCAGACTGGCCACATTTCACAAGCTGTCCTGGCAGTGTTGATCTCCTTTTCTCTTTGGTCCAGTTCGTGTGCCTTGTTAGTCTCTTCCAAGTGTCCCTATTCTGGCCAGGGTTAGAGGTCAGGCCTTGGGCTCAGGATTGCTGGTGCTCTGCTGTGGTCATCAGTCATCAGGCCCCTGTGTTGACCTGGTGAACTTGATGCCACCTGGTTCAGCTGGCGTCTGCCAGGTCACTCATGGGTACAGTCATGTGTGCCCTCAGAAGGATCAGTCCTTAGTGAGGAGACGTGGCAGGGCTGTGCAGACCACCTTCCCCACCAGACCTCCAGCCTTAGCCCCCGCACAACTGCCACTGCACGCTAACACCACCGGTGCCAATGGGGTTGTCTGTGGTCACACCTGCTCCATCACTAGCTGCCTCTCCTGTAAGAAGAGCTTCGCCTTCTCCCTCCTGCCTTCATCCTCATCTGTTCACATGCGCGCGAACCGGCGGATTCCTGTTGCTCTCAGTGGGTGGTAATCAATCCTCTCGTTATTTCTAGATGGTCAGTGGAGGCTTCTTCAAGCTGCTCTCTATATCCTTTTGAAATGTCACCTCATTCCTCAGGCGTCCCATTTCTACTGGCGCAAGGGCTCCAGCACCCGCCAGCAGCTGGTCCCGAGCCCTGGTTCCTTTCAGGGCCATGCCTATGCATATGTGCGCGTACATGTGTGTGAGCGTGTGTGCATGCTGAGTGTTGTGCGAGTGCCTGCAAGTGCTTACGTGTGTGTGTACTGTGTGTCGTGCATGCATGTGCACAAGCATGTGTGCATTCATGTGTGTGCTGTGTGTCACGAGTGCCCCTTTCAGTATCTGAAGCCAGCTCAGTGTTGACGTTTAAATGGAGGCTGGGTTGGGCACCCCAGGGCCTCTCCAGCGTGCCCTGGCCCGTGCCCCTCCTGGTGGAAACTTAGTTTCTGCTGCTGTTCTCAGTGTGCTGTGTTTTGCTTATGAAACTAATTTCCCGACCATGTCAGTGGCTCGGGTCCTTGTGCGAGGACGGGAGGGCAGTTCCCAGAAGAGTGTTTTGACTTAGGAGGTGAGATATCCAGAAAACCTCTAAAGGGTAGAGAAGGCACAGTGCTTCCACACGGGTAGGGGTGCCGGCGAGGGCGGAGACCTGCTTGAGGCCGGGGAGGCAGAGGAGCCGATGGGAAGCTCGTCACCACGGACGGCGGTGAGGCCTCCGCAGTGTTGGCATTGCTATGGGGACTGCAGGGAAAGTTGTGTTGTACGTGCGATGGGCAACATCAAGCCCAGAATTTAATGTCCTCTCTCCGCCTCTCCATCAGAGATGGTGCTCAGTCTCTTGTCTTTTTATTCCCAAGTTTAAGATTATTCCCTCAGAGTATGTCTTAAAAAAAACCACACAACTTTTTATTTTGAACTAATTTTTACACACACAGAAAAGTTGCAGAAACTTTGGAAAGTTTTAAAAAAATAAATTTTTATTGATTTCAGACAGCAAGGGAGAAGGAGAGAGAGAGAGAGAGAGAGAGAGAGAGAGAGAGAGAGAGAGAGAGAAGCATCAATGATGAGAGAGAAGCATTGATCAGTTGCCTCCTGCACGCCCCCCACTGGGGATCGAGCCTGCAACCCGGGCCTGTGCCCCTGACCGGAACCGAACCCGGGACCCTTCAGTCCACAGGCCAACGCTCCATCCACCGAGCCACACTGGCTAGGGCTAGAGTTTTTGTATATCTGTCACCCAGCAATCCCTACTATGTGTCATTGGTATTATACTGTTTACTGAGGACTTTATTTCATTTTGCTTTTCAGAATTTAAAATTTAAAATTAATAAACATTTTTTAAAGTTGTTTTAGGTTCACAGCAAAATTCAGAGGAAAGTTCAGAGTTCCCTGTAGCTCCTCCCCCTGCTCACAGCCCACCCGGCGGGCGTTTGTAACAGTCAGGGCCCCTGCATTGGCATCATCACCCAGAGCCACGGTGTGTTCTGTTCTGTGGGGCTGGACAACGTGTAATGACATGTGCCCACCATCATAGTACCACACAGAGAAGTTTCTCGGCCCTAAAACCCTCTGTCCCCTCTCTGTCCTCCCCCAGCCCCTGGCCCATGGTCTGTACCGTCCCCACAGCTGCCTTCTCCAGATGTCGCACAGATGGTCACACAGTCTGTAGCCTTTTCAGTTGGTTTCTGTCACTTAGTCGTGCATTTCAGGCTCTTCTGTGTCTCTTCATGGCCTGACGCTTATTCTTTTCGGAGCTGAATGCCATCCCCCTGGCTGGCTGGACCGCGGAGATTCATCCACCCACCTGCTGAAGGACGTCGGGGCTGCTTCCCGTTCTGTCAGTTAAGAACAGAGCTGCCGTAAACGTCTGTGTGCAGGTTTTTGTGGACATCAGCTTTCAGCTCCTTTGGGCAAACACCAGGGAGCGTGACTGCTGGGTCCCACGAGGCTGTGCAGTGTGTGAGACCACCGAGCTGCCTTCCAGAGCGGCCGCACCGGCTGCGTTCCCACCGGCAGTGAAGGGGTCCCCGCCGCCGCTCCCGTCCTCGCCAGCACTGGGCGGCGTCAGTGCTCTGGGTTTGGCGCTCTGATGGGTGTGCAGTGGACTCTCCTCGTTTAACTTCCCTTCCCTGAGGGCTAGGACGCGGAGCATCCTGCCATTTGCTTGCCGGTCATCTGTGTAGCTACTTGGTGAGGGGTCTGGGAAGGTCTTGGCCCATTTTCCATCGGGTTGTTTGTTTTCCTGTTGAATGTTCAGAGTCCTTGTATATTGTGGATAACAGATCTTTATCAGCTGTGTCTTTTGCAGCTCTTTCCTCTGGATCTGTGTTTCCCCATTTCCACCAGTGCCCTCTCTACGGCAGACCCTTGTCTGGGATCCCGCGTGATGTCTGTCCTCACGCTCCGTGGTCTCTTCCCATCTGTGACAGTCCTCAGTCTTCCCTGTCCTTCTGGTCCCGGCACTGTGGAAGGGTACGAGTTGGTTATTTGGTAAAGTCCCTTATTTCGGGTGGGGATTATGCTTCCTTGTGGTTAAACTCAGGTCATGTGATTTTGCTGCACTGTCACAGAAGTATGCTGTGTCCTTCCAGCCTGTCACGTCCGGAGGCCCCAGTGCTGGTGGTACCTGAACACTTGGTCCACGTGGGGCCTGCAGGGGACTCACTGTGAAGTTCCTGCCTTTCCCTTTGTGACTGCCGTCTGTGGGAGACACAGGACTGCATTGCTGTCCTGGCTCTCGTCATCGGTCACTCATTGTGACCTCCTTCAGGTTGGCTCCTGTGTCCTTCAGTAGGAGCCATCACTTTTTAAAGATTTTCTTTCTCACACTACATATTGTTCTAGGCTTATGTGATTTTTCCTGCCATTTCTCTGAGGAGCCCTGGTTCATTTTGTTGGAGAGCCATGCTTGGGGACCAGGGCCTGGGCCCCAGTGAGCTCCTGGGAGGTCCTGCCTTCAGCCCCCCGGCTTCCACACGCACACACTGTCCTTGTACACCTAGACCGAACACAGTGGATTTGTCCTTGCACCTCAGGGTCAGTCTGAGGTCACAGGCTCCTCCCAGCAGCCCTCCTTCCTCTGGCCTGTTCCTCCTAACGGGCAGGGTTCGGGTTCAGAATTGCACAGCCCTGTGCGATGTCCCGTTGGGAATGGCGGTTCTCGTGGTCCTTGTTCTGTTGAGTCTCACAGTGCAGGCCCAGCCCTCACTCTGAGGCACTGAGGTGGGCTCGCCCTCCCAGGGCTGTCCCTGCTTGCCTGCAGTGACCTTCTCTGATTGTCTGTGTGCCGTGGACTCCCACATCTGGGTTGATTTTCATGGCTTGTTTTCAGGTGAAGCGTTGCCGCGCTTGGCAGTCTGAGCTGTCCACAGGCGGTGCTGGTCCCCCGCCTCCTCATTTCCACTCGGCACTGTGTGTTCGGGGGTCCCTCCCTCCTTCTCGTCTGCAGTCGTGTTCCAGCGGTTACCTTGGCACTTCAATCTTTTCCAGTGGTTACTCCCCTGGTTTTCACTTCACTGTTTACTACTCAGCTTGTTCACTTTTCTTTCACCTGTTGGCTGTCGGTCCTCAGTGAACTCTGCCTGTCCCGTTCCCTCCCCTCTTCTTCTGTGTCACATCAGTTCCCCTCTAGGACACTTGTCACTGGTTCTCCTGACTCGTCCTTTCTTTGGTGATGCTGCACATCCCCTGGCGCTCATCCCCTCATCTGTGATGTGCTGTCACTGTCAGGGCGGTGCCCGCCTGTGACAGCCTGTGTGCGGCCTCGGGCGCTGCCCGTCCTGGGACGCCGAAAGGGGCCTGCTTTGTGGGGCCGGGGACTGCAGGCTGGCTCGCAGTGCTGGGCTCGTGCTTCCTCCGGGCTCAGTGCGGCTCTGCGGCCGCTGGTGTGCGCGTGGCTGTGGGAAGCCTGATGCATGCTGATGCTCTTGTCTCCAGAGTTTTGTTTCCTCTTTCTGCCAGAGGACTGGGCTTTGACTCTGAAACTACGTGTTAGGGGTCATGTCAGTGAGTTTCACGGTTAATTTTCCCAGGCCCTTTCAGTATGGGGTGCTGCTCTTAGTCTGTCCTGGAGGGTTTTCTTGGATTATAGTTCAAGTCCTAGTGCTGACCTGCCTGCCCCTCAGGGCTCTGGGGCTCCCATTTCCCCGGTCCTGTTTCCTGACCTTTTCCTTTCCCTCCTCTCCTTTTCTCCTCTCCTGCCTCTCTACGCTTTTATTTGTCTGTTCTCCTCTGAGCACTTTGCAGTGAATTTACTCATTTCTGAGCTACTTTTGTCTTTTCTGTCCGTTAAAAACAAAATCCTGACCCAAGGATATTTTTCCATTGATTTTTTGGAGAGAGTGGAAGAGAGAGGGAAAGACAGAGAGAAACACCGATGTGAGAGAAATACATCGATTGGTTGCTTCCTGCACGAACCCTGACCAGGGTCCTGGCTGGGAGGAGCCTCCAACTGAGGTACATGGCCTTGACCGGAATCAAACCCAGGACCCTTAGGCCCCCAGGCCAGTGCTCTGTCCACCGAGCCAAACCCGCTAGGGCTCTTTCCATTTTTTTTTCTTGTGTTTAATTAACTCTCCTGGTTTTAAATTTGTTTTTTTTTTTCTGGTTTTAAATGTGCTTCTTTCATAATTTTTGAGTTTTTGACTTAAGGTGATTTTCCTGTTCTCAGATGCTTACACATGTGTTTTCTGTTGTTGAACGTGCTCTCCTCCGTGTCCTCTTGTTTCCAGACAGTTCGCCTCTGACCGGCTGGTTTTGCAGCGGTTCTCCAGGGCCTTGCTAGGCTTCTCTGGTTTGTGTTTTACAAGATGAATGGGCCGATGGCTCCCTCTTCTGGCAGCATTTCAAAGTCAGGGTAGCTGGGCAGGCTTTTTGTTTGGTTAGGCTGAGGGGAGGGTGGTGACATTCTTGTTCTTGCAGGACCTTAACTTGTCCCCACTCAGCCCCTCTTCACTCTCACACACTCGGATTATTCCAGGGTCACTACGTCTGAGCCAGGAACAGACTCTCGTTGTCTTAGGTCTCGTGGGTCCTTCGGCTGCAGGGCTGGGGCTGTCCTGCTGTCCTGAGGGCCTCTTCCTCAGGTTCCTCTTACCCCCACGGCTGGACCCTCCTTTGGAGCCAGGTGCCATAGTATGACATGGACACTCCCTCCGATTGGGGAGAAGTAAAAAAAAATAGCTCTCCCCCATGTAATTAGAAGGATTCTGAGTGTCAGGTAGGGTCCTTGAGCACAGGGGTTGTTATAAAAGTCAACAGAAGCAGGAGAAGTGCTGGTTTCCTGTGTCCTTTGACCCCAGAGCTCGGTTGGACGTGCGCAGCCACACCCATGGGCCCTGTGGGTGCTTGTCCATCAGGATTTCTTTGTAATGGTTTCGATTTCCAAAAAATATTGCGTTAAAGTATTTGTCTTTTTTTGAAAAGAAATACAATTGACTTATAACACTGTATTAGTTTCAGGCATACACAGTGGCTTGCTATCTGATTACATTACAAGGGAGCCCGTGACAAGGCTCTCGACGAGCACAGATGTCACGGCCCTGTGACCTGCTCCATAGCTGGGAGTCTGCGTCTCTAGTCACCTTCCTCGGTCTCCCCCGCCCACACCCCTTGGCCATCACCAGTTTGTCTCTGCCCACGACTGCTGCTGTTTTGTTTGCTCTTTTGTTTGGTTTTTAGAAAATATTGTTCGTGTTGATTTCTGACTTTTAAGTTTCAGCTGCCCGGCTGTTCTGAAAGCAGAAACACAGCCATGGGCCAGGTTGATAGTGTGTGTCAGAGACACATGTCTGTGATGTAGGTGGTGCCCTTGTTCCTCCGAGTGACACACTCCTGCCTCTGAGAGGTCACTGTCCGAGAGCCTCCAGCTTTTCCGCCCGACACTGGCTCTGCTCTGTGGCCTGACCTGTCGCCGCCTCTAAGCTGTGTTGCCAGCACAGCCCTTTCGGGAGCGCTGTTTGATTCTGACACGAACCACTCCATTGGGTAGTTCTTCCAGACAAGGAGGAGCAGTCATGGGAGGGCTGCGGGGCAGGGGCTACTGGGGAGCCTAGGGGCAGTCTAGGGGGTGCACAGACAATGTAACTTATTGGTGGAAGATGTGCCTGAGAGGCCTGGGACCACCAGGCCCCCTGGGGAATGGGCTCAGGTAGGGGGCCAGGCATGGCCTCCCCGCCACTGCTGGCCACTCGCAATGCCATGGCCTCGCCCCTCGGCTCCCCTCTTAAACCTGGAGGAGATGCTGTAAAAACGCCAAGGTGGTTTGCACTTGAACTATACACGAGCAACTTTAACCATCAGACTCAGAGACTTAGTTTCCGCTCCGTTCGGAGACACGAGAGCCGTGCAGTGGGAGTTGTGTGGCTTGTGCCTAAGTGTGCGATGGAGGCGATGATGTGCTGAGACCATGGATGCTGCTGCTGCTGGGCTTGCAAGGTGCTTCCAGGAGGACCCCCAGACTCCGTCTCTACAAGTACCAGAGACTCAGGCCCATGTCCGGGGCCCAGGGCGCAGGCTGCATCCGCTCAGACCGGCAGGGAGCCCCTCTCTTGTCCAAGTGACCACGGAGTGCTGCAGCCCAGCCAGATGACCACCAGCCTGTCCGGTTCCAGACCTTGTGGCGTCAGGAATGTGGGGATGACACTCTGGCCCCAGGCATCGGCCCTGCTGGAGCCCCCCGATGCGTGGAGATGGGGGACATTGGCCACACCCCCAGGAGCTGCTCTCCGTGCCCTTGGGCAGGAGCCGCCACCTCTCCCCTCCTCGGGCCACAGGGGTCGGAGAGTGAGCTCTGGGGAGCTGGGGCTAGGGCTCTGGAGTGGCCCTGCAGTCATTGTGGGTTCCTGCCCCTGCCTCGCCCCGCCCCTGGGGATTCATAAAGCACAGCAGCTCCAGGAGCGGGCCTCTGGGATGGGGCCTGTCCCACCTGGCTTCCTCCGCATCAGGGTTCCTTGGGACACTAAAGGAGACTCACGTTGCCCCAGACATGCCATCCTGGGGCCCTCACCTGGCCCCGCCCTTTCCTCTGCCCTGAGTCCTGACTCCCTGTGCGCCACTAACTCGCTGTCTTCTCCTTTGTCACAGGGGTCCGGCCCGGGCTCTGCAGTCCCCGGCAGCTCCGGCGTGGGAACCCCCCGGCAGTTCACACGACAAAGGATCACGCGGGTCAACCTCAGGGACCTCATATTTTGTTTAGAAAATGAACGCGAGACAAGCCATTCACTGTTGCTCTATAAAGCGTTCCTTAAGTAGCACAGGACCTGCGGCATCTCGTTAGAGACGCCTGGGACGTTTTTATATATTTGCAGATTACGTCTTTTTGTAACAAGCAAATGGGATATTGTTTAAAAAGCAGCCACCTCTTTGCAATGGAACCGTTTTATATTCCTGTTTCTAAGTCAACTCTTCAGTCCGGAAGAAAACAAGTTTCTGTAACAGAGAACAGAGGCCCATGGGTACTCTTAACGGACAACTAAATCCTAACTCATCTTTGATTGAGTGGCCTTCTTGCCAAACAAGCCATATATAAAAGCTGACTGAATCGTTTAGCAAATAATTAGCTGCCCTGTGTCGCCTCCTAGCGGCTTTTACATTATTTGTGCATTTGGTTTTAGTTCAGCCCCACTTACTGCGTAGGTGTGTGTCTGCAAGCCAATGACCTCATTTCATTTATTTTATTTTTGTATCAGTCAGTTGGCAAAGCAAACTGATTTTTAGACTATTTATCCCCCCTCCCCGTTCAGCACTCGAGGAACACGGCCCACCGTGGCCGCTGGGTGTCACTCTCCTGCCTCGCGGAGCCGGCCTGGCGGCTCCCGGATGTGTGGCCGGCATCTGTACAAATGCATTTTATTTGCTATAGTTTGTAAAGCTGTAAAGTTAAAAGAAATGAAAACCTTTTCAGCATAAATATATTTTACTTGCACTGTGTTTTTTAGCTAAAAGTGAAAACTTAGATGAAATAAAATCAAAGTTGAGAAGAATCATCAAAAGACTTTCTCAGTGTGAATCAAGTGTTGAGAATGGCTGGTGTATTTTGTCAGTAATTGTACATATTTTGGCACATAACATGAAACGCCTCTGTAAACTGTAATTATTTTGCTAAGAGACTGTGTGCGAGCTGTGGGCCCTTTACAGATGCCCAGAGCAAGCCCCTTCTTTGTACCTATTTTTTTATTACAAATATACTAATTGGTTCTTTATATTTTCAGAGGTTATTGTATTAAATTGTCTATTGATAGTACTTTTATGACTGTAAATACTTGGCTTTCTCCGTGGGAACCTCACGGTAGACTAATTCGCCAGAGTGGGAGCTGAAAGATCAGTATTTTTTACCGATACCTGAGAACTGTTACGCCTTTTATTTTGTCTTTTAGGAAATCCCGTCTTTCCATTTTTTCATGTAAATTTTGCACAGTTACTTGTTCATATGTAAATATTTTACTTTCAAAAATGAAGTTTTTAATTGCTATTGTTTTATATAGGGTTGAAAGAAAATTAACTCCTTTATTAAAAACAAATTTATCTGTATTTGTTTTGCCTATTTTTCCCAGTTTCCAGTTTTAGCTCTGGCTCCGCTGAGGTGCTTACTTATGAGCCACTTGTTAGAACCAGTGTCTAAGCCCCCGCGGCTCACCCAGCAAGGACTCACCCCCACGGACAGACGCCCACGGTGCAGAGTAAGGCCTTGCAGGCTGAGCTCACAGAGGGCCCTGTGCTGTGTGGACAGCAGGCTCTTGTCCTGCAGATGAGCTGGGGCCCAGCTGGGCTAGACCAGGTAAGGCCCGTGGTGGGCCCTGTTGGAGAGTGTGTGGGCGGCCTGGATGGCCAAGCCCCGGTGAGGACCCACAACCACGGAGGAAGGTGGGGTCTCCTGGTGGCCCCGCCTCCGGTCTGAGGGTTCGGGTAGGACCCCTCCAAGGCTCAGGGGTCACATCCACAGCAATGCACTGCCTCTGGAGCCATAAGTGACCAGTTGTTGGCTTAATTGGAGTTGGTGTCTACTTCTCGCATTAAGTTTAGCTTGTTGGATGGGTCTCCAGCAATATGTGGGCTTATGTGTAAGTCACACTCTCAGTGCGGTACCTGCTGTGCGTGCCGTGGCTGTGCAGCCAAGCCCAGCACATGGGGCGTCCATAGTGGACATCTGCCGTTCAGGTCTTCAGGCTGGGTGTCCAAGGGGTGATCCGTTTCAGGCCCCTCCCCCAGCTCCTGGCTTGTGGCATCTCAGATGGTCCTGGGCTTGGGAAGCACCACCCCTTCACGTCTGTGTGGTGTTTTCTCCCCGTGCGTGTCGGTGTGTCTCTGAATCTTTCCTTTGGATAGCCACCACGAGTCTCAGGGTCACCATGATGTAGCCTCGGGAGGCAGGGGGACTTGTGACAGCCTGTGCTGCCTGGGAGTCGGGAGGGGCTTGGTGCCAGCCGTGGTACAGAACCTCTCGAGCTGCATTCCATAAGCACGTGTGCAGTTTACCGCACGCACGTCTAACACGTCTCAGTGAAGATGCAGAAGTGAATGAACGTGAATAAAAAGCCGAGTTCCAGGGTGAAGACACTTGGCGGTGGATGTGGTGAAGGCAGGAGTGGCAGTGTGGGGAGGGTGGGCGCAAGACCAGAGGGCGGGCATTGGGCCTCTGGGGTGATCTTGGGACCCCTCCCCAGTGCAGGGGTGTCTGTGGGTGGCAGAGGTGCCTCGCCCTGGTGACACTGTGCTGGAGGCCATGGCCAGGAGGCCATGGGGGAGGCTGGGCTAGTGCATTCATCGAGGACATGCAGGGACCCCTTTCCATGATGAGGCCACAGTGACAGCCAGGTGGCAGCATGGGCCCCTAGGACCTGGGCTAACGTGGGGGCAGGGTACAGTGGGAATGGAAGGCAGAAAGGGAAAAGAGGTGGCTTGACATGGGTGGGGGCTGGGGGCAATTTGTGGGGGTCATGGAGGCTCATGGGGGGGCCGGGCACAGGAGTCTGGGCACTCAGGATACATGGGTGGTGGGGCCGGAGGAAGGGGCAGGGCCGTGAGCATTGGATGTGGGGTGCAGGTGGGAATGTGCAGCTGCCAGTCACCTCTTGGAGCTGACTGAGTTCTTCCTGCTCAGGGAGTGGCGCATGGGGTCCGAGTCGGCACCCTGCCCTCCTGAGGATAAGCCAGAGATCTGCCTAGTGGTCACAGGCCCTCCCCCTCACTTCCTCTCCAGCAGCTTCTCCACACCCGTAGCCCTGACCCCAGACTCAGATGATCTGAGAGAACCCAGACCCTGGT
Source organism: Pipistrellus hanaki (assembly GCF_964339955.1). Classification (NCBI taxonomy): domain Eukaryota; kingdom Metazoa; phylum Chordata; class Mammalia; order Chiroptera; family Vespertilionidae; genus Pipistrellus; species Pipistrellus hanaki. The sequence goes on along the minus strand of NC_140508.1, from coordinate 5,072,600 downwards.
TCACTTTGGTGGCGGGAGGGAGAGGTGCAGAGGAGGCTGGGTGGTGGCATTAAAATCTCTCCGTTTTTTCAATGTCAACAATTGTGTTCAGTTCAAAAACGGGCCCAGAAGATAGGTCCCAATCCCCAGAGCCCCTGTGACCTCATTAGGATAAAGGCTCTGAGTGTAAGTTAAGGATTTTGAGGGGGGGCCATCGTGGGTCCTAAATGGAGTGACAAGTGTTCTAAGAGGGGGGCTGGGTGAGGTTAGAGAAGCCACAGGCGGAGAAGACACAGTCCCTGGGCGCCTCCTAAAGGGCCGAGGGACAGGCCAGAGGGTGCTCCCAGGAGCCCCCTGGGTCAGCCCAGTGACACCGGGCTCGGGCTTCGGGCCTCCCGACCTGGGGGAAGAGCGATCTGTGTCACCGCCAGCAGGTCCTGCTACAGCGACCCAGGAAACGCCCACGGTTAGTGCAGTGTTGGGGGTGAGCTGGAGAGAACAAACCTTGGCTGAGGCTGGCCTCCGGGGTTTGGGGCGCAGACCCTGTAAAGTGGGCCAGAGCCCCTCGGCGGCTGGCGTTGCCACTGGGCAGCTTCCTTCGGCAGCCGAGGGGCAGGGCTTCACGTGGCCGCCCGTGGCCGGTGGCAGGGATGTGGAGGGCACACACCACCCCTCCCAGCAGGCCCACCTGATGGGTGTTGAGCAATGGCTCCTGACCCCGGGCCTCATTTCCATGGTGACCATTCCCGAAGTTTAAAGGGAAGGGAAAGACAGGGTGGCGGAAGCAGAGGTCACTCATGGCTCCAGGTGCAGCAAGCTCAACCCTCCTGCCTGGTCCCTTAACATGCTTCTGGAAGTTTCTCTGCCTCCCTTCCCTGCATCACCCCCAGAGTCCCTCCATCGGGATTGAACCCCCTTCTCTTGAGGGACTCCTCCCCCAGCTGGATGACGTTGGAAAGTAAGAGGCCAGTGCTCAGGAGCCTGGCCAGGCCCTGCCAAGAAATTGAGACAGACCAGAGGAAATACTCAGGGGAAAGCACATAGGTGCAAATAGCTGCTTAAGAAATCAACAGAACGATGAGCATGTGAGAACACAGGAGAGTCTGAGGACTCAGCACCCAGGTTCTCCCAGCCTGGCCAGGGGAAGGCCACTGAGAGGAGCCGGAGCTGTGCGCGGCCAAGCCCTGGGGGCCAATGCGCGGCCCTCTCAGCAGGGAGGGATGGGCAAAGTGACTCCTTGTGCTGGAGCTCTGTCCCCACTCTTATCCTTGAGGTTGATCTCCAAGCAGACAGTTTATTCCTGAGCAGTACAAGTTGCTGCTGGCATTTTCTGAAGCCATGGCCACCGGACCCACTCCTGGAGGCTCAGTACCACGGACAGCTCCCCGCAGCCTCCCAGAGCCCAGAGCCGCAGTGGGTGAGTGGGAGTGCTGGGGGCCTCGTGGTGGGTGCGATGCAGAGCACTTGGGTTGGGAGGGAGGGTGGAGGAAGAGACCTGCCTGAAGTCTGCGTGTGTGTGTGTGTGTGTGTGTGTGTGTGTGTGTGTGTGCGCGCGCGTCCTGTCACTTGGCCACACCCCACTCCCTCGGCCCTTTAGTAGGCGCCCAGGGCAGGCCCAGGTTAGCTGGCCACCTAAGCCAGGGCCTGGGTCTCCGCCTGGGTGCCTTCAGGCTGTCGCGAGAGCCCAGTGAGCTGTGGATCAGTGAGTAGCATGTTCGTGGGACTGTGGCCCCCAAATCAGAGTGGGAGTCAGAGTGTGGCTCCCAGTCTCACATGAGATGCTGTGTCCTGGCCTCCAGTGTGGCAGATTTGTGTCCGATAACTGTGGCCAGCCCTCACGCCCACACCCGTAGCCCTGCTTGGGTGGTATCTCCGCTCAGGGGCATTTCCCACTCCCGGGTCCTGCCTTCGTCACCCCCCCCCCCCCCCCCAGCCTGGCCTTGGTTGTCAGGAGCTGGGGCAGCTCCAGGGACCTGTGATGAGCAGCATGCAGGCGGGCAGATGGGGTAGAGACATGTGCATGTGGGACAGAAATGTCCTTCAGGGCACCAGGGTCTGTGTGAGATGGGGCAGGAGGTGGGCACATGCCAGGGGCCCAGAGAGGCAGGTGCCCACACTGCCAGGGTCAGTTAAAATTAGGGTCAGAGTAGATAATTTCTTTCTTAAATAAAACAGCCACAGGTGGACATTCCAGGACTGGGGAGATGGTGCCCATCCAGGAGTAGCCACAGCGTTGTTGTAGGACGTGGCAATCACTATGGCACCTTGACCTGAACCTCGGAAGCTTCTTGCTTGGTCTCCTGATCACAGACTTGGGACAGTGTGGCCACACCCCCCCCCCCATAGTGCCCAGTCCTGAGACACTGGAAACCAGCCCCGCACCCCCCTGCCTCACCTTAAATGCCAGGGGCAGTCAGTCCACTGCTGGCCTTGCTCCGGCCCCCAATCTCCACCCGAGTCCCACTGGCCGGTTGCCTCACCTGCACAACCACCTCACCTTCCTTCGCCACGTTCCCATGTCCACCCGCAAGCCCGTGCTCTTCCTAATCTGATCATGCCGGGCCTCCAGGTCAGGAGACTTTCTCAGGGCTGCTACCCTCCCCCCATCCTGGCAAGGCCTGCCTGGGCTCCTGCCAGGAGATGGGCATTGGACTCGTGGCTGGGGCTGCCCCTGTGGCCTGGCCCACGGAGGGAGGATTGTGTCACTGTGTCCTGGGGTCCTCATGTGCATCTGCCTGCCCCCCGGCATGCCACCCCAGAGCCCCCAGCCAGCAGACCAGGCATCCTTGGCCAGCAGGGTGAGCTGCCACCTGGCGGAACCCCTGGGCACCAGTAGACCTGAATGCCCCTTTCAGGGCTCCATGAGCAGTGGGACCTGCGACCTCCGACCTCCATCTAGTGATAGGACCCAAGAGCAGGCCCCTAGGTCTCAGGGAAGGGGCTTTCCAGCTGGACTTGGGGTTATTTTGGCCAGGCCCCCCCTCTGGGCCAGACAGCCCTCTGCTGTGAGCCTGTGTACTGCCAGCAGACTTCCCCAGGGCCTGGAGCCGGGCCTGGCTATGGGAGCGTCTGTCCCTCCACAGGAGCAGCCACAGCACTCGCTTAGTTGTGCCTGTAAGGAGCTGCTCTGCTCTCACCCTTAAAGTTGCAGGTGCTAACTGTGCAGTAATGATGACCTGTGCTGGGACTGCTGTGCACGCACATCTGTGGCCCAGGAGAGGCCTGGGAGCGGCGCGCCACTTAGTGGGGTCTCCCTGAGGAGGGTCAAACCTCGGTGGTGGCTCTGGTGTGTGGCCTTTGCCAGCTGGCACTGCAGCTCCTCTAGCTCAGACTCAGGCTGGGGATCAAGGGCAGGCTGGGTCACACGGCCGGGCTGGGCCAATCGGAGAGCTTCCAAGGATAGCTGAGCCTGGGGGCTAGGGGTGGACCTGCCTGTCTTTGGGTTCACGGTCTGGGGCAGGGAGGCCTGAGAATTGTAAATGTGAGCCGGTCTCCATGTCTCATGGAGGTTTCTTTGGGGCAGGAGAGGGATATATGCTATTTCCGTTTGTTAGCTTGCATTGGGCATCTAAGAATTTTGACCTATTTAGACACAGTGACAAGGGCCTTCATTTGCACACTTTCCCGAGGCCTCCGTGCGAGGGGCCTGACTATTCCTGTCTGTGTTCCCAGAGCCCAGGACAGTGCCAGGGACAGAGCGGGTGCTCACACACGTTTGCTGAGTGGACAGGTCCCCCTGATACCAAACCCTGCATGCTTGTCCACCCAGCGCCTGAGTGCCAGCCGCCTTTGAACAAGGGGACCGAGACCCCATGTGGCCCACCGTTCCAAAGGGGCCTTTGCTTGTCCACAGAGCAGCGTGGTGCCGGCCGCTCCTGGACAGCGTGTGCCGCTCCTCTCTTGGGAGCGGGACTGGCTGCTGCACTGAAAGACACCGAAAACATCGACGCGTTTCCCTTTTATTCCTGTTTTTGTTTTGTTTTTTTTTGGTACAAAATGATACAAACAACAATACAAAATAGTTGTGCTGTTGACGATTACAAAAGAAGTGGGAACGTTGGTCTCACTGCGCAATGCTCAGAGCTGCAGCGCGAATACATCACACGCCAGTATCTTTCCCCAAAACAACCACAGTCATGCGGGCTGCTACACATTTGTCCTTTTTCAAAAGAAACATGCAAAAAATAAAATTAAAATAAAATAAAAAGAACCCGAATGGAGGAGGAGAAAGGAAAGCAGAACGTGCTCCAGTCCCACAGACTGGGCCCAGCCCAGCAGAGCCCGTGTGCACCGCCCCGGTGAGCGGTGTCTCACCCCTGCCCGCGCGGGGCTGCCCAGCTTCCCGCTGTCCTGTCAGCGCTGACTGGGGTGAGGCTCCCTCCCAGCTTTCACCAGAGCTGTCCTCCCGCGAGCTGAGCTGGCTGCGTGCTCACCGGGGGTGTGGGGTCGGGGCCTGGCACCCTGACACTTTGGATGTGCTGAAGGACAAGAGAAAGCGCTGACCTGCGTGGCAGACATGGCGGCCCTGGGCTGGGTGTCAGCGACCAAGGCCAGGGTCTCCCGACATGCCCCGCAGCCCCGGACTGCCCTGCTCACAGAACAAAACTCCCCCCGGAACCGGCCCGCCCCAGCTCTCTGCCATGCCGAGCCCAGGCCAGGCCAGCTCCCTGCTCGGCCACACCGAAGCTACAAGCTACGTGAGAGACGTCAGTGCTGATTGTATCTTAGCTGATGCTAGCTCGGCCTTGGAGGAGTTCCGGCACGGATCTGGGAGGGGGTGGGCACCGGTCTTTCTCTGGCCCCGGGGGCTGCCCGGGTGGGAGGGAGAGGGCACAGCTTCCTGCAGTCTGGGAGCGGGACAGGCAGGGAAGGCCCCGTGGCGTCCCCAGCAGGCTGCCGCAGCCTCAGCCCGCAGGAGAGAGGCAAAATAAACCTGGAGCCTGGCAGTACCAAGAGGCAGGGAGGGGAAGGAGCTGGACGGAGGCACATGAGACGGACATCCACCTCGGGGCAGAGGGACAGGAAGGGGTGAGCAGGGCGGGGTGGGTTGGTACATGGATGCTGAGAACTGGGCTGGCTGGGCACCGCCATCCCTGAGGTGAACCCCTGGGGGCCTGGGAGGACTCGGGATTTCCGAGAGGAGCCCACAGCTGCCTCAGCTGGAGAGCCACAGTCATACTTAGCACTTCGCCTAAAGGATGCACTTTCCCCAAAGAAACAAAAACAGAGCACCCGCTCACTTCCCACGAGCCCTGATCCCACCACCAAGCTCGACCATGCCACGCTGCAGACACAAGGGCCGTTCTTCACTGGCCCACAATCTGCATGGCAAGGCTCAGGCCGGGGCCCGGTCTCCGCCCCTTGGAGGTCACCCCCTGACATCCAGCTTGTGGCACAGTGACCTCCCTCCCTGGGCAGCCATGGGTGGGTCAGGGACAGAGCCTGCTCGGACAGGCTGCAGCTGCAGCCCAGCGTGGCTCTGGGGGAATGCACGGAGTTGGTGATGAGTGTGGTTTGGGGAAGAACCCTGATGTCCAATGGGACACGCCCATGAGCACTCAAGTTCACCCTCAAGGCCAAAGCTGTTGTGAAAAGAGGGTGACCATGAACGGGGGGAGGCCATAGGAGGAGGAACGACTCAAGGACCCCAGGCGAGGAAGGGGGAACACTTGCCTTGCTGCACCCCAACTTCCCCAGGCTCCTTCCTGTTCCGTTTCCTTGTCCTTGGTCAGCTGGGACTCCCCTCCCTCAGGGGCTCTGATGCCATGTCCTGCCCAGGCCAGGGGCACCCTTCACCCCTCCTCGGGGAGCCTGAGGCGGACCAAGCACAAGGATCCCCCTGAGGGTGCCTGTCTCCTGCCGGCCGGAGGCGCCTTCACAGCCAGGGACGCCCCGGTGCTGCTGCTCACCCCGCACTGATCGCAGCCGGGGTCTCCCAGGGCCCGGGGACACAGCCTGTCGCTATCCATCCTGCAGAACCAAGTCAGACTGGTATTCGAAGGGCGGTCTCGGCTGCTGGGTGCTGACCGGTCCAGAGAAAGGGGTGGCTGCTGTCTCCAGCAGGTGCCACCCAGACGCATCTCAGGGCATTCCGAGCAGGTCCTGGCCGTCATGTGCTCACAGCATGGAGGGCTCCGGTCCCGCAGGGAGGGGCAGGGACAGAGGCTGCCTCGACCCTGGAGTCCTCACAGCCCGGCACGGCTGCACTGTGGGTGCTCGCTGGCCTGCGACAAGGTTGGGTCTGGAGGGGAGGAAGGCTCAAGGCCATGGTTTGGTGAGATGCTGGCTGGCTTCTCGGGACACCAGACTCTCCTGGACCAAAGGTAGTGGGAGCCCAGATGGTGTTCGGGGTGGGGAGCTAATGGTGGGCCAGGGGCACCCGGGGAGACAGCCAAGGACAGAGGTGGCTCCTGGGACCCCACCCCTCAGTTATTTAAGCATCTTGGGAGGGGCGCACAGCTGGGCCACAGGGAAAGCCATGCCCACACAGCGGTTTTGGTCCGGGCTTCGGCGTGCCCGGGAACCCAGCCGCAGGAGCCGAAGCGGGGCCTCCCTGCCCCCTCCCTACCCCCTGGCCTCAGGCACCCAGGGGTCCAGGAGACCCAGACTGCATGAGGCTGTTGAGATTTGGATCCCAAACTATGTTTTCTTTGTAAATTTTGTGAAGCGAGTCACCCACTTTTTCCTTCATAAAAGGCCAAAAGTAAAAAATAAAAAGACACATTCTCCTGATTCCTAAGTTGGTGCCTTCGGAGCTCGGAAGAGCGGGGGTGGGGTGCTGGGCCGGGGCTGGGGGCTTGGCCTGTCTGCTTCAGTCACTCCTGAGTCTGAGGGAACTGACACCTGTACCAAAGGCACTTGTTTTTCAAACAGTGCTTCTGCTCTAAGAGGGTCCAGGCAGGACCGAGTGCCTCTCGCTTCCTTGAGTGACTGTCAGCTCCCGTGATGGGCGGTGGGTGAGCAGTGTCCTGCCGGACAGCTCAGTGTTGGGGCTGGGGTGGGCAGACCCCCTAGCACACCACTAAATGACGTGTCTGCAGGGAGTCGGGAGGACCGCGGCCTCCCCGAGTCCTGCTCCTCTGTCTGTCCGTCTGTCCCTCCGAGTGCTGGTCCGGCTCTGGTCCGGGGAGAGGTGGGTCAGTCCTCGCCGCCTCCGTACATGTCTGCCAGCTTCTTGAACCGCGGCCCCCAGTCGTTCAGGTAGTCGTAGTCTTGGTCCCCGGAGCTGGACGAGCTCAGGGAGCTGACGGAGCCTGCGGTGGAGCCGCTGCCCTCATAGTCGAAGACCAGCAGGGAGTCGTAGGGGGGCGCTGTGGGGTCGTTGTCTGCCGCTCGAAGTCCCTGGGGGTCATGAGACACGGTTAGGTGGAGGGTTTGTGACCTCAGGAACCGGAAGAAGACTAGGGCAGGCGAAGCTATAGGGCCCTGCAAACCATAGGTGCTCAACCAGTGCTCCCTATGATCAACCAAATGGCAGCTCAGATAACCGAGTAGAGCGAGGTCAGAAGCTGTTAGAGGTGGAAAACTCAATGCCAGCATGAGGTAGGAGGGATGGGTGGGGCCATGGCTACGTGGGCCTGTGCTGTGTGGGCCTGTGGCTGTGTGGGCCTGTGGCTGTGTGGGCCTGTGCTGTGTGGGCCTGTGGCTGTGTGGGCCTGTGCTGTGTGGGCCTGTGGCTGTGTGGGCCTGTGGCTGTGTGGGGCTGTGGCTGTATGAGGCAATGGCTGGGCGGGGCATGGCGGGGTGGGGCCTGTGGTTGGACAGGGCTGTGGTTGGGTGGGGCCTGAGGTTGGGCAGAGCTATTGCTGTGTGGGCCTGTGGCTGGGCGGGGCCTGTGGATGGAGTTCAGTCCCTCCAGGGAGGCCCGTGGGTCTAGATTCCATGATCATTGTCACATGGAATGTGCAGCTGAGCTGGCCAGAGTCAGATTTTGAAGTGATGTTAACTCTCCCCATGCACAACATCCGCAATGTTGCAGTGTGGCTGGAGCCCTGCCAGGCGCTACCCTTTGTCCTTGAGTGTGGCTGGCTGGCTGGCTGATGGTGACCCTGGGAGCAGACCCCTGCCCCCTAACCCTCGTCCCCCCGCCCGTGGATGGGACAGCTGGGAGGTGTGGAGTCTATCCTAGCTCTGGGAGGTCCCAGCAGGGTGGCCCAGTGTCCACAGTGATCACTGGCTGGTTGACGCCTCACTGCCCAATCTTTATGACCATTCAGTACTGAATAGCCTGTAGTGTCCATTTTTACTTCCTGGAAGAGTTACTCAAAAGTGGATTGGGAAAAATGCTCAAAGCCACGAATCATCTGAGAGATACAAATCAAAACAACAATAAAGGTATCACCTCACTCTGGTCAGAATGGTTATCATCAACAAATCAACTAACAACAAGTGTTGGAGAGCTTGTGGAGAACAAAGAACCCCCGTGCACTGCTGGTGGGACTGCAGACTGGTGACAGTGTGGAGCTTCCTCAAAAAATTAAAAATGGAACTTCCATTTGACCCAGTGATCCCACTTCTAGGAATATATCCTAAGAAACTAGAAACACCAGTGAGAAAGAATGTATGTACCCCTATGTTCATAGCAGCACAATTTACAACAGCTAAGATTCGGAAACAGCCTAAGTGCCCATCAGCAGATGAGTGGATTAAAAATACTGCGGTACATCTGCACAATGGAATACTACGCTGCAGTAAAAAGAAAACTCTGTAAGCATTTACAACAGCGTGGATGGGCCTGGAGAGCATTATGCTAAGTGAAAAAAGCCAGTCAGAGAAGGATAAGCATCACATGATCTCACTCATTTGTGGAATATAGTGAACAATGTAAACTGATGAACAAAAATAGATCCAGAGACAGAGAAGCATCAAACAGATCTTCAAACCTCAGAGGGAAGGCAGGGGAGGGTGGGCAGGGAGAAGGGGAAGAGACCCAAGTGTATGCATATAAGCATGACCAATGTGAGGGGGGGGGCGGGCTGGGAGAAGACAGTGGGAGAAGGGGACACATGTAATACTTTCAGCAGTAAAGAATAAAAAATAAATTAGACTGCAACAAAAATAGAACAAGGAAACATTTTAAAAACGTGGGTTGGCAAGGCCTATTTCAGGGGTTCCAAAACTTGTGTTACATGGGAGCCAGCGAGCTGCCTGAGCCGAGTTGACTTCGGTCAGGTGTGGGAGCCTCTCTGCCGGGCCGCGGCCAGTGCTGGGGCTGTTCTGCACCGTCTCTGCTTTTTACTGAGCCCACGTTCTCATAACTTCTCTCCAAGTCAGATCCCGGGGGTGTGAGTGCAGCCGGCCCCCTGCAAATGCCGCTGGGAGTGGAGGGAGGGAGTCGGTCCCTCTCCCGGTGCTGCGGGCGGGCTCGGCCTTCTCTCCACACTCCAGGGCCCAGGGCAGGGGCACCACTGTTGGTTGTATGTGTTAATAGGTTTTACCTTTAGGAGGGGCCTGCTCGGGGCCCTCCCCACGGCCTGGGCACCCACCTCGGTGATGAAGTCTCCGATGTCCCCTGGGTGGGGCACCACAGGCCTGACTGGGTACAGGGGCTCGGTGCCCACCGGCCGCTCGTCCACCCGCCGCACCCCGGCTGCCGTGCTCAGCACGTGCTCCGTGGCCTCTGGCTGCTGCAGCTGGCTGAGGTCATAGTCCTGGGCGGGCCGAGAGGAATCAGGGGGAGGCGCGGGCGGGGCAGCAGACAGGGCGCCAGAGAAATCCACTGTCCTGTTCCCTCCCCGGTGCCTTCCCACAACTCCACCTCCTCTCCACCCAGATGCTGACTGTCCTGAAGGCACGTGGGGCCTGTGCCCCTGGCTGCCTCCCCTGGGACCGCTGCCCGTGCTGCTCGACTCCCTCACATATTTCAACTTCGCTCCTCAGGACGCACGGAGCCAGGGCTGCGGTCACCCCTGCTCTGGGCGGGACAGGAAGCTTCAGCGGGGTAAGGACTTGCCCTGTCTCCCGCAATGGCTGTGGTGAGCGCAGGGTCCAACCAGGCAGCCCTGGAATCCCCGCCCAGGCACACTCTCCTGTCACCCCACAGCCCTGGCACACAGGCCTGTCCCTCCCAGCCCCTGGGGTCAGGGAGCAGGGTGAGGCACCCTGAGCTGAGGCAGGGTCCCCTCAGGGAGGAGGTGGTGCAGGTGCACGGAAACTTGGGCAGAGGGCCAGCTGGCGGAGAGTTCCGCTGTCCTCACGGACATGGCGTCTCCCGCTGCGACAGGCGCGCGGCCTCACCTGGTCCTCCTCGCCGCCGCCTTCCTCGTCGTACTTGAGGATGTTGTCCCGCACGTCGTCCTCCGGGTCGATGAGAAGCTGCTTCGTGTGGCGCTCCTTCTCCCGCCGCTTCATCCACACGACGAACAGCAGCACCATGGCTGTGGAGTTTGGGGCGCCATGAGCAGGGCTGTGTGTGCATGTGCAGGCATGTACCATGTGCTGAGTGCACCTGTGTGAGCGTGTTATGCATGCGTGTGCACTGGGACGGATATGGGTGGGCTGTGCACCTGTGAGAGTGTGCACACACTGTGCACATCCACATATGCATGTGCATGCACGCACAGCCATGTACACACCTGTGCACATGGACAGCCCATGTGAACGAGCTGGGATGCATGCATGCTCATGAGTGTGTCTGTGGTGACATGGACCGGTTCAGCGGGCGCTCTGAGAGGTCCCTGGAGGTGGGAGAGGGGGAGATATGGCTGCAGGGCCACCTGGGCTCTGCCTGCTCCTGGCCTGCCTGGGCGTGTGCGCCTGCGTGCTCGGCCATACTCACTCAGCAGGATGACGATGCAGACGAGGATGGCCACGATGGCACCCGCGCCCAGGCCAGCTGCCACCACCGCGCCAAGGGTGGTGCAGTCGCCATTCTCGTCACAAGGGCACACCTTGACTTTGATGATGGATGTGTTGGACAGCGGGGGGTTCCCCGAGTCTGTGACAATGATGGGGACGTCGTACACGCCCGCCTCCAGGTACAGGATGCGCAGGCTGAGCTGGGCGTAGTCGCCTGGCACAAAGCAACAGCATCGCTTTGTTAGTGAGCACTGGTGCTCCTTCCCGAGCACAGCTTCTGGAGGGAAGACTGAGTCTGGCGGCATGAAGCTCTGTCTGTGTGGCGCGCGCGTGCACACACACACACACACACACACACACGAGAATACGCATGTATAGGCACACACATATGTATATACACAGGTGTACTCAGGTACACACACACAAGTATACTCATGTACAAGCACACACAGAGGTATATATATACATGTACAACACATACACACACAGATGCATATGCACACACATGTATAAGCACACAATACACACACGGTATACTCATGCATTCACACATACAACCACATACATACATAGTTATAGTCACATACAAGCACACACATACACAGGTATACTCATGTAAAAGCACACAATGCACACACAGGTATACACACGCATGAGTGCACACAGGTGTAATCATGTACAAGCACTCACACGTACACACACACCGCATCTTACTACGAAGGTTTAAGACGTCAATTCAAGAAAAGACACTCAACACGTGGATGAGGAGCCACCTCCTGACTGTGGAGAGTTTGACCAAATCAGTGGAAGCGAAAGCCTCAGAGGTGGCACGGGGCGGCAGTCCACAGAGGAGACCAATGCCAGGACATGCACGGAGAGTCCTCCAGTGGTTCAGGGGTCCATGGGAACAGGATTTGGGCTGAGATCGGGAAAGTGACTTTCAGTGACACTCAGTGCTGGTGAGGCTTGGGGATCGCTCTCCTGCACGCCTAGAGAAACTGGAACTCGCGTCACCTCTCTGGACGCATTGCACTTGCGTTAGCAGGGTCAGAATTTCGGAACCTTCTCAGGAGCCCACTCCCGGGACATGTATGGGCCGGTGGTCAGCTGCAAGGATGTTGGCGCTGGGATCGGTGAAACGGTGAGAGCCTGGGACGGGCGGGGCTGAGCACTGGAGCACGGCGGGGCCCGGCCCCGAGGGTCTCCTACAGACGACAGGCTAGTACCGCCTGTGGGGCCAGCTCCCTCCCTGCTGCCCACTCTTCCTGGGCGAAGGGCCCCTGGGGCTGCACCCCAGACCCAGCCTGGCTGCCCGGCGCCGGGAGCTCACCGTTTAGGCGGGAGATGGTCCAGTTCCTCCGCACGGCGGCGGGCACGAAGGGCAGCTCGAAGACGTAGGGGCCGACATTGGGGTCGATATCGGCGTCGGCCGCCGTGATGTTGATGGTGGCCAGGCCGGGCTTCTCGCAGATCTGCGCCTCCTTGGGGAGCAGCTCAGGGGCATTATCGTTGATATCGATGAGGTAGATCTGGAGGGTCCCGGTGCCACTGGCCGGCGGGATCCCTGTGGCACAGACACGGGTGACCAGGCGGGATCATTGCTGATACTCCAGGACCAGAGGGCATACCACGGCCCCACCCAGGACGGCCCAAAGCTGCACAGCACCCACTTAACTGCACACGACATATGCACAGACAGAGCAGAGCCGCGGGAGCACATGCCCACACACATACACACACAAACACACACACACACACACACACGCACACACACACGTACCCACAGCTCCCGCAGAGCACAGCTGCAGGAGACAGTGCCCACAGAGCTCACAACCACACTCAGGACCCCTTCCCCAGTTTTCCAGGCTGCCCTGCCCCTCCTCCACAGCGGGACTCCCTGTGGCCAGGCATCCCACGCTCGGACTCATGTCCAAACCAGAGGCCCGTGCATGAATTCGTGCACAGGGGGGTCCCTCGGCCTGTCCTCGGGATCAGGCTGAAACTGGCTCTCCGACATCCCCTGAGGGGTCCCAGATTGCAAGAGGGCTCAGGCCAGGCCAAGGGACGCTACCGTGTATGATCGGGGCTGGGGAGGGATGTGGGAGGTTGGCCAGCCGGAGAGGGACTGTGGGAGGGCTCCAGGGCATGTCCGGCCTGTCTTGCTCAGTCCTGAGCAGCTGGACCCCAGTAGCAAGCTAACCTACCAGTTGAAGCGCCTGCCCCCTGGTGGTCAGTGCACATATTAGTGAGCCGTTGAGCAACCTTAGCATATCATTAGCATATTATGCTTTGATTGGTTGAATAGCTGACCAGATGACAGGACACTTAGCATATTTGGCTCTTATTATATAAGATGGAGAGCCTTAGGAACTGTGTCTCTGGGAAAGGGAGCTGGCAAGACAAATTTGGGATTAAGGGCCTCTGCCCAGCAGGCCCCTCTGCCCAGCAGGCCCCTCTCTAGTGGTTATTCTGCTTCTGCTGGCCTCCATGTGATAACAGGTGCTCTGAGGCCCAAAGTTCCATGGGGCCGCCCCATCCCTTGTGCCCCCCACACTTTGGCCCAGGCTGATGGGACGGTGGGTGCGGGCTGATGGGACGGTGGGTGCGGGCTGATGGGACGGTGGGTGCGGGCTGACGGGACGGTGGGTCCGGGCTGACGGGATGGTGGGTGCGGGCTGATGGGACGGTGGGTCTGGGCTGATGGGACGGTGGGTGCGGGCTGATGGGACGGTGGGTGCGGGCTGATGGGACAGTGGGTGCGGGCTGATGGGACGGTGGGCGCGGGCTGATGGGACAGTGGGTCAGGCTGATGGGACAGTGGGTCAGGCTGATGGGACGGTGCGTGCGGGCTAATGGGACAGTGGGTCAGGCTGATGGGACGGTGGGTCAGGCTAATGGGATGGTGGGTGCGGGCTGATGGGACGGTGGGTCAGGCTGATGGGGCGGTGGGTCAGGCTGATGGGATGTTGGGTGCGGGCTGATGAGATGGTGGGCGAAGGCTGATGGGACGGTGGGTGCAGGTGCCCTCTGCCCTCCAGAACTGCAGGGGGTGGCAACAGTTTCTGACAGCGGCTATGCCTTGTGACAGCTCCTGACCCCGGCACCAACAACCACGTTTTTGGCTGAGACGATGGAGTGTGTAGAAAATATATCCTAGAGCACGTTTCCCCAGTCTTCCAGAAAGGTCACGATGCATCCGCCCCACAGCTCGGACTGCCCTGGGAGCTGTGTGAGCAGGGCCGGGGGCGGCACAGGCAGGTCCCGCTGGCACTGCGGCCACGGAGTCACTGACAGTCGCGTCCACTCTGACCCTGGCGCCGAGCTGCTGGAGAGGAGGCAGGGGGGCGGCTGGTGGTGCCAGGAGGCGGCTCGGGCTGCGGAGCGAGCCTGGGAACTCCCGCGGCTCGCTGTGCCTAGAACCGGCGGGCGGCCTGCTCCGGGCCTCCCCTCCGCCCACTTCCCTGGCTGTCCCTCTGGCCCCGCAGTCCGTGTGACCCGCAGTCAGCTCCTCAGAGCCCTGTTCTGTTTTCTCCCAGCACTTCTGCTCCTGAAATGCCCTGGTCAACTTGTTTCTCACCCGTCTCGCTGGGCAGACTGCCGAGTGTCCCTGTCTGTCTGTCCACTGACAGCACCATGTCCCCTTTCTTCCTTCATAGAAAGCACTGGGCCTTCACTTTTATCTGGGGTCACCCCTGCCTGGTTGGAGGCCACTTTTCTCAGCATCCCTGGCAGCCAGGCCTGGCTTCAGGACTGAGACCTGGCCCCGTGAGCTGTGAGTGCGAGTCCTTGCCTGCCTGCTCCTGCTTCCAGAACGTGGCCGTGAGGGCGGGAGCACCCGCAGCCACACTGGGCCAGGCGGCAGCTCCCACGGACGGGCGTGGCAGAGGGACCAGCTCTCAGGGCTGACCGGGGCCTGCCTCAGCCTAATGGCTGCGGTTGCTGTCATTACTACGCAGCTGCCCCTGGTTCTCGTGGGCACACCGGCCTCTGGAATGCCAGTGGTGCTGGAGGGCGTCTGCCTGTCCACTGACAGCAGGGTCAGGGAGCAGTCACAGCAGCAGCTGTGCTGGCTGGAGCCCCCGGGGTCCTAGGCCAGCCTGCTCGGCTGAAGCATGCATGTGCCTTAGTGGACAGGGGAAGCTGAGAAGCAGTTCAGCCACCACAGGGCTCTGAGGAGCTGACAAACCCGGCCTGACGCCCCATCCCTGGCTCCCTCCCCACCCCTCCTCCTGGTGCCGGCATGAGGGTCGCTGGGCAGGCAGAATGGCGGAGCTCTGAAGGAACGCCGGGGAGGACTGGCCCAGCTGTGCACAGGCACCGGGCACCATGCCTCCCCCGCGGGCCTCCCCTGTGGTGCCGCGGGCCTCCCTCAGCCTGCCTGCCAGGGCCCACGCGTGGGTGACACCGCACCGTTGTCAGCCGCCAGGAAGGTGGCTTCGTAGACGTTGTTTTTGGTGTAGAGGGACTCGCGGTCCAGGACGGCCGCCGTGGTGACCTGCCCGTTGGTGGCGTTCATGCGCAGCCAGCTGGCCGGGTCTGACAGCTTCGAGTACCTGCGGGGGGAGAGGCGGGGCAGCGAGCACTGGGGGCACGGTCTGTCCCGAGCCCCAGCCTGCGGGCCGCCAGCCCAGTCTTTGGGCACCAGGTGGCTTCCAGCCCGCAGGGTCCTCCCACGGGGACAGTGACAACAGCGACTCAGGGCCACCAAGGTGGGCGGGGCCACGTCCTCACAAGGACCCGGGGCAGACACGCGCATCGTCCTCATTCCCAGGTGGAGAACTGAGGCACAGAGAGGAGAGAGGCCAGGGGCAGGCCCAGCCTTTCCGGTCACTGTGTGAGTCAGGACAAGGCGCGGCTGCCCGCCCTGGGCCTGGGCTGCCTGAGCCCCTCAGGAGGGGCACTCTGGGCTCGGTTTCCCCGGCATTCCGGCTCCTCTCCTGGAAGGCGGGGCCCAGTGTGGGAGCCTGCCCACGGGCCCGAGGGGTGCCCGGACCCACCTCACGGCCTGCGGCATGAAGCGGTCGGGGTCCACGGCCGGGAAGGTGGTGAGCAGGGTGCCCGGCGGCGCGCCCTCCTCCAGGCGGAGCAGCTTGTGGTTGGAGGGGAAGTAGGGGGCCTCGTTGACGTCCGTGACCGAGATGGTCACCCCCGCGGTGGACTGGAAGGACATCTGGATCCCACTGGCCAGAGGCGCCTGGTTGGACACCATCACGGTCAGCATGAACGCTCTGTTCAGCTCGTAGTCCACGGCCTGAGAGGAGAAGACAGCGTGTGAGCGGCAAAGGTGCCGTGGGGCTGAAGGGGGGGGAGGGGGGCTGGAGGAGGGGGAGGGGGGTGCCCTGTGGCTGGAGGAGGGGGAGGGGGGTGCCCTGTGGCTGGAGGAGGGGGAGGGGGGTGCCCTGTGGCTGGAGGAGGGGGAGGAGGGGTGCCCTGTGGCTGGAGGAGGGGGAGGGGTGCCGTGGGGCTGGAGGAGGGGGAGGGGGGGGGAGGGGGAGGGGGGTGCGGTGGGGCTGGAGGAGGGGGGGAGGGGGAGGGGGTGCCCTGTGGCTGGAGGAGGGGGAGGAGTGCCGTGGGGCTGGAGGAGGAGGAGGGGGGCTGGAGGAGGGGGAGGGGGGTGCCCTGTGGCTGGAGGAGGGGGAGGGGGTGCGGTGGGGCTGGAGGAGGGGGAGGGGGGCTGGAGGAGGGGGAGGGGGTGCGGTGGGGCTGGAGGAGGGGGAGGGGGTGCGGTGGGGCTGGAGGAGGGGGGGAGAGGGAGGGGGTGCGGTGGGGCTGGAGGAGGGGGAGGGGGTGCCGTGGGGCTGGAGGAGGGGGAGGGGGGCTGGAGGAGGGGGAGGGGGGTGCCCTGTGGCTGGAGGAGGGGGAGGGGTGCCGTGGGGCTGGAGGAGGGGGGGAGGGGGAGGGGGGTGCGGTGGGGCTGGAGGAGGGGGAGGGGTGCCCTGTGGCTGGAGGAGGGGGAGGGGTGCCGTGGGGCTGGAGGGGGGGGAGGGGTGCCCTGTGGCTGGAGGAGGGGGAGGGGGGCTGGAGGAGGGGGAGGGGTGCCGTGGGGCTGGAGGAGGGGGAGGGGTGCCGTGGGGCTGGAGGGGGGGGAGGGGTGCCCTGTGGCTGGAGGAGGGGGAGGGGGGCTGGAGGAGGGGGAGGGGGTGCGGTGGGGCTGGAGGAGGGGGAGGGGGGGGAGGGGGGCTGGAGGAGGGGGAGGGGGGGTGCCCTGTGGCTGGAGGAGGGGGAGGGGGTGCGGTGGGGCTGGAGGGGGGGAGGGGGGTGCCCTGTGGCTGGAGGGGGGGAGGGGGGGTGCCGTGGATTGTCATTGCTGTTGTTTCCCTCGGGCCGCCGCTCCGGGCAGAGGACGGTGAGCGCGTGGCCGCCCACCCTCGCCGGCCGGCCGCCGTCACTCCTGGTCGCCTGCCCACAGGACCCTCCTCCCCTGGGCAGGAGAGACGCAGCGGCACCAGGGGGCAGGGCTGCCGGGAGCTGCCCCGGAGGCTGAGCTGCTGGTGAACGGGAGCCACAGGGGCCTCTTGCTCCATGGCCTGCCGGCCCCGCCTTTCCCTCCAGGGTCTGTGTTAGTGTTGGTGTGGCCTGGGCGCGCCCCCCCCAAAGCCTCCCGTATCCACGAGGAAACAGGCACAGAGAGGGGCCGCCGGGGCCGGGGCGGAGAATGAAGACCCAGTTTGGGACCCAAGAACACATGGCCCTTCCCTGTGGGCTGGGTCCCATGTCCCCGTCACCCCGCCCTCCTGGCCACGGAGGCAGGTGTCGGAAAGGACGGGTCCCCATCGAAGATCGCAACCCGACTGGAAATGCCAGGATGAAACATCCCGCCTCACACACTCTAAGTGCAAACCTCTGAGGCCAGCCCCGGAGGAAATGAAGCCAAAGACGAAAGAGAAATGGGCAAGCGTGGTGCCCACTGCTGAGCTCTGACCCTGACACTGACAGTGGGCTGTGTGCACTCTCAGCTCGGTGTTCCAAACTTTTTTTAAATGTGCACACACAGCTCTGGTTGGGCAGCGTCCCCTGCACCAAAAGGTCACCGGTTCAATTCCAGGTCAAGGCACATGCCTGGGTTGAGGGCTTGGTCCCTTGTAGGGGGCATGTAGTAGGCGGCTGATCAATATTTCTGTCTCACATTGATGCTTCTCTCTCCCTCTCCCTTCCTCTATCTCTAAAATCAATAAAAACAATAAAAAAATTTGCATTCACCAAGATTCACTTGTGAATTTTGACCAATAGTGTCATATACCCACCAAGATACAGTTCACCCCCGGACCCTCCTGCTGTCCTGTGCACCCAAACCCTGCCCACCCCAGCACACTCTGCAGACTGTAGTTTTGGCACCTGAGCCCAGACAGAGACAGCATGGGAAAGGGACAGTATCGGCCTAACCTGCTCCAAAGAGCAGGGGAATGTTCAGGCGGCAGCAGAACAAGTCCTGCCTGGGCACGGAGCCCTGCCCCGGGAGCAGGAGTGCGGGGAAGCCACCCCCAGGTCCAGGGAGTTCACTGCTAACAGATTAAAGAACGAGCCTCAGGGAGGGGCTAGGAGAGTAACTCTGGGGTGTGTGTGTGTGTGTGTGTGTGGGGGGGGGGGTGTGGGCGGGTCAGTCTGCCAAGTCCCTGGAGGTCACATGACCAGGTCCTCGTGAAGGCGGCCTAGGCCAGCAGTGGGTTGGGTAAATCCTTTGTTCTTGGATGTTGGGGTGGATGTCATTTCTGTGGAACTGTCCTGGGGCACGGCCAGGGTGCCTGGCGGGAGGCGAGGTGCGCACCCACCTTCACCACGGTGACCAGGCCCTCGTTGGTGACAGGGTCCGTGCGGACGGTGAAGTGCCCCGAGGGGTCCCCGCTGATGATGCGGTAGACGGCATTCCAGTTTGGTGATCTGGGCTGATCTCGGTCCATCACCGTGAGGTTTGCGACCACGGTCTCCACCCGGTTTTCGGGGACTTCCCCTGCATACTGCAAAGCGGGGAGAAGGGAAGTCAGAATCATCAGAAGCCCAGAGGGGTCGGGAGAGTCTTCACCGCGGCTCAGACCTGAGATTCCTGTGGGTGGGGTCCGCCCACGTTCTTGGTGGTGCCTCCAGGGCGGCCCAGTAAGGCTGGACACACAAATCTGCACATATCACATCCTTACCTGCATGCACACACACACAAACACACGTGTGCATGCCATGCCTCTCTCCTAGTCCCCCTCAGGCTGTTCCCATGTCAACAGAGGAGAGATGCAAGAGCCAGGGACACATGGGAACCAGGTGTGCTTGCAGGACGGGGACAGGGCAGTGGACGGCGGCTCCAGAGGAGAACATTGATTCTGCCCTGTTGGTGGTCCTGACACAGTCCTGGGCTCGGGGTCTGTGCTGGAGACAAGCGGGTGACCCAACCCTTTGACCTGTCACAGCACAGTGAGGGCTGCAAGCCATTCCTATCAGTGTGTGTGGTCCATGTGGTAGGGTAGCTACATGCAGGGAAAGGAGCGTGCGTGTGTGCGTGTGTGTGTGTGTGCGTGTGTGTGTGTGTGTGTGTGTGCGCGCGCACGCACATGTGGGTGTTGGGTGGCCATAGACACCCTGGTCCCTTCCACCTGCCGAGCGTCACTGCTCAGGCTGGCTTCGGGCCTGTCGCCGGTGCTGTTGTGGCCTAGCTCAGAAGGGCCCCAAGTTGTTTCATGTCCAGCTGTCACTGCCTTGAAATTGTAGCAGTGTGTGGACAAGGGGCCCACATTCTTATTTTGCACCAGGCCCTGCAAATTGTGTGGCCAGTCCTGTCACCGTGGAGTGTGCTTCTGAGCCACAAACCTAGAGACGGAGTTTGTACAAATACCCAGGGATTGCTGGTTGTATCCCAGCAGTGAAGCCCCAACAATGACCACTGGGTGCCCTCTGACGTGCCTGCTGGGGGTCATGCCAGCCTCTGCCCATGTGTGGTCTCACTGCTTCCGCAGGGTAACCCTACCCATACCCCTCCTGACTGCAGCGAGAGAGGCTGAGACCCTGGGTGTCATACAGGGAGGGGCCCAGAGTGTCAGTCCCAAGTGCTGGGCATGGCACCAGGGCTGCCTCTCTCAGAGGCTCTGGTCATTGTCGGGGTCACAGGAGGGGAAGGGAGGTGCCCACATAAAATTATTAGCAATAATTTCTCTGATATATCTCCTCAGGCAAGGGAAACACAAGAAAAAAAAACCCAAAAACAAATGTGACTACATCAAACTAAAAAGTTTGTGCACAGCAAAGGAAATCTTCCACAAAACAAAAAGACAGCCACAGGTGGGAGATATTCGCCTCTCATTATCTGATAGGGGTTCCTCTCCAGAGGCACCTGGTGACCCCCTCCCCTGTGGCACATGCCTGGTTTACAGCGAGGTGACCGCCTCTGCTCATGCTCTGGAACAGACAAGCTGCCACTTTATGTCAAAGAAAAGCTGCCCTGTGCCCCTGGCTCCAGGCCTGGGCCTCTGGGAGCTCCAAGGCTGATCGGTGAGCCCCGGGGAGCGTGTCTGGCAGCCAGCTGCTCAGGCCCCACCGTCCGGGCATTTTTATTGTATTTTATATATTTTATTGATTTTTTACAGAGAGGAAGAGAGAGGGATAGAAAGCTGGAAACATTGATGAGAGAGAAACATCGATCAGTTGCCTCTTGCACACCCCCTTCTGGGGATGTACCTGCAACCAAGGTTCATGCCCTTGACCAGAATCGAACTTTCAGTCCGCAGGCCGTTGCTCTATCCACTGAGCCAAACCGGTTTTGGCATGTCCAGGCATTTTTAAGGCTTATTCAGTGGTAGGTTGCAGTTGGCAGCACCATCCAGCACCGGGGACAGGAGCCGAGGTCCCTGCGCCCGGTGGCCCCTCGCAGAGCCCCTGCACCTGCTGCACCAGGCCCTGGGATTTCATAGCCACTCACACGCTGTGGCAGCTTCCTTCTCAGCTTGAGCCACCGAGAGCCTCTGCCTCAGATCAGTTTTGAGCAGCACCGGGCCCCATGAGGCCCGTGGGCGCCTCCATGCTCTGAAGCTGGTTTCCGTCCCTGGGGGTCCTGGGCCTGTGGTTCCATGACAGGGACAGAGCTGCGTGTCCCCAAGTCTGACTCCTTCCGACATTGGGGGTGTGAGGATAAACAAGTCATCTTTTCTGTCAAAGAGCTTAGACAGCCGCCATGTTGGACTGTGTGACTTGGCAGCTGCCATGTTGGCCACACGGCTTGCAGCTCCCCTGGGGGCCGCCATCTTGAAACAACAAAGACCAGCTCTTTGAATTAGCCAATCGGGAAAGGCTGTGCACCTGAGCTCCAATCAAGAGACAGGATACGTGCATCAGGGGTTATAAATCCCGAGCAGACAG
Source organism: Pipistrellus hanaki (assembly GCF_964339955.1). Lineage (NCBI taxonomy): Eukaryota > Metazoa > Chordata > Mammalia > Chiroptera > Vespertilionidae > Pipistrellus > Pipistrellus hanaki. The sequence goes on along the minus strand of NC_140508.1, from coordinate 5,051,489 downwards.
CCTGCTTGGTGTGAGCGCTTGCAGACCATGTGCACACCCTTCTACATAGAAGTAAAGATATTCGCCTCACTGCCTGGCTCCCGAGTACATTTTGTATTCTACCAGGACCCCTGACTTGGGGGGTTTGCCTTATTTCTAACAATTTGGGGTCGTGTCGCGGATACCGTCTGTCGCCACAGGGAAAATGGACCCCTCTCCTAAGGAGGTGCGCCTCGCTGCCAAGTTGTGGTGGCCTTGGTGAGGAGGGACAGCCATTACCCCTGGGCCGACTACAAGCCTGGGATTGAGTCAGCCAGCCATGCAGGAGGGCCCAAGCAAGACCCTCGGCATTCTGTCACCAATAGTTGGCCTGACCTCTCAAGAAAGTGGCCTAGGGAGGGGCTGGCCCAGAGGGCCAGAGACAGAATCGGCACCACTAACCTTGGATGATATATCTCTAAGGAAGAATGTAGCAGTTTAAGTCCAAGCCTGCTCCTATAATAATTTTCTTAATTAACTTAAAGGCTTTGGAGCATTGCTGGGTTAAATGGTAAACATCTAAATATTAAAAACAAAACACAAAAACTGAAACATTAACTGCTAGACAAGTTTATTTTGCCCGATCTTATTTTTTATTTCAGAAGGTCTCTTGTACTTGGTTGAAGGTATATTTTTTTGAAAGGAAAAGTGCATTCAAAGTATGTTCATAAATGTTAATCTAAGAATTCTGACTGTTTACATTTTGGTAATCAGTTGAAAAATTACGGTTTCTAAGAGTGAAGAATTCTAATACATTAAAAAAGAGAAAAGAAAAGGTCTGTACAAGTTGTAGAAATACTTAATGGGAGGACTGAGGCATGGTTATGCATTTTGAAGGAAAAAGAAGGTGGTTTCTAAAGGTGGTTATTTCTAGAAATTGTAAAAATGTTTTTGAAAGTTTTAAGAATGTCCGTGGAAATTATAAGAAGTTTATAAAAAATTAATGTTAAAAGGAAATTTGCTAAATGATACAGGTCAGTAAGCCAGGACAGAGCAGGGAAACAGATATTTAAACAGTTTGCAGCCATCTAGAAAACTCTGTCTTCCCTAAACAATGATAAATACAATGATTTGCATTTTGCCTCCCTAAACAGAGGGTAAATAGCTTATGCCAAAGTTCTCAGGAAGACTGAAGGGAGAAATCCAATAAGTGTGCTTGCTATCCACACCCAAGGACAAATGAAGTTAGAAAATAAGCCTTATTTTGGCCAGTTCTTTTCCAGTAAAACTAGAGGCCCAGTGCATGCAAATTCACGCACTTGGGAGGGGGGGCAGTCCCTCAGCCCGGCTTGCACCCCTCCTTTTGCAGTCCAGGACCCCTCGGGGGTGTCCACCTGCCAGCCTAGGCCTGATCCCCCAGGGAGTGGGCCTAAGCTGGCAGTCAGACCTTCCTCTGGCAGCCCAGGATCCCTCAGGGATGTCTGACAGTTGGACATCCCTAGCGCTCTTTAGTGCTCCCCTGCCCACCTGCTTGTCTCAGTGTTACCGTGGAGGCGAGAGAGGCTCCCACCACCACTGCTGGGCTTGCAACTGTCAGCCCAGCTTGTAGCTGCACTGACCACCAGGGGGCAGCTCCTGCGTTGAGCATCTGCCCCCTGGTGGTCAGTGCATGTCATAGCGACCAGTTGTTCCTGGTCTTCGGCCATTATGGCCAATTTGCATATTACCCTTTTATTATATAGGATAATTATATTAATCAGGTATTTAATAAGAAGACCTTCTTTAAATCATAGGATCTGAAGTTTGCTGGCCTATGTTCCTACCTAATATACTTTAATATATAATCTTTTGATTAAAGCAAGTTTGACAACCTTCCTAGGGTTTGAATTTTAAGAAAAGTTTTTTTACCTGGAGTTGGCTGTAGGTGGTTCCAATAGGCCCTGGAATGCCTCAAGATCTTCCTACACTGGAAACTAGGGACCAATTTCTTAAGAACTGTGTACTGGTCTCTCTTCTACTTTAGTCTCTTTCAGGTTAGAAGGCCTCCTGACCCAAGGCCATCTGGAGTTTCCAGTTCATTGCCATCGAACAGAAGACTATGTTCTAATCAAGACATGGAAGGAAGGCAAGATGGAACCCTCCTGGGCAGGCCCTTACCTGTCTTACCACAGAGGCTGCTGTTCGGACTGCAGAGCGAGGTTGGACCCATCACACACGGGTTAAGGGCAGACACACTCAACTTGAACAGCCACACCAGGACATGTCTCCTTGACGGTGATGCTAAGAACTGTGAGCTGCCTTAATGACCATCATGTACTGGGCTCTTTGCTTATGGCAGTGGTCGGCAAACCGCAGCTAGAGAGCCACATGTGGCTCTTTGGCCCCTTGAGTGTTCTAACGCCACTTCTTCAAAATAGACTCTCCCAGGCCGAAAACCATCTTCTGTGCATGGGCCACGAAGTTTCAGTCGCACTGTACGTGCTCGCCCACATGTGGTATTTTGTGGAAGAGCCACACACAAGGGGCCAAAAGCTGAATGTGGCTCTCGAGCCGTGGATTGCTGACCACTGGCTTAAGGAATCTGGCAAATTGCAGGGGCTTACAATGTGGGCTGGGGAAATGTGTACGACCCGGATCATGCTCACCCAGTGAAGTTATCGGTTATAGATAACTTGAATGACTTGGATATTTCAGCCTTTAGGTCAAAAGAGTGGCTAGGACTAGATTTAGGAGTAGATGTCACAGGACAAGATCCCTAGGCCGCTGCCACCACCATGCAAAGAGAAGTAGGATATAAGGGAATGAACCAATTAGCATATGCCTGGGTGGAATGGATTACATTTCTGTACGCGCCCTGAATAAAAGGGACTCCACGCTTGTGCAGCAGGAAGGCTAGAGGCCCAAGCGGTCCCATTCCCATTCAGATGGACCGCAGACAGTCCCGGGATGGGATGTGTGCTTGCCTTGTACCAGGAGGGAACTGCCTGGGGAAATGCTTCCTGTAAGACTCTCGCCCTGTTGTTCCATCCAACAGAGGTAAAGAGCTAGGACCCCCATCCCCAAATGACACGGCCCCATCCTTGGACATAAACTATGCCTCCTGCTTCCCAAGGTTGGGGCACAGTGCTCGGAGTTTGAGAAATGTATCCGGATGCGTAAATGGCCGAGTATCCCCAGAAGTCCATCGTGCTGCCCTGTCGTACCCTGTGCTGGTGTCTGGTGTGCATGGGGACCCTGATTTGGGCCTTGCCCAGCGAATGGAGTGGACCGTGCACTCTGATACAATTGGCTCTCCTTTCCCCTTTGGCACATCGTAAACCTTCTTCAATGGACAGACAGATTAGGAAGAGGAGAGAGAGTCTGGGGTCCTTTTGATCCCATACACACAGATCCCATTGGGGTTCCAGGAGGGGTGCCAAGGAGTCTAAGGCTAGAACTCAGATCGCCCAGAGTTTGAGTGTGTCCAGTGTTGGTGGCACTGTGAACAAGAATGTGGTGGATTAGTTATATTCACTAGAACCAGCAAAGGCTTGTTAACGAGGCTCAGACGCAGCTAAAGGGACAGTGAGCTGCCTGATGCCAGCAGCAGGTGTCCTGGGAGCACAGGTTGGTCGTGGATACGGTCTGGCAGAAGGAGGAGGAACATGTGTAACGTTGGGGCCAGTGCTGCACATTCATCCCTGACAACACAGCACTCGGACCGTCACTGAGCCTAAGGCTCTGGCAGCTTCAGTGATGCGTGAGCTGGAGCCTGGGACCCAGGCCCCTTCTCCGATTCACTGGAGCCACGGTTGGAAAGTGGAAGGAGCGATGGTGTCCACCTCACCCCTTCGATCAGAGGCTACAGTGATGGGGTGTCACCTCACCCCACATGTGGGCATCTTACCCAAAGGCTAATTGGAACCGCGGCGACCAAACAGCAAAGTAGTCTCCTCCTGGACACTGCAGAGCAGGAGAGTCAAGGGTGTCAGCCGAGATTGAAGAAAAGAGTTTAAGTAAAGAAAAGGGGGGAATTGTGAGAAGAAACAAGTCATCTTTTCTGTCAAAGAACAGTTTAGACAGCCGCCATTTTGGACTGTGTGACTTGGCAGCCACCATGTTGGCCACAGGGCTTATAGCTCCCTGGGGGCCGCCATCTTGAAATGGCAAAGGCCCACCCCTCCCTTTGAATTAGCCAATCTCGGAAGACTGTGCATCTGAGCTCCAATCATGAGTGAGGGACAGGTCACGTGTGTCTGGATTATTAATCCTGAGCAGACCACCTGCTAGGTGTGCAGGTGCCTCCAGACCACATGGCACCCTCCTGCAGGAGTAAAGATATTCGCCTGCTGCCTGGCTCCCGAGTGTGTTTTGTGTTCTCCCAGGACCCCTGAATTTAGGGGCTTGCTTATTTCTAACGTTAGCAGAGCAGGATTTGGGTGAGAGCAGGAAGCCCAGCCAGGATGCAGGAAACACATGCAGCCAGGCAAGAAGCCTGAGAGTGAGGCCTGTCCTCTCACAGACCTCTCAGGCCCTCGGCATCTCTATCCCGCAAACTACATGGCCCCAAGATAGTGCTCTGCTTCTGCCTGAGTGCTCGGCAGCATTGCTGGTCCTAATGAGTCTGAGGGAGGACTTGACCCTCCACAGCTGCCCCTCGGGACACAGGACACTCGCTCCCCACCCCAGACCCTGGGCCCTGGGTTGAGGAGGACATCTAACTAGTTCATCCGGCCAGAGACCCGGATCCGGCAGGCAGGACCAGAGCCCAGACCGCGGCCCTGGAAGCCGGTCCTGCCAGGATCTGGTGGAGGAACCGGAGGGCTGCAGGCGCCTGGGAGGGGTCCCCACGGGCCCGCTGGGGACACGCCAGCACTGTCCCTGCATTCCGTGGTGGCTTCTGCAGGGATGAAGGCCAGCTGCTCTTTGGGGTGTTATGGTGTTTGCAGCTTTCTGTCCAGGGAAACAGTGCTGATTTTTTGCTGGCTTCTGAGCTCAGAACCAGAGCCAGATTGGGGGGGACCATGGCTCTTTTCTGGAGGGACCCTGGGCACTGTCCTCCCTCCTCCATCATATGGGACACGGGGCCAGCAGAGGTGGCCATGCTGGCTGGGCCCTTCTGCGAGCCCCGTCCTCCTGGTGGGGCTGCAGGAGAGCAAATGGGCAGCCCAGGAATGTGCTCCCGTCCCTGCCTGGCCGCTTAGCTCAAAACATGGTGTGGAGACCCCGCCAGCCGCTGGGCCCTCGAGTGGGCTTGTTCCAGGAAAGCAGGGTCCTGATCTCACACAGACCGGCCCACAGTGCCAAGCAGCCTTTTCTTTGAGGCTGAAGGATCGTGTTGACAGTGATGGTTATTAACATACGGCAACAAGAACCACTTACTACTTAGGGAGCCCCTGTGTGCAGCAGGGACGGTGCCCCCCTCACCGATGAGAAGCGGAGTACATAAAGCCCCACCCGAGCCCCACCTCCGCACGCAGCCCCGAGGTCCTGGCTGGGGTTCAGGAGCCCAACCCAGGAAGTGGCCGTCCATGCCTGAGGGAAGTGAGCCGCCTGGCGGGACAGCCGTGCCAGGGGCCAGGATGCTGGACTCTAAGCTTCACTCCAGGACCCAGGATGAGGCAAATGGGGGTCCTGGGGGCCGTGGCCCTGCGGGGACCCTGGCTCCCCTGAGAGAGTGCTGGTGTAGAGGCGGCCCGGCAGGACGTAGGCTGGCAGCGGCAGCCGGGCAGAGTGTACGGGCAGAGCAGGTGAAGCGAAGATCAGGTTTAATTAACATTTAACAGGAGTCAGATCCTGCAAGACCCCTGTGTCTCCTCGGCTTCTGCTGATTGTTCCTGATTGAGGTCCCTTGCTGCGTGGGTGTGGCCAGTTCTCAGCCCCGCCCACCCCAGGGTGTGGAGAAACCAGGGTTGGAGCTTGCCTGTCACCCACCCCAAGGTTTACATGCCACAGGCCACCCAATCCCAAGAATTGAGATGCCAGATGATGGCCACAGGACCCAGAGCGTTCGCTGTTCCGATGGAAGATGCGGGATGGAAAGGAAGGGTGTGCTCTGTGTGAGTCCACCAGCTGACGGTCCAGAACAGCAGCCGAGCCCCTGGCAGCGGACATGAGGCTGCATGCTGGGGGGATGGCGGAGGTGCCGCTGTGTCTGCATGGGCGCACACACTGTGACAACCGACCCAGGCCTGTGGATGTCGCCATCAGACCTCAGGACCATGAACACCACCCCGTCAGACTCGGAGCAGAGGCCAGAGGCCCCCGGAGTCGGTGGGACTGCTGGCTCTGGCTCCGCTGGAGTAGCAGCCAACTGACTTGGACGTAGAAGATGGAATCAGCCGATTGGAGCCAGGGGGCAGGCAAGGGCTCTGGTCTGGCTCCCCATCCAGCCTGCAGCCCTGAGTCGTGGGATCACCTGTGAGTCCTGGCTGGCTGCAAACTCCTTCCTGGCACATTGATACAAAAACCCCATTGTGAATGGGGAAACTGAGGCTTGGACCAAAACTGGGAGCAGGTAGGGTATCTCAGGTCGCCTGCCAAAACCCGACTCCCTGGGGATCTCCCTTCGGCATCTCCTGGGTGCTCTGCACCCAGCCCACTGGGGAGCTGAGACCAGCCAGCAGGCGGGCTGAGCCCGAGCTCTCAGTCACCATGGAGCCTTGTGCCCGGAAGCCAGCCTTGACTCACATCAGAGACAACTGGCTTGGCTACTTTCTGCCCTGTCTCCATGGTGACCACAGCAGTCCTGAGGCTATTTCCTAGGGGAGCCACACCCTGACCCATGGGCCAGGCTGGCACCAGGACAAGACTGTGTCCCTGGAAATGGTGTCCTGGCACCTGGGCACCTGCCCTGGATTGTCTGAAGCCCTGAGCAGATGGAGCCTGAGCATCATGGGCTGCCCATCACCATCACAAAAGGCAGCGCAGTGGAAGGAAGAGGGCCAGGTGTGGGCGAGGCCAGGATGTGGTCCTGGGGTGCCGTTATTCTCTCATGGCCACTAGGAAGCTCCTCCCCATGTCTCAGCTCCCCAGGATGCTGGCCCTGGGCGTGTCCTCTCATTGCCAAAAGGGAAGCCATGCATCCCTCACCAGGGGTCAGGGGCCTGGCTAAGCCCTCTGTGTGGCTATCTGCTCCATGACCACCAGGTGGCGCTGTGCTACCTTGGCAGAGGCCACAGAGCTACCACCCAGGAACGCCCTTGCCCACTTGGTCCAGTGGGGTCCGAGCCTGGGACTCCCCGATGCTGGGATGTGGGATCTTGGGACTCTGATTTGAGAAGGAGGAATGTGGGGATGACAGGGTGCAGGGCGTGGCAGCAGGACGAGGGGATGTTCATGGGCCGTGGGGCGGCTCATGGGCCGGGGGACGGGGGCTCTGTCCTATGAGATGCCTTCAGGGCAAGTTGGCTGACCCACCAGAAGAAGGGGTCTCCTCTCTGCCCCCCACTTTCCTGCCCCTCTTCCCCACCCTCTCTGACCTGCTCATTGAGAGCACAGCTTCTGGGGTCCTTTCCCAGCTGCCCCCTTACAGGCTGTGTGGCTTTGGCAGGTGACTTAGTCTCTCTGAGCCTCATCATCATCCCCATAACTGGATCCTGACTCCTGTGGGTTGGTGGGGATCAGAGACCAACCTGACCAGTGCTGGCGAGAAAGCTGACAGCGTGGCTGTGCTGTAGCCACTATTGCTGCTGTTGTCGCCCTCATACCTCATCCTCTCTGCCCTCCATGGCCCCGGGAGAGGGCAGCTCTGAGAAGGTGACCTGAGACCTGGGAACGAGCCCTTGGTGACCCTCCTCTCTGCCCGTCCCAGCCCCCGAAACTGCCACCCTGCTAGGCCAGCACCTGAGGGGTGGGTGCCTGTCCCCACTATGACAGCACCCCTGTTGGTGGCTCAAAAAGACATCTTGGGAATGCAGTGCTGCTTGACAAGGACCTGAGGGTCCTGAGGGAGGTGGTGGTTGGTAAGGAGGGAGCAGAGGCCGGTCCCAAGACCTCCGTGTGGCACAGAGGGCGGCTCCATGTGCCAGCAGAGTGAGCCCCGAGGGTTCCATGGGTCAGGAGCCTCCGGGTGTGGCTGTGACTCCTCAGCCCCACCCTTGGATGCCCCCACAGGCACGTGGTTTGCTTCTGCAACTTGCCGGCTCTAGACCCAGAGGGACGTCCAGGACATTCTGGGAGTGAGAGAATGCATACATGCCCGCCAGGGGGCTCAGCCACAGGGCCAGCCTGGTGCGGGCTGGTCACAGCCACCAGCTGTGCCTGACGGGGAGGAGGCACGGGGCAGTTTGTCCGTACACCCTCCTGCAGAGGCCTGCCCTGTCTCTGCCGAGGCCCTGCCTGGCAGCCGGCAGGTGCTCTGCACACGGCCACACGCGTGTTCCTGGAGCCACACACGTGCTTCCGGAGCCACACGCATGCTCCTGGAGCAGTGAGACAGCCCCTCGCCAGGGCCCGAGCACCACGGTCAGCTCTTCTGCATTCAGACAGAGGCCCTGCCGCTCTGTGGGAACCTCTCCAGTGCTGCCCCTCACTCCACAGGGGCTGTTGCGGTGCCAGACTGGAACACAGGCCTCCCCCAGCAGGCAGCCCTGGTGGAGAGCCCAGAGGTGTCACCCCGCGCCAGCCTCCCCTGCCCAGGGCCTCTGGCCCCCGCCCCTCCCCACCCGCCCGCTGTCGTCTCCTCCTACCCGCAGAGCAAGGACAGGAGAAGTGCCAAAGGCCAGCGAGGGGCCACCGGGCACTCACCGTGCTGGCGGTGAATTCCGGCGGGTTGTCGTTCACGTCCGTCACCGCGATGATGGCCGTGGCAGTGTTCGAGAGGCCGTAGTTGAGGTTTCCCTCCATGTCTGTGGCCTGCACAATGACTGTGTACTGCTGAACTTTCTAGAAAGAACGAGTTGGGGAAGAACAGGGCTTAGTTGGGTTTTAGTTTACAGGCTGCTTGTGCTCCTCACCAAAGGAGAATGCTCCCCGGGCGGAGCTGCCTGCGCCGGGCCTCAGGCCAGCACGAGGCACCCTGGCCGCATGGCTGTCCCCAAGCTCAGAGCAAGGCCGGGAGGAGGGACGCTCTCCGTGGGAAAGCGAGCAGCGAGAGCCAGGCCGCACCCCATCTCGGTGGCTCTGGCTGTTGCAAGTACAGATGATAATTGGTGCCAAGACTGAGGGGCAGGAGCACGGCACTGCACTGGGTTTGCAAAGCCAGGGACGGCAGTTTGCAGAGAGCGACACTCCAGACATGTGTCGGGAAGGACCTCGTGCCTGCAGCATTTTCAGGGCGCAGCTCAGCTGCAGGTCAGAAGTTCAAACAAGAGACAAGCCCTCTCCGCTCTTTGCAGATCGCAGATACAAGCACACTGTCTGAACAGAGTCCGAACGAGCGCTGAGCATCCAGGTGCATGAGGAGTGAGCTTTAACAGGCGGCAAAACTCGACGGGAAGCGTGAATTCCAGCAGGCTCCGTGGCCTCGCCCGCCTGGCCCTCGCCGAGGCCACGGTGCAGGCACCCCAAGCCGGCAGAAGTAGCCTTTTCCACGCCCCCGTTCTGAGCCAGTGTCACAAGAGCTTCTGATGCGACAGGTGAGGATGAGCGTGGTGGCAGCTCTCTGTGGGGACCACCCCACTCTCACTGGCGCCATTAGGGGAGGAGGGATTCGGGAGCCCACGGCAGAAAGGGACCTTGTGAAATGTCTGCCAAGTGATAAACTCTCTCAAGCCCTGCTCCTCTGAGAGGCTAAGGAAACAGGCTGGCGCCCGCCATCCTATTCAGGAAAGTGGGCTCAGGTTCCAGAAACTGGCTCCATAAGAACTAATTATAAAGAGCAGGTGCTCTCCAGACTATCTCTTTCCATCCATGCATCCCTCCTCTCCTCTATCCATCCATCCACTTACCTTTTTACTCATCAATCCATCAACCCACCCATCTACCCACCATCCACCCAGCCACTTATCTTTCCACTCACCCATCCATCCACCATCCACCCACCCACCCACCCATCCACCCATCCACCCACCCACCATCCACCCACCCACCCACCCACCCATCCACCCATCCACCCATCCACCCACCCACCCATCCACCCATCCACTTATCTTTCCACTCACCCATCCATCCACCATCCACCCACCCATCCACCCACCCATCCACCCATCCACTTATCTTTCTACTCACCCATCCATCCACCATCCACCCATCCATTCACCCACCCACCCACTCACCCATCCACCCATCCACCCACCCATCCACCCACCCACCCATCCATCCACCCATCCATCCACCCATTCACCCATCCATCCATTATCTATCCTTCCTTCCTTCCATCATTCTGTCCCTTCATCTCTCTGTCCCTTTCTCCCTCCTTCCCAGAAGCTATGACACATGCCTGGATGAGCCCAACCAAGGCCTGAGTTTTCCAGATGAGCCCAGTCCAAATGGACAATCTGTGGAACCGAGAGCTGAGGAAATAGGAGCCCATGGCCGTTGTTGGTTGCTGAGTCTTGAGATGTCTTTATGCAGCAGTGCTCACTGGCTCACACCCATGTCCCTCCCGCAGCCCCAGGCTGTGTGCCTGGTTGCTGACCGCCTCTCCGGCCTCCTCTGAACCAGGCCCCCACCCCTCCCGGACAGCCTACCTCGGCTCCTTACGCAAACCCGCCTGCCTTCGCACGCGCTCTGCCCTCTGGGGAGCGCCTATCCTCCCCTAGGTGATGCCAACTGTTCTTTCAGATCTTTGCTCAAACCCCGTTCTCAGGAATTCTCCTGCGGCTCCCAGCCAGGCCCAGCAGGGCACGGGCGCAGTTCAGACTTCACAGTGTCATGCCGTCATTTGGTTGTTGTCTGTGACCCTCACCAAACCGAGCTCCACGTCCCCCGGGTCAGATGTGGCACCTATCACCCGGTAGGTGCCCGTGAACGTGCCCTGAATGTCCCATGACTGTGATGAGACAGAGATACTGAGGAGTGGCCGGCCAGCCCACCACCTCTGTGTCTGGGCACTTGTGGGCAGTGGGGAGGCACCGAGGGGCTTTGAGATGAGTCACAGGATCCCATGTGTGTTCAATGGGCCAACGGCTGCTGATTTGTAGAAATAAAGTTTTATTGGTGCATGGCCATGCCCATTCATTTAGGCATCATCTGTGGCTGTTTGTGCAATGAAAACAGCTGAGCTGAGTGGCTGAGACAGAGGTCACATAGCCTGCAAAGCCAGGGATGCGTGCTGGGCCGGGGTGCTAACTGGTCCCCATCCCCCTCACCACCAAGGAGGCAGGGGCCAGGGAGCCGGTCCTCAGCACGAAGCCAGGCTCCTCCAAGGCTCACCACAGTGTGGGCACGGGGGAGGGGCTGCGGCCAAGACGCAGGAACCAGGCCCATCAGCCCCAGCGCCATGGCAGCCAGACGAGCCCGCCCTCGCTGGCCTCCGTGCTGCAGTCTGACATGGGGCAGGGCCGCGTGCCCGGCTGACTCCACTGGTGGTCACAGCAGCCCCCGAAGCGGTGAGCAGGGCACCTCGTGTGACCCCTCATTGCCATCGGGAGCTGATGCAGCCACTGCTCTCTGGTCTTGGCTATGGCGCCCACGTTGCCAACACAGCTGTGAGGTCTGATCAAACAATTGAGTCCATACTCCTCCCCGGGAACTGACCTTTAGCCACTTCACAACAGACATTCCCTTTTGCTGAGACAAACTCATCAGTCAACAGAGCAGCACACCGCGGCTTAGAGCCTGCTGACCACTGGCTTAGACCACATTCCACTTGCTAAGACTATTCGCTCTCCCCTCAGGACCTTGCCAGGACCCAGACCCGCCCAGAGGATTCTCTGCCCAGAAAAAGCCGCCTGGAGTCCTTCAAAGCCTCTGACTCCCCATCTCCCAGGCGTCTCCGGACACGGACACACACCTGTGCTGGCGCCATCTTGGGGCTCAGCCCACTGGTCTCCAGATGACCGAACCTCTCACTGCTCTGTTCTTCCTTCGGCGGACCCAATCATAGCCAAGACGCCACTGGACATCTGGCTTCCGTGTGCAGCATGGACAGCAGGCTGGAGTGCCGCTGTCTGTACAGGGCACACTCAGCCAAGGTCCCTGCTCCTGGCCTCTGAGCCTCAGGGTCCCAGCAGAAGGAGAGCGCTCCTTTTCCCGTCCAGCAGAGGGCGCTGCTTGCCTTGTCAGGGCCGTGCCTCAGCCAGGACTCTGCAGGGACAGGCTGGGAACAGGGACTGGCTAGTGGGGAGGCTGGCAGACAGAGTCCGAACCCCAGTCCCACATGCCCTTGGTGAGGGGCCCCGAGTCCTGCCCAGGAGCCGCCCCTCATCTGTATCTAACCCACAGCCCCAACGACCCCACGGATGGGGCCTCAGTTACTCCAGCCCCTCCCCAAGGAAATGTGCAGAAGGAAATCAGATTCTCCGACAAAGCCACAGGCAGCCTCACTTTGAAGCCGTTCAATTTCTCACCTGCGTTTCTCTCGTTCGTTACAAATCTGAGTCTCTCCCTCCCAGGACGGGCTGGGAGACTCAGCCGCAGGATGTGGCAGCTTCGGAGCAGGAGGCAGCTGCCCTTTCGCACCAGATGCCACCTCGGAGGGCTGCCTGTCACTATCAGCAAGGCTGCAAGGTCCTGCCGGGCGAGGCGTGGCCCCTGACCACTGCCCGGCTCTGCCTCCTCACCGCTTGGTGGGAGGGAGGAAGCCCTCAAACCTCACCCTGCCTTGCCCTCAGGACCAGCTGCTGCTAGAAGGGCCAGAGGGGAAAACAAGGGCAGAGGCCGGCAGCAAAGGAGGGATTAGCCCAGAGGAGAGGGGAAGAAGTCACAACCTCCCCATAGACCATCCAGGCCACTGCCCGGAGACACTGCAGAGAAACACGTCTCGGGGGGCGCATGCAGCCACGTGTATCTTGGTGGGTATGCCTGTGAGTGCAGCCGACTGCCACTGGAGGGCGCGCAGGTCTGGCTTTTGACAGTCGGGTGGGGGTCTTTCCTAGCCTGAGTGGGGCAGCTAGCAATGCAGCAGCAGGGGAAATGCAGGCAGCCCCACCCCCTGCAGAACGCGGTGCCTCAGCTCCTCCTGAGAGGGCGGGCGGGGGGAGGGGGAGTGGGCAGACACAGGCTCCTCCGAGTGGCTCTTGGTTTGAAAGTGCTTTTCAGACTCAGTGGTGATCATTGTTCTCTTCCACCAAACCCTTCAGGAGCGGTGCTCACAGGCGAGACCCGGGCCATGCCAGGGAAGGTGGGCGTCCTGGCCTCTCTGGACACAGCCACCTCTGCCATACTCATCCCAGCTCCATTCAGGTTGGGGGTTTGAAACCTGTATTAAAAAGTCCTGCAGGCCTTGGCCTCAGCGTCTCAGACTCATGTGCTGGTCATCCTTCCCCTGCAGCCGCGTGAGTGAGCTGGGGGCGAGGGCGGAGCCTGCGGGGCGAGGGCGGGAGCAGCTCCGGCTTATTTGCCACCAGCCCACCCCTCAGCGCAGGGTCTGGCAGGACCAGAGGCATCCAGGGGCCAGGCGTGTGTGCCCCTGCCCTGCGCCGGCCTCGGAGGTCCCGCTGCAGAGCCTCTCCATCCTCACAGGGAGCGAGGGCCGGTCAGCCAGGCCGGCGCAGGGCCGCGCAGGGCTCGCCTCGGGGGCGGCTGAGGTCTGAGGGCTGGCCGCCACAGGAGAACCTTCCAGACCCCAGCCCAGAGCTCTTTGTGGCCTCACTTCCCTCCGTCCCTCGGGAGCCGGGGCCTGGGATTCTGGGATTCTGGCTTCCGGCTGAGCCCTGGCTTGTGCTTCCTCCTGTCAGGGCTCCGGGAGGGTCTCGGGCGCATGGCACTGTGAGCTCGGGGGCGGGCAGCGCAGAGCCGGCAGGGGGTCCCCTCACCCCAGAGACCCAGCGGCGGTGACACCACTGCACCGCCTCAGCGCCCCAGCCCAGCGAGCATCCTGCCTCACACCTCTGGGAAACATGGCTTACACGCACATGGACACGCACAAAGGCAATGCACCACGCGTGTACACATGTGTATACAAACACACAGGTGCACACCTGCATCATCAGCTCTGCCCCCGGAGGGGTCGTGTGCAGGCTGGCTGCTGCACTCACTCTGTCCTTGGACGCGGCCTCGGCTCTTCACTCAGACCCTGGGTGAGACGCGGGAAGCGGCCTGGAAAGCGTCTCACCCAGAGCTGTTCACGCAGCAGCGACCGCAGGAGCAATAACAACGCCATCCCGGCCCCGACCCTGATCACGTGTCTGCCCGCGCCCCTCGCACACAGCCCCGGACCGCCCACCCGTCCCCCTCCCGCTGCCCCGGGGCCGGCTCTGGGACCCGCGTGTCCACCACAGGACGGAGCAGCGGCAGGCCGCGGCAGGGGCTGCGGAGTCACCCACTCGGGACGGACAGCGGCCGGCGGGGAGGCTGAGGAGCGAGCACCGGCTGTGCGTGTGCGGGGAGCCGGCCCGCGCGCCTGCTGTCCGGCGCCCGCGGAGGCTCCTCTCGGCTCTGCTTCTCTGGGTTCCTGCGTCCACGTGCTGCTGCGGGACCAGAGGGAACCTTAGCAGGTGAAGGTGGGAGGCAGCGGCGCTCTGACTGGGACTCCCTCGCTGCGTGGCTCAGCGTCCTCGTGTGGCCAGGAGCGTGGCCCCGAGGCCTCCCCGGAGGCCTGCACGCCAGGGAGGGACAGGCCCTGCGCCCTGTGCTGCACCAGCCGGTGTGCCCACGTCCCACGCCAGGAGCCACCTGTGGCCAGACCCTGCAGACGGCAGGAAGCCATGCTTTGCTGTTTTCTCTTTCTCCCTCTCCTCTATTGTGGGCCACAAGCAAGACCTCAGGGATGAATATGCAAACAAGCTTGTTGGTGGCAAATTTGTCTTAATTGTGACTTTCCTCTCTGAGACTGCTAAACCATACTTGGGTCTGAGAGCTGAGAGCGGCCTGTAAAAACGCGTCACATCTCGGCCTCGGAGAAACGCTGGGCTACCAAACGCACACACACACCGCGGTCGCCATGGGCACACACACACTGCGGCCACCACGCATACCGTGGCCACCATACACACACACACACACACACACACACACACACACACACACACACGCGGCGGCCGCCACACATGCACACACACACCGCGGCTGCCACGCGCCCACACACACTGGGGCCGCCACGCACACACACACTGCGGCCGCCACGCATGCACATACACACCGCGGCTGCCATACGCACATACGCCGCAGCCGCTACGCGGCCGGGACCCGGAGCCAGGACGCGGCCCGGGATGTGGGACTCCGTGCTCCTCACACAGCGGGGCCATCAGACCAAGGCGACCTCAGCGTGAGTGCAACCCGCCTGCCACACCCCAATGAGCCCTCGTTGGCGAGCCGGGCGGTAGAGGCTCCCAGAGGGCTGCCCCTGCAGACACTGGCTGGGTGTGCTAGCCAGCCGCTCCCCACGTTCAGTCACGCGGGAGTGTCGATTCACTCGCTCTGCTACAGACGGGGCAGGTAGTGTGCTGGCTCTGCCCGTCCCGGAGCCTCCCTCTGCCAGCAGGGAGCCCTGCCACGCGCCCTGTCCCACCCGGCGTGCAGCGGGCAGCACAGCCAGGGGGCTGCGGGCGCCGTGACGGCCCAGGTGCCAGCGGGCCTTGGGCAGGCCCGGGCAGCGTGCTCAGGGTCATTTTCCGGGAGGGCTCCCCTGTCCCACCAGAGCTGCCGGCAAACAGCTCCCGGCAAACAGCTCCCGGCGAGAGTGGTCTCCTGTCTTGGTGACAGCTGGGCTGGCGCGGCACCAGGCCTACCCTCAGACCTGGTGTCTGGGGGGGCCCTGCTGCCACGTCCCTGCCTGTCCTGTCTCCCTGCTCAGTGGAGCCGGCTCTCGGGGCCCTTGCTGCCTGTCAGCACCCGTCTAGTTTCACCCCCAGGTGTCACCCGGTGCGTGGAGGGGCGGCGCAGGAGCATGCAGGCTTCTCAGAGAGGCGCCTTGGCGGGTGGCCAACACACTTCCCTGTCCCCCCTCCCCGCCCCGGGCACAGTCGGCCGGCTGCCTCAGGTGGGGAGTGTTGTCAGACAGAGCAGTAAAAGCAGGGACCAGCCACACTGGCACGCGACATGCTCACACGGAACATGGTGGTTTGCCGAAGCTCGGCTCTGATGGATGCCTGAGTGGAGTTGGGGCGGGCACGGCCACTCCAGCTGGCGCAGAGCCTCCCGGGTGCCCCTGGGAAGGTGGGGGATGGGCAGGCCGGGGGGGTGGGAGGGCGGGCACCTGCTGAGTGGCACAGTGCCAAGGTCCCTCCTCCACCTGGGAACGCGGCTGCCAGGCTCTCCTCCGGCCGATGCATGGTTCACCCACGACAGGGCACGCCCCGGCCCCTGTGGAGCCGCCCAGGGCTGTGGGTGCCCTGCCCACATCGGCCCGGCACCCATTGCTACAGGAAGCTGGAGATGCTGGCTCACCAGGGTGGAGCCCCGTCACTGCCCCCAGTGCTCTCCCCAAGGGGGTGAAGCCCCGGCCAGGCGACAGCCTGGAGAACACTGTTGCCGGCCAGTCTGTCCGGTCCCCCTCCCACCAACACTGTCTGCTCATCCACAGATCAATGAGAACCAGCCACAGCCCCTCATCGCCTCCTGCTGAGGCACCGGCCGCATGACCTTTCCTGGGCTGCTGGCTACCGGGCGGTTCCCAGGACAGGGGTGAGGGGCAGTTGCCATGCCCAACCTGGCACTTACTGATTTGGAAGCACGGTGGTGATACCGTGGTAAGACAAGATCTGGCAGGTTTGCTGAGTCTGAGGCCTAGGCTCACGGCACATGGGGTCCCCACTGCCGTCCAAGCCACACATGCCAGCAGGACACGCCTCCCGGCCCTGTCCCCGGCCTCCAGGACACGCCTCCCGGCCCTGTCCCCAGCCTCCAGGACACGCCTCCCGGCCCCGTCCCCGGCCTCCAGGACACGCCTCCCGGCCCTGTCCCCGGCACCCAGGACACGCCTCCCGGCCCTGTCCCCGGCCTCCAGGACACGCCTCCCGGCCCCGTCCCCGGCCTCCAGGACACGCCTCCCGGCCCTGTCCCTGGCACCCAGGACACGCTTCCCCGTGCTCTGGGACTGTGTCCCACCGGAGAGGTCACGCTGGAGCTCCGATGTCCTCTGTGGACCAGTGGTTCCGGGGACACAACCAGCTGAGTCAGCCTCTCCCCAGGCCACGACGCCACTCACCTCTCGGTCCAGGCCGGCGGCCACGGTCACGATGTCCCCCGTCTCACTATTGATGGTGAACATGTTCTGGGACGGGCTCTGTGGGGTCTGGGTCAGGATCCGGTACCGCACCAGCCCGTTAGCCGTGGTGCTGTCGTCAGCGTCATTGGCCGTGACGGTCATCACGTAGGTGCCTGGAACAGAGAGAGCCGCTCAGAGGGAAAGGTCTGCAAAGGGCCGCTGCCACACATGCTCACTCAGGAAGACATCACTGGTCGATCACAGAACCTCGGAGCCTGGGGTAAGGCTCCGCTCCCCACCCCTGGGCTGGCCGTCATCAGAGGGCGCTTCCCGGGGGGAAGCACTGAAGGGTCTCTCCCAGCTCGGTCCTCTGAGGCCAGCCGCTCGGTCTGCCTCCTTCAGCAGTGGGAGCACCGGGTCTGAGAGGAGCAAGAGGAGCATGGGGCAGCTGTGGGGCCCAGCCGGTGCTCTCCAAGGCGCTGGGACCACGGCACTGCCCAGTGTTTGCCGAGCCTCGACAGCGCCCACGCAGAGTGCGGTGTGCGCGGAACGCGAGGGCTCTCCGTGACACACGGCCTGGCCCAGCCGGGCACACGGACACACGGCCTGGCCCAGCCCCACATGGACGGTGTGTGACGAGCGCTTGAGGAGCCACAGGGGACAGACTGAGGGCAGCCCTAGAGGGAGGCGTGGGGACTCAGAGTCAGAGGGGTGAATTGGGGGCATGTGTGGGGGGAGTGACTGGCTTTGTTTCAGAGGTGAACAGACCATTCCCTCCCTCAGCAAGTGCCTCAGTTTCCCCATCCACGAACTAGTGATGAGGTCTGCAGGGCACACTAGCATGTCCTCTGTCTGTCCATCTTTTGGCCTCGGGAGGCCCATGGGTCAGTAATCCCTCCCTCAGGGCGGCAGCCAGTGACCCAGGTGGAGGTGTTTGCAGAGGTTTCTGGGAAACCAAAAGGCCTGTGGGCATGGGGGCCAGAGCCCTTCCCACTCTTTTTGTCCCCACACATGCATGTATATATCACTGATTGGCTGCCTCCTGCATGCCCACTATTGGGGATCAAGCCCACAACTGGGGCACATGCCCTGACTGGGAATTGAACAGTGACCTCTTGGTTCATAGGTTGATATTCAACCATTGAGCCACACTGGCTGGGCACACAGGCATATATTTTTATTGAAATACCAGAGGCCCAATGCATGAAATTCACGAAAGGGGCTTGGCCCTCACAGCGGCGATGGTTGTCCTCGGTCTTTGCAGCTGTGGCGACAGCCCCGGCTTTATCCAGAAGGTCGTTCAGCTGTCCGGTCTAATTAGCATAGTATGCTATTGTTATTATGGACTAGAGGCCCAGTGCACAAAATTCGTGCATGAGGGGAGTCCTTCAGCCCAGCCTGCACCCTCTTCAATCTGGGACCCTGCAGACATCCCTCTCACAATCTGGAACTGCTGGCTCCCAACCGCTCGCCTGCCTGCCAGCCTGCTCAGCCCCTAATCACTCCCTGACAGCCTGGTCAATGCCTAACTACTTCCCCTGCTGGCTCAATTGCCTCTAACTGCCCTCCCCTGCTGGCCTGATCACCCCAACTGCCCTCCCCTGCCAGCCCAGTAATCCCCAACTGCCCTCCCCTGCTGGCCTGGTCACCTCCAACTGCCCTCCCCTGCAGGCCTGATGGCCCCCAACTGCCCTCCCCTGAAGGCCTGGTCACCCCCAACTGCCCTCCACTACAGGCCTGGTTGCCCTCAACTACTCTCCTCTGCTGGTCATGTTGTGGTGGCCATCTTTGACCACATGGGGTGGCCACCTCGCTCAAGGGCATGAGGGTCAATTTGCATATTACCTCTTTATTATATAGGATAAGTCACATATAATAAAACTCACCCTTTAAAAATACACAAGTCAGGGGTTTGTTTATTCACAGTTGTGCAACTGTCTAGAATCTAATTCTGGGGCATTGCCATCACCCGAAGGAAATCTACATCCCTGAGCAGCCAGCTCCCTCTTGCTCCCTGGCCTCTGGCAACCACTGACCTACTTTCTGTCTCTATGGATTTGCCTCTTCTGGACACTTCCTACAGACAAACCCGTACTCTGTGGCCTGTGTGTCTGGCTTTCTTAACCAAGCTGTCTTTTCAAGGTTCGTGCCTTTTCATGGCAGAGTAACATTCCATTGTTTGGGGTTACTTGCCCCAGTTGCCGCCTGGGTACTTGCTGGGGGTGGACAGCAGGCTCTGTGCTCAGACCATCACAGAGAGAATGACCGACACCCCGTACCCTTCTGCTCACATGCTGGGGAGGGAGGGAGGGAGGAGAGCGGCATCACTGCCGACTAGGACAAGGGCTTTGTGGGAACAAAGAAGGCGGGCGTGCAGATGGAGCGAGGCGAGAAGGGGAACTCGAGAGGAACTGGAAGGCCTCTCTGAGAGAGGTGGGTGGGGGAGGGGAAGAGGCCGTGGGGCAGGGAGGAGCTCTGCCTGTTGTGGGCAGAGGAGGATGTACCTGATGGGGCTGAAGATGGTGGGGCCCATGGTGAGGACTCTGGACTTTATTCTAAGATCAGAGGGAAGCCAGGATTGTGCTTTCATCAGGGGAGTGAGTGATCAAGTTTGTGTTTTTAAGACATATACTGAAAGCAGACTTTTAGAAGTCAGAAGTATTGGTGGTTGGAAGGTGGACAGTAAGAAGGTTAATTCATTCATTGGATTTTGTATAGGATTGGTTGTAGTTAGACCAAAATGTTGCACCCACTAGGATATTCATTCATTCATTCATTCCTTCCTTAACACATCATATTTAATTGTCTTCTAGGGGAAAAAAAGAATGTCTATGTTTTGAGAACAGAACTCTAGAAAAAAGTTCTCCAAGTACTTCTCCCACTTAGTTCATGCCATGAATATATTCTCAAAGAATTGTGTGTAAAGCCAGTTTTAATGAATTTAATTATCAGCAGAATTTCCCCAGAGGGAAATTAAGTATCTTAAAAAAAAATCTAGGAAGTTCTATTTTTAGCAAATGGTGGGCTATGTTTTTATACCAGTCTTTTCCCCAAGGAAAATCAGAAAAGCTAGGTAAAATCCTATATAATAAATGCCTAATATGCTAAGTGTTCGGTCATCTGTTTAACCAATCAAAGTGTAATATGTTAATGATATCCTAAGGCTGCTTAACCATTTGCTATGATGTGCACTGACCACCAGGGGCAGACACTCCAACTGGTAGGTTAGCTTGCTGCTGGGATCTGGTCATTTGGGACTGAGTGACATAGGCTGGACATGCCCTGGAGCCCTCGCATGGTCCCTCTCCACTGGACAACCTCCTGCATTCCTCCCCAGCCCCGATCATACACCGGTGGGGTCCCTCAGCCTGGCCTGAACCCTCTGGCAATCCAAGACCCTTCAGGGGATGTTGGAGAGCTGGTTTTGGCCTTATCCTGCAGGCCAGGTCAAGGGATCCCACTGGTGCACGAATCTGTGCACTGGGCCTCTAGTGTAAAATAAAAACACCTGCTTAAAGGCATTAAAGAACCACCAAGTAATGCAGATAAAAGATAAATACCTGGGACCATCTTTTTTAGAAGACATTTGCTGATTCTGAAGTTGGCTGCTGGGAAGAGCTACATCGAACGTTCAATGGGAACAGGAATAAATGGCCTGAGCTTAGGGTTGCCCGGAAGGAAAGTCCCCAAAGAACTCTCTAGTCCAAGGCCGGACCCTGAAGGGCAGCACCCTAGGAATGAGGGTGACCTGGGAATAAATAGGCTCTAACAGAGGTAACTCAGGGTAAGAGATTATTCATGTCCCCTGCTGGGAACCAAAGTAAATTTCCATGGAGGGAGATGACATCCTACAGAGCTCAAATGATCTCTGCAATTCTTCCTGCGCAAGAGGCAGCACCTGACGGATGAGGTGTTCAAGCACACAAACCAACTGAAACAGAGAGGAAAACAGGCCATGGCCAGCCCTGGAGAGGCAGGGACAGAGCAGGTAAGAGCAGACTGAAAACAAACACATCTCAGCTCAATGTGTTCAAGGAATTAAAAGGATGAGATGGAATTCCTTTTTCAGAGAACTAGAAACTATAAAAAAAAAACAGAAAATTTATATTTGAAAGAGTATGGAAATCAGACTGAGTAGATGTAAAAGCAGATTAAATATAAGTAAAGAGATAGTCAATGAGTTGGGAGATGCACCAAAGCATAAGAAACTCAGCGTAAGAAACTTGAGACATGAATGGGTCCACTGTATGTATAATTGGAGTCCCAGAAGGACCAAAGAGAAAGAATGGAACAGGAACAATATTTGAGGAGATGAAAGCTGAAACATTCCCCAACCAAAAGGAGCTGTCAAGCTGCAGATGGAAGAAGCACTAAAAAATTCTAAGTGGGATAAATATGAAGAAACCCACAACAAGTCCTGTCAGTCAGACTGCTAAAACCAAAGATAAAAAAGTCTTCAACATAGAAATCTACACCTAAAACCTATGTGACCTCTTAACCAATGCCATCCCAATAAATATAATTAAAAAAGATAAACTTAAAAGCAGCTGGAGAATTTTTCAAATGGCATAAAACTTTTAATGGGACCAAAACTAACTTCTCAGTAGAAATGATGGGTGCCAGAAAACAATGGGATGAAAGAAAATAATGGAAAACCCAGAATTCTTTATTTTAAGCTTTCTAAAATTAAAAGTGAGATAAAGGCTTGTTTAGACGGTCACAAAGAGGGCATTCGCCATCTGGAGGTCCAGATGACTGGCTGGTAACAAGACCCTCCCTCAGTTCCAGGCTCATCACAAAATAGTCTTAGATCTGGGCCTCTGCCTTGTTGGCTAAGCTCAGAAATATGATTTTTTGAAAACCAAATGGCATACTTTTGATAATTCTCTTCTGATTGCAAAATAAAACACACTCACAGTAACCAGTGTGTGTTCACTGGATATCTCAGTCACTGGTGGCCCTGGCCCTGGACACACCTCGGGTCTGCGTCCCAGCGACCGAGCCCGAACTTCACACCTTACACCCATGGCTTTTGCTTTTTACAATCCACTTTGTAAGCAATCAAAGAGATATAGGGAAGAAACTTTGCACAAACCAGATGAGCAAATATAATCCTATATAATAAAGAGGTAATACGCAAATTGACCCTCACACCATCACAGATGGTGGTGCACACAGTGGAGGCTGGGTTCCTGTAACAAACCGTAATGAGCGATCAGCAGGGATCTGAGGCTGCCTGGTGCCAGGCTGGGGCAGGGACCTGAGGCTGTGCCCCCTGCCCGGTGGGTTTGATGGGGTGGGGCTGGCCGGGTCTGGGCCTCTTGTGATTTTCAGGTGCATGCGGCTAGGTGGGGACTTGATTCTGGGTCCTGTGGTGCACCCCAGGCCCTGACAGGAGGAAGATTTTCATATACAGTTTACTAATTTTATTTCATCTCTGACACTTCTATTATAGAGAAAGGACAAATAGCAATATTAAATATTTCCTCTAATTAATTCCCTTTTCATGTGCATGAATCTCATGCACCGGGCCACTAGTTTTAAAATAAGGATGAGACTTACTTGTGGGGACCTGCCCCCACAGCCTCAGGTCCTGGAGGCAGTTTGGCCATCGGTGTCCAAACGCTCTTCCCATGTGCCCACTCGCAAACCCACGTCTAGGAATCTGCCCCAAGGAGCAGGCCACGGATGTGGGGCAGAGACTGCTGTGCCCAGGAGCCCATGGGGATGGCAAAAGTGTGCCCTCGACACTGTTTACTGAACACCTACTATGCGCCCGCTTTAAATCCTGCAGGACAGGGCTGGTGTGACCTTTCCTGGCGGCTGCACCCGTCCTCGCGGGCCATCTCCGCTGCGTCAGTGTGCAATCTCCTCTTCTCACAAGAGCACGGCCACTGGCTCAGGCCCGCCCCGCCAGTCTCATTTTAACTGGGTCCATCTGCAAAGACCTTATTTCCGAAAAAGGTCCCATCTGAGGTCCCATCTGAGGTTCCTCATGGACGTGGTTTTGGGGGATTGGCTGAGGCTGAGGCGGGCTCATGCTGGCAAACCAAGCCTTGTGGCAGGCAGACCTGCCCACCAGTGACCTCTCTGTGGCCTCAGAGACTTTGGAGCAGGGCTCGGTGCTCCATCCGGTCAGATTGTGGCTCCGTCACTCTCAGGACCGGCTTCACCTGTCCCCGCGCCTCTCAGAGCCAGGGGCTCCCCCTCTGGGGGCCAGGGGTCCCTCCTGGGTCCCGGGGCGAGCCGAAGAGCCCCCTGTGAGCTGGGCACAGGGGATGAGCTGGGTGGCTGGGTCTGGGTCCTGGCACCAACGTCCCCTCCTGGCCCCTGCCTTCTTCAGCTGGGGGTCTGAGTCCACACAGCGTCGAGCCCCAGCTCCCTGATGCCACAGGCCTCGGGAACAGTGCCAGCCCCCCGAGACAATCTGTGGGGGCCCCGCACCTGCCCTCTGCAGAGGGAGCGGTCGCCTGCAGCAAGTGCCCTCCGGGGACCAGGCCGCCGCCGCCTGGGCTGGGGAGGTGGGAAGTGCCCCTCCCCGGAGCCCTCAGCCTCTGCCCCCGAGAAGGAGAGGGGGGCTGTTCTCAGCAGATGAGACGGGACAGGAGTGGAGTGTTCTGCCCTGCAGGGCTCTGGCTCCCAACTTCACTTTATCAGTCATGCGGCGGCCGGAGGCGGCGGGCCGGCCTCCGAGGGGCTCCTGTAGGTACTGCCAGGCGCCTTAAAGGATTAATTTCACAAGCTTCAAATTGCAGTTTAATTTGAAAACTAATTCAGCCCCATAATTGGCTCTCTGCTCAAATCACTGAGGCTAAAGATTTAAATTCTTAATATTCAGATGCCTTCTGAGCGCGCGCCATCTGTGCACTGGGCCGTGTGCTCACCTCAGGGGCCTCCGCCGGCCCAGGAATAAATTAATAAATAAATGGCGCACTAATAGAATAATCTGTGTAAGCGCAGAACCCGCGTTATATGGATGAAGGTTTCTTGGACTTCATTTGCCGCTCGTAGGTTTCTCTGCTATTTAATATTTCAAAGTGACATTAATTAAAAAATTTAAGCACAGACCTTCACACCGTTGTAAGGGGTGAGAGAAGCAGGAGTCCCCCTGAGAGCCCTTTTAGAACAGTAATACGAAGGCATCTTTGCTCGGGCAGCTCTGGGCTGGGCTGGGCTGGGGGGGCCACTGGGGGAAGGCCGGAGCGTGCGCGGTGCGGCGGTGTGTGTGGGTGTTGTTGGTGGAGGGTTGAGGTCTGCCCTGGGCGCTGGGAGCTCATTTCCTGGAAAGCTGGCTGCGGGGCGTGTGGCAGGGAGGGTGACCCAGGCGTTCGCAGGAGGAGCGCGGGCCATGCCGATGCTGCAGGCCTGGCAGAGGCCCCCCCTCCACCCGGGAGTGGGCGCTCCCGGTAACTCCCAGACGCCCTGCCTCGCGGGCTGACGTGAGCACCGCCAGGTCCCA
This sequence comes from Pipistrellus hanaki, assembly GCF_964339955.1. Lineage (NCBI taxonomy): Eukaryota > Metazoa > Chordata > Mammalia > Chiroptera > Vespertilionidae > Pipistrellus > Pipistrellus hanaki. The sequence continues at coordinate 5,026,902 of NC_140508.1, read as the reverse complement.
CTCGCCAGCGTGGCCTTGGTGCTGCGCTAAAGTAAGAGGCCTTCGCAGGGGGAGGCCACAGCATTTCTTGAGATCAATAAGAACAGCTACTCTGAAGTCACTGATTCAGGGAAAGCCCGAGTAGCTCCCACGGAGACAAGGCGGTGTATTGTATTACAAGAAAGGGAGGGACAGTTCCATCGACGGCAGGAAGGCGTTGCTATTGGTGCAGATCTAGGAACCTTGTGTCACTGGGAGTCACATATGTGTTTTATTGTTAATTTGCAGACAGCTGTTTGGGATACAATGTTGCCCAGGCCGGGCCCAGAGGTGACTTTACCGTTTTAGCATCCAGAGGTTTGAGGCCACAGAAGGGGAGACAGTCAAACAGACAATTCCATCCGCCCCGGCTCCATGCCCGAGGCTCCCCCCTCGGCTTCCCGGCTCCTCACCAACGTGTTCCCTTTTCGGGGTCGCTGGGAGGGCCTGGCTCTCTGCTTACAGAGAGAGCGGCGGCGGAGGCCAGAGGGAGGCGCTCCCTCCTCACCCCAGACCACCATGCACATCAGTCCCTGGAAGGCCTTCCGCACCCTGGAGCCCGTCTGATCCTGCTACACCAAAGAGGCTTCTGTAGCATTGAGGGGGCGTAGGGTGGGAAGCTCATGTCCCCAGATGAGCTACCCACGCCCCAGAAGGCTCTTCGGAGCTGAGTTTCCCTGGTTTTCCGTGGGGCCCACCCTGGAGCCCTCGCCAGCCTGGCACCAGGATGCCCCTTCCTGGCGGTTCCTCTCTATGGCCACAGGCGGTAAGACTGGCCGTGGCATTGACGCTGACAGGGGAGCAACGGGGGACTGTTTCCAGGGCCTGGGAGTCTCCTGCCCCAGAGGGCCAGGTGGGACTCTGTTCGGAGTCAGCCCTGCCTGGACCAGCGTGAGTGAGGACACGAAGGTGGGTCCGAGGCAGCTCTGGATGTCAGACACACTGCGTCCAGCACAGTCCTGGAGGGCACAGGGGTGAGTGGGGAAGGGGCGCCTCAGGATCTGTGGACGGTGGTGGCCCCTCCATCCTGGGCTCGGGCTTCTCCGGCTCGGGAAGCAGACACGTGGGGTCTGCCTCTCTCATCCTCGCAATAAAGCCAGAGCAGCACCGGGAAGACTTCTCCATCAGTTCGTTTTACATAAGACCAGGAGGTTTGATTTGTGACAGAAAACCCAGGCCCCTCATGGGAGGTCCCGGGCCCCAGCACACCTGCTCACAGGTGAGCAAGGAGCCTGCAGCCCTCTCACCCCGGCTGCTGGGAGAGGCGGCTGCTGGCCGCTGTGTGCTTCCTCTGCCTGCTCGCAGCTCCTCTGCCTGCCCTGCCCTCAGGGACTAGCCCCATTATTTCTGCCACATCCAGTTCCCTTCCTGACAGCAGCCGGCCCTCGCCTCGGGGTTCTGAGAGGATCCAGGGAAAACACAGGCCGCCCTGTCGAAGCAGCAGCCCCAGCGGAGTGTGACAGCTGCCTCCGGGGGGCGGAGTGATGACACCTGTTTGTCCTCCCGCCAATGGGGTGGAGCGGGGGCCGCTGGGAGGCGGCCCGGCCAGAGCCCTCCTGGCCCAGCGTTCAGATGAACAGGAACACGGATCACTACGGTTCTGCTCAGAGGGTCGGAGGGCCAGCTCCCGGGTGAAATGGTTCAGTGTGTCTGAGCTCCACACGCACCAGCCGCCTGTATCTCAGTGGCTGCTCCGGGCAGCCCCCCGGGCCTCCCTGGTGGCCCTTGGCTGACCCCGTCTGACCCTCATAATCGGAGACCGCAGTGCGGGCCGTGCTTCCCAAACGCGGGCACCGAAGACACCACCTGGGCCACTTGACTGACCAGCCCAGGCCCTCCCTCCGCACCCTGCCTGCGTGACCTGCCCCCCACACAGCGCCCGCCGCCCTGGGCCGAGCTCCAGAGCCGGCGTGGGATCTGACCCCACAGCGGGTCTGGGCTGTGCATTGTCCCTCTGGAACCCGGAGTCTCCTCTGTGCCGGGGGCGGGCCCACGCCTCGGTCGTTACGGACCCAGAGCCCCCGGTCGCAGGCTGAGCCAGAGCGGCACATGACCGTGTGTCCTCACTGATGCTCGGTCGGATCTGAGGACGAGGGGCTCCTGGTTCCGCACCAAGGGGACCGAGGCCTCAGCACGGCTCACCCCTCTGGGGGGGAGGTCCGGCCTCCCACGGCTCCCTGTGGTGCCTGGGATAAAGCCCCCATGTGGTCCCGGAGTCTGCGAATGGCAGGCCTTCTGCCTGACCTAACCGGGCCCGGCCCTGAGCATGTGCCTGCGCCTTCCCCAGCCTCCCTCCACACCCTATCCATCCAGCCCTGCACCGGTCCCAGCCTTGCCCTCTCCTCACACGCCGGCTATGGCCCACATGTCGGCTTCAAGGAGGGGTCCTCCCTGCCCACAGGGTCCCGTCTGAGCCTCTCCTCCCGGCGATGGCTGCACGCTCTTGGACAAGCTCACGTTTGTCTCACTGAGCACCACCCAGCTCACAGCGTCGCCGAGGGGGGCTCGGTGAACCCCTGCTGGTGCGCTCACTGCGGTGTCTCCCCACCCCCTCCGGTCCCCCGGCCGCTGCCCAGTGCGGGCGGCTGGCTCACCCGGCTTGGAGCCCTCGTCCACGGAGCCGTTGTAGACCTGGTTGAGGAACTCGGGGCGGTTGTCGTTCATGTCGATGACGTAGATGTACAGGTCGATGGGGTTCTCCACCTTGTTGCCGTTCATGTCCACGGCGTGGGCTCGCAGCTGTAAGCGGCACAGGGGGGACAGGCCTGAGCCTCGGGGGCCCCTCCGGACTGTCCGCCTGGGGAGCGGCAAGTTCCCTGGCACTGAGAGCTGGGGCAGGGAGACAGAGCAGCCGTGGCCCCCCGGGGAAGGGCTGGCTGGGTGGGGTGGACACATCACAAAGCTGCTCTGAGCCTCAGTTCCCTTTTCTGTGGAGGTGGGGAGGGGTGGGGGGGCAGGGAGGCAGGGAAATGGGGGGGCAGGCTGTGGGAGAGGGAGGTGGGGGAGGCAGAGAGGCGGGGGAGGGGTCTGGAGGCATGGGAGGATGGATAGGGTGCTGGGCAGGAGCTGGGGTGACAGAATCCCAGTGCTGAAGCCACCTGGGACCCCAGCTTGGATCAGCTCTGACCAACAGCCAGTGCAGGTCCACCCACCGCCACTGAAGGAAAGTCCTCGGGCCAATGTGGGGCTGGACTGCGAGTCCTGCTACCGGAGGTCAGGCCTGCAGAGACCCAGATGGAGCGGCTGGGGTTACCCTGGGCCAGGCTCCAGCCGGAAAGGAGAGGAGTGGCCAGGCCTGGAGGCGAGGGCGGCCCCTGGCCCAGGGGGGCGTTTTCTGTGCCGCCAGGACAATCAGAAACGGACCCTCTGATGGAACAAGGCGACTTGGCCAGCAGCTGCCTCCTGCTGGGCCCGCGGGAGCCAGGGCTCTGGTCCCCGGGAGGCTGGAGGCACCGGCTGTCCAGAGACGGGGCCTCAGGGCGGGCACCTGGCCATGCAGAAGGGGATGCTGGGCTGGGCTGGCAGAGACTGGAGTCGCTATGCTCGGGAGGGGGACAAGCCCCTGCGCCCCTCCCCCTCCTTCTCACTCACTCAGGTGTCCACGGGCCCACGCACTGCCTGAGGTCCCTGCAGACCCCAGGCGAGGCGCCCTAGGGGGCCGTGCCTCTGGGAGGGACAGAGAACGAGGCCAGGGGTGGAGAGCCAGGCTCGCCTGGCCAGAGGCGCGGCGGGCACCACCAGAGCCCGAGAGGGAGAGGCACTGCTCCCACGTGCCCAGGTGCCGCCTCGTAGCCACCACGGCAGGTCTGGCGAGGCCCAGGCCCGGCTCAGAGAGGCCGTGGTGGGAGGCCTCGGGCACGCTCAGCCCTGTGACCCCAGCAGCGCCGGGCAGCCCCGTGGGCGTGGGCCGTGACCTTGGCCGGGAAGGAGGTACAAGTGGAAGGCCTCGGGCCACCCCGCCCCGAGCGGGGACCGGCAGGCTCGCGGGGAGACTCACGTGGTAGGAGGCCCGCTCCTCCCGGTCCATGGGCCGCGTGACGTACATGCGGCCGGACATGGAGTCGATGCTGAAGACCTCCATGGGCGGCTGGTCGGCGCCCACGCCCGTGATGCTGTACCGGATGGGGATGTCGTTGTCCTTGTCCGACCGGATCTGGAGGAGGAGGAGGGAGAGGACGGTCAGCGGCCGGAGCGGAGACGTGCTCCCCATCACACGCCCGCCTGCCTTTCCCGCACACCAGGCCTCCGAGCCCACCCCCGAGGGGCAGCCGGTGCCGGGCTTGCTGAGCACCCCCAGGCAACAGGGAAGCACAGGACCCTGATTCCAGGGGCAAGGCTCTGCGGAGGGGACACAGCAGGGACGCAGCCTGCGCTGAGACGAGGGCCACGGCTGGCAGACGCCTGACCGCCATCAGACCAGGGGCGAGGCCGCGGCCGGCGGCGGGCAGGGGCGGACTCTGAGGGAGGAAAGTGGCCCGCACACGTGTGCGGCGGAGTTTCACCGGCAGGGAGGCAGGGCGGTTTGGATGTGCACGGATGGAGAAAGTACATGGTCCCGCTCCTGGGACAGAGGCTGGAGGGCTGAGTGGTCCCTCGGAGGGAACCGCAGCGCCAACCTCAAGCACAGGGCTGCCCGCCCCCGGGCAGACACGGGCGTCCGCCGGGAGTGTGCCTGCAGGAGGCGCAGCTCTGCTTGGGAGCCGGGGGCCAGGCCACATTTGGAATAAAACGGACACATGAAACCTAAAAAGACTCCACTAAGCAGAACCGGCAGGGCCTCGTCCGGGAATAACGCAATTCCTGTTTAATGCTGCACGTACAGAATCCCAGGGATTTTGAAAGCACCTGAAGGAACCATGGGGCTAGGGCGGGATCGAGGCTGCACTCAGGCTGGTTAGAAACGTGACAACGATGACTCCCACACACCACGCCCGGGACTGGGCCGAGGGAGCCCTCGCAAAGCCTTCACTTCAAAAGGCTGGTGCTTGAAAGGGGCCGCGGCGAGGAGAGCGCCACACAGCAGGGCAAGCAGAGAACATGGTGTGTGTGTGTGTGTGTGTGTGTGTGTGTGTGTGTGTGTGTGTGTGTGTGCGTGTGTGGAGGGGGCAAAGAGGGGGCCGGCAGAGGCGGGTGCAGAAGCCCTGCCTCTGGGAACGGAAAACGAGGAACTGATAGATCAGTTTGAGAGCTGCCCTCAGGGAGGAAAAGCCTCCGGAGGACAGCTGCACCTCGGCAAATGTAAGCTAAAAACCTGAGTTTCCTTAACATGCTATTTACTTCATTGGTAAGTTCGAAATCTTAATAACAATGACTTTTTTTTTTTTTTTGAGAAAATGTAAAAGTTTGAACTTGACTCGAAGAAGTAGCAAACCTGGAGAGACCACTGCTCAGTGACATTCTGCAGGAAGTGCCGCAGGACAGGAGAGCGCTCCGGAGCCACCACTGATTCCCGAGCAGAGCACCGCCCAGCAGGCCCTCCCTCCCCACGAGGGGCTGTGTAGGCGCCGCCCAGCAATGCTCTCTGTCGCATCCATGTTTTTCCCCTTCTCCCCACTCCCTCTCTAAAATCAGTAAAAACATATTTAAAAAGGCAAATGACGGTGCCTCCCCTCTGAGGGCACAAGTTGGCGGCAAGGACTCCTGCCCTTCCCAGAAGGATGGGAAACGGGGGCGCCGTTTACCTCGCAATCCGAGGAGGTAAGACTTCCATTACACAGGCGTGTGCAGGTCTGTGCAAGCCTAGAGGAAGCACACAACACACACACACACACACACACACACACACACACTCAAGTGCACACAAATTCACAGACTTATAGGCCCACACACATGCTCAAATGCAGATACACTCATGCATGCACACACTCTCCTGTACACATACACACACTCATGCTCACGCATTCATGCACACTCATACACACACACCTATGTGCACACACTCACACACATGCACACATACCCATGTGTGCACACACACATATTGTCTGCTAGCAGTGTCTTTGCTCTGGGTCCTCTCTCTGACGGTCTCACTCTCCTTGGTCAGGCAGGGTCTCCATGGCTCTGTCTGAGCAGCACACATCAATCCTGGTTTCAGGCCTTGGTCTGGGGACAGATGCCACCCCCACACTGTCCCCTTGAGCCTAGAACCCCCTGAACTTGGCTTTGCTCTGTCAGCACAGCCAGCCCGGTTCCTCCTGCTGGAGGTGACACGCTGGCCCCTGGCCTTCCGTCTTTGGCCGGCGGTCTCACTGGTGGCGCCAGGCATCCCAGGACCAGCTCCGCCCGCTCTTCGTCACATCCTCCCTGCTGCCCACCAGGGGGCGTCCTTCAGACACAAAGGCTGACCTGCTCAGACCAGCCCCGGCCAGGCAGCAGAGTGGGGACTCAGGAAGACTTCTTTCTGGGGGCCTGGCTCCATTCCCAGGGGCATTGAACAGGAAGGTGGCTCTCCATGGCCGAGATCCATCTTCTCCACCCATGGAGAGTTTGCACCAAGACTTGGTCACCAGGGAAACGGGGCAAAAGCTGCAAGTCTAGGTCAGAGAAAAGAAAGCCCGTCTGCCGGCTGGGCTGGCATTGCTCCTTGGTGCTTGGAGAACAGCTTAAAGGAGACCACACCGTGCTGAGGAGAGAAGGGAACACTCAGGCAAGGCTTGCTGTGGGTGAGGGACCACTTCTGCTTCCAGGAATGCGGAAGGGTCTAGAATAAGCATGTCAAACTCAAAGGCTAACACAGGCCAAATAAAAAGGTTTAAGCTTATGAGGGCCACAAAAAAAACCTCCAAAAGCTTCAATTTTCATAGAAACGTAGGTTTATTTCGATAGAAACATGCTGAATACAAAGGGCTAAATAAATGAGTAATTGTTAACATAAAATAATAGAACATTTTAATAAAAATTAATATTTTTTTGAACATTAACTTACCAGACACTAAATAACTGCACAAATTAACAAGTGTCATGCAAATAAACCTATTTTTCTTGTTCTCTGAAAGTGAAATATTTCCTGTTGTGCACACCAAACAAGTCAGTCTAAGACTAATGCAGGGCCATCAGCTGCTAAAATATTCGCTGCTGGTATTAGTGGAGAGAAGTGGTGTGCTTGCGCGTAAGGCACATAAGGGAAATGAATGCAACATGATTATAGTAATCAGTCATTAGGGAATGTTGTAGTTTGTTATGAATAACTAGAAGCCCCGTGCACAGATGTGTGCACTGCGGGGGCGGAGGGGCGGACCTCAGCCTGGCCTGTGCCCTCTCACAGTCCAGGACCCTTCAGGGGATGCCCGCCTGCTGACCTAGGCCCAATTCCCAGGGCCAAGGCTGGCAGTCAGACATCTCCCTCGCAGTCCAGGGGTCTTACAGTCTGGGGCCCCTCATTCCTTACCGCCTGCATGCAGTGGAGGCGGGGGAGGCTCCCATCACTGCCCTGTGCTTGCCAGCCATGAGTCCAGTTCCCTGTGAGAGCGCACTGATCATCACAGGCAGCTCAATGCAGGAGCTGCCCCCTGGTGGTCAGTGTGCATCATAGCACCCGGTCATTCTGTAGTTCAGTTGATTTGCTTATTAGGCTTTTATCATATAGGATTATGTACAACAGGATCTTGTAAAAATTAAGTTAAGAAATTTTTATTAAAATGTTTCTTACATACCATTATATTGGCTGGGCTGCAAAAATATTTGTTGTGGGCTGCATGTGGTCTGCGGGCCGGGAGTTTTACATGCTTGTTCTAGAATATTGGTGAGTCCAGGATCCAGGGGCTCCCTTTGACTATAGATTAAGAGCAGGGCACTTGGAGCGCACAGTAGGCCCGCAAACAACATTGGTTATCTTGCACTGGATGGAGGAGGGCGTGTGAGCCAGGGCCAGACGGCCTGTCTTTCACAGGGACATTTAATTATAAAACTTCAGAAAAGAGAGATGTCGTTTTTTGCAGAGAAATCGTGTTATATTTGACCATCGGCTCATTTGCCTAATTCTCCAGGCGCCGTTCAGGGGCACCTCCTGAAACCCGGTGCTGTGCTTCCAGGGCTCTTTGCCCAAAGCCCTGCTGGGCACCGTGCCCCCAGCCCTGCTGGGCACCATGTCCCCAGCCTGCTGGGTACCGTGGGGAGAGGAACTCGGGCCGGGTGCAGTGCCCACGTGTGTCTGGGAGGCCACACGCAGCACGCCGCCCCGAGTGGGGAGCAGGCCAGCAGCCCACTGCCCGTGCTTGGTTTAGCCCGAGAACACCCTCTCCCACATTTGCTGTGAGGACACAGCAGACGGTGACAGAGTGGCCTGCTGTAAAGGGACGTCCACATCCAAACAGCTCAAGTGCCGGGACTGCGGGAGTGCCGGCTTCCTGCTCACTGAGGGCCTCTGGCGGGTCCCCCCACGGAGGAGGATTTGCCCAAATTCAAATGAACTGAAAGTGGAGAAAAGTCAGCATGTGCTTGAATTGCAAGCAACTCAGAGACACCGCCCGGAAGCACCGCAGAGAGACGCCACGGGGACAGAGCCATCAGGATGCAGCCACCACAGGCCCGCGGCTGCAGGCAGTGCCCACCAGCGCCCCCAGCTCCCAGCACCCCTGCCCCCCACGTCCTGTGTGCCCTGCCCTGAACTGAGACACGGCCCTGCCTCCTGCGCCACGGGCCCACATAGAGGCATCCACATCACGATGCCCTCCGTAACTGTGAGGTGTGGCAGGACCTCTGGGCCAGCAGCGGTCAGTGAGAGACCTGGTGGGAGAACTTAGGGGCAGGGGCAGCGAGAAAGTCAGGTTCCAATGGAATGTTTGGTCTTGTCCACTGCTACACACGATTTCTGGACACACACACACACACACACACACACACACACACACAGAGGCACATACACAGGCACACACACACAGGCATGCACACAATACACAAACTGCATACACATAGGCACATACACACAGGCACACACATAGGCACAAACACATACATAGATGTGCACACACACAAACTGCACATATATAGGCACACACATACACACATACATGCATAGACACACACACAGGCGTGCACACACATATACAAACGCATAGGCACACACACGGGCACACACACATAGGCACATATACACATAGACACATACACACAAGCACACACACATAGGTGCACACACAGGCACACACAGACATAGGCACAGACGCAGGCACACCCACATACAGGCACACAGCCACATAGGCACACACACACATAGGCTTGCACAGACATATACAAACTGCACACATATACACACATATTTACAGGCGCAAACACACAAACTGTACACACATACCCACCTGTGAGCACACATGCATCACCAGCCCTCCGGAAGGTGCGGACGGCTCTGCCTCTGAGCAGGCTTGCCCACCGTTGGAAGGTCCCGTTGACCGGGTGGGAGCACGTGAGAGACGCTTTCCCAGTCCTCAGGGTTGCCACCCCCCACAGGATGAGAATTCGTAGCGAAGTGTGTTAGCTCTTTTTCCCTGTGCGATATTAAACTCAGCGATTTCCCGAGAAAACGGATTGTACGTCTTACTTCCGTTCCCCATGGGGCCTTCAGCTCCCTGCCACAGCCCCCAGGTCTCCGAGTAGAACGCCCGCCGCCATCCCGGGACCAGCAGGACACACACACAGGCGTGCACACAATACACAAATTGCATACACATAGGCACATACACACAGGCACACACATAGGCACGCGCTTGGCGTGACTGCGGTGGCCAAGAGGGAATTTTCTTTTAAAACCCGCTCCCCGGAGCGCAGAGGTGAGTTTGTTTCACCGAAAGGCACATGCAGTCCGGAACCTCGGCCAGCCCTGCTGCCAGGCCCCACGGGGCAGCTTGTTTTTCATGCTGAGAATCGGGCCTTTCTCAGGCTCCCGTGTTTGCCCGCCCACACGCCCTCCTCAGTCCTGAGCACTGAGGATCCCCTGCACCAGTTTCTGGTCCTTAGAAACACAGCACAGCTGTCTCGGTCCCTAAGGGGGCACAGCCATGCCTCGCGGCATGCACACAGTAGGTCCTCAATAAATTTTGGGTGAGCAGACAAATCAGGTGCACCCTGCCCGGGGGGAGCGGCAGGCAGGCGGCTGGTGCCAGGCCATGGCGGGCAGAGGCCCTAAGGGTGTGGGGGCGAGAGGGCCCCCAGGACGGGCTTCACAGCGGGGGGAGGGCGGCTGCAGGGGCCGGGCGGGCGGGCTCTCTCTCAGGGACCGGGCAGCTGTCTGAGGGGAAGAGAATGAGCAGGGAAAGGGGAAGAGAAGAGGAAAGAAGGGGAAGGGTCTGGGAGAGAATTGAGGTGTGCGCCCCCCTGTCCCCAGGCTGGCTCACTGGGGTGCAGTCCCCCCTCTGAAAGGACAGCCAGGACTCCTGCCCCCACCCTGGGGCCTTCAAGAAAAATCCGAGTGTCAGTCCCACCCACCATCTCGTCCAGCCAGCTGCGGACAGGGGCGGCCGGGAGGAGCCTGTTCAGGCAGAGGGGAGGGAGGAAGCGGGCTCCCAGGCCGCCCAGGGCCACGCGCCTCTCGGCCCCCCGCCCGCTCCGCACACAGGCTCAGGTGCCGGAAGGCCGGAGCCCCACGCCCAAAACGCCACCGTGGCTGAGGTCAGAGCAGGCTGCACATTCGTAGCCTTTGGGGCGGCGTGGACGGCAGCAGCCCCGCGGGTCTCGCTCAGCTTGCTGCGCAGTTTGACCCAAACGCCTGCTCGGCCCGGGCAGCGGCTCCGGCCACAGGGAACGATTCTCACCAGGTCACCGGGCAGCCTGGGGCCAGGTGACGGGGGTGCCTGTGTTTCCGGCGTTACAGGCTGAGGAAGTCCCGCCTTCGATAGCTTCACTAGGGCGTGCGACGGGCAGAAAGCCGCGGGGGTGACGGGAAAAGGCCCCTGTGGTGTCACACAGACACCGGTGCGTCACCTCCTCACGGAAAACTCCCAGCCGCAGGAACACGAACGAGGCAGTGAGGGTGCTCGGAGGTGGTCCACGCTGCTGGGAACGCCCTCCGGTCGCCAGGGAGCAGCGGGGGTGGCTGGGCTGGGCTGTGGGGCACGGACGATGCCACTGCGGACGGGAATGGCCCGCTTCCTGCTCTCCGCGACAGAGGCCGCCCTCCTCCGGGGAGCACTGTTCCCCCATCGTGAGCGGTCTTGGGGAGACAGTCAGGCAAACGCCCCCTCCCCTGGCCCACAGACAGGCCCAGGGCCACACGGGACAGGCTGCTTCTCTCTTTGCAATGTGGACCTTAGTGAAGAGTGGCTCAGGGGAGAGTCGGGCCGGAGCCCTGTGGGTGGTGCCACCTCCCTGCCCAGACCAGAGCCCTGGGCACCCGCTGGCCAGCCTCCTGCTGGCCCGTGAGCAGCCGGGGTGCTCCCATAGGGCTCCCTGCCTGGGTCACTGGGCTTGTTTCCCGTCCCAGGAAGGCAAGCCTCCGCCTGCCCCAGTTTGGCAAGAGGGTCCCTGAGCACGGCCTGGCCAGGAAAGTGCAACCAGACCTACACCAGGGCCCACCCTGACCTTTTTGTGCTTTTTGCTATCCCTCACCCAAGGATATTTTTTCCATTGCTTTTTGGAGAGAGTGAAAAGGAGAGAGGGAGGGAGAGAGGGAGGGAGGCAGTGAGGGAGAGAGATTGGTTGCCTTCGCACATGCTTCGCCCAGGGCCTGGGATCAAACCTGCAACCAGGTAGGTGCCTCTGACCGGGAATCAAACCTGTAACTCCTCGGTGCTTGGCCTGGCACCATAACCACTGAGCACACTGGCCAGGGCCCACTCTGACCTCCTGATCCTGGTGTTGGGGAAGGGTTTCCTTCAAGCAAAACCTGAGACACGGGTTGTTGTGGGGGTGCTTGATGGGCAGAGCCCAGGAACAGGCAGGAGGAGGACGTGGCCTCGCGTGGTCAGCTCCCACCTCCTCCGGGGGCGGGGCCCGGGCATGTGAACCTCAGAGAGACCACGGTGAGCCTGGGGGCAGAGAAGCCCGGCTCCTGTGGGCCAGGCAGGCTGCTCCCAGCACCCCCCACTGTGGCCGCCGCCCTCTGCCGTGCCGGCTGGGAGGCGTAGCCAGACGTCCAGCAGCCAAGGCCGGACGGCTGGGGGGCCGGCGGCAGCCGTGTGGGCACACACACCTCACTGCCCTCTCACCGCAGCCTCCCTGGCTCATTTCCTCCTGATGCCTCCGTCCGTCTCCCACAACACGGTGCTCAGGCCTGTGGCCAGCGTGGCCATGGCACAGGCCTTGGCGCCTGGGCAGGTCCTGGAGGAGCGGCGGCCGGAGCAGTCTGGGCAGGTCTGCAGCGTCTGCCGACAGGGGTGTCTGCACGGGAGCCGGCGGCTGCTCTTCCTCCCAAAGACTGGCCGGGAGTCTCCCTGGCCGCCAGGGCGCGGAGACGCGGGGGGCGGCAGGAAGATGCGTTCTGCCCGGCTCACCGTCCCGGCAGCTCTGGCAGGATCCACTGGAGGTGTGACATGGTGAGACAGCTGGTGGGCTGAGCGTTGGTGCTCAGATTTGTCATCCTCCCTGCCTGCTGCCATTTCTGTCTCCAAACGGAGAGTCAAGAGTCTTGTCGGAAAGTCGGCCACCTTACTGCTTAACGCATGCTCCCGCCGTCTCCGGTCTGCGTGCCCGCTGGCCGGGATTGCGGGGCCCCAGACGAGGTCCGTCCTCCGGGAGCACGGCGGGGGCGGGGGCTGGCAGCCAGACCAGGGCTGGCTGGGGAGAGGCCAGGCAGTGCCTGGAGGGCAGGTCCCCGTGAGGACGGAGGCCAGCTCCCAGCCCTGAGCGACAACAGGGTGGGGGGTGGGCGTTTGGGAGACAGTGAGGAGGGACGAGGCTGGACACAGGCCGAGATGGGGCAACGAGGCATCCACCGGCCTCTCTGCTGAGCCCACCTCTGCTCCCCTTCGGAGAACACAGCCGCCTGCTCTGTGTGCACGGGGGTGGGGTGGGGAGGGCGGTGGGGAGGGTCCCTGCTATGGGCCCCAGGAGCACCTGCCCTGGCACTGAGGGCTCAGCGAGGGCCCCGTCACCAGGCGGGGACAATGACAGTGATTCTATTCAGAACAAGCTTCCCCCACTGCCTGTCACTCAGCTCCTCCTGGGAGGGAAGCTCCACGGGGCACCTCTGCCTCTCAGTACTGTCCTCACTGAAGCAGGACTCGAATGCCAACCTGCAGCCTGTGGTCAAGAGGACATGGGAGGCGGCAACTGGTCAACTGGTGATCCACACACATCTCACTGGCAGTCAGCACTGAGGGCTGAGGGCTGAGCGCTGTGCTCAGACAGCACTGAGGGCAGAGGGCTGTGGGCTGTGCTCAGTCAGTACTGAGTGCTGAGGGCTGTGCTCAGTCAGCACTGAGGGCGGAGGGCTGTGCTCAGTCAGCACTGAGGGCTGAGGGCTGTGCTCAGTCAGCACTGAGGGCTGAGGGCTGTGCTCAGTCAGTACTGAGAGAGAGGGCCGCGGAGGGCTCAGATGGGTGGCCCTGGGCCAGCGACACTGGCTGCTGTTACCTGGGACTCCAGCCCCACCGGCTCAGGAAGGGACAGTCTGTAGCTCCTGCCCCGCTCCAGGCCGGAGCCGACCACGGGGTGCGGAGCAGGGGGGCTGGGTCCCGAGGAGCCTGCCTCTGAGCCCCATGGCACCTGCTCTGTGAGCGCGTCCAGGCCGGGCAGTGAGGCTGCGGCTCAGGGGAGGATGGTGAGGAGACCGAGGAAAGGCTGGTGCTGGTGGAGGACCTGGGAGTGGCGCCCATCAGGCTGGCGGCCACGGTGCCCACCTGACCCCCACCCCACCGGCGCTGGCCGGCTGCAGACACAGTGACTCACTCAGCCCGGGAGGAATGGGAGCGGAGGAAACAGACGCTCAGAACTGCCAGCCTTCCAAAGGAATGGCTGCCACTCAGCGAAATCCAGCCTGAGGCTGAGGCTGGGGAAGCCAGCGCTGTGATTTAGCCGTTAAGTGAAACGGCACTGTCTGTCCGGCTGCGGGAGGGCTGGCCCAGTCCCCGGCTGGGCTCCAGGGCAGCGTGAGGGGACCCAGGAAGGGAGCTGCGGAGGCAGGAGGTTTAGCAGGGAGATCCTGTGCGGACTGTGTGAGGCCCTGCAGGGACAGGGCTGATGGACTGTAAGCAAACTCCATCACAGGAGGCTGTGAGGGGCAGGGACCGCCCCTCCCAGTCCCTCCCAGCCTCCAGGTCCCAGCCCAAGGCTGTCTCCTCCAGCAGCCCCCTGCCTGCCTGCCTGGGGGTGACTGCCCAGCTGCCTCTTTAAAATCACCTATACACCTGGAGCGTGTGTGACTGTTCATCGCCTGTCCCCCTCCTCTGCCTACCTCGCTCTGCCTGGGTCCTAGCACCGTGGGGAGCTCCCTCCTCCTCTGATCCCAGGACTCGACTCTGCCAAACAGAAGCAGGAGCCTAACCCTGGTGATGATTTGTGCTTTCCCGTCTTCCTCCTGGGCACTCACCACGTGACTGCTCTGCCCCGGCCGCACTCAGCCCTTCAGCATGCCAAGCCCACTTTAGAGAGGGAGGGCCAGGAAGGAGGGGCAGGATTCGAATACAGAACTAGCGCCCCCCCCCCCCCCCCCCCCCCCGGCTAATGACCCCTGGGGAATGGGAACATCTCAGAGCCCTGGGGAATCCAGAGGGCTTCTTGGAGGAGGCGGAGCTGAGAGGGGCGGAGTCTTCTTGGTGCCACCCCTCAAGTGCTCCAGTCTCCACCCAAAAGCAAAGCCACCCGGTGTCAGTGACTTGGCGGGAGCAGAGGTCAACACACTGGTAGCTTGGAGGTGGGGCCTCGGAGTCTAGGACTTCTGCCTCATCTCCCTCAGGCCTCAAGCCCCTGATTAGTGTCTGATCAGGGCCCAGGCCTTAGCATCTGTGCAGCCATTTCCCCGCACGGTGCCCCTCAGACCGCTCAGGAACAGCCCGGCGGCGGCAGGGGCACACCGCACTCAGGGCCTGTATGGGAACGCGCAGCACCAGGCCCTGCGTACTAACAGTCCTCTGGAGTCATCGGTCTGCTGGCAGCCCTGTGATGACCAGGGACAGGGCACTCGGAGGCTGTGGGGCCAGCTCTCTGGATCCCCATGGAAGTCTGGGCATGGGCCGGGCCGGGGACAGCAGAAGCTATCACTTCCCGGCTTCCCCAGCGGCTTTCGGGGAAAGAGCCCACAGACAGGTCTGCGGAGAAGGGCCTGGTGTGTGTGTGTGTGTGTGTGTGTGTGTGTGTGTGTATGCGGGCTCACAGTGAAAGGGGGGCTGCTATGACATCAGAAAGGAAGAACGGGACGCTCTGCCAGGAATCAGCCTGCGCTGCGTCCCAGTGGTCAGGACACCTTGGGACTCTCAGGTGTCCTGCCTCTGCCAGGACTGGCTGTGCCAGGCCGCTGCGGTCTCTATGACCCAGGCCGTCACAGTGTGATCCTGGCCCTGGGGGTCAGGCCCTGTTGGCTGTGGGATCTAGGTTGGCTGGAGGAGGTGGGCCGACCTGAGATTGTCCACAAAGGTCTTGTCCTGACCCCACCCCAAACCAGGCCCGCCTCCGGACTCGCTGCCCAGCCTCCACCATGTGATTTTGCTCCTGTTCTCTGCCATGCCCAGCCGGGCCCCCAGCTCAGCCGTGACCACACTCTCCCTCTCTCCCCCAGCCTCACCGTCTCCCTTCAGCTCCCAGACACACTGTGCTCCCCCATTCAGGACCTGTGCACGTGCCGTTCCCACACCTGCCTTCCTCTTCTGTGTTAACACCCGTTCACTCTCCAGTTCTCAGTCACCTCCACTCGCCCAGCCAACTCAGAGCACTGGTTCTTCCTGTTAGTACTTCCAGTAGTTTCACTTCTGCCTCACTATATCACGTGACTCCTATTTGTCTGCCTGAGGTGCAGGGTCCTGTGAGGGCCCTGTGTCCGCCCCAGAGCAAGGGTGGGCAGGCCACAGGCTGTGACTAGAAGAAACCTCAGGGGCCACGCTACACCTAAACCAACAACCAAAATGTGAGGCTGGTTTCCCCAAACCGGTTCTTGGCGCTCTGGTGGTGGGAGAGCATTCCCTGGTCCGATGCGTCTGGGAAATGCAACCTATCTCAGAGCAGCCCACGGGGTGGGCGCCCCTAGCGGGGACATGGGATGAAAGAAATGGCCACGGAGCCCCAGGAGAGGCCGGGCTGGGGAGACCCCTCCTTTAAACACCCAGCAGGAAAGCCTCCTGGGGAAGCTGTCAGCACCCGGACGACTTGACTTGACACCGAGGAGGCTGAGCCCGTTCTGGCCTGCTCACGGCCCCGAGGCAGGAAGGCTGCTCAGGACAAGGGCCTCACACCAGGTCCTTCCCTGCTAACCACCCTGCAACTGGAGCACGTCTGACCTGACGGCTTGTTTACCACCAATGACTATTTCTAACCAAGACCTCTTTTCTCTCAAGTTCTCACGCTGGTTAATTCCAGACACATTCACGGAGTCAGCCTTAGACACACTGCGTGTCCTCACACAGGCTCCCAGAGCAGGCAGGCAGGCAGCTGCCGCAGGGAGGAACCCATGAGGCTCTCGCTCTTTGGCAAGACCCGTGGTCTGCGACGGAGCCCCTGCGTCCGCTCCTTCCTGCCTGTCTCCGTTGTCAGCGCACTGAGTCCATCACAAGGACACAGGGATGGGAGGCCTATATTGCTTCTGTGTTTCTATCCATCTTCAGAAGATTCAAGCCAAATCACTGGCTCATGAGCCCCGCGCCCCACCAGCAGCCTGTGTCTGGCACGTTAGCAGGAGGCCATGGGGAGCCGAGTGAGCAGAGCCCCGAGGTGCAGGGAGCTGCACGCACAGCCAGATCGTAGCCCTTCGGAGGGCACTAGGACCCCCGGGACCTGCTCCGTCACTGGTGGGCATGACCCTGGAAAAGGAAAACGGGCCAATGTGGCGAACTGTGGCAAACAAAAGGGCGGTCCCTAGAGACTCACACTCCTCCAGCAATTTCTTCTTTGGTTAATCTTCACAAGGATATTTTCCCATTGATTTTTAGAGAGAGTGGAAGAGACAGAGAGAAATGTCGATGTGAGAGAGACACATCGATTGGTTGCCTCCAGCATGCACCCTGACTGGGCAGGGATTCAGCCTGAAACTAAGGTACATGCTCTTGACTGGAATCAAACCCAGACCTGCCAGTCTTTGGGATGACACTCTACCCACTGAGCCAAACTAGTGAGGGCTCTCTAGCAATTCTTCTCTACCCTGATGACACCATCTCTTCCAAGTTTCTCAATAAAACACACACCTTTTGACCCTGGAGAGCTGTCCCACGACACGGCTTTACTGCAGAGCATGATCGGTGGAGCCATGCTTTGGCATGAAATTCACCTCGTGGACAATGGCGTGTCTTATTGTTTCAGGCTTCACACAAACTGGCAACGTAAACGTGCTGCACGCATTTATTCTTATGCTGCCAAATATCTGAATGGACGTCCAAGGGCTTAGCCGTTCATCTGGTGCAGGACACACAGATTCATGGTGAGATCATGCATCAATGACCACAAGCATGAGTTTGAGATGAGTAGTTCTGGTTCAAGCCCCCATCCTGCCACTTCTCAGTGTGGACATGTTTGGCCTCCCAAGCCCTTGTCTTCTCATGTAGAAGATGATGATATCTACTATATCAAAATTGCCCAGAGGATTAAAACAAAGATGTTTGTAATTTAGAAAACTAATAGAAGAAAGTGCTCAAGATATGGGGTTGCAACTTCCTCCTTCTCTACCATCAATATCATTCCATCATCACCACCACATTTATCACCACCATCATTATCACATCATCCCATCACCTTCATCCTCATCCTTATCATCCCAATATCCCCATCCCCATTATCACCACCATCGTTATCACATTATCCTTACACCACCATCTCCATCATCACCATCAGAATCACTATTATCATCATCAACATTGCTATCTTCCTCCTCCTCCTCACCACCACCATCATCATCACCATCACCTTCATATTTATCACCACCATCACCATCACTATCATCACCATCACCATCATCACCATCACATTTATCACATTATCCCTATACCACCATCTCCATCATCACCATCAGAATCACTATTATCATCATCAACATTGCTATCTTCCTCCTCCTCCTCCTCACCACCACCATCATCATCACCATCACTATCATCACTATCATCACCATCACTATCATCACCATCACTATCATCACCATTACTATCATCACCACCATCACCATCACCATGATCACCATCACATTTATCACCATCATCACTATCATCACCATCACATTTATCACCACTATCACCATCACCATGATCACCATCATCACCATCACATTTATCACATTATCCCTACATCACTATCACCATCATCACCATCACCATCATCACCATCACTATCATCACCATCACCACCATCACCATCACATTTATCACCACCATCACCATCACCATGATCACCACCATCAGCATCACATTTATCACTACCATCAGCATCATTGCCAGCACCAGTCCCTCGTCATGGTATGAAGAGTCATCTGCTCCAATAAAGGGAGATCAAGAGATACAGCACATGTGTCACCTAACCATACCGAAGAATACTTATGAACCCCAAAGATGGACATATCTAAGAGTACTTGTGGGGGGGGGCAAAGGAAAGGAGTAGCCGAATATTTCCATTTCTCAAGAAGGATTCTAGACATTGTGGCTGATTTCACAAGTGAAAGCTGTGGTGAATGAGCGCTCTCTTTCCTTGGCACCTGGAGACCAGCGTGCTTGGTTGGAGAGAGCCCGGCGGTCCGGAGGAGGGAGGCCCAGGAGCTTGGGGGAGAGCTCAGCCAAGTGGATCAGGGCCGTGGGCAGATGTCCACGTCTCCTGCATACTTCGGTGAGGCTCACACAATGACAAAGAGCCACAAGAAAGTGTCCCTGGTGGTAAGAAGCTGTGTGGGTGCTGCTCCCAAAAGGCCCGCGCACCCAGTGACACTGCTGGCCGCCCTGGGCAAGCCCCGCCCCTTGCTGGGCTGTAATTTCTTTGTAAAGTTTGGTTTGGAAGGAACATCTCGAAACCATTTCTCCTGCCTCTAAATCCCGGTTTTTACAAAGCCTTCCGTGTTGGGAGTATTACAGCTGTCTCCCCGCCCCCCTTGCCGCTCTCCACGGGCTTTGATGATGACAGAAAACGAAAGACATGCATCTCAGGGCGTGATTCTGACACACGAAGTGGCAGGACCTGCCTTATTTCTCTCGATGTCCAATCGGAGGCGCCCTTCACACGGCGCTGAAGGGCTTTCATGCGGCCGGGCCCGCCGTAGCCCCTTAGTGTCGTGGAGAAGGCTGTGCTCACCCGCGGGGGCGGCGGTGGGTTGCACCAGGCAGGAGGCTGCAAGGCGTGCTTCTCTTGGAGCCATCCGACAAGAAGTCCAGCAGATCTGGCTTCTGAGTCAGGGTGTGCCCAAGGGGCCGCAGTGTCTCCCCAACTCTGTGCCCAGCTCCTGCCTCAAGGAGGGCAGGGATGTGACGTCCAGCAGACCTCGGATGGGAGGGCTGGGGGTGCAGCTGCATTTGAGCCTAGATTCTCTTCCAGGAGCTGACGTGGGCACCAGGGATCTCCGTCTGTGCAGGCTGCCATGGCGAACATGTGAGACGGGGCGTGAGGACACGCTGAAGTGACGGCTGTGAGCTTGGGAAGGGGGCCTCCCGCAGGCTCTGTTTGTCCTACCGTATCCGTAAGAATCAGGATTTGTTTGGCTTCTCTTGAAAATTGGGACAGTTGGGCACAGTGGGCCCATGGCAATCCCAGCAGGATGGAGAAGTGCCCTCTTCACTGGGGCGCCTGCTCTTGGGGCCACCGCAGTCCCCACCACGCCCTGCTGCCTCATGCTCAGACTGGCCCCGGACCTGTGCCCTTGTAACAGGATGGGGAAACCCTGAGCCTCAGCGCCCACAGTGTGCCCGCTCAGCTCTGTCCTCACAGGTCAGCCCCGACGGCTAGCTGCTGATACCGGGAAGCTGGTTCTGCAAGGTCTTGCCGACCAGGCTGGCATCGCCTGGGACGGCTTAGAGCCGTCAGCTCCCACACGACCACGGAGAGTGCCTGGGACCCGGGACTCTGATCCCGCCTGTAGTGGTTATTTTTGTGTCAGCTTGCCTGGGCCGTCTTGGGTGAGGCTGCCATTCCAGTCAGTGGACTCTGAGGAAAGCAGATTGCTCTCCCTGAAGCGGTGGGCCTCATCTAATCAGTTGAAGCCTGAACAGGACAAAAGACCGGCTTCGTGAGTGGGGGTCCCCAGCAGACGGCTTTTGGACTTCATCTGCACAATCGCATCCGAGTCCCCAGCCTGTGGGCCAGCCCTGCGGATTTTGGACTTGCCGGACTGCATAACTGCATGAGGGCCAGCCCTGCGGATTTTGGACTTGCCGGACTGCATAACTGCATGAGCCAATTCCTTATAGTAAGTCTCCTTTTCTACTTCCATGTCCTGTCTGTCTGCTTCTCCGAGGAAACCTGGCCAACACCTCTGCCGCCGCCTCTCCCCACCTGCAATGGACGGGCAGGTGGCACATGGTCTTCAGCCTCTGCCCTGGAAGTTGTATGTTCAAAGGTCATTGCAGGGGGCGGGGTGGGGGGAGTGTCCCGTTGTGTCTGGGGTCTGACCAGGGGCAGGGAGAGGGATGAGGAGTGCTGCTGGCCATTCTGATAAGCCAGGGCCTTTGGTTGGCCATACTCCAAGGAGGTTGAAAACCTTGGGGAAGCCCCTGCACTCTCCAGTGACATCCTTGGTGGGCACTCCCTCTGGTGCCTCCTCAGAGACCTTCTCCCCCACCAGCCCACCCTCAATCCGCACACACGGAAGGCACACCGGACGCCGGGGCGGGTGCTGGCTGGACCATGCTGTGCAGCAGCCTCCCACCTCAGGCCTGGGAACCACGGGTGTGTGAGGCCACGCCCCCTCCATCGGTTTCGCCGGAGCACCGCCAGAGAATTCTGATAATCGGACTCTGCTCATAAAAAGTATCATTTCCCCGTTATTGCTGTCACTAGAGGCTCAACAATGACACTCACAACGCGAGACAAGATGTGATTGTACTAAAAGGAATAAGTGACAGGTTTTTATTTACGTGACTGATGGGTATAGGCATCGGGATGCTTTTCATGCTGCTCCCAAGAACCAAACGTGTAATTCACCAGCACGTGACAGTACCCAGCTGAGTGTCTACAGCACAGTCACTGCAAACACGTAAATTATTAACGAGAAGACGTCTAAATATAAACCCGCAAAGCCCGCCTTTCTCCCTGAAGAAGGAAATAAAACATCTACTCACTCCCAGAGCCAGAGGGCTGGGCGGGGAGCTGCGTGAGGAGCCTCCTGGCTGGTGCAGTGCGTGGAGCATGGCAGACCCCGCACCCCTCCCCCCCTCCCTGCTCGCACTGCAGAGTCTAGAATTTTGCCAACATTCGCTGTCCAGCCCCGCTTGCAGCTCAGGGCGATCTGGGCCCGTCTCTAAAGGAGGAGACTTAAGGGACAGGTGCAGGGGACACTGGACATTTCAGCTTTCCTAAACACAGGCTGGAAAGGATAGTTCTTACTCCGCCTTCCCCAGGGGACCCCTGGAGCCCTCCTGCCATCGCAAGAACACGGCCAGCGCTAAGGTGGTAGCTGCAGGAAGCAAGGGCCAGTCCTCGAGGGCATCGCTGAGCTGGTGAGCCAGCCGTCATCACTGCTCAGAACAGAAACAGACAGAGCTCAGGCCCTGGAGCGGGACACTTAGTTCCTTACAAGGTTGGCAGCCCCAGGGGTGCACGGGGCAGGGGTCCTCATCCCAAGGCTTTGCAGACCACTGGCCTAGGCTGTTCCCGCCGCCCAGGAGATGAGGCGCCTGTGGCTGGGACATCGGCGATGGCGAAGGCGGCTCTCAGAGGGAAGGCAGGCTGGTGGGCCAGCCACAGGCCTGCTTCTGGGGTGAACAGGGTCTGGGTGCTGGGAGATCCCAGGGCCCCTCTGAATGGAAGAAGAGGACGTGATGGACGTGAAGGTGTTGGTGAGAGGTCTGTTTGTCTTGAGAATAAGACTCAAGGCAAATGCCTTGGTGCGGTCGGCCCAGGTGCTCAGACCGGGGTGCGGGCACCTCTGGCACCTGAGGTGGCTGGAGACTTGCTCGCACACCTGCACCCTCTGGCCCTCCCCGCGGGCCAGCAAAGGCTGCCGGACTTCTCTTGGGGGCCCTGCTGCCCAGACCGCCTAGGCCAGTGGTTGGCAAACTCATTAGTCATCAGAGCCAAATACCAACAGTATGATGACCGACATTTCTTTTGAAAGCCGAAAACCGACTTCTGCGCATGGGCCACGAAGTTTCAATCGCACTATACATGCGTGCCCGCACGTGGTGTTTTGTGGAAGAGCCACACTTAAGGGGCCAAAGAGCCACATGTGGCTCTCGAGCAGCAATTTACAGTCCACTGGCCTAAGCTGTTCCCACCGCCAAGGGGATGAGGCACCTGTGGCTGGGACATCGGCGATGGCGAAGGCGGCTCTCACATCCCACCCTCCCCGCGGTGCCTGCCTGCGCATCCGCACCAGCTCATTTTGGGGCAGGAAATCAGAAAAGGTTATGGATGAGTGGGTGGAGGGGAGGAGGGCTCTACTTTCTACTGCATTACTTTGTAGAAATTGAAGAGAATTTTCTAATCCTGTTCAGGTGTTCTATTTAAGTAAAAGGTCAACAATGGTGAACTGAGTGGGGATAGAGACCATTTTTCTCTCTTATTTCTTTGTGTTGAAGAACTAAGAAACGCAGTCTATACTTAAAAAAAAAATCAACGGCTCTGCTGGTAACCCCACCTGAGGTTGCCCTCCCGCCCGGGGCACCGCGTGGAGCTGACGGCCAGCGGGGAGCTCCTCAGCACGTGGTCAGTGCTCCCAGCTCAGTCCTCCAGCAGCTGAGTCGGGCCTTGGGCTCAGGAGAGCCCCAGGCTGTGCGGGCTCCACTTCGGGGATGTTATGAAGTGGTGCCAGCTGGGCGGCCCTGTTTGTCCCCTGAGCTGGGCTGGCCCACCGTGAGCGTGTGCCCTGGACCAGGCTCCGTCCAGCACCACACCATTCCGGTGTGACCTCCCCTCTCTCCTCCTGCCATCCCTGGCGAGGCTGCTGCTGTCCCAGTCTGACTGACGTGAACATGGGGCCGCTGTGAGCAGGACAGGAGGGCCAGCTGCTCCGCAGGGAGGAGGCGGTGTCACCTGTGAGCACAGGTGAGCTCGGGCCTGACCGAGTCCAGACCCTTAGCCACGTTCTCCCCTCAGCCCCGGAGGCCCCGCTGGCCGTGCCCGCGCTTCCCTGTGGCACAGTGTCAGGTGTGTAAATGCCCAGCGACACTTGGCTGTGCCACTCCAAGGGGCAGTCAGGAAGGGGCACAGTGGAGGTGGCCTTGGGGACCCCAAATGACCGTGGGGCTTTCTGGGAAAAGCAAGGCTTGGGGGAGATGAGTACCGAGACAGGATGGGGGAAGACGGGGCCCCAAGTCTGAAACAAGGTGCAGCCAAGGGGATGAGGGAGGCAGACGGAGGCCAGAGGTGCTCCCTGAGAGAAGCAGCAGATCTCATAGGAGGAAGGAGCCAGAACACTGGCCCAGGGCTCCCTGCGTGAGGGGTTCCGCTCAGGCCTTTCAGAGTCCCTGTGTCCCAGCTCCGGTCACAGTCAGGTCAGTAGCACCTGCCCCCTATGCTATACCTGCCCCAGCTGGCGGGTCCGTCCCCGAGAGGCCCCGGCATGTCGCAGATGACTGTGTGTTTCACCCATGGAGCTCGGTAGCCCCCAGAATGTCTCCTCACAGACAGAGCTGCCGGGAAGGGCTGGGAGTCACATGTGTCAGTAGCTGTCCAGCGGGTGGGGCCTTGGAGCCACATGTGAATGATCCCACCCGGCATCAGCAGTGGCTTCCTCCTAACTGGTGGGCACAGGGCTGCAACTGGGCGAAGGAAGGGCTGGAACAGTGGTGTCGGCGCCCGCCCGCCTGCCACCTCCATAAACACCGGCATCTCAACGGCTGTTTGCAGGAGGCGTGATCACTCGCAGAGCCGAGGGCAGTGGAATGCAGGTGCCTTTGGCGTTTTCCTCGGGAGTTAAAGCCTCTGGAACATGCACCTCAGGTGCCAACAAGCTCCGTCCGCCCCTGGGCCCTGCCCTTCCCGAGGGAACAGTTCACGGCCGGACGCTCTCCGAGGAAAGGTCTTCTGGAGATGGAGTGAGGTCCGAGCAGGTCTACAGACCCCGGGCGGGGTGGGGGTGGGGGTGGGGTGAGGAGCTGAGAATGAAGGACAGAAGCCAGAGGCCCGCCAGGCAGAGCCGCAGTCTGACCGGACGGCCGGGCGTCCGGAGGCGGCCTCGGGGCTCCGGTGGTGACGCCCACTCAGCACATTCCAGCGCCCTGACAGTGCTGCAGCAGTGCAGGGTGGAAAGACTGGTTGCAGCAGTGCAGGGTGGAAAGACTGGTTGCAGCAGTGCAGGGTGGAGAGACTGGTTGCAGCAGTGCAGGGTGGGAAGACTGGCTGCAGCAGTGCAGGGTGGAGAGACTTGTTGCAGCAGTGCAGGGTGGGAAGACTGGTTGCAGCAGTGCAGGGTGGAGAGACTGGTGAGCAGGAGGAGTTGACAAGGACCCGCTTTCTCTGTGCCGTGAATTAGGGGAACTTGCAAGGTCTGTGGGGACGAAGATGCGCAGAGAAGCTGCCGAGAGCCAGTCTGCGGCTATGTTCCTGGTCCCGGACAGACCCCCGGGTCAGAAACCTCCCAGGCCCACGTGGGAGACAAAGGCAACTTCCCACACCTCTAAGCCACACCTGGAGGCCAGAG
Source organism: Pipistrellus hanaki (assembly GCF_964339955.1). Lineage (NCBI taxonomy): Eukaryota > Metazoa > Chordata > Mammalia > Chiroptera > Vespertilionidae > Pipistrellus > Pipistrellus hanaki. Next base: position 5,002,046 of record NC_140508.1, on the reverse strand, counting down.
GGCAGCCCGTCTGACTGAAGCCTGAGGTGAGGCCCAGGTGCGGGGAGGACCACGGGCCCCTGGCCCTAGGGGGGCAGGCCGCCGGGAAGTCCAGGACCCGCCCTTTTCCTGCTAGAACGCTGACATCACTATGGAAACAAGATCGGGTGGTAGCAGGGGCTGGGCACAAGCCCAGGTGCGCAGTGGGGCCGTAGGAGCCCTCTGTCCTGCTGGCAGCTGAGGCAGCCACAGTCCCTGCGCGCCTTCTAGACTCCAGGGGGCTCCGCCCGCCCAGGCACAGACTTTGGGCTTCCAGCAAAGGCTGGCCCCTTGCCAGGAGCGAGAGGTCGCCTCTGGCTCAAGCTACATTTATAACCAGAGCACCTCTCCAGGCGGCAGGGGCACAGCCTCTGCTAGCATAAAGATTAGCACCTCACAGACAGAAGAAAGTAAGTGTGGTGTTTAAGGAAGTGGAAAATAGAATTCTCTGACCTATTTTCAGAAGAAGGTCCTCTGAACCATGCCGGCGGAGTCGCTGCCTTTGCATTTAGCAAATTGGGGAGCAATTGAGAGAGCGGTTTAACCTTGCTGGTGTTTTACCCCGGGAACGTCAGGGGACATATCGTTACCGGGAGAAGCACGATGAGAGCAAACAAACCTCGCATGGGTTTCTAGGGGGAAAGGAGGCCACACCTCCAGAAAGAACCCCCCTGCTGCCTTCCCCCCAAGGACCAGCATCCAGGGCACAGCTCAGCAAGACCGCCTGGCGCCTCCCCGGGAAAGCCCCCAGGGCTCCCAATGGAGGCCTGAGCTGCAGGTTTGGGTGCCATTAGCGCCTGTGCGCCAAGGCCAAACGGAAGTGCCTGCTTAAACCCTCCCGTAGATGAGAGCAGTGGAGGGCTGAGCAGATAAGCGGGGAACCGAGGGCAGCTGGCACCGAGCTGGGTTTAAACCAGGGCCGGTGCTGACTTCCAGGCGGGGTGCACCCCCGGCTGTGGCCCTGGGGCCGGGAGGGCACTCTCCTGCCCCGCTGGTTCCGGAGCAGGTTCTCCATGGGGGCGGGACGGAAGGATAACTCAGACGGCTCCTCCTCAGGCCTGTGAGGCGGTGCTCTCCTGTGCACAGACGTGGCCACCAATGTGGTCACAGCACAGACACTGCTGGAATTCCAGCCCAGGCCATTCCTGGGGCCGCCCAAATATGTCGTGCCATGAAGCATGGTGCCTGTGGCACGGCCTACCATGCACAGGCCGGCCCGGGCCGGGCTCTGAGACCCGGCCTCTGCGGTGGATGTCAGGCCTGATCCGGTGTGGCCTCGGAGACTCGGAGGCTGAGCAGCACCCGCCCTCTCTGCCTGGACCCTTCCCCGCTCCCACCCTCTGGCACCCACACCTGTTTGACACGCCCTTGGTCGCACGCACGCAGGGTGAGGGACTCCCAGCATCCCTTTTGGAGGCGCTGGCTGCTGCAAAAGCAGGCAGGGGTCCCCGGTGAATGGCGGAAGGAAGTCAGTCTCAGGAGCTGTGTCCTGCGGCCACACCTGTGCTCACCGGCCGGGCACCCTGGGTGAGCGGAGGAGCCCAGGGGCCCGCAGGGTGGGCAGGGGCACATGGACGTCTGCCGTCGGTACAAAGGGGCATTGACCTTCACGGGGGGGGGGGGCTTCAAGCAAAGAAATGGCAGAGCGTTGATACCACCCACGGGCCCAGGCGTGAACACGCTCTCTTCGGAATGGCAGCACCGTGGCAGGTGCCGCCGTGAGGACACAGAGGCCGCCTGAGCAATGCTCACTGCCCCGCAGCAGTGACGGGAGCCCTGGGAAGTGCAGGGTCAGGGACATACGAAGGCGCCAGAACCCCCACCCGCGGCACCTTAACACGCCTCTGGTGGGTACCCGAGGGGCCCATGGCCATCTCACCACACGGCACGCTGAGCTGCCCACTGCAACACGCCCCACCGTTAAGGTGAACAGATGTCCCGCTTTTGGCGGGACAGTCCCGATTTCTAACAATTTGTCCCACGTCCCGGGGTGTTTTAAAAAAGTCCCGAGTTTTGGAAAATTTGTTAAAAATCGTGACTGTTCCGCCAAAAGCGGGACGTCTGGTCACCTTACCCACCATGCGCCGCCTCTGTCTCTGCACAGTGAGCTCCTATGAGTTCTGGGGTGAGAGGTCGGTGTGCCCGGCTTATCGGCGGCAGCAGGCACCAGGCAGAGGGGCTGGGAGGAGTGGCTCACCGGGCAGCCCTGCCAGCTCCGCCCCCTGGCTGCGTCGCCCAGGGACTGCCCAGCTGGCCTGCGTTCCAGCCCTGCCCTTACGTGCCAGCTGTGTGACCTGGACATAGTCTCTGACTCACTCTGCTCATCTCCAAAACGAGGGCCGTGTGTGAGGAGGACATGGCAGTCCCGGGCGTTCTGGGGTGTCTGTCGCTGTCTAGGAGGCGGGCCTCGACTGTCCCCTCTAACAGACAGGCACGGTCGGGGGAGACTGCCGGGTCTGCTCGATGCCATGTTCGCACTGGGGCTGGGGAAGCAGGCAGGCCTGGGCTGGGAGGTGCTGCCTCCCAGCTGTGTGACCTTGGGTGAGTGACTCAGCTTCTCTGAGGCTCCAATGCGACCCCTTCCCACCTGGGGAGTCAGGGCGCGGTGAGAGGCAGGTGAGGCACAGTGGGTACCTGAGTGCCCCAGCAAAGGGCGCTGTGCTCACCCACAAAAGCGCTCGTGGCACGAAGCGGTGAGCATTGCCGAGGCCGGGTGGCTGGATGAGCGCCCTGGCCGGCGGGAAGAGGCTGGGCCGCTGAAGAGCCGGAGGGACCGGGAACATTTTAAACAGCCCCGTCTGTTTACACGGGTAATTCTCAGTCCTGAGGGGTTTGCAGAGGATGTTAGCTGTTTGAAGTCTGCGGCAGGAATGATTCCAGACCCTCTCTCCGTGGAGGAGGGAGGCTTTGCCTGTGACTCTGAGCTGGTCTCCAGTCGGATGAAGCGCGAAACTTGTGACCCTGGAGCCCCAGCGAGCAGCGTGAGCCTGACGCGCGGTGGGCCCGCGCTGCCTGCTGGCCAGACCCCAGCCCTGCGGCTCCCGGCTGCCGTGGTCTCTCCGAGCTGTTTCTGTGAGGACGCCTGGGCCGCTCTGTCGCCACACCGGGGACTAGGCAGCTGCTTAGAACCTGATCACTTCCCCACACACTGGGGGACGCCTGGTCGAGGGGCTGGGGGAGGAGGCTGCATGCCTTCTACACAAAAGCAATCCCTGGAAACGCCCACGTTGCACCTGCCCCCAGCTCTCCCACGGGCCTGGGAAATGAGCCAGCTCCTGCACAAATGCCGGGAGTCCGGCTGGCCATGGCGGAGAGGGGAGGGTCTTCATCAAGGCCGTGTTCGGGATGGTTTGACTTAACATATAGTCCTTGCATGCAGGGAAGTTCTCCCAGGGGGTTAGAGGACACGTTAAAGAGAGGGGACCCCTTGCAGCTGTGCCCTGCCTGAGTCTGTCCTCCAGCTGCCTGCAGCTCCCAGCGGCCCGTCAATGGGAAGCTGCCCCAGGCAGCCCTGCCCAGGACCGGCTACGGGAACCGCACCCAGGAGGTGGGCCAGAGCTGGGGCAGGCCAAGGCTGGGCTCTGCTGAGATCACACCCGCGCTTAGCTTTCTCCCCGCATCCTGCCTGCTCCCCTCCCTCCTCTTCTACCCACACACCCTCACACACCCCATCCCAGTCTGAGTTCTGCTGGCAGGGGCAGGAGCAGTGGGCAGCACCCCAGGGACCCCGGGAGGCCGGGCGGCGCCCGGTGGGGAAATGCTGGGGGTGCCCAGGAGGTGAGGCCCCACCACCCAGGGCGTCACAGGAGCCGGCGTGGACTCTGCAGGACGGCTGACCGGCTGCAGGTGCGGGGACCCAGCATGGTGCTGCTGGGCTTACCATGGATGGTGGGTGCCACTCAGGCAGCACCACTGGCGAGGCTGGGCCCCCCAAACCCCACACCCTCAGACCGGGACATGCTTCCATTTCTTTTCCATTTTCACTGGGTTGATTTTGTTGACTTTGTTCCTCGTAAAAGTTCCTGAGAAACACACATTGTACAGGGAGCTGCCGGCTCGACTCAGCATGTCCTACTTAAAGGACCGATTCCTTTAAAAAAGCGGGGTGCGTGTGTGTTAGATTTTATTTTAGGTTGCCTAGCTTTGCCTAGCAATTCTTTTTTTATTGCGTAAAAGGCCACCTAATGTTAAATTCCTCACCCTCCTCACTGTGAGAGGGCAGTGCAGCCTTGCTACGTGCTCACTGTGGCCACGGACCTCCGGAGCGTCTACTTCTGAAAAAACCCAAATCCTGTCCCACTGAAGCCCAAGTCTGTGCTCTGGCTGCCCCTGGCTGGGCCGGTGTTCGCTGGAAGAGTCTCAGGGACCCGCCCGGAAGGAGAGCCATCAGGACGCACACAGAGAGCCAGCAATGACGACACCAAGGACAGCGGTGAGAACAGCTACCACACGCCCGTCTCTGCTGCCCTGGGGCGGGTGGGGGGTGGACGACACCTCAACAACACGAGGCTGCCGGCATCAGGCCCACAGCCCTCGCCTTCCTGGGTGACCACCCTCTGTCTGCAGGATGGCCTGGCTCCCCTGGCGGTCCCCGGGCCGGCTCAGCCCAGCCCCAGTAGGCTCCCAAGGCGAGCAGGAAACCGGGGTTGTTGGCAGGGCACCTCAGCAAACACACAGTGATCTTAAATCAAAACCCTGGCACCTCTCTCCCTGACAGAACCAGGTCCTCAGCCTCGCCCAGCCTCCGTACCCCGCCCCGCCCCACGGGAGGCCCGGCTGCTGTGTGCTCGCTGCTGTGCTGTGTGGCACAGCCCGGTCCAGCTGCTCCCGGGCGGGTGGGCAGCGCAGAACCTGTCCTGGCTGGGCCCTGCTCCCGTCCACCTCCTCCCGCCTAAAGCAGGAGGCCTCACCTCCAGCCCCATGCCAGACTCCGCCCCCCCACCTCCACGCACAAACCTGATTGGTCCCTCCAGACTCCGCCCTCCCACCTCCACGGGCAAACCACATTGGTCCCGAGTTGTGGGCACACCCACTGCATCTTAAAGGAGGCGTGGCCTGTTTCAGGCTCCTCCATCTGGGGTTTGTGTTGTTTTTAGTTCTGTAATCTGTGAAGAAACAGGCACCTTTGTCTTCCTGGGTGACATGTAGTTTCCCACAACATTTAGGACACGCTGGTTTCTGAGTGGGGCCAGCGGCCATCGTTCCCGGAGACCCTGAGCTGTGACAGGAGCGCTCCCTCCGAGGCTGAATCAGCCACATACAGAGCTTCCAGGTGACAGCCCAGGGGACCACTCTCCGCGCCCGGTATTGACATTCACTTCCAGGCTGTGGTCCTTTACGGTGGTGGATGGTTTAGACCAGTGGTCGGCAAACCCTGGCTCTCAAGCCACATGTGGCTCTTGGGCCCCTTGAGTGGTTTAACCCACTTCTTCAAAATAGACTCGCCCAGGCCCAAAACCGAGTTCTGGGCACGGGCCACAAAGTTTAATCGCACTGTACGTGTGTGCCTGCATGTGGTATTTTGTGCAAGAGCCACACTCAAGGGGCCGAAGAGCCGCATGTGGCTCGCGAGCCGCGGTGTGCCGACCACTGGTTTAGACAATAATGTCATTTTTGCTGCCATGTTGGGGTGCCAGGCTCTTTTGGCCCAGTGACAGCGGTACGGTTACATAAAATGTCCTTTAAAATAAACGTTAGTGTATAAGGCGAGCTGGTTTAAACAACAGCATCGGGGAGCAGTGGCATCCAAATAAAGGCGGAGAGCGGGAAGGGAGGGTTGGGAAGGACTCGATGGGCCAGCGTGGCTGCGTGGCCACGGGCGAGGGCTGCCAGCATTGGGAGGGAGAGGGGGCCGGGTCCCTTCTGCTCAGAGCACTGTAGGAATGGGTGTTGATGCCTTCCCCTAATGTTCCAGACGTACTGAGACCAGGAAGCGCAGAGCTGGGGCTGCAGGAATCCCTCCTCATCACTGAGACCGAGAGCTGGTCCTCAATGTGCCACCCTCTCAACATGCCTCTTCCTGACCGCAGGCACGTGGTCACAGCGTGTCCTCAGCGGCGTCCTTCCCTCCATCGCGGCATGGAAACAGGCCCCAGGATGCATCCTTTAGGTTCGAAATCAAAGTTGGATTCTGGAAGTGGGGATTCCTTGGTGACAGGCGAGAAGACACAGAGCTCTGTGGGCGCGAGCCCTGCAGCCGTGGCCTCCCGTGCACCTGCCACGTGCCCGGGCATGCTCTCTGAGCTACTGTAACGGGCGCGCATCCAGCCACACCGTCTCTGAGTGACCGCGCGGGCTGGCGCTCACTTCCCTGCACGCCTCCCGCACACTGCGGTTCGGACGGGGCACGCTGGCTCACTGGCCGCTCATGCTGGAGACGCGCCCGGGCCAGGACCACTGTGTCTGGCAGCTCTCCGGGTGGCCCCAGCCCGGCACAGCCCCGCCAGCACGGCTCTGGAGCCCGCCATGCCTGCAGGCGAGACGCCGGGTGGATGTTATTTAACGTGATGACAGATGACACTGCTGGCCCTGAGTCTTCTGGGTTTGCTGAGCAGCTCAAGACATCGGAGGCAGATCAAGTGCCACGTGCAGACCGAACGCTCCATCACCTCCCAGCCTGCATGTCAAAATGCAGTGCTCGGCGCTTTCTCTCGGTTCGAGACATTTCCCAGTGGGTTTGCCGTCAGGCCTCTTGAGCCTGAGGCTGTAACTCCTCCGCGGTCTGTCCTCTGGCTTCTGCTTACTCTCCCGGATGCTGTCTGGTCATTACTGTGCGCTGCTTCACACAGACACACACACACACACACACACACACACACACACACACACACGATCACAGCCCCGCCGCCTGCTCTCCCGATGGCAGCAGCTGCCAAGCCTCACAGGGACAGGGACTGCGGTCCCGGCCGAGAGGAGAGGAGCAGAGGGGGAAGGAGGCTCTGCTCCAGAGATGTGAGCTTGAACAGCCTCAACTCAGACACTGCTATCAGCTGCCGGGAGCAAAGCCCGAAGCTGGACTGTCTAATCGAACCCCGACTCCGGCTGGGGGGGCAAGGCCGGTCCTTCCTGTGGTTCTCCAACACGGAGGCTGTGGCTGACAACACCCACGCTTCCTTCCCATGGCACGGACTTCCACGTGGCTTCTCTGCACCGGCGACCCAGGCTGGCCGGCCACCGACGCCTGGAGTCCCTCCCAGGACACCTCCCCGCCTTCCCCACCCACAGCACTCCAACGGGGGCGGGTGGGTGTTTCCATGGCGCTGGAGACTCATACACATCAACCAAATGAGACGTTTCTAAATCATCTGCTGTGGCGGTTTCCTAGCAACCCACTGTCAGAGGGCCTCTCGGCAGTTAAAAGGACCTGTGCTTTCTGAAGTGCACAGGAGCCCAAGCCCTGTCCACGCCCCGCACTGGTCTTAGGAGGAGATGGCCCTGAACTTGGCCTTGGGAACAGATGCCACTCTGCCCGCCCTGCCCGCCCTTATGCGCTCCAACTCAGAATCTGTGCCCATGTGTGAGATGGCACACCCGTGCCCTGGACAGTGGCACCCTCAACAGCTGGCATGGTCAGGATGATAATTCCCACCTTCGTTCCGTCACCTTTTGCCCCAGAAATTAAACAGCCACCAGAGTGAAGGGTAAGGCAGTATTTCCCTAGCCACTCCATCAGCTCCCCGTCCAGACACTGCTACAGCATGGAACCCCACGTGAGACCCTCCTGCAGCATGGACCCCCACATCAGACCCTCCTGCAGCATGGACCCCCACATCAGACCCTCCTGCAGCAGCATGGACCCCACATCAGACCCTCCTGCAGTATGCACCCCCACATCAGACCCTCCTGCAGCATAGAACCCCACATGAGATCATCCTGTAGCATGGACCCCCACATCAGCATCCCGAGGCTCTGAGGCTGTGGCCTGTGCCCATGCACCTGATCCCCTTCTTCCCCCCCCGCCCCCTTCCGCCCTGGGACGAGGACTCGGCCTGCAGGGGCTCAATGTGGAGACGAACTCCAGTCCGGTCCATCGCTGCCATTCAGCGCTCTCAGACCTAAAGGCAGGCTGGCGGTGTGCAAGCTGGCTTTTCACCTTAACGGCCCCCCCTTAACTAACATCGTACCCTATTGTCCCCGTCCTACAAAACGAACCCAGTGAGCGAACACACATCTCTTTGGCAACTTCCTTGACCAAAGACTCTCGTACAAAACCAGAAGTTTAACTCTTTTATGCTGTTGACCCTGAACAACAGGTTTGAGCTGTGCGGGGCCACGTATGTGCGGATTCTTTCAACAGCGTTCACAGAGCCATGTGTTTTCTCTCTGTATGTTTCTCTTGTAGCACTTTCCTCCTGCTCACTGTGGTAAGAACACAGCACACAGTACACGGGACGCACTAACCCGTGTATCCGGCACGGGTCTATCTGGGCCGCAGTGACACCTGCAGCAGCTGACAGCAATGGGGTCCAGGACACGGTGGGGGGACCCCACTCACGGCCAGCACCCACGTCTGCAGTCACCCCGGCAGCCTGCCTCGGGACAGGGCGGAGTGTCCACACTGGGTGGGGAGGACGAGGCCCCGGGCTGTGCGCTGGCCAACGCCCTCCTCAGCCCCAGGTGGCGAGGCCCCACCTCCGCCCTGGGTGGCTGTGGCCTGAACAGGGGAGCTCGGGGCAGAATCCTGAGTCTGACTTAGGAATGCGGACAGCTCGCTTAGATGCTCCTGATACTTATGGGAAGGTCTGAGACCTGGGGACCTTCCCCCGGGAATAATACCTGTGTCACCCAGCCCACACTCACCCAGCCAGACCCACCGCCGCCTGTGCTTCTGACCTCCGGACGGAAGCCATAAGATGGCATTTACTTCACTAAGACATTCCAATACTGACTATTTAGACATGTTTACTGGGACTAACTATAAGTAATAGTTGATCAGAAATGGTTCAGCTATGCAATTAACCCTCAGTGACCTCGGCTCTGACAGTGGCTGGCGTGTGTTACATGAAAAGCTTTTCAATTTTGCATTAAGGGGACTGAGGCTCAGTGAGCACTCAGTGGACCCCCGGCCTCTGGTTCCCAACGAGACAGGGTCAGAGGGGCTCATTTTTATTGGCTGCCAGCTCTGCCAGGAGGCAGAGGTCCGCCAGTGACCTGCTGAGCGAGGCCAGCACTAACCCTAACCCCACCCCACCCCACCCCGGTTCCTCAGGGGCCGAGGCCACGGGCTGCACAGAACCGCTGGGCCTTATGGGGGAAGCAGAGGCCTCAGGACGCACCTTCCCCAGCCCAGCCAGGGCAGCAGCCTGGGACCTGCGTTTTACACACTCCCCAGGCTGCAGGCCCGGAAGGTCTCCCTCTCCACCTCCCGCTCCGAACAAGGCCTGGGTCCTGCCCACTCCTTCCGCCTCACGGGGCTCCCCACCCTTCCTCTCCTCACCAACGCCTCTGGTCCTGCCCAGGCCCATACCACACTCTTGGTCCTTCCCCATGCTCTGGCACAGCTCTGGTCCTCAGACTTCCACCCCACACGGCCCCGAAGGCGCCTGGCAGGCAGCAAACCCAACGGCGCTCTTCACGCTTCTCCCCCTGTGATGGCCTCCGGAAGCCCGTGTGACCTGCCTCCGGCCCTCCTCCAGGGCCGCTCTCGCACCACCTCTGCTTGTTGCCCCATTCTTGCCGCAGACTTCCGCCCCTTGGGTGCCAAGCCCAGGCCTGCACTGCTGCTCTGGCTGCCTGGTCGCTGCACAGCCAGCTCTTAGTCTTGCAGAGGCTCTCAGTAGCTCCTTGGAGCAGCTTCCACTGGCTTCCCCCAAAGCATCTGCCCCCCCCCCCCCCCCCCCGCCCATTCTGGCCCGTCTCATTCTCCCTGGGTTGATTTCCTCATGGTTCTTCCAGGTTCTGACAGTTTCCTGTCCTCCTGTCGGTCTCCACCATCACAGGGTCAGCTCTCAAAGACAGGACGGGCCACGCACGTGTGGCCACCGCTATACCTCAAAGATGGCAGAATCCATGTGTAACAAATACCCCTTTGGTGACCAGGTGGGTCCCTCTTCCTCTGACCCAGGATGGACCACCCTCTAAAACACTGACATTTCCTCCAAGGAGAAATCCGAAGAAACGCACACGGTTCTTTGATTAGCCCACATTGCTGTTGCTGCTGATGATTTAGGAAGACAATCTGGACGTGTTCTCTGGCCCCAAGCTCTCCTAGGGGGTTGGCCTTGTTGTCAAGTCCGAGTTTTATAGGTTTATAGTCACACCAAATGGAATGACCGTCCCCTACCCAAGGAAGAACTGCCACCACTGTCATCCTCATCCGGGAGTTTTCAAACGCTGAGAAGACTAAGGGTGGAAAGCACTGCTGCAGGGTTTCTGCCTGTTCAGTTTGCCCTTTACCTCCAAGGACTGAGTGTCTCAGAAAAGCAGCAGGAGTGTCGCTGTGGCTGTGTCCAAGTTCTGACTTCAGGTCCTGCTGCTGTCCAGAGCAGGGGGTGGGCACTCAAATGACCAAATGGGTGGGTAGATGGACGGAGGACAAGTGGACAGATGAATGGGTAGAGGAGTGGATGGATGATGGGCAGATGGATGAATGTACAGATAGAAGGATGAATGATGGCTAGATGGGCAGACAAATGGATAGATGGACAGGTAATAAATTGGTGGGTGAAAGGGCGAATGAATGGATGATGGGTTGACAAATGGACAGATGGACGGGTAATAAATTGGTAAGTGGAAGGACAAATGGATGAATGATGGTTGCATAGATGAAGGGGAGGATGAGTAAGAGGAAGGGTGGACAGATGGTCAGAGAGATGAACACTGGCCTTAATGATGATGGATGTCCTAGCCACCTGTCACCCAGCCAGTTCAGGATGAGCGTTATGGATTTGTGTCGGCCCCGTTCAAATCTGCGGGTGAAACTTGCAGTCTATGTCACCTTTGGGTTCTGTTGTTCTTTAAAAAATTTTAAATGGCCCTGGCCAGTTTGGCTCAGTGGACTGAAGGGTCCCAGGTTTGATTCCGGTTAAGGCCATGTGCCTGGTTATGGGCTCGATCCCCAGTGGGGGGTGGGGGTGCAGGAGGAAGCCAACCAGTGATTCTCTCTTATCATTGATTTTTTTTTTCTCTCTCCCTCTCCCTTCCTCTTTGAAATAATAAAAAGAATTAAATTAACATTGGTTAAACTTATATAGGTTACAATTATTCAGGTACACAAGTCTGAAACACATCACCTGTACATTATGTCATCTGCTCACCATCCCAAGTCAAGTCTCCTTTTGTCACCATCTGCCCCTTTGCCCTCTTTGGATTCTCAGTCTTAATAGAAAGCCCAAACCTTGATCTGGCCACTCACTTCCAAAAGCCAAGTGCCAGGCCTGGCCCCTCCCAGGTTGGCCACAGCGGATGGTCAATTCTGCCTCCCAGAGGCAATAGCGAATTGGAAATGCTGTGTGTCCAGCCCTGCCCAGCTCAGACCCGGGACAAAGGAGCCTCAGAGTAAGTCACAGCGGAGACAGCAGTTTCTGCCAAGACACAGGCCCCGCTGCCGCGCGCTCTCTTCCCTTTGTTTCAGGGGTGCAGGCTGTTCCTGAAGGCGTAAGCTCCGGATGCGATGCGCAGGCAGAGCTGAGCTCCCCGCGGGTGGGAGGCTGCGGGTGGGGGTGGGGGTAGGAGGGATAGGGTGTTGGGGGGATAGCTCCTTTCAGGTGCTGCTCAGATGCCCGCTTAGTTTTGTTTTTCTAGACACTGAGGCTCCGTGGCTTTTCTTGTTTTTATTGCCCCAGATTTTAGGAAAACGAAATCAGCATCTCAGCTGAAGGAAGCATGACAGCTCACAATCTCCAAAGTCCAAATCAAACGCACGGTCCCACGGCCAAATGGCTCAGAGCAGAAGTGAGCACCTCCTTAGGCATTGAGCGCCCCCTCCCCCCTTCCCCCAGGTCTCTCCTGGTGACTGGCACAGCAAGGCTTCCTGCCGTGCTGGTGAGGCCAATACCCGGCCACCATCAGAGCGGCCTCTCAGCCAGAAGCAGCAAGTCAGAGCACCCGGCCACAATCCGGCCACCAGCACAGCCTCTTTCTGGGGCACCATTTTCCACGTTTTTAGTTAACATACATGTTTTATTGATTTCAGAAGGAAGGGAGAGGGAGAGAGACAGAAACATCAATGACGAGAGAGAATCATTGATCGGCTGCCTCCTGCATGCCCCACACTGGGGATCGCAACCTGGGCATGTGCCCTGACTGGGAATTGAACCGTGACCTCCCGGTTCACAGGTTGATGCTCAACCACTTAGCTACGTTGTTAAGAGTAACTTTGAAGACAGAGTCGATGTTCCAGCGTCTCCAGGAGGCTGCCCCACAGGCGTTCAGTCACCTTCCACAGCTCAGCTGAGGCCTGACCTCCCCACAGCCCCCCTGGCCCCTCCCCACCGCCTGGCTCTGCTTTTGATGTGGTCTCTGCCAGGTGATTGTGAGTGGAGTGGGCTGTCTGTGCCCGGGGCCTTTGGAAGCAGGCATTCCCCTCGGCTCTCGGCCATTCAGAGGAGAGGAGTCTTCAAAGTGCACTGTCTGCGGTTAGAAGAAATCCATGGGAAACGCCGGGCAGCATCAGAAACACAACCGGGCCTCCTGCAGGTTGCAGTCACAGAATAAACTGCCTGTAATGGGTGTCTTTTTTTAAAAAAATATTTTTATTAATTTTAGGGAGGAAGGGAGAGGGAGAGAGGGATAGAAACATCAATGATGAGAGAGAATCATTGATTGGCTGCCTTCTGCATGATCCTCACTGGGGATTGAGCCCCCAACCTGGGCATGTATGTGCCTTGACAAGAATTGAACCTGGGACCCTTTAGTCTGCAGGCAGCTACTCTATCACTGAGTCAAACCGGTTAGGTTAGAATTAGGTGTCTTGCCACCATTCCAGAAGGCAATGGCCTATAGGCCGCCTCATCTTTGTTTCAAGGGGATACTCGCTGGGGGCATGCAGGCACCTCCTGACCCATCTCTGGGTGCTAGCCAGGACCTGGGAGACGCACCCTGGGCAGTGAGCTGACTTGCTGCGTGTTCCTGTGTCAGTGGCCGTCGGCCTGCGTGGGCCTGCTCTCTGTCTGCCACCCCGGAGTCCTATGTCTTCCTGTCCTCATCATCCTCTCCCGCCATAAAGGAAGGGCCATGGGAAGCATGGAGGCCCCCTTCCCAGGAAGGCGCTGGCAGCCCTGCCCGCATACTCTCCACCGCCCTGGGCCCACTCATGAATGGGAACCTGCAGGGACAGGAAGCGTTTCCCTGGTAACCTCCAAATTGTCCTGGAGGTGACTTAGCAGGAGAAGATGAGCCAGACCTGTGGGCCCGGAATGAGATCTCCACAGTCACAGCCACTTCTCCCAGGAGGACTGTCACTGCTCATTGGGTTCCAGAATATTCCAGCCCTGGCCTCCTCCCTAGCTGGACATTGAGGCCCATCGGGGCCCTCGGCTGGTGTCCACACTTACAGATGATGTTTGGTCTACGGACTCAAGGCCTGAGGCTGTGGTAGAAGCCCAGCTGGTAGTAACTGGGGCTGGAACCCCAATTCTAGGCGGCCAGTCTCAGCAGGTGCTTGATGAACCCTCCAAATAGGTAACCACTAATGTAAATCTAAAATATTAATATAGCCAATCGAATATTCACCAATAAAGTATCTGAGCCTCTGCATCATTTTGATTTTACTTTAATTTTTTAAGGAACGTTCAGTGGCATAAATATAGTCATGAAAGCAGCTTAAGGACCGGAATGGTACCCAGAAAGGAGCCGCACATTCCCGCCCACGACTGCTTTCCTCGTCCTGCCTGGCGCGAGGGAGGACGGAATGCGTTCCCCAAGGTCTCACCGTGGTGTATCCTGTAGTCACAGGGAGGCTGGCCGCTGCGGCACAGGGTCCCACATGGCACCTGTGTGTCGGGCTGAGCTGCCAGAGCCACACTGGGGTAGGTGGTGTCTCCTCCCACGGACGGGAGGAGGCAGTCCTCACTGCAGCTGACAGGCAAGTGAACGTGCCTCCTCTCTCACAGAAAGAAGGACCAGGCACCTGGGGGAGGTGCACAGTCAGAGGAGAAAGTCCTAGTTACATGTGCAGTGTTCATCAGACAATCCCACGTGACAGGCGGGGCTTGGTTCAGGGTTCGGGGCACGTCTAGTCTCCTTCCTCAGCAGGTCCTCTTATTGCCATTATCGATCACATCTACATCTATTACAAACCTTATAATACAGTGTCATATATTTTTGCTTTAAGCAGTCAGCTGTCTTTTAAATGATTCTCTCTCATCATTGATGAGAGAACCCATAAATGTATCTTTTCTGTGCTCTCCATCTCTTCCTTCAGATCAGAATTGCCAACCACTTTTTACTTACAATTTGAAAATGTCATTCCAGTGCTCAGTGGTCTCCATTCTTTCTTAAAAAAAAAAAAGTTTATTGATTTCAGAGAGGAAGGGATGAGAGAGAATCATTGATCAGCTGCCTCCTGCAGATGGGGATCGAGCCTGCAACCCGGTCATGTGCCCTGATCAGGAATCAAACCGTGATCTCCTGGTTCATAGGTTTAAGCTCAACCACTGAGTAACACTGGCTGGGCTCCATTATTCCTACAGAGAACCCAGCCCTCATCTTCACTGTCATCATTTGTATATAACACATCTTCCTTCTACTTTCAAGACTTTCTCTACTTTAAAAAAATATATATTTTTTATTGATTTCAGAGAGGAAAGGAGAAGGAGAGAGAGAATCATTGACTGGCTGCCCCCTACTGGGGATTGAGTCTGCAACCTGGGCATGTTCCCTTAACTGGAATCAAATTCGGAACCTTTCAGTCCAAAGACTGACTCTCTATCCACTGGGCCAAATAGGCTAGGGTTCTCTCTCTCTCTCTCTCTCTCTCTCTCTCTCTCTCTCTCTCTCTCTCTTAATTTCAGCAGTTTGACTTTGATCATGGTATGGTTTTCTTTGTACTTATCCTACTCAGAGTTCACTGAATTTCCTGGCTCTGTAAGTCTGCTTCTCTACCAAATTTGAAATGTCAATCATTTTTTTTCTCTATCTTGTTAACTCTCTCCTCTCCCTCAGGGATTCCAATGACATACATTAGGTCACCAGACCTTATCCTCTTCAATCCTCTGCCCTGCCATTCTCCATATTGGATAATTTTTACTGATTTACCTTTGAATTCACTGAGACCTTCCTTCTGCCTTCTACAATTTACTTATAAGCCCATCTAGTGAGTTTTTCATTAGAGATTTTATACATTCCAGTTTTTCCATTTCCATTTGGTTATATTTTTAGAGTTTCTATTTTTCTGCTGTGATTTCCCATGCATTCATTCATTGTGACCATATTTTCCTTTAAGTCATTAAGTATATGTATAAGAGATCCACTATCTGAGAAACCTCAGGGTTAGGTTCTATGGGCATTTTTTCCCTCTTAAGTATGGTCACATTTTTTGGGGGGGCATATCTAGTAATTTTTTATTGTATACAGATCCCTGTGACTGATAGACTGCAGAGACTCTGGCTCTGTTATCTTCCTCTAAAGGGTGTTGCTTTTTGTTATAGCCGGGAGTTAACTTGGCTGATCTGAAATATACGTTTGTTTCCCTTGCATTAGGTGGCAGCTGAAACCTCTGCTTAGTTCTTTTAACCATCTCACTGTTTTTCACTGGGTTCTTTGGGTCTCCCTTGTGCATGCATAGTTCAAGGGGCAGCCAAGGATCTGGGCAGAGTTTATGAGCAGATTTGGGAGTCTGCCTCTAGCTACATATTTTATAGCTTCATCCTTTCACATTCCAGCTGCTATATCATTCTAACCCCATCATCCAACTCCTCTGACCGGTAAGACTGTGTGCTTTTTTTTTGTTTTTGTTTTGTTAATCCTCACCTGAATATATTTTTTCCCATTGCTTGATAGAGAGAGTAGAAGGGAGAGAGGGAAAGGGGGAGAGAGAGAGAAAGAGAGAGACACATCAATGTAAGAGAGACACATCGATTGGTTGCCTCCCACCTGCTCCACAACCTGGGCCGGGAATGAACCTGCAGCCAGGTACGTGTCCTTGACTGGGAACTGAACCTGCTACCCTTTAGTGTAGGGGTGTCGAACTCAATCAGAGAAGGGACCAAAATCTAAAATCCAGCCTAAATCGAGGGCCGAATGGTTTACTGAACAGTCATAAACTGACAATGTCATAAACTGACAGCGGAGTGCAGTGATGACAGCGCGGTGCGGGCCACATTGCAAGGCCTGGCGGGCTGGATTTGGCCTGCGGGCCTCGTGTTTGACACATGTGCTTTAGTGTGTGGGCCAATGCTCTGGTAACCAGTGAGCAACACCGGCCAGGGCAGGTCTGTGGTCTTCTTCGTGAGAACTAGCCACCCTTTGAAGCAGGACAAGGAGTGCCCCCAGAGGGAAAGCCACATATACTCAGAGCTCACCCAGACCTGCTTTCTTCTCAAGAGTGGAGTTCCCAGTAGTTTTTGCCTACTAGTGATCACTCTCAAGTAACTGCAAAGTTTTCTAACAGGCCCCCGAGTTTATAATTATTGTTTTAGGAGTGTTAGTCTGATATGCACTACCCCACCATCACCAGAAGCAGAACTTGCAATCCCATTACAGTCACTATGGCAGAGCTCACTGAACATTCTTCAGGATGCCCTGGAAGGCTGCCTGGTGGAGGTGGGTATGGGCTGTACCATTCACTCATTTAAAAAGAACTTGATGACACTATTCTGTCCCCTTTGTTGTGCTTGACAGGTGGACTATCCCTCAAGCACTTTCATGTTTATGGAGAAGACAGACTGGTAATCACTGACAAGACAGTTTCAGGAACTCTGCCACCATGGCAGGCAGGGTCCTGAGAAGCGGGGTGCTCTCAGAGGAGGTGAGAGGAGCCGGGCTGGAGTGTCAGGTGCAGGGAGAAAACACTCCAGATTGAGGCAGAGCTCGTACACAGGCTCCCGGAACCAAGCACAGGTCAAGCCTGGGAGCTGCAGGAAGCCCAGCATGGCTGGAGGTTGGTGTATGGGCAGTCAGGTCATGGAGGCCCGGGTGACATGCTAAGGAGTCAGATTTCCCTCCTGGGGACAACGGGGGAAGGATGGAAAGGAACGACACAACACAGAGTGCTTGGCCAGCCACCTGCCTCTGCTGGGCAGTGAGCACTGACCATCTCCGTCACATTTGCTGGCTGGGTACCGTCAGAGTGCTGGAGGAGGCGCCCATGGGCCCCATGATAATCACAAGGCCCGAACACCCTGTACGGGTGTTCCAGCACGGAGCTCCACGCTTGTGTGCAGAGGGACATTTATGGGGCGTCTACCTGGGCCCCCGTGGGGACTCACCGGGTCCCTCCGACCCCAGCGCGGCTCACATCACGGAAGGCTTACACCAAAGGCCCAGCCCGTTTCCGTTCATGCGGAAGGTCCGTTCATATCTGCGCCAGATATGCAGCAACGCGCACAAAATGGGAGCAACCTGACCGGGAACCGTGAGGAAGAGCCTCCAGGGCAATGGCTCTCCCAGCGGCGTTGTCCCGGAGGAGCCGCTTTCCGGCCGTTGTGCTCTCCGGGCTCCGTCCGGCTCCGGAATGCTAGCCTCCCTGCGGCGCCTGCCTGCTGGGCAGCGGTGCCAGGGCTTCCTCTTCCAGCCTCGCTCCCTGCAGCCCCAGGGTGGTCTGTACACCTTCCTGTCTGAGTAAACATCAGCTTCCAGAATCAAAGGGCTTGCCTCCCACCCTCTGGGGCCAGTTCCCACATGGCCCTGCACAACCTCTCACGGTAACGAAGTGTGAGTGCTGATTAGACTCAGCTGAGACACGCACCCTTCTTTAGAAAGCCTGACTGGTCCTCACCCCGAGTCTCGCCAGGAGTCAGGCCTAACCCGCCTGCGAGAGAAGCCGGGGGTTGCAAAGCGCAGCATTTGTCCTCGGCAGATGCCCAGGGACAGGGAAGGGGCCGCAGTCGGAGTGAGAAGCGGAGAGCCGATGGCCTGGTGGTTCTTATGGCCACGAACAGACCCCTCCCGCAGACCCTCCGGTGCCGCAGGGCGCCTGACACCCCCGACGGGATGGCCCCAAATGTCCCGTCCAGAGCCGAGAGCGGGAGGAGGGAAGATGGTGCTGACCCTCCCCGGCGCCCTGCTGCCATTTCCTCCAGAACTGAGAGCCTCTCCCGCTCCCTAGGGGAGGAGCTCAGTCACTGAACGGCCGCCTCCTCCATGGTGATGAGAAGAAACCGCCTGAACCTCCGAGGCCTCTCCACGGTGCCGCCCCTCGCCGCACTTACATTGGTGGCGGTTGATGCCAGGGCGCACCACGCCGAGGCCTCCACGCTCCGCCCGGACACGTAGGTGAGTGATTCGCCCTGCGTGGCAGAGCGGACACGGTATTCTCCCCAGGAAAAGCCCGTAATTGGCGGCAATTTTTTGGAGAAGATGGTGCCCACTCCTCTCCCTCTGTTTTCCTTTCACACACTCCATTCCAACGAAATGCCGCAAGGAAAGGAATCCAGCTGCACTCCCGTGCTCCTCCCTCCGCGTCCCGCCCCCTCCGCTGCCCGCCCCAGGACACGACCAGGAAGCTCACAGCCCCTCGGAGACAGTAACAGCCAGAAGCACCGAAAGGGAACCTTGTCTGTACGGGAGAAGAGAGTAACACGGGAAAGGTGGGGAGGGAAGCAGAAAGTGAGCATATGAGAGTGTTTGTGGGCTAAGTTCTTACATCATAACTTGGAGGCCATTTGGAAAAGACAGATCTTTTACAGAAACCTAATGGAAATCCCATTTCCATTTGCTGAAGATGAAGCGCCCCTGGAGAGCCCGGCGTGGCGGGGGCCCTCACTTCGGGCCTGAATGACACCTGAGAGACCTTCACAGGAGCAAGAAATCAGCTCCCCGTGTGAGGTTTCTGTATTCTGGGGATGCTCGTCGTAGCAGTCAGCCAGGCCTCACCCACACCCACACCCACCCTGTACTCAGAGCCGCTCAGATGGACATTCTGGCCATTTGAGGGCCCCCCAAAGGGCTGCTAGCAGATCCTGGGCATCCTCGAGGGAGGGCTCTGTCCACAGTGGCTGTCTCTTCTTCTGGCACCTTTTACAGGTCGGTGTACGGAGGGGCCCAGAGGAGGAAAGTTCCATGTGTTGGTACCAGGATCCTCAACCTGAGAAACTCCAAAGCCAGGACTGCAGACACTCTGGCAGGGCTCAGATGCCCACCATGCATCACACGCGCTCGGTATTTATAAACTCACTCCTCACTCTTACCTTCCTGCTATGGTCCAAGGGCCAGATCTGGCCCCCTGCCTGTGTTTGTAAATAAAGTTTTATTAGCACACAGCCACACCCCTCTGTTTACATGTTGCCTATGGTAGCTTTCACACCTTAAAGACCACAGAGGCAGCCAGCAAAATGTCAACTACTTACCATATTTTCCGGCGTATAAGACGACCCCCTAATTTTACAGTTAAAACATAGGTTTAGGCCTATAGTCGCCTATTTTCGGGATATACTCGGCGTATAAGACGACCCCCGGTTTTTGGTTGACTTTTTTTGTTTCAAAAGTCGTCTTATACGCCGGAAAATACGGTACTCTGCCTTTTACTGAAAATGTTTTCTGTTTCCAGCAGGGGTGACCTTCCAGAACAAGCACAAAGCTCTAAGGAGAACCATACCACAACGGCAGGCTCACCCCCTCCCAGGCTGTTCAGTCCTGACCACACTAGCTTCAGGCCCTGCTGAGTCTATTTTTGTTGCTGTCATTGCTCACCTGAGGGTAATGTTCCGTGAAGGGGAGGGAAGACAGAGAGAAAGAGAGAGAGAGGACCATCGATGTGAGATAGACTTATTGACTGGTTGCCTCCATACACTCCCTGACAAGGGCTGGGGATGGAACCTACAAGCCAAGTGTGTGCCCTTGACCAGGAATTGGACGCCAGACCCTTCCTTCAGCATGCAGGCCATGCTCTACCCACTGAGCCACATAGCTGGGCGGGCCCTGCTGTCTAGACACTTCAGAGGCGCCGCCCCTTCGAACTCTGCAGGCAGCTCTGGGCTGCGGGGGCAGCCGCATTAGCACTCGCCCTGCCTGAGCCCGCTTCGCAGGAACGCCAGCTACCCAGGGTCGCCTACCAGGAAGTCTCCTTGTAGCATGAATTCACGTTAACAAGCGATCACTCGAGAAACATTTCCACTAGATGACAAGTGGTCACCAGAGGGGCGGGGGCCTGGCAGGCGGAGGCATGACCACGGGGACACGGCACGATCGCAGCGGGGGGGGGGGGGGGGGGCTGGCCGATTGGCCTGGAAGGCGGGGGTCCGGGGTTTCGATCCCTGAGTGCTTCGCCACGTCCTTACCTCCATTCCACAGTCACATCCCAGTCGGGCCACTCAAGGTAAGTGATGGGCCGGAAGCCCCTCTCCCCACCCGAGCAGCTGGGAAAGCCTCCTGTCAGCGACACCACGCTCACACGGACACCGTGGGGCTGTTCTCCCTGACACCAGCTGGTGTCCTACAGTTTAACTCACTTCAGCCCCGACCCACCCAGTGACAGTGCCAGCCCCCCGTGCAGGGCTCAGGCCTCAGGACTGCCCACTGCGACGCCACCCCACGCCCAGGCTGTCCCCGCTGCTGACCTGTGCCTGCTTATAAATCGGAGGTTCCAATGACCCTGCCTTGCATTGCTAATTGGCCATAGCAGCTCACAGAAGCAGGGAAACAGGTCACGCATTAGGTTGCCAATTAATCATAAAGGATACAATTCGCAACAGGCCGGGGGGAGAGAGACGCAGGGCAGGCCCCATGCCCTCCCCGGAGCACCCCTGCTCCACACCCATGTGGCCACCGGCCTGGACGCTCTCCGAGCCAGGGCCTGTGGCTGTGGTGGAGGCCTCTCCATGCAGCTGGACTGGATTCAGTCATTGGCCATGGACCCCACGGCCGACTGGGACTCACAGTTTCAGACTCAAGTCTTGTGACTTTTTAGCAAGATCATCATACAGTCAAGCCACCACTTGGCAGCTTGGCACCGTTCAAAAGGCGTGTGAACGATCAGGCCAAAGACAGGTGTCAGAGGTCACGGGCCTGAACCGAAGCCCCGCCTCGCCACCTCCCACGCTTGGGCTCTGTCACTTGACAGTAACTGCGAGAGAGGGGACTGAGGGGACCCAACTCACGCAGCCCATCTGCCCTGGACAACTGGATGCCCTGGGTTGCTTTGCTCTGTGTTGCTCCATGTGACACTCTTACTGAAAGGCGACATCTCAACCTTAGACACCAAATGCAAACCCATCCCACCACCAGGAACAAGCCCATCAGACCTGGTTGGCAAGATCCGCAGAGCAGAGGCTGGGAAGCCTAGACCTTCCCCACGCAGGGAGGGCTCCCCACGCAGGAAATGCTCCCCACACAGGAAGTGCTCCCCACACAGGAAGTGCTCCCCATGCAGGAGGAGCTCCCTGGGGAGGAGGGGCTCCCCATGCAGAAGGGACTTCCCATGTAGGAAGGGCTCCCTATACAGGGGGTTTGCATACAGGAGGGCTCCCCACGCAGGAGGGCTCCCCATGCAGGGGGGTCTGCACACAGGGACTTCCCACGCAGAGGGCCTGCACTCACCCGCACGAGCTGCTGCGGGAAGGGCCCGCGGGAATTCTCAGGCACGTTGATGGGGGGGATGACCCAGTCCCGCTTCTGTCTCCGCAGACCCAGGCCGCTGGCAGGCGGGTGCTGGGGCCACGGCAGCAGAACGTCGCTGGGAGGCGGGGTGAGGTCCAGGGCTGGAGTCTTCCTCCCTTCCTGCAGTCCCTGCGGGGAGAGGGGGCGGGGGGAGAGGAGAGCCACATGTGGTTAGGTTCTGCTCCAAGGAGAAGGCGTCAGTTAGAGAATCCGAACCTTTCTGATGGCCAGGGAGAACCTGGGTGATGTGAGGAGGGCCAAGTGTCAGGGAAAACACCAAGCAAGACCCATCCACACAAAGAAACACCATTACACTGGGGGAGGGAGGCAGGAAAGAAACCACCAAGAAAGAAAATGCAGTTAACTAACCAATGGAGTGGATCCGAGCTTTTAAATCCCAAGTGGAAAACAAGCACAAAGGGACAAATACATTTTAATTTAATACTCTTGGCTAGGAAATCATATTCTAAAAGCACTGCTGAACTTGGGACAAAGAGTTAAGTCTTGTTATACAAACAGTACTTAGAAATCAATAAAAAATTTGAATCTTTTTTATAACAGGTAAAGGACATCAATAGAAATAAAGGATCAATAAATGTCTAAAAACCCCCATTTCCCAGTAATCAAACAAAGCAAAATAATGTGTCCTTTCCACCTCCCAAACTGCCCGGTTAACCGAGTGGACCCTCAGCAGCGAGGGGCGCGCTGAGCCGCAGAGAGAGGCCGAGGCCGAGGCCGTGGGGCGTGGCGGGGAGCAGACCGGGGCTCACACTTGTGTGCACACAAGGATTCACGTGACACCAGCTAAGTCCCTTCATCTCGCCAAACTCCAGCCACTTCTTTGTTCTTTTTGAATACATTTTTATTGATTCAGAGAGGAAGGGAGAGAAAGATAGAAACATCGATGGCAAGAGAAAGTCATTGAGTAGCTGCCTCCTGCACACCCCTGGGGACTGAGCCCACACCCGGGCATGAGCCCTTGACCGGAATCGAACCTGGGATTCAGTTTGCAGCCAACGCTCTGTCCACTCAGCCAAACGGGCCAAGGCCAACCTTATTTTTTAAAGGATCCAGAGGCCGACTGTGTTCTCCGGTCACCAGCCAGTTCGTTTTACTTTATTCCTTTTATACTTCTGTGTCTCTGAACGTTATCACATGCCAGCAGGACTTCACGTGTGATGGGGCACTTGCACATCTGTCATCTCCATGTTTACTTTCAAGGTGCCCGTCTGGTGCCTCAGCCCGGTCTTCCTGGTTGATGTTCATTTTGTGCTGAGTCTCAGGCTCTGAGCCGGGGAATTCCCACGGCAAGGCCGACCTGGGCCAGGACAGCCAAGGCAGCTGTGCAGAGACCAGTGTCCCCCCTGCAGAGGGCGCCTGCACCTGGGCGTGGCAGAGGGGACAAAGCTGGCTGGAGGTGTCTGAGCAGTTCTGGCGGGGTCCTCCCCTTCCAGCTGAGCTCAAGGCCCCGCGAGGCCCCGGCTGGTCTCGGCATCGCCCTCTGTGGACAGAGACACGGCCCCACTCTGTTTTGCCAAAAAGCTGCACAGCAATAAGTTAAACATGCACTGGAGGTGGGCCGCCTCCTCCCAGCGTCGCTCGGCCAAACTCACCTCGTGCACAATGACCCGGGAGCCCACGCCACAAAACTGCCTTGTTGATGACAAAAAACCCACAAAAACAACCCCCCCCCAAAAAAAACAAATAAACAAACAAACAAAAACAAAAGAGTCCATATGCCCGGATGCCCAAACGGAAAGCTACTCCAAGGAAAAGCCCACCTGGCCACCACACTCCGGTGAGCGCCCTGGGACGTCCCATCGGGCCTGCGGTCTCACTGTGCTCAGCTCCCAAGTCCAGGAGTTCGCAGCAATCAGCGCCGAAGGCTTTCCCAGGTCACGCCTCCTTCCTCAGCAAGGAGCCCCCAGGCACGTGCACCCTCCTGGCCTTGCTCCCGGCGGGGTGGACATGGCACCCACTGCTGGGCGCTGCCTCGGGACCAGGCCTCAGTCGTGAGGAGCAGGGTGGGGTCGTCTCCAGAACTGCATTTAGGATGGTCCTGGCCACACGCTCTCCTGGCATCCAGCGCACAGCTGCTTCCCACGCCCCTGGGGCTGAGCGTTCAGTTTCCACCCAAATCCGCCCCATCGCTAGTTCAGCGGGAGGCACCCCCACTTTACTAGGGGACTTAGTGATAGATCCTCCCTTCCCTCAGTTGATAGACAGACGTAAACCCCACCTGCGGCCAGACATTCCTGAGCTCTGAACCACCAATCAGCACCTGCCAAATACCCTAAGCCCCCGATTCCTAAGTCCCTAGGTCCCTAATCAATCAGCGTGTGCTGAGTGCCCTAAGCCCCGCCCTCTATTCTTAAAAGTGCTTGTAAGCCCCTCGCTCGAGGTACCCTTCCCTCCAATAAAGCCTGTGTCCTGCCATCCCGGTCTCTGGTCTACCTTCTCTATTTTATCTATTGATATCACTTAGAGGCGCCAAGGAATACCCGAGGGTCACACAGCTCGTTAGGCAGAGGCAGGATTTGAACCCTGGGCATCAGACTGCAAGGCCAGAGCACCTGGCAGGGTGTGACCCTCCTCTGCTGGAGGCTCCTGCCTGAGGCTGCACCCCTTTCCCAGTCCTGGCCTAGCTGTGCAGAGACCAGTGTCCCCCTGCAGAGGGCGCTGCAGCTGGGCGTGGCAATAAACCTCAGGCTGTGCAGGGAGAGCTCCGAGGTCCCAGCGGGTCGGCCTCAGGAGCTGTCAGAAACGCAGTCTCAGGTCCCACCTGGGCTTGCTGCCTCTGGGTGGGCTCGGAATCCGTGCTTAGGGGGCCCTCTAGGTGCCCGCGCTCCACCAACTCACAGCCTGGCCTGGGCTCCCCCACTGTCCCCAGGCCCTGCCTCAGAAGGGCCAGGCCGAGGTCTGCTCTTGAGCGTGTCCGCACAGGGCAGGTGGGCTTGGCTACACCACCTCGCACACGGTGCCCGGGAGCCCCCGCCACGAGCACAGCCCCTGGGGTGCTGTCTGCGCGCCCCCACAGCCCCGCGTGATGGTGCGGAGAGCACACGGCTGCCTCGGGGCCGCTGGGGCACCGGCAGAGGCTCACCTGGGCCTTGTGAGTTCCAGACAGAGTTTGGAAGGGCTTCACAGAGCCACATAAAAGCCCGAACGCCCGCTTTATCTTCATTTGCTCGGGAAGAGCTGGCCTGGCATTAATCTCTGCGTGCATGTATCAATAAATAAACGTGGCTATTTCAAAGCCTGAGACAGAGGTAACAACAGGTCTGCGCCCGCTCTGCCAGACATTCCCAGGGTGGCGGGTGGGGACGTGGGTGGGGCGGGCGTGTCCTGGACACCCAGTGACCCAGGCCCCCTTGGAGCATGGCATTCAGCACTGCCAGGCTGAGCCCCAAGATCATGGGCCAGTTTCATGATGCCCACAAATCCCATCACTCCCAGCCCAAACCTGAACTCCAACAGTGACTGTCTTCCGCCTCCACCTGCTGGCCCTCATCCCGCACCCCGTTTTCCTGAGCGCCCTCCCCAGGCCCCTGCCTGTGCCCACCTGGCCCCTCGTCGGGGACTGCTGTCTGCTGATAGCTCCCACGTGAGCCCTCAGGGACTCATCAGTGTCACCTAGAGGCGGGCCGCCTCCCCCAGCGTCCTCCGCAAGTGAGAGATGAACAATACAAGACGGACCGGGCAGGTTTTAAATGATCGCCTTAAAAAACAGGAAAAGGCCCAAACCGGTTTGGCTCAGTGGATAGAGCGTCAGCCTGCAGACTCAAGGGTTCCGGGTTCGATTCCGGTCAAGGGCATGTACCTTGGTTGCGGGCACATCCCTAGTAGGGGGAGTGCAAGAGGCGGCTGATTGATGTTTCTCTCTCATCGATGTTTCTGACTTTCTATCCCTCTCCCTTCCTCTCTGTAAAAAAAATCAATAAAATATATATATAAAAACAACAACAACAACAAAACCCCCCAAAACAGGAAAAGGAAGTGCCTGGAGGGCGGCGTCACCACCTCCTCTGGCGCCATGCAGGGTATAATGTACCCTCCTCTCTGCTGCCCACTGCACACCAATGGGAACGCAGGGCTATGAAGAGCCAGGGAGCGCAGGCTGTGAGCCAGCCGGCTGGCCGCTAACACACTCGGGGTCACTGGATGGGGGTAACAGTCCGGGCCGGCCTTCAGTGCAGGAGCCCTGGGTGCCTGCGGGCCTCCTGCCATGTCGGCTGAGGTGGGTGTGGCCTGCCTGGCAGGTGCGCGAGGTGTGAGTTTCCATGTGACAGGAATGCTGGGGACCACACCGTCCTGACCCAACAAACCAGGCTCCCCGGTGGGCAGGGTCCGCATGGTGGGTGTGCCTGGGAGACGCTCCACGGGGCTGCAGAAGCCCTCTGAGACGCGGGGCTAGAGCAGGTCCGGCCAGGCCAGCCTCAGGGGCAGCGGGCAGGGGGAGCGCTGAGAGCGGGGCGGCCGGGCTGGGCACCGTGTGGGGAGGAGGCTCCGTCCTCCGGAAGGTAGTTCCCCTGCAAACACCTGTATGTAAAATACCGCCCAGATGTCTTCCCAGGCCCTGCTCGAGGACTTGCTCTAGTCTAGAGAATCAAGAAATTATGTTTAGTGAGAGCTCTCTGAAGTGAAATCACCTTTCAGTGTACAGGAAAAGGCACATCACAGTGAAACTTTAAATTACTAAGTTAAGCCAAATTGTGTCACTTTCCCCAGAGTTGTTAATGGCGGAAATGAATGGAGCGGTTCATGTTGGCATCAATTAGGGAGAAAAATGGTCAGTTCCGTCTGCTCGGATGGTTCTGGAAGCCTTGGCCAGGACAAGAGAGGGTTTGACTGGGGCCTAACCACACGAGCAAGTCAATGTGGGGGCTTGTTCGCCTGGTCCTGTCCGAGCAGGTCTCCCTGAGAGTGCCCCGGGCAGTGCCCTCCACGGGGACCGGCCTGGGGCAGGTCCTCAGCCTGGCTGTGCCCTGGCCGAGCTGCAGGAGGCGCCCTGGGAGGCCATCTGCCGCCGGGAGCACCGCCCAGTGTGACCTCCGCCTGTGGCTCCTGCCGGCGCGGACAGCGGCAGCCTCCATGGCCTCGGTGCGTGGGCCGGGGCCGCCAGAAACCCCGGGCAGAGGCCGCTCACCCCTCAGAACAGTCCCTCCCGCCTCCACACCTACGAAGAGTTAAAGGCGGCGATTATTTTGGGGGCGTTGTTCACCTGATGAACACCGCCTTGGGGTGGGCTCTGCCGGCTGCCCGTGGGGGTCTCTGCCGCGGAGGATGCACAGAGTCCACGGGGCACGGGCGCGGCCCCACGGCAGCCGAGAGGGTCTGCAGCAGTCTCACGCCGTCTGCCGGAGGGGAGGGCCTGACCCTCATCCCGGCCGCCGGCCTCGTCCCCGGAGCGGGAGCGGGGACGCCGGTGTGACACTGCGGCCGTGTCTCCGTTTCTCAGCGCACGGGCAGGGCTGACTGTGGGAAAGGACAGAGGGACCAGCTCGCTGCTTCCGGGCGGCGCCTAGAGACCTCAGGTGCTTCCCCGCGGTCACACCTGCCATGCAAGCCCCTCCCAGCCCCTTGAGAAAGCTCTGGACCGTGTGCCAGGGCTCAGGCCGCACACCGGCCTCTGGGCTCATGGGGACGCAGGCCACTCAGGGATCCGCACGGGCAGGCCTGGCCCCTGGGGCCTCACCTCCCCAGTGGGCACAGGAACGATGCTCAACCAGGGCCTCCCTCCCCGTTTTATAAGGAACCTGGGCCCTGGAGATGCCCTCACAGGGTGGAGGAGGGCCAACTGTGGGGACGGGCAGTGGAGACCATGGGGATGGCGGATCCCAGACCACGGGAGGGGGTAATGGACGCGGGCTAAAGACTCGGGAAAGCCGGGTTCTCGCTGCTGTGGAGACCCGAGCGGCTGAAAGAAGAGGCCTTGAGGGCGTCTGGGGCGCTGGTGGGCCCTCAGGTCGGGCCTCATCCCTCCTTCAGGGTGAAGAGGCATCTGCACTCCCAGAGGCTGAGTCTCCATCTGGGCAGGAAGACGCAGATCCCACCCCGGTGTGAGTGTCTCGGGGCTACCGTCCCCCCACCCCCCACCCCCAGACATGCACCCTCCGCTCTTAGGGCTGGAAGTCTGGGGCCAGGGCGGGCGGGCAGGGTCCTCCGGAGGAAGGAGGTCCCTCCAGGCCCTTCTGGAGGTACTGTGGTGGCCTGGCACCTCGGGGGCCCTGGGCCTACAGAAGCACCGCCGCCCCCTGTCACACGCTATCCCTCTGTGCCTGTCATAAGGGCGCCAGTGTGCGTTTCCTGCCTGGTGTCTGCTTCTCCCCCTCACACGCCCCCAATGCCCTCACCCTCATCAATGACTTTGCACACCCTGCAGACACACAGACCCACCTGGGAGCCTGTAGGTGGGGCTGCGACGTGAGGTTCCGGGGGACACAGCTCACCCACACTTGGGGGCAGGAAGCCCGAGGGAGGAACATGGCGGGCGCGGCCGTCTGGCACGGGTGTCGCCGCTGAGTCTCCCAAATGCTGACGCAGCCAAAGACCCAATATAGCTTCACAAACCCGGCTCCTGTTTTGCAAACTATGCCCACAGGCCCATTGCCCTCTGCGTGCCACGGCGCCGAGCTGACACGTGGGCCCCCGCCCGTCAGTGTGCACAGTGCTCCCCAGGCGCTCAGCGCTCCCCAGGGAGGTGTGTGGCCGCATTTGCATTTTCTAATTGAATTGCTATCAGCTTTCCTGCAAGACTACACACACCAATCGTTCCCCGCACCAGCCGCTCTGCCTGCCGAATGCTGCCTGTCAGTTGCCGGGAGCCGTGGATGGGAAGGAGAAAGGCTGCCAGATCCGATGGGTCGTCCGAGTGTGAAGCTGCCAGCCTGCCCAGCTCCGCCCAGGCCACGGAGCCACAGACACGGAGGGCCTGGACCTTCGAGAAGGAAAGGCCATCCTCCAGGGTGCCGCTTCCCGGCTCCCTTCCTAAGAGCGCCCCCAGACTGCCAACACTGCAAACTGCTTCTTTAAAGGAGTCCCTGTCTCTAGAACATTCTGCCGACAGAAACCTTGCTCACCGTGTCCTGTCTGAACTCTCCACCTTGTCCAATCCCAGCCAGGGAGCGCTCGGCATGCATTAAGACACAGCGTTAAAATGGTGAATTATAAACTATCTCCCTTCAATGCTTGAAACATCAATGAGCAGTTAAATGATCACGGACTAGACCCCTGCCCCCAAGCCCTGCCTCGTGTTCTCTGGCCTCACCAGCCCCCTCCTCCCGCCTCCCACGGGCGACGCTGCCCCGACGGATATACACTTGGACCCACTTGGGTGCAATCACAGAGTGTGCGTTTCCTGCTGGCGTCTGCTTCTCCCTCTCAGTGTCCGGGACACTCGCTCATGCTGCTGCTGGGATCGGGGCCCGAAGCCCTCACCTGGGTCTGCCGTGTCTGTGCAGCTGGAGGATGGCTCAGGCGGAGAGCCCTCCCTTTGGTGCCGGATGTGCTGTGAGTAGAGGAAGTGGTTTCCTTTTAAGTGAGTGCGTGTATGTTCAACTGAGTGAACACACTGGATTAGGGTCTAAAGACCCTGCACCAGCCGAAACCGGTTTTGCTCAGTGGATAGAGCGTCGGTCTTCAGACTGAAAGGTCCCAGGTTTGATTCTGGTTAAGGGCATGTGCATTGGTTGCAGGCACATCCCCAGTGGGGGGTGTGCAGGAGGCAGCTGATTGATCTATCTCTCTCATAGATGTTTCTAACTCTCTATCCCTCTCCCTTCCTCTCTGTAAAAAATCAATAAAATATATTTTAAAAAAAAGACATTGCACCAAAATGCACCCCCCTGTGAGTGCATGAACATCCCAGCTGTGCCCCGCCCTCCCGCTCTCAGTGTTGAGCCGAACCTGCTGCCCTGCGGGCTGATGCGGCCACACTGGCCGAGCCTGGCTCTCCTCCTTCACGGTGACTGACATCCTCTGAGCACCCGGAGGTGAGTCCTTCGTTGTCAGGTTACATATATCCTCTCCCATCCCCCGGCTCAACTTCCCGCTTTCTTGGCGAGCAGAGGAGCGAGAAGGCGGCCCACGACCCCTCCTCACGCTCTGCCGGTTGTCTCGCCGTGTCTTGCTCATGCAGAGTCACAGCCCACGGAGCTGGCGGGCTGTGGCGTGGGAGGTGCCACGGGCCCACATCACTATTGGAAAGACAGCCCTCTCCCTATGACAAGTAGGGCTTGGCGAACGTTTTGTTAAAGGGCCAGAGAGTTGAGATTTTTAGGCCTTGGGGGCCAAGGAGCAAAATCAAGGCTATTAGCACACTTTTACAACCATTTAAACCGTAGCAACCTTTCCTAGCTGCAGAGCACTGAGAGGCAGGCAGCAGGTCTGGGCTGGCTGCCTGTGGCTGGCTGGCCTCTGGTGTCCTACAAAAACCCAGGGTCTTCGTCATGCGCGTTTGACAGAATTTGCCAAATCGTCTATGTGAAGTAGGCGAATCTTACTGTGTAAAAGGGATGCCTCTATGAAGATGATCTTTTACAAGTTTAAACACCTTTTTCCGGGCTTGCTTTTCTGTTCCATTTGTCCCTCTGACCCTCTTCGCGCACAAACCGACCATTTTAGCTCTTACAGTTCAGTGGTTCCGCTTCATGGGGAACCCTGCAACATTGACTGGAGACTGCACTGGCTGCATATGGGGTGGGGTGGGTGCTTCTGGCCTCCAGGGCACCGGGGAGCTTGGCTGGGTCTACTCGTGTGTCTTGATGCCCAAGTCCCGTGTTCCTGTTATTCTAGGCCATTCTTGGCCTTTGCATTCCGTTTAGAAAATGTAAAGTCAGCTTGTTAACCTCCTACGAACAAGGGACTGTGCCGAGTCTGCAGAAACCTTTGGGGGAACTGGCATTCCCACGACACAAAACCTGCCGACAGCACCCCCTCCCTTTAAAGGGTTCTCAGTAATGGGGAAGGGTCTGGGACAGTTTTAGGCTTACTTCTAGTTTTGTGATCATTTCCATACTATCGTAACTCGTATCCTACTTCCAGTTTCATTTTCTGATGATTTATTCCGGTCTGTAGAGGGAGGATGGCTTTTCCATCCTTGCTACCCTCACTCTAACTGCAGCGTGCTACCTACAGATTCTTCCAGATCTTCAGTCACATCATATCAGCTACAAATGCCAGTTCTATTTATTTGGATCTCCTTTTCTTGCCTAACCTTGGCTCGAACCCCCAGCATGTGATGTAGGGATGACCTTGTCCTCTTTCCAATGTCAAGGAAGGCCTTGGGTATTCCAAAGTAGACTGGAGGTTTGCGGTCTGCTTTTCGTAGATACCCTTTACAGGCTTAAGGACAGTCCCTTTTCCCCCAATTGGCTGATATTTTCATCCTAAATGAAGGTGAAATTTTACAATCACTATGCACTTTACTCTGTGTTGAATTACACGGACTAACTTTAACATGTTAAACAACCTTGCATTCTTGGACACACTGTGTGGCCTGGCTTATTTTGTGTATATGTATTTTGTTTAGGTATTTTTCCCATCTGCTGTGAGCAGGCTGGCCTATAATGACCTCCCTGCTGCTCTTTCAAGGTTTTGGCTGGGAGCTCGTGGTGGTTGGACATGGCACTTGCTTGTTTGAGGAATGATTCTTCTTGCTCAGCTCTCTGGATGATGTGTACAGGGTTAGTTTCAATTGTTCCGAAGGCTTGGATAGAACTTACCAGTGGAGCAGGGATGGTGTGGGCATTTCTTTATGATAAGGATTTTAATTTAAATTTTGCTTGGAATAAAACAGTGCAGATTTCCTTCTCATACTAGTTTTTGTGAGCTGTATATTTCTAGAACTAGAGGACCAGTGCATGAATTTGTGCACAAGTGGGGTACGGCCAGCCCGCCCTGATTGGGGCTCATGGTCTGGGCTGGGCAGGGGAGGGGCCATGAGTGGTTAGCGGGCCGGCCCTGTACCTTGGTAGAAGTCCCAGTTGAAGGGACAATTTGCATATTAGGCTTTTATTATATAGGGTGTTATCCATTTCATATGTATTTTCGAATAGGTTGGCATAGATCATACATAATACCCTTAAATGCTCTTTTTAGTGTATGACATTGGTCATGATACCCTCTTTTCATTCCTGATTAGGATAATTTGCAATTTTTTTTTCTTATACAATCAGATTGGTTGGTAGTTTATTTTACTATAATCCTCTCTTGAGGATATGCTTTTTTTTTTTTTTTTTTTTTTTTTTTTTTAATTTTTGTAGAGAGAGAGGAAGGGAGAGAGAAACATTGATGTGAGAGAGAAATACTGACTGGTTGTATATGCCCTGATTGGAAATCAAACCTCAATCTGGGAATGTGCCCTGACTGGGGATTGAACCTGTAACCTTTTGGTGTATGGGACAATTCTCTAAGCAACTGAGCCATCAGCAAGGCTTGGCTTAGTAGTTTATAGAGCCAGGTTTTGTCTGTTGATTCTGTCCATATATTTCATCCTCTTGAATTTTCTGTTTCTTTCTTTCTACTTTTCATAATTTCTTGACATCAGTGTTTAGATATGATTGTTCTGCCTTGTCAGCCAGTAAGTTGGAGAAGCCCTGGTTCCAACCCACAGCCAGACAGCCAGGCCCTCCACCACGGGTGGGGTACGGCTGTGCCATGGGCTCAGCTGCCCTCACAGTCACCCTTCACTCTTCTCTAAACATCGTTCTCCCATGCAGCAAAGGGGTTGCAGTCACATGGCTCAGTTTCTCCGTTGCAAGGTGGGGACAATGACAGTGCCCTCTGTGGACATGTGCGGGCTAGGAGAGGCGATGCCACATAAAGCAGGGTCTGTGTGACATCCTACAGCCAGGCCAGGCTGCTTTGGGTTCGGAGTAAGAGGAAGAAGGAAGCCATGCAGGTGGCAACACTGGAACCAGGCCCGGTAGGTGGGTGAGGACTGCCCGCCGTCTCCTATGGTCACAGTTCACACACGTGGCTGTGCAGTCCCACAGACGCTCCGAGCCT
Organism: Pipistrellus hanaki; assembly: GCF_964339955.1. Lineage (NCBI taxonomy): Eukaryota > Metazoa > Chordata > Mammalia > Chiroptera > Vespertilionidae > Pipistrellus > Pipistrellus hanaki. Next base: position 4,969,328 of record NC_140508.1, on the reverse strand, counting down.
GACCAAGGTGAGGTTGGGGGTGCACGCCTACGGGGACTGACTAATCGCAACCACCTTCCACGGAGGGCCAGGAGCTGACTTCATTAACATGCCTGACAGGAGGCATGTTTTCAATCACTGCCTTTTACTGAGGCCGGAAGGAGCCCACTCTTTGCTCAGGGTCTGCACCAGAGTCAGGGCTGGCGGCTTACTGCCGCTTTCCTGTCCTCCAGCCCCTGTCCCCGCCACCTGCAGGGAGGGGCGCCACTTGGGACAGGGGCCCCAGGCTTGCCTTGCTCATTGCCTTTTCCTCAGGACACCTGTGGTAACCACTCAGGAGAGATGAACAACCAGTCCTCTGACCCGGTTTTCGTCCCCACAGGTCGAGGCCCTGGCCTGGGGACCGTGACCTGACACCTGGTCCGAGGCACTTGCGATGCCCTCCCCGGGGGCAGCTCACCAACGAAAACCTGTCACCTGAGTCACCACCTTCTCTTTTGCAGCCGCCTCTAAAACAAGCTGCAGATCCCCTTTTCCTAAAGTGGGTTCCCTGGACACCTCTCTTGCAAAAAATTTCATGAAAAGGGTTCCTTGGCCAAGAGATTTGGGGAAACTTGCAGACTGTCCCAGCGAGGTTCAGACAATAGGTTTATTGTTAGAAAGGATTCTAGTTTAACCCATTACTGCCTGAGGGAGCTGTGAGCGCCATCCAAGGTCGCCTTGTGCCGCTCCACCCCATGCTTCCCTTTGCCAACGAGCCACACATGCCGCCCCGATGACATGGCTGCACAGCCTCATGTCAGGGCTTCACATACTCCCTCCCACCAGCTGTCCCTGGGCAGGTGGCTGTGGCAGCCAGGCTGGGATCTCCCCGCTGGCCCTGCAGCCCCTACACCCAGGCCGATGCAGCAGCTGAACATGGGATGGGCAGAAAAGGACCAAGACTGGCCCCCTTGGGCACGTGAAACCTAACATGGAGGCTTTCGGGGGTTGGCCATGGTTGCTAGGCAATGTAGCAATGAGAGAGACCTTTTGGGAATCGGGGAGGGTGAATTCACCCCACTCCGACCTGTGGAGACAGGCTCTGCAGGCAAGCAGGGGGAAGTCAGGGAGGGCTGTTAATGTTACTCCATCTGTGTTTCCTCTGTCTCCTCCCTGCCTCCTGCCTCCCTGTCCTCTCCCTCCTTCTGTCCTTTTCTCTCCTCTCCCCCCGCCCCCCCTCTTCTAAGCGCCCCCTCCGGCTGTCCCAGCCCACCGAGGGGCTGGCCTGTCTCCCGGGCTTTGTAGGCGAACAGACCTGAGGAGAAAGGGCATTCACCATGCCCGCCGTGGCGGCCACCTTACCTTGTGTCCGGAGAGCGGGGACGAGGCCTGGGCCACCAGCAGCCGCACTGCGGCGTCCCATCGCTGGGCGATACGGCGGTCCCACGCAGTCACGGTGAAGGCCACCTCCTCAGCGGGGATCCACAGCTCCCGGGCGGCAAAGACCGTCCCGTCTGCACCGACTTTGAAGTCCACGCTGCTGGTCTCATACTGCGTCCCCTTGGTCCCCAGACAGTTGCTGAACTTGACTGCAAGAGGAGGGAGAGAAGGGTCAGGACCCGGAGTGGGTGGTGGGGGAGGGGGAGGGCAGGCAGTGGTCGCACGGTGTCCTTCCGGCACAGGTTCTGGTTCCTAGGGACAGCGGAATCAGCACGACAGGCATGTTTGAGTCGGTCTGGGGTTTTCTCTCTCCCCCTGGGAACACGAAGAGGCTCAGAAAAGGGAACTAAAAACCAGTGGATGGCTTTCTGAGACCACAGACAGCCGAGCCGCGCTCCTGCGGCACCTTGGGGTCTGGGTGCTGGGTGCTGTCCACCTGAAGCACGGCCGCCTCGCCCACCACGCAAACGGTGCCCCCAGGCTTCGAACGGACATCTCCCACCCAAGAGAGCCGAGTGCGGGCCGGAAAGGAGCAGCTCTGAGCGGGCTCCCACCGCTGCGTCCTCAGGACTGTTTTATTCCGGGCACAAACCTGGCGCCTGCGAACTGCCCACCAGGCCGGCGGCCGGCGGCGACCTGGGGCAGCCAGGTGCTTTGCCGGTGACCTGGCTGCAGAGTGCAGGCAGCTAGTCTACCCACTGCCAGGCAGGCACAGCGTTTGCTTCCCAAACGTCCATTAGGCACCGGGTTGCCAGCCCCAATGGCTGCGTCGCAGGCCCTGGTGCTCCAGGCGGAGACCCCCGGGAGCCTCCCTGGACCTGCACGTGCACCCTCCCCGCCTGCAAACTGCGAGGCACCCCCAGCCGGAGCCACGTTCTGCTGGTACAGGCGATGGTTAAAGTCACTCCGTATATATAACCATGTGGGTCCCTCAGCAATCACGGTGGGAGGATTGGTTTTTGAAGCAATTTCACTGTCGCTGCTTACATGACTTAATTGCTATTTATTCTAGAAACTAAGAGCTCCACGGTTACACCGATGCAGTGTTTTCCCTCCATGCTCACCAGTTTACTGTCGCCTGCTCAAAAATAATAAACAGTAACAAATAAAATCCTTCCCTTCCCCTGCGCCCGTTACCGGCACCTCCCACCCGTGGGCTGAACGTAAAAACGCTTTAAAAGGGGGGAAACCAGGTGTTGCTTCCTCGTCTGGCCCGGGAGAGCCCACAGGTGGAGACCCCGGCGGACAGGGGGTGTGATGGCCGCCGCTCGTGGGACCGTCCCTTTGATGGAGGGGAAATGGCCTTGTCTTCACGTGACAGGAAACTTCCGAACTGCGTTAGAGCAAACAAATTAGAACCAGCAGCAAACACTGGGTCCGTCAGTGTGACACGGACACACAAAATGACGGTCCCATGACTGCTGAGAGGTTGGCCCTAGATGCGTGAATAAGCACCTTTGTTCTCCAAAAGCAGGTTTCTGACAACACCAACGGGCTGGCACAGCCGGGGCTCGCGTCCTGGATTGGGCGATGGGTCCTGGGGAGAAGCAGCCCGGGCTGTGCCGGCGCCTGGGCAGTGCCACGCACCTTCCGGGAGCAGCTGGCGGTGCGGCCGCGGAGCCGGCTTCTCCGATGCCGACGTCCTCCGCGGGCTGGGACCTCGGGAAGCTGGAGACGATGCCACTAGGGACGGCTGCCGTGTCCAACCTCCGGGACGGGCCCCAGTGGGTCAGTCTGGGGCTCCCAGCGGTGCTCACGTGACCTGTGGGTCTTAGACGTGGGCACCCCTCCAGTCCGTGTCTCACCAGAACCCGCTCGCCAGGGGAAAGGGGGCCTCGTGACAACCTGCAGCCGCGGCGTCCGGCTTCCGTATGACCAGGACTCGCCATCTGCTCTGTCCGGCAGTCGGAACCTCCTATTTATATTTGTCTTTTACCTAATTTCTCTCTCATCTTGAGAAATTTAAACGCCAGTGTCATTTCAACGCCTTAGACAAAACCATCAGACACGGAAGATCGTGTTCTGATTTAACTCGGAATCACAGTCATCCTCGTCCACGTCCGGTCGCTCGGGCAGTGCCTCGTTCCCTGCCCAGCGCCCGCTGAGCCGACAGGAGGCACAGTTGGCAGGTGGCACTGTCCCATTGTGCAGCTGAGGAAACTGAGGCTCACAGACACCTCACGCCTGGCAGCGGCAAGAGGCGGCAGCGGGATTGGAACCCTGGCCTGCCCTGAGGCTGGTTCTTTAGATTACATACACACACACACACACACACACACACACACATGCAACACGTGCCACCCTTTGCCTTTGACCTCAGACGTACAAATGAGAAGGAGGATCTGGGGCAGAGCAGCCCGACCACCAACGTGGATGATACATAGACCACATGCCGGCGGTTGCAGGGGTGGGGCGGGGGCAGCCCTCTTACTCCTGGGGATGAAGGTGACTGTGGCCTCAGGCAGCCCCACTGCTCTTTCTGCTTGAGATTGAGGGAGGGGCAGCTCGGTGCCAGGAAGGGACTTGGTTTCAGGAGATTCAGAAACCCAGTCCTGAGGCTGCAGGTGGGCAAATGCCTCCGGATCTTCAAGGGGTGGCGTGGGCCCCCGAGGCTGGGACCCTGCAGCCTCCCCCCAATTGCCCTGAGCTCACAAACTCCAGAGCCTCTGGGTTCTGAGCGAGGGGCCTTCCTGGGGCCTGGACTCTGTGGGTACAAATCTGGCGGCACTGAATCCACTGCCCAGGCTGCTCTTCAGGGACCCGGGGCCCCAGCGCTGTGCGAGGGCACACCCCGTGCCAGGGTGGGAGGGCACACCCCTGCGGGAGGGCACACCCCTGCGGGGGGGGCACACTCCTGTGTGGGACACACTCCTGTGTGGGGACACACCCCCGTGGAGGGCACACTCCTGTGGGGGCACACTCCTGTGTGGGGGCACACTCCTGTGTGGGGCACACTCCTGTGTGGGGCACACTCCTGTGTGGGGCACACCCCCGTGGAGGGCACACTCCTGTGTGGGGGCACACTCCTGTGTGGGGCACACTCCTGTGTGGGGCACACTCCTGTGGGGGCACACTCCTGTGTGGGGCACACTCCTGTGTGGGGCACACCCCCGTGGAGGGCACACTCCTGTGGGGGCACACTCCTGTGTGGGGGCACACCCCCGTGGAGGGCACACTCCTGTGTGGGGGCACACTCCTGTGTGGGGGCACACTCCTGTGGGGGCACACTCCTGTGGGGGCACACTCCTGTGTGGGGGCACATTCCTGTGTGGGGCACACTCCTGTGTGGGGCACACTCCTGTGTGGGGCACACTCCTGTGGGGGCACACTCCTGTGGGGGCACACTCCTGTGTGGGGGCACACTCCTGTGTGGGGCACACCCCCGTGGAGGGCACACTCCTGTGTGGGGGCACACTCCTGTGGGGGCACACTCCTGTGGGGGCACACTCCTGTGTGGGGCACACTCCTGTGTGGGGCACACCCCCGTGGAGGGCACACTCCTGTGTGGGGGCACACCCCCGTGGAGGGCACACTCCTGTGGGGGCACACTCCTGTGTGGGGGCACACTCCTGTGTGGGGGCACACTCCTGTGGGGGCACACTCCTGTGGGGGCACACTCCTGTGTGGGGGCACACTCCTGTGTGGGGCACACTCCTGTGTGGGGCACACTCCTGTGTGGGGCACACCCCCGTGGAGGGCACACTCCTGTGTGGGGGCACACCCCCGTGGAGGGCACACTCCTGTGGGGGCACACTCCTGTGTGGGGGCACACTCCTGTGTGGGGCACACTCCTGTGTGGGGCACACTCCTGTGTGGGGCACACCCCCGTGGAGGGCACACTCCTGTGGGGGCACACTCCTGTGTGGGGGCACACTCCTGTGTGGGGGCACACCCCCATGGAGGGCACACTCCTGTGTGGGGGCACACTCCTGTGTGGGGGCACACTCCTGTGTGGGGCACACTCCTGTGTGGGGCACACTCCTGTGGGGGCACACTCCTGTGTGGGGCACACTCCTGTGTGGGGCACACCCCCGTGGAGGGCACACTCCTGTGGGGGCACACTCCTGTGTGGGGGCACACCCCCGTGGAGGGCACACTCCTGTGTGGGGGCACACTCCTGTGTGGGGGCACACTCCTGTGGGGGCACACTCCTGTGGGGGCACACTCCTGTGTGGGGGCACACTCCTGTGTGGGGCACACTCCTGTGTGGGGCACACTCCTGTGTGGGGCACACCCCCGTGGAGGGCACACTCCTGTGTGGGGGCACACTCCTGTGTGGGGGCACACCCCCGTGGAGGGCACACTCCTGTGTGGGGGCACACTCCTGTGTGGGGGCACACTCCTGTGGGGGCACACTCCTGTGGGGGCACACTCCTGTGTGGGGCACACTCCTGTGTGGGGGCACACCCCTGTGTGGGGGCACACTCCTGTGTGGGGGCACACTCCTGTGTGGGGCACACTCCTGTGTGGGGGCACACCCCTGTGTGGGGGCACACCCCTGTGTGGGGGCACACTCCTGTGTGGGGGCACACCACTGAGGGCACACTGCTGCTGTGGCGGGGTGCATGCTGGTGTGAGGAGAGGCGCGAGACATGCAGTGCGCTGGATGTGCAGAGCCCTGGTGCCCCTCCTGCTCAGAGGCCCGGCAGCTGGCAGCCCCCTGGCCTGGCAGGTCCTTGGCCTCAGTTTGCTGGGACTGAATTCAAACACCACCGTGAACTTTACCAGCCGTTCCTTTTGCAAACACGTTTGCGATGGCTGCCAGCCGTTTTTCTAAAGCCAAGGAAAAGGCCTCAGGAAACGTAAACATCCCCCCTCTCCCAGCCACACCTCCGCCTGGCCCCTCTCTGGCCTCCCGGGTGCACTCATGCTCACTTGGAGATAAGGGGCCCCCTAGAGATGAGAGACCCTGGGGCCTGCACACCAGGATGGGGGGCTCTGGTGCCTCTGGTCCACCCTGAGGCCCAGGGGCCAGGCTGCGTGAGCAGAGTTCCCCCTCCGGATACAGCGGGGACCGATGGCACCACGCACACAGCACACTGAGAACACAGGGTGCCGGGGAGCCCAGCAGGGGCCTGGCTGGTCCTGGGCCCCAGGAGGACCCAGGAGGACCCAGGAGGAAGAGGAGCCCTCAGTGAGGGGGACAGTGACCAGGATCCACCTGTCCCAGGCCTCCTGGGGTCCTTGAGGTCCCTGGGGACAGCATGGAAGAGTTCTCCAGGACAAATGGGTCCAACGACGCCCCTCTGAGCTCCTCTGCAGGTGGGGCACACTGATGGGGCTCGAACTAGGAATGCTCAGTGGTAGGGGTGAATTCTACCCATCCTGGGGAGAAACACCTCCTCCTCTCTGCCCAGGCCCCAGGGTACCTCCTCCTCAGCCAGGGCCGACCCTGATTCCAAAGAGCAGGGAGGGAACAGTCTTCACGGCCTCAACACTATTGCCCAGAGACGCCCAAGGAGCACATCCAGGCGTGGGGAAGGGGCAGGACACGGTATCACTTGAGCGACAACTATGCATATTGTCTCTCATGACAATTTTTCATGGATGCTAGAGCATTGAAGGTTCTGGGTCCCAGGAAGGTGAGGGGACCTGTATAACCTAAAACACTATTATCCCTGGAAGAAATGCATGCTGGGAAATCAGGGTGTATCAGTCAACACCAGGTGGTTAAGCTGAGTAACAAAGAGCTGCCAAATCGCCAGGACCGGTTTGGCTCAGTGGATAGAGCATCAGCTTGGGGACTGAGGGGTCCCGGGTTCGATTCCGGTCAAGGGCATGTACCTTGGTTGCGAGCAGATCCCCAGTAGGGGGTGTGCAAGAGGCAGCTGATCGAGGACTCTCTCTCATCGATGTTTCTAACTCTCTACCTCTCTCCCTTCCTTTCTGTACAAAATCAATAAAATATATTTAAAAAACAAACAAAAAAAACAAAGAGCTGCCAAATCGTATGACATGCCACCGTGGTCAGCAGGGAGGCTCTGTGTGTGCAGTCCTCAAGCTGCTTCACAATGGCCGAGGCGGGGGACATGTGACTCTGAGGGATGGGACTCACGCTTGGCTGTCATGCCTCTTCCTGTTCGGAGGGGGCTGGCGGGGGCGGGGGGGGGCGGCGGTGCTGGGGACGCACCTGCTTCTGCTCCCCTGCCTTCGGCCAGAGCCAGTTGGGCATCTAGCCCTAAGCATAAGAATGAGGAAATCATACCCCACCATGTGTGCATTGCTACATACATGTTAACAGTAGTGTCTCCTGTGACTGGCACACGTGCCACCGGCTGCCTGCTGCTCCTTCGCAGACCTGCCACGTTTGGAGGTATCGCTACACATCGAACTGCGATGTCTGTCCTACAATAAGCAAAATGGCACGGAGGACGCCCCCCTGCAAGCCCGCCTGCCAATCAGCCGCCGCTGCACCTGGCGGCGTGCCCCTGCCCGTCCCAGCATGGCGCCACTCTCTCCGGGGAGGCTGTGATGCCCCTTTTCTCTCCGGGAGCCGCCCAGGACGGGGGGGGGGGGGGGGGGGGTGCTGGGCTGGCTGCCTCTGGCGGGAACAGGCTCCTGCCCGTCTGGGCTGCACGAGGACGCTTTCCCGGCAGGAGAAGCCGGCTAGCCAGGCCACTTTGGAGGTGTGGGTCCTGGCCTCACCGGACCTCAGCCCGCGCCCTCCCGGAGAAACGCAGTGCCGCTGCTGCGGAGGGACCGATGAGGCGTCTGTCCGAGGTCATTACTCCTTGAAGGCTTTTGACGTGAAATCTCGATAGAGAATTGTTTTTTAATCTAATGGCGAAAAAGCCCCGCCAAATGTATAAGAATTATGTGACATTTTCCTCCTCAGTGTAAATTAAAATTTGCAGAAAGGTCAACGAACCGGGGATGATTAGACGATGGGAACTGGGAAGGCTGAGCAGGGAGAGCCTTGGCTTCCCGCCGGCCCGGCTTCCAACCGCAGGCTTCCTGCCGCCCAGCCCGCCCGCCGCCCCCGCGTCCCTGCCTCCGGTGGCCGCGTCCTGCTCGGGCTCCGACGGCGAGGAAGACTGCGTTTTCCTGGAGAGAAAAGGCCCCTCTCAGAGAAAGGCCGCGCGTGGACTGGACTCTTCTGGCTGCTGCACAGAGACCAACGCAGGAGGCTTCACTCCCACCGCCCGCTGTGGGCAGCTCCTCCTGTGGCCCCTCTGAGCCGGGGAGAAGAGCACAGCATGCTGCTCGCCCGAGCTAAGGCGGGGCTGGCGGGACCAGCTGTGTGGCCTTGGACACCTCGCTCCACCTCTCTGAACGTTAGATGAGATGATTCGGAGAGGGGTCGGGGCAGTGCCTGGCCTGCGGAGGCTGCTGGGAAGATGCACCCACCGTCTCCCTGGAGGCGGAGGGAGCTGGTGGTTGACACAGGGCATCTTCCTGTCCCAGCGCTGGGCTGGCCCCCACTTCTGTGTCCAACAAACAGAAAGCAGTTAAAGGGTGGGGGACGCCGACCTTGACAATGACCAGACCCACAGCCCTGATTTCTCAGATGTACAAGTAACGCGGTGCATTGTCTTACGCCTCTCCCTCTGCACCGAGCAAGGCGCCTCCCACAGGCCCCACCCCTTATCTCAGCGTCAGGGCAGCAGAATGGACCTTAATTTAACAAACAAGACGAGTGAGCCACGGGCTCCCAGGAACATGCTCTTTAGAAGAAAGGCAAAGGGGTTTGCGAGAGACACAGCCCACCTCGTCCTCCAGGGACCCGGCAGACACTGCCGGAGGGGCAGCCCTCTCCCAGGTCCCACTGCTCCTGGTCCATCGGGGGAGGGCTGGGCTTGCGGGTGAGTGCGGGTAAGCATCTCTGTGCCTCTGCATCTGCAACTCTAAAGGCTTTTATGATTAAAACAAAAACTACAGGAGCAGATACAGATGGAGAAAGGACCTCTGGGCTGGAGGTGGGGGTGGGGAGAGCAGCCCACGGAGGCTGAGGCTTCGGAGAAGTATTCCTGTTATTTCCTGGGACTGTTTTGCAGGAAAGACCCCTAATGTTCCCGCGTGTCATGGTCCTCCAGGGGAAAACGGTGAACAGAAATTGCCTAAACTTAAAAAAGTAAATATCTGGCTCTGGCCGGTTTGGCTCAGTGGATAGAGCGTTGGCCTGTGGACTGAAGGGTCCCAGTTCGATTTTGACCTCAGTTGCAGGCTCCATCCCAGTGCCTGAGGGAGGCCACCAATAGCCGTGTCCTCTCACGTCGGTGTTTCTCTCTGTCTCCCCTCCCTGCCACTCGCTCTAAAGGCCAATGGAAGCCAGTCTCTGAGCAGAGCCCCTGGAGCTCACAGGCCTGCCGCTGTTCGGCAACACCATTGGCCGCGCTGGGAAGGTGGGTTGGACTTTGACCACTTTGCTGGCTCTGCCAGCACCTGCTAGGGGGGCCGGCCACACAGGAGTCACCACCGTGCTCCTCTGGTGCAGGGCAGGGAGACCGGGGAGATCCGAGGGGATGCCTGCGAGGGAGAGCTTCCTTTCTCGCCCAGTGCGTGTCCGAGTTCCACAGCGCCCACAGGGCTGTGGTGGGCCGCCACCTCCGTGGGAAGGAACAGTGGCCCCTCACAGATGCCCACGTCCTGCACCCAGAACCTGGGGACAGGTGACTCACGGGGGGGAGACTGCAGACCGGAAGTGAAGGGCCTCGCAGGGAGGAGACCCTGGGTCCTGGGACAGCGCCCTCCTGGGGCAGAGCTCGGGGGCATCACCAGGTCGTTGTAAGAGGGAGGGAGGAGGTCAGAGTCAGAGAGGGACATGTGACGACGGAAGCACAGGCAAGGACCTGCCCCGGAGCCCAGGAGGCACAGGCTGCCCATTGGACTCCACCCTCATTGGATGCCTGACCTCAGGTCACACGTTTGTGCTGTTTAGACCAAGGAGTCTGTGAGCTGCTACGCACAAGGGTGGGTCGCACGCTCCCTCGGGCAGCTGGCAGTCCCGGACCCACGTCTCCGAGAGCAGTGCCGAGCATGGCGCTGTGCTCAGCAGGCGTTTGCTGAGCGAATGAGAGATGTCAGCCTTGCTGGCGAACACCGCATCTCCCCCTCATGTCTGCAGCACTGAATACACGTGGTGGATGGCTGTGGCTCTGGCTACTGCACCCTGGCCCTGCCCTGCTCTCCCCGCCCAGCAGGGGACTGTGCAGCCCGCTGGCTAGGTCCCTGCTCACCGATTTGCTTCACTTTCATGACAAACTGCAGAAACCCACACCGAAGCTCTGAGGAGGGCGCTGTCCCAGGAGAGATGGCTCAGGAGCGGAGGGTGGCCGCAGCTCTGTGCTGTGGCCCATCCCGGGAATCTCCACAGAGGCTGGCAGGCTCGGCGTCCCTTCCGAGGACAGCTCCCTTCCTTGAGAACCATAAACGCAGCTTCTCCGGAGCTGAGGCGCAGAGAGGTGAGCTGCCTGTGAGGACACAGCCAGCTGGCTGCAGAGGCTTCAGCCACTGTTTTTTCTGACCGCCCCCTGGCTTGTTGATCATCACCGGAAACCGCCACGTCAGGCCCAGCTGACAGGACAGCGCCGGCTGGGGGCCACCCACACGGCCTCTGCACTGTTTCCAGCTCCCCCGGCATCCCGGGCTCTGTGACATCCCACTCAGACACCGTTCCTGAGTTCCAAACTCTGCAGGGGGCAAACTTCCCACTAAATACACAGAAGATCCTGCCCAGGCCTGTTAGTGAGAAAACGCCCACACGGCTATAAAAACAGACCGGTCATCTGTTTTCTAACACTTTGAAACCTCCCCACAGAGGTGCGAGGTGCTGCACAGTGAGGACAATTAGCCAGCCGGCGGCCTGCGGAGAGGAGGTGTGCGGGCCCACAGCCCAGGGGACAGCGGGCCCCGCCCTTTGCTCCTGCTACTGGGGACACGAGGGACCAGCTCCTGTCCGTCATTGGCTGGCAGAGGGAGTCACCGTTGGCAGTGAGCTGAGGTCCTGGCCGCCCTGATTAAACACGCGGGCTGCACAGTCCCCTGCTGGGCGTGGAGAGCAGGGCAGGGCCAGGGGGCAGCAGGAGCCAGGTCGGGAGCTGGGAGGAGCCAGGCCCCGGCAAGGCATCCGGGCTGGGTGTGCTGAGAGCGTGTGCTTCCCCTGGCAAGGACGCACCGAGTGTCCCTCTGACCGGTCTCTCACCGCCCACAAGCCAGGCTAGCTGGGCGAGTTCCCGCATCACGAACGCTCACTGGGCCCGTGGAGTGAGGAGGCTGGGCCCACAGGTGTCTGCTGGAAAGAAAGGAGGCAGACTCGGCAGAGTTCACGTCCCCCGGGCAACTGTGGGGACCTGGGCACCTAGGTGGCCAACAGGAAGAGCTGATGCCCAGGCCACACAAATGGCCAGGGGCACCAAGGACAGTGACCCCGTGGGAATTAACCTCAGCCCCTGACTCCTGGTCCCCAGCTGGCTGACGCCGCTGCTCCTGAAAGCTGAGCTGGGGGCCCAGGCCTTGGGGGGTGTTGGGAGGGCCCCGGTCTCCAGGCTTCCTGATGGGGCGTCCTGAGCTCAGTGGCGTGGCTGCCAGCCTGGCCACCTCATGTAATGACATCAGCCACAGCCACTGAGCATCTGCTGAGCCCGCCGCGGCTCCTGCCAGGCCCACCTTTCCATTACACTGGGAAAGTTGAATGGAGTTCTGAAAGTCACAATTAGTATTTCCAAATGAAAATACAGTAAAGCAGCTCTGAGTAAATACTGTTCAAACACACACACACACACACACATTTGGAGGCTCCTACCCTGAGCCCTGGCCTTGCTGCCTTGGCCTGCCTGCGCGTTGCTATGGACGGGTGGTGTCTTCCCCACAGCAGCTCAAGCTCCGCCTCTCACCGCCCTGGCCACACTGCCCGCTCCTCCCCGTGGGAGTGGAAGCCCTGCAGGCCCCTCCACTCACTCAGACAGTAGCCGGGCCCCTCGGGAAGGCCGCCAGCTTCCGTCAGTGGCCCTGGCCACGGAGCAGCCCGGGCTCCGCGCACACGGCCAGAGGGGAGGGAGGTGAGAGGCTGGCAGGCTCAGCTGCTCCGAGAGGCCCCTAGCCGACCGCTGGCTTGGTCTTTGTGGTGTTTGGAGCCCCTAGTGGCCTCTGGTAGGTCTGTCTCCCTCCCAGACCCCCCCTTCCGCCCCCTACCCTGCACTGCAGACCTGCAAACTGGGCAGAGGGGTGTTGCCCACCGGCCTGCCCCCACACCAGTGGGCCGGGGTTCAGGCCTCCGTCTTGCTGAAGTTCTTCCCAGGCCCTGGCGCCCGCCCCCCGCTCCCCTTTAGCTGAGCTGCCGCTCTCGCCGTGCTGCCTGGCCCACCTGCCATCTGTCGCTGCCATTTCCTCTGTGGTTCCAGCCCCAAGGCTCCTGCCCAGCCCTGCATAGGACCTCCTTCCGCTCCCAGCCGGCCCTGCACCCGGCACAGTGTCCAGTGCTCTGAGGCTCAGCAGTCACAGGGCACATGCAGACCCTCCAGGGGGCGCCCGCAAAGGGCCCTCAACCGCAGCCTGAACCCGGAGTCGGGCCGCCACCTCCCGCAGCTCGGCCTCAGCGGCCGGGCAGGGGGTGCCAGCGCCATTCTGCCTCGTGGGTCCCTGCAGCAGAAGGACGAGGGAGCCACGTGACCAGCGCCCGAGCGGAAAGAACCATTCGAGTCAGGACGTGACACGGGTCTGGCGTGGACACAGCAGGCCCCGGGCTCGGCTCGTCCTTCTCCCGCAGGCCCTGTGCCCTGTCTGGGTGGGCGGGTGTGGAAGGCCTCAGGGCCGGGAGCAGCCTCTGCATTCCTTTTCTCTCCGTCTCAGGACCATCGGCTGCGCCCCGAGAACCTCAGATTGGATGTTCTTGCCGGGTTCTCGGGGAGAAGTGTGTTTGGGGGACAGGAAGTGGGGAGCCCCGTCCCCAGCACAGGCTTTGTGGCCAGTCCCCTCCCGCCGTCGTCCCCTAGGCCTTCATTCTCGCCATGGACAGCTCCGCCTCACTCGCCGCCGCTGCCCGGGCCTCAGCAAACACGCGAAGGCGCTGAACCCGGAGCCCCGAGGCGGCCGGCACGTCGCGGGCAGGTGGTGCCGGGACTCTCAGTGGACAAGACTCAGAGCACCACACCAGGCCGCACTTCGTCCCAAGTGGCCACAGGGGCTTCGGGCCGGGAGCCTTGCTCTGGGCAGGGATGCCTCCTGCCCTGGGCCCCCCGTTACTGTCTGACGCCCTCGTCACTGTCACCCACACCCACGCTGGGGCTTGCTTGGTTTGGGGTCTTTCATGCGTGTGGTGTGAGCCACGGCAGGCCTCTCTGCCGCCCCTCACTGCATGCGTTTACCCCGCAGCAGCCTTCCGGGGGACCGGCGACCACCCCAAAAGCGCAGAGTCCGCAGAGGGTGCCTGGGCCCTCCCAGGTCCCACCTGAGGGCACAGCCCACCGGGCCTCGGCCGGCTGCGCTGAGGACAGGTGAGACCACGCACACACATCCACAGGGGACGTGGCTGTGTTCTTGTGGACACGACGTGGGGGAGACTTCGGTGGGAGCCGCAGCCCAGGGTCCGAACCTTCCGGTGGAGCAGGCGCAGTCAGTCACCGGCTGAGCAAATAGTTACTTAGCACCCGGGGCCTCAGGAGCTGGGCTGCCAGGCCGGGGCCTGTGGGCAGCAGGGGACTGGGCACCATGCTGGGAGGGCAGTCCCTCCAGGCCGGGCGGCCCCGGGGAAGCCACCTGCCGTGCAAAGTGCGAGTGACTGCGTGCCCCGCTCCCACATGGCGGTCGGGAGGCCTGGCTTCGAAGCGTGGCCACCTGCTCTCAGCGAACACGGTGGCTGTGACCGACGTGCACGCTTTCCGCACCGTCTGGAGGGCTTGTCCACCCGCTTCGTGCCGCAGCGCCAAGGGAAGATCAGCTGTCGTCTCTGGCGCACAAGCTCTCGGCGTCAATCGCCAGTGACCCTTCACTTGGCCACGTCAGCGCTGTCTCCACAGACCGCGTGCCCCCGGGGACCTCTGATGGTGGCGCCACGCAAAGGAGGAGCCGCCTGCTTATCTCATCTTATAGCGTCTGGGGTGGGGGACCACAGTCTGTGCCCGTCGGACACCCCAGCACAGGTGTGGATGCTGCCCTGAGGGTTTGTACTTCCAACCCAGGGCCCCGTTCGCCGTTCCTCCATGTTGGGGGGCCCGTGGCCCCTTCATTTCATTTCCATTTCGTCAGCCACGATGATGTAAGTGCGGGGCCTCCTCATCTCTCGGAGGTCACCTCTGCCTTTCCCCCGGCCTAAGCACGAAGTCCCTTCCTGCCTGGTCCTGGGGAAGGTGACCCGCCCCCAGGGAGGATGCGGGACTGAGACCTGCGCCCTCACCACCAACGGCGAGCAAACAGCCCACGCCTCCCAGAAAACGCAAAACCAAGGACAACACGACCCCCCGTTGCCCCTGCTCGCCTTTCGGGCTGCGGCCAGCGCGCGCTGGCGGCCGGCAAGGGGACGTGGAGCTTCCAGTGGCCACACTGCTTTCTCCAACTGCACCTGCCATCCTGGTGGCTCAGCCCGGCCACCCCTCCACGGTCAGGGCACCTCCTGCAAGTGGGACGGCTCTGGTGCGGGTACCAACGGGGACGAGGCAAAGCCATTACTCACAGCATTCTAGTCGGAAAAGCCGGAAACCCATAAGAACACGTGCCTGCACACCTCCGCGTGGCACGCGCAGTCCGCGGACGCAGGCCAAAGGGCAGAGCCGGAGCCGCGGTGGCTGGGGTTGCAGGCACAGGTGCTCTGGGGGAGCAGGAGAGAAGGGGCGAAGGGGCGATGCCTTCACACTCGGGGGACCCAGGGACCCACATGCTGCTCCCCAACCAGGCCCGAGGCCTCCAGTGCGGACAAGCCCATGTCTTTCAGCGCCGCCCAGGCTGCCCGCGGTGTCCGCACAGGGCCTGGTGCAGAGCAGGCACTCAGGGGAGCATGCGGTGAGAGATGACCCAGAGGCTGCGGGGCGGCTGACGGCTGTCCCATCCCCCTGCCACGCCCAGCAAATGCCAGTCCACCGGCGAGTTACCAGGTTAATGGTGGCCAACGGGTGAAATAGTAGGCCATGGGTTAAGCAGTGACTAGTAGGTAAGTAGTTACCGGTAGGTTTAGTGATGGGTTAAGGGGCTTCTAGATTCCAAATGAGACACTCCCAACCCAAAAGCCCTTTCCTAGGCTCCCTGGGGCTGGCTGCCGCCCTGGATCATTTTAATTGGGGAAGTGGGAAACATCCATCTTCCGTAAAGCTCCTGACTCCATTGGCTCGAAGACTTTCAGGAAACTTGCTAACTTCTGGCCAGCGCCATGTGGGCATCCAAGACCCTGCCTGGCACCTGCTGGATGACGCGGCTCACTGCAAAAGCAGCCTCACGGCAGGTCTAAATCGGCTTTGCTGATGGAGTGCTGCAGAAATGCACACACTGGTCAGTGGCACGAAGCACGGGCGTCCTTGCCCCAGAGGTCACCCGAAAACTGTCCCTCACATGCTCCGGCACCCGGAGCGTGCTGCCTGGAGCGCCGACAGAAAACGGCTCAGTCATACGCTGTTAGGAGACGTGGACTGACCTCCCAGCCAGCCTGTTTGGGTGGCCCAGAGGGATGCCCTGTCTCTCTTCGGGGCTTGTTTCCCCAAGTCTGAAGCAGATCGGCGCTAGGTTACTGTCCAGGCCAACAGGCCCTTCAGGCTCACATCGGCCGGAAAGGGGCAAAATGCCGATGGTGAGTATTCCCAGACTAAACCCGAGGACATGGTGGTAAACACACACACACACACACACATACACACACACACACACTTCGTTTTTTGTTGTTGTTAATCATCACCTGAGGATTTTCCATTGATTTTTTTAAAGAGAGTGGAAGGGAGGAGGAGAGACAGAAAACCATCGGTGTGAGAGAGACACATCGATGGGATTGAGCCTGCAACTGGGGTACGTGCCCTTGACTGGAACTGAACCTGAGACCCTTCAGTCCAGTGGGCTTTACCCGCTGAGCCAAACGGGCTAAGCACACACACACACACACACACACACACACACACACACACCTTGATCCCCCAGGGGACTCATCTCCCCTCATGCCTAGAAATTTCCTTGCAT
This sequence comes from Pipistrellus hanaki, assembly GCF_964339955.1. Taxonomy (NCBI): domain Eukaryota; kingdom Metazoa; phylum Chordata; class Mammalia; order Chiroptera; family Vespertilionidae; genus Pipistrellus; species Pipistrellus hanaki. The sequence continues at coordinate 4,952,837 of NC_140508.1, read as the reverse complement.
CAAAAAAAGTGGGAAAAAATTATTTTTAGAAACAAAGGCTTTTATGTCTTTATAGATTAACATAATAGTCATGTAAGAAAGGCTGTAATGGGTGCTAATTGATCTTAAGGATTTAAATGTTTGTAACCATGTTTACACACATACATACATATGCACCCACAACACACATATGTACACAATGTACACACATATGCATGCGTGTGCGCACACACACACACGTGCATGCACTTCATGAGGCTCTTCTCTCTGAACCTTCGGGACCCTGAGCTCTGCAGGGGAGACTCTGATTCTTTTAGGAAAAGCTAGCAAGACCCCCATTCTCTTGGCAGAAAAGTGTACAATTATCCGTACAAATACCATTTTCCTGGAGGAAATATCCCTTCCTGGATCTAGAATGGGGCTTACGTTGCCTTCAGTGTTCATAGAGTCTGGAGCCGCAGGCGTCCCGGAGACAGGAGGGCTGGGAGGGAAGCTCTCCCTGCAGATGCCGCCACGTGGCGACAGGGTCACCCATAGGGCCCCTCGGGGTGTGCACGGCCCACGACAACGGGAAGGCCTGCACACTGGGCACCCACCAGGCTGCTGCTGGGTAAGAGGGGACCCTGTGGGCTGGGGTCCTGGAGACCCAGCAGGGAGGCGGCTCAGAGGACTGCCCGCGTGGAGATGGCGGCAGCAGAAGTGCAAAGAGCTGAGTGGCCAGTCTGCAAGCCACATGATGGCAAGGGCCCATCAGCAAGAGGGGCAGGACGTGCCCTCTGACCCACAGGGGAGGAGCTGGGGCCAAGAGAAGGGCAGCGTGTGCCGGGAGAGCCACCGTGTCCTGGGCGATTGCTACGAGGTGACAAGCTGGCGCCGGCCGGGCACACCGGCTCCTCAGTCCCCGGAGGGCTGGCACCACGGGGCACGGCGGCAGCAGCTACATGTGTGGCTCTGGAGAAACCTCGGCAGCTAAACACAGATTCAGGCCCGGTGCTGGAGGAAGTGGATAGTGACCGCGTGCTCCATGCCCGCGCAGCCCGTGAACACGCACGAGGCAGGCCACGGAGCCAGGGACGCAGACCCTGATGGAGCCCGTCAGCGGGTGCAGGTCCTGGGAGAAGGGTGGGGAGTCAGGGGGTGGTGGTCGCCAGTGCAACAGCCATCCCCTCATCTGTGGTTTCAGTTACTTGCAGTCAGACGGGTCTGAGACTATTCTGTGGAAAATTCCAGCAGAAACAGCTGGTCAGTTTAAGTTGCTCGCTGTTCTGAGCAGAGTGACGGAATCTCTCACTGTCGCTCAATCGGCCCGGTGTCCGCACGCTGTACACAATCTGCCTGTCGCTTAGTGACCATCTCAGCGGTCAGGGTGGCTGGGCCACCTCCGGGCTGTGAGAAGTCGCCTGGTTTATTCCGGAAGGGCCCGCAGCGCAGGGCAGCGGCTGCACTGGGATCCGCCCCGAGAAGCCGGGAAGCTCCCTGCGAGACACAGGAGTCACACAGGAACCGGCAGCACCACAGGGTCTGGGCACCCACTGGGGGCTGGGATGCGTCCCTCTGGTCAGGGGACTCCCGCCTGCCTCCCGCTATCACTGTGCCAGGCGGGCCGCTGCGGCACCCGCTGCCAGCAGGACACCCGAAGCACGGAAAGTCTCCATGGGAACGGTTTGGGTCAGGACCCTTCCCACAGCGCAGGCGGGGCTCAGCGCCCGAGGGCCGCCCCGCCCTGGAGTCCGTCTCTGCAGGAGGCGGATGCTGGAGAGCAAAGGCCTTTTGGTGTTTGGTGGGATAATTAAACTCCGTCACGTAAAGTATGTGTTTCAGGACTTGGGCAACTGACAAGCTGCAAGCAAGGCTCCCCACTGCCCGCCTTTGGCACCAGGACAGCCTGGTCCTCCGGGCACTGCGGGCAGACCCGTCCTCTCTCCTGGCCCACACGCCTCAGGTCTGCCGTGGCTTCCAGGACCCGCCGCGGGGGAGCCGGGCTGACGGGCGCTGCTGGCTGCGGGGAACAATACGAGCTTGCTAGCGGCCCCGGCCCCCCGGGGGGTAGAATCAGTCTCTGAAATTCCTATGCCCTGTTCCTCTGCCGTCTGCGTGTCTGTTAGCTCCACGTTCACAGACATTAATTAGCTCCCATGATCACAGATCGGGGTTTTATGGGATTAAAAACACGGATCTCAGGATTCAACACGTGCTCTGGCCAGGCAGAGTGGGAAATACAGCCCGGGCACTCCGTCAGCCCCGCACCGTCCCACCAGCGAGAGTTCGGGGAGGAGACAGCGCTCAGCGTCACAGGAGGCATTTATTTTCAGACTCTGCCCTGCGATTTCCATGTTATAAGAGGCGTCTTAGAAGACCTGCCAAGAGAGAACTGTTCTCAGTTTGCTCCACAGAGAAAGGTCCTGCGGGTGAGTGAGCAGCCAGCTTCCTGGTTCTGATTGTTTACGTGATGAACGTCCCCTCACAGAGGCCACCGCCTCAGAGCGGAGGGGAACACAGTGCCACACGCCAGCGCCCGGTTTCCCCGGCCCCCTCACTGGGGAGGCACCGCCCATTTCACACTTCCTCCGGCCATTATTCCTTCTTTTTAAACTGAATGCAGTGGGAGTGACACTGGTTCACAAAACCACACAGGTTCAGGGGACACTCAAACATCACCTGTACCATTGTCCCTTCTCACTGCCCCCTCCCTGTGCCCCCCTCCCACCCCCTTCCCTCTGGCTGTCAGCGCTGTTGTCTGTGTCTGTGTGCTATGTATATGTGTTTTTTGACTAATCCCTTCACCCACTTTCATCCAGTCCTCCAACCCCCTCCCCTCTGACAGCTGTCAGTCTATTCTATATGCCATGTTCTGTTTCCATTTTGTTTGTTAATGTCTCTCTTCTTTCCCACCCACCCATCCACCCACCCATCCTCCATCCTCCATCCATTCATCCACTCATCCATACATCTATTCACCCATCCACCCACCCATCCATCATCCATTCATCCACTCAGCCATTCATCCTCCATCCACCCATCCATCATCCATGATCCATTTACCCAGCCACCCATCCACCCACACACCCACTCATCCATCCATGCATCTATCCAACACATCTATCTTCCATCCACTCACCCACCTACCCACCCATCCATCATCCATTCATCCATCCATCCATCCATCCATCCACCCATCCTCTGTCCTCCACCCACCCATCCTGTCCATCCATCCATGCACTTGTAAATCCATCTATGCACCCATCCATCCACCCACCCACCCATCCATCATCTATCCACTCACCCATCCATCCATCCATCCATCCATCCACCCACCCATTCACCTATTCATCCATTCATCTATCCATCCATCTAGCTTACTCTCCTCCTTCCCACCCTCCCTCCTTCTCCCTATCTCCCTCATTCCCATCAATCTGTCTGTCCATATGTCCATACATCATCATCATCCATCCACCCATCCATCATCATCCATCCATCTGTCCATCTGTCTATTTGTCCATCCACCCATCCACCTAGCCACCCAGCCACCGTCTCATGCCCGCTGAGGTAAGTGCTATCAGGCAGGGGCCTGTGCAGATGCCAGAGCCCAGACTGGAGACAGGTGCTCGGCAGTGATGTGTTGCGTGCAGTACTGGGTCCACCAGCAGCTGAAATCCACTGGGCCAAGTGCTCACCCCCCACCCCCTGCCCCGCTGTCTGTCACACGCGGCTCCCCAAGGCCCTGGCCCTCACCGCTGCAATTCCCCAGGTGAGAGATGGAGCTGGGAAGACAAGGGTTCTCTGAGGGGGAGCCTCGGACCCGACTGCTGCCGGGAGGCTCAAGGCTGCAGACCAGGCAGGGTCCAGTTTGCTCGGAGACGCTCCCACCAGGAAGGCGCAGCAGTGCCGTCAGAGGCACAGGCCTGGGGACGTGCTGACACCTGCCCGCTCCACAGCCCTCTCCAGCTCTGTCCTGCGGGCGCATCCCGGTGTCTCCCAGCGCGTGGGGGCTCTGGCTCCGAGAGTGGTGGGGTGGGCTTGCCCATCATCGCTCTCGTTACCTGGACAACCCCATCCTGCTGCTGTGAGACGAACATGGCCACCCCCAGAGCCTCAAACAAAGCCAGCCTCCCATCCATCCAGGCCCAGCCCAGCGCCCACACCCCAAGGCCCCAGGCCTTGTTTCCTCTCTCTCTAAAGTCAATTTTATTCTATGTCTCTCCAGCTCCTCTCAGAGCTGTGAAATCGGGAACTACAGGGATGGTGCCCCAAACCTCATGTGAACAGATCTCCGGGTGATCCCGTGCCCCTCGGCGTGTGGCCGTCCTACTCACTCCACACGGGGACACCACTCGGCACCGTCACCTTGCACTTGCCCCGAGGCCTCCCCAGCCCAGCGGGTTTAAATGTGGGCCTGGCCTCTTTGTCTTTGTGGAGCCCCGTGTGGGTGGTGCTGATGGGCATTTGGGGGCTGGGTTCTCCATTCCACCAGCGCCTTTATGCTCACCCTCCTCCTTGCAAGCAGCTCTCACACACACCACATAGAACCTGGGACACGCAGCCCCACAGCAGGGACACAAACGGACAGCCAGGCCACCTGGTCCTGGTGGCTCACGTGGGCTCCCTGCCCATGTGACCTTCAGCATCACGGATTCCTCCTCAGCGCATGCTCCACCCCCTGATGTGCTTGGAGAGAAAGGCATGTGAGCCACGCCTGTCAGAGATCCCTTTCAAAGGCAGATGCAGAGCCTCCTAAAGCAGAAGCTCCAAAAGCACCCCACGCCCATTTGCGGAGGGAACCCCAACTTTCTTGGGGCTCTGCTAGGGCCACTGAGCCCCACCCCTTTCTCCAGGAGAACTGGGGCTTTCCTCCAGCCATGGCTAGCACCCCGTGCTCGCCCCCTCCCCCTGGGGAACACAGGCTGGGGACTCAGACACCTCACATGTGACACACACAGTTACAAATGCCCAGGAGCTGTCTACGTACCGTTGTCACACATTTGTGTCACTTAAGCCTCATTAAATGTGTGGCAGACAATCTTAACAACTTGTGTGATCTGGACAAAGAGAAAGTCAACTGACCCTGCAGAAAGCTACCGCAGACCATTGTAGAAAATCCACAGCCAATTATGTCTCACCCGCCTGCGTGAGGCTGAAGGCGGAGGAGCGGCGGCGAGGACCTGAGGGCGGTGCTTCCCCCTTGCCGCGGCCACGGAGTCTTCTCCGCAATCTCTCCCGGCAACACATGAAAGTGGCTCCATCATCCATGCCCTGTGTCACACGTGGAGGCGACCCCATCATCCATGCCCTGTGTCACACATGGAGGCGACCCCATCATCCATGCCCTGTGTCACACATGGAGGCGACCCCATCATCCATGCCCTGTGTCACACATGGAGGCGACCCCATCATCCATGTCCTCATCACACGTGGAGGCTGTCACACGTGGAAGCGCTCCATCATCCATGAGTGAGCTGACGGGTCAGAGAGGCCACCTCACTGTGAACTCACTTTTCTTTCTGGAAGGGGACTCATCTGTCTCCCCAAAGAAGTGGGCTCAGGAGTGAGGATGCTCAATCCCAGAAGACGTGGGGGCTCAGAGGCAGGAGACAAATAGGCTGTTGAATAGCCTGACCCTAAAAGGAAGGAGATCGTGTTATCATCTCCTCCCACCCCTTCTGATCTGCGTCTTCCAGGCACCTGTCTTCCCCTGAAAAGGGGTTTCCAGAGGCTTGGAAGGGGGTGGGTAGGGACAGGGTGAACAGTGGCTCCCCTCCCAGCTACATCCCCTTTCAGAGCCGGTGGAGTAGGGTCCCCGAGTCAGACTCCTTGTTCCTCTAACTAGGGCTCCCTGAGTGTGCCCTGCAATGTTCTAGAACCTTCCACACACCCTGAAAAAAGAGGGTCACCTGGAAGGAGCCTGGGCTGGTCACTTGTCTCCCTGAGGGAACATTTCCCTTCAGGGAGATGCAGCCCCTGCCTCTGAGCCCCATGGAGGTGGCCCCTGAGCTGGGGATGGGCTCCCGTCGGCGTTCTGAGCAGGACGAGGGCTGCGTCCAGGGTCGGGTGGGCGCACACCTGCCCTCATCCTTCCATCCCATCCTCGGTCCCACTGCGTCTGTCCATGTCTATTTTGGGGCTGCCACTTGGTAGAAAGCACCGCTGGCGTTTTCAGAACCCCCTTTCGACCGTCAGAGGCCGCGCTCAGAGCGGGCTTTCTGGAGAAGAGGCCTCCTGGTCGCTGGTGCTGTGGAACCCAGACTTTTATGTGAAACCCCAACATTTTAAATGCTGGCAACTGGTTAAAAACACAGAACTCTGCTGGGAGTGCAAGGGAATAAAGTTCCCGTTAGATCAATCAAGAATGAGAAAAACAAGATTTTTATTTTACCTTCATTCTTCCTTCTCTGATCTGAGTCTCTGACCTATGTCATTTTTCTTCACTCTAAAGAACGTCCTATAATGTTTCTTGCAGGAAATCATACACGCAGCCCCTTAAAACGGAGCCTGAGCTGCCGCCAGGGTCTCACGCCTCAACCCTTTATGTGTTAAAATGGACAAGTGACCTCTGGGCTGACCTGGAGCAACATTGTGTCCCAAACAGCTGTGTGCAAAGGGAACAGGAGCACACATTGTGACCGCAGAGGGAAATGACAGCATTGTTTAGATCAGTGTCACCGTGTCACCGGGGCTGCACCAGCAGCTACGCCTTCCTGTGGACGGAACGGCCCCTCCCTTTCTCCCGGCCACCATCGCCCGTCTCCTGCCGGGACACTGCTGGGCTCCTGCCTGAATGAATGGTTCCAGAACAGCTGCTGTTACTAATCCCGTAAATGCTTGCTGCTTCTCACACTGAAGGGCTGTTTTATTTTCCAGTTAACACAGGCAGGTCTACTGGGGACAAATCTCATTTTTGTTTGTCTGAGAAAGTCTCTATTTCCTCCACTTTTGTTGTTAATCCTCACCCAAGAGGATTTTTCCCCACTGATTTTTAGAGAGAGTGGAGGGATGGAAGGGAGGGAGGGGAAAGAGAGAAACATTGGTGTGAGAGAGACACATTGATTGGTTGCCTCCTGCATGCGCCCTTACCAGAGCCGGGGATCAAATCTGCAACCCGGGAATCGAGCCCGAGACACTTTGGTCCTATAACCACTGAGCCCCCTTTTCAGGGCTATTTCTGTCACTTTGGAAGGACAGTCTGCTGGATGCAGGAGCCCAGGTGGTGGTTTCTCTCTCAGCACTTGGGTTTGCTCCTCTCCTGGTGGGAGTGGGCTCGGGGAGGCTCGGATGAGGTGGCCCCTGTCACACTCACCCCTGTCCCTGTCCTGCTAACGTGCTTTTCCTCCGGCACCGTCAGGTGTTTCCTCACAGTCCCTGTGGCTCCTGACCCCGCAGGCGGCTCCGCCTTCCCAGGCTGCTCCTCCTCAGGCCCAGCTTCCCCGAAGGGCCTTCAGGGTCCAGGCTGGGCCAGCCCCACGGCCCCAGGGAGACGCGTGCAGGCGGGCATGTCAGCGGGGCTTTCTCCCAGAAGACTGGAGAGTCTGTCTCCCCCGTGTGCCGTGCCCTGTGCCAGGCCACATGTGTGACACACACAACAGACCTACTGTGTGCTCGAATGGTGGGTCTCAAGGTAGTCACGACCAGCCGCCGCTCCCTGGGAACTTGCTGTGGCGCTTTAGGTCCCGCCCGGACGTCCTGACTCAGAGTCCTCTGGGCGGGGGGAGGGGTGTCTCTCTGACACACCTGTACTCACTGCATGCACAGTCTTCCCACCGCCAAGCCCCGCCCCGAGGAGCCACAGACGGCACAGCACCTCTTCAGTGGGTCCCGTGCTCTCGCTGGTGCGGGTTAAGTGCTATGGATTTCATGACAAATCTGTGAAGCCTGCCTCCACGCGAGGCGAATGCCTGCTTGTGTTCCTACGTCTTCTGCAATATCTTCATGCTGGGACCCTCTGGTCAGCGTCCCTTCAGCAAAACACAGGGTGTCAACAGCCAGGGCCAGAGACAAGACATCTTCTGAAGTTCTTTCCACAGCAGTGGTTAACCCCCCAGTGACCTTGAACATGCCACGGGGACTGCCCGCCCTCTCCTCACCTGGGGAACCAGGCATCACAGGGCTTTAGACTGGCTCTTTGATAATCAAGAAAAAAGGGCCTAAAATGAATGATGTAAGACGAGCATCTACAAACCGCTTTAAAAATGGACTTGTGGTGTTATCTCTATGACCCCAAACCCAGGAAATCACTCAAAAACATATCCATAACACTCGCAGTTACCGTCTGAGACTGTTGAGCAACCTGTTTTGGGAGCCAAACACCCCTCTTCAGGGTCCGGGGCATGGGGAGGGGTGAACTTGTGTGGACAGCCATTCAGGTATGTGCTCTATATGAGTGTCAGCTCCCCCTCTGAGCCGTGTGGGACAAAGGAACATCAGCCCCCAGGACGAGAGGGCACAGAAGTGCTTGTGTGCCAGCCTGGCACGGAGAGGATCGGTGCCCGAGGATCCGCAGGCAACGTGTGTGAGGCCCTCACCATGTCATTTGCTTCACCCAAACCTGTGTGAGACCTGCTCCGATCCAAGAACATTCTAGATGCTGAGGGTGTCTCAGCAGAGGCCCCAGAGGACTGAACCATTGTCATCTCTGCCTGGCACGGCCCCTGGGGGTGTTTCTGGGCAGTAACAACAGAAGCCCTAGCCCCGTGGAGGTTGGTGTGCCACTGAGCCACCTGCAATCTTCAGCAACGATACAGGGCAGCCAGAGGGCTTGTCCAAGGCTACATGCCACCCGCTCAGGAGAGAAACTGCAGAGCCTGAGGCCCCGGTGACTGAGACCAGGGACACACAGCAGCACATGCTGCCCCCACCACAGCCAGAGCAGGAACCTGCTCCCAAGCTGGGTGTCTCACCCTCCGCCCGGCCTGGCACCCTGACTAAGCCCAAAACCCACTGAGGGCACCTCACCCACGAAGTAATTTCCAGAAAGTCCTTCCTCCAGTCACTCCACTTTCACAGCGGGGTCACTTAGCTCTGTCTTGTCTGGAGACATGCATCCTAGTGCCCGGGTGTTCTCAGCCGGTCACGTTCCCTCGGCTGCCCTGAGCACCCACTGTGCTCTGGGGACCATGCAAGGTGCACAGGCTGTTCCCTGTGGTGCCGATGCCTAGAATAGAGCCTTCCACCCAAATGAGTGAACAAATGAATGAATGGACACACGAATGAATGAGTGAGTGTAAGAATGAACGGATTAATGAATGAATAAATGGAGGATGAATGGATACCTGAATGAATGAGTGTAGGAATGAATGGATTAATGAAGGGATGAATGAGTGAGTGTAGGAATGAATGAGTGTAGGAATAAATGAATGAATGGATTGATGAATGAATGAACAGATGAATGGACAAACGAATAGAATAAGTGTAGGTATGAATGAGTGTAGGAATGAATGAATGAAGGCATGTAGGAATGGAGGGATAAATGAGTGGAAGGATCAATGAGTGGACGGATGAATGAATGGATGGATGAATGAATGGATGAATGAATGAATGGGTGAGTGAGTGGAATCTACTTTCTGAGCTGATGGGCCAATGGATGCATAAATAACCACCAAAAAAAATGCAGTGATCTGCTTGGCCAGGGTTCTGCAGAATCTGGACTCTGGGGAAGTGACCTGGCCTCCCAGAGAGGGGGCTGTGCCGGTAGCCAGGGAGGCCAGGCAGTACCTGCAACATGACCACTTCTTTAAACGGGGTCCTGTTTGCCCTCACTGTGAGGGGCCAGGAGAAAAGTGTGTGTGTGTGTGTGTGTGTGTGTGTTACCTTCTTTTAAAGCAGTAGTGTTACTATTCAAACACTGGAGGCACACACGTGAGTGACAATCCAGAGCCGCTGTCCCATCATAAAGGACTTGGCCTGTGTGGCACGTTTGCTTCCAGCTCTTTCTGTGTTCGCTTACACACATAACGACATACATGCATACCTGCAGACCGGTTAATGTAATTCCAAATGTAACATTCTTTTTAAAAGTGCTTTATTCTTATAATATGCTCCTATGTGAGCACAGGGAAGTTTTGTTTTATTTTTATTAACTTTTACAGAGAGGAGAGGGAGAGAGAGAAACATCGCTGTGAGAGTGAAATATCTGCACACCCACCACTAGGGATCAAGTCCTCAATTTAGGCATGTGCTCGAACCAGCAACCTTTTGGTGCATGGGAGGACACTCATGCACATGAGCCACACTGGCTGGAGGAAATGGAATATTCATGTGAAGAGAACTAGTAAACTTAACAGATGGAATGAGGACCAAGTGCCTCCGGTGCACATTCCCTCCCACACAGCAGCCACCTGCTCCCACAGCGGCAGGGGGCGAACCATACCGAGCGCGGCGGGCCGACCGGGCCCGGGGGAGCCACCGCTGTCCGCACCGGACGCCCAGAGTTACATCCTGTGGTTTGATGGCTGTTCTAGGCAAGGTTTACACGGGCGAGACCACATTCCCTATAAAACTTTACATCTTGCTTTTATTGTTTAACTTAATTTTATAACCGTGTAATGCCATTTAACTCTCTTTTGTAAACATTTTCAGTCAGTGTGATTTGGTGCCAAATGAACCCCAGCAATGGATTGAGACACATCTAATAAATAAGACGGCGTAACAAAGCACAGAAGAACAAAGTGAAAAGATCCAATAATTGTGCGTACGACTGTTTTTAAAAACAAGTCATTGCTTCTCATGCAATGTAAACACACAGCTTCTTCACAATTCCTGAACTTTCTTTGGAATAATTATGGGAATGGAAACATACATTTTCCCCAATGAAAAATCAGGCCATGGATCAATGTCCCCAGCATGACCCTGGGGCAAAAATCAGACAAAATTAAACTTCAAGATTCCATGGGTTTGAATGGAATTCTCAGACACTAATAGTGGGAATGCATACAATCATTTTTCTCAGGTAGTATTTAATAAAAGCATCATAAAGCCCATGCTGTATAACCTGATAGTTTTATTTTTAAGAATTTATCCTAATGAATAACAGACAAGTGCAAGAAAGGTTAAGAGCGTTAATTACTATTGTTTATAATATTGAAAAATTAGAAATAACCCAAACATCAGTCACAATGGACCCGCTAGATAATGGTTTTTCCGTAACAGAATGGTCATTTAACATGCTGGTATGTGTCTGTGACATGGACAGGTGTACGTGTGGGTTTGTAACATGGACAGATGCACGTGGCATGTGCTGTAACTGGTGGTTTCCTGTGGAGAACATAAGCCTGTGCAATAAATGAACCCTAAACAGGGCAGTGCAAAAATGGGGTTATGGTTGTGTGTACACAAAACATAGAGCTTATTCTTGTATTATTATTCATTAACTAGAGGCCTGGTGCATGAAATTTGTGCATGGAGGGGGGATGTGTCCCTCAGCCCAGCCTGCACCCTCTCCACTCTGGGACCCCCTGAGTGATGTCTGACTGCCGTTTAGGCCTGATCCCAAGATCGGGCCTAAAAGGGGAATAGGACATTTCTCTCACTATCCAGGACTGCTGGCTCCCAACTGCTCGCCTGCCTACCTTCCTAATTGCCCCTAACTGCTTCTGCCTGCCAGCCTGATCACCCCTTAACCATTCCCCTGCTAGCTTGATTGATGCTTAGCTGCTCCCCTGCCGGCCTGATTGCCCCTAACTGCCCTCCCCTGCAGGCCTGGTTGCCTCTAACTGCTCTCCCCTGCTGGCCATCTTGTGGCAGCCATCTTGTGTCCACATGGGTGCAGCCATCTTGTGTGTTGGAGTGATGGTCAATCTGCATATTACCTCTTTATTGTATAGGATTATTGTATTATTTCATCCCTCCCTTCGCCCCGCCTTTGTTCACATAGAGAGCAATGGGCATGTGGAAGGGACGATGTGAAGTACATGGCAATGTTACGTAGTCGCTGGGTTGTGGATGACTTTCCTTCTTTTCTGTAACTTCCACTTTTCCTCATGAATGTTTATGATGGACGCTAACAAGATTAAGGAGATGGTGACATCAAAATCAGTGTCACTGATTCCATCCCTATATTGTCCAACTGGCTTCTTTCTTCTCTGCTGATAGACGGCATTCCTAGTCCGGGAGGCCTCTGAGCAGATCCGTGGGAGACCACACCGTCACCCTGTCATGGAGTTCTCCCGTTCTCTGAGGATGATTGTGGTAGCCAGACGATAGCAGGGCCTCCCTGCCCCGGAGCTGAAGTGTCTGCCCTGGGCATATACCCACCAGCAACCCCAAAGAGAGCCAGTGAAAAGAGGAAGCCCACTTCCCAGAATTCTGTTTGAGAGCAGGGAAACAAGAAGCCGAGACAGGTCCTAAAGCCACTAAGTCGGAAATAAATGAGCGTAGAACAAAATAATGAGCCTGGCCAGTGTGGCTCACTGGTTAGAGTGTGGCCTGAGCACCGAAGGGTCACAGGTTTGATTCCCGGTCAGGGCACGTGGCCAGGGTGGTGGGCTCGATCCCTGGTCCAGGAGCATGCTGGAGGCAACCAATCCACGTGTCTCTCTCATATCAATGTTTCTTCTCTCTTTCTCTTTTCCTCTCCCTCCCTCCCTTCCACCTTCTCTACAAATAAGACTAAATAAATGGAAAGCAGATCCTTGGGTGAGGATTCACAAACACAGAAGTAGAAAGGGGAGGTTCTTTATTTGGAGGAGCGGGGCTGGTGGGGCTCCCTCCGCAGGGTGCCCAGGGCCCTTTGTTTACCTGAGAGGTGGGACACCTGTCCGAGGTCACAGGCTCTGAGGGCGAAGCCGAGGTTTCCGCCCAGGTGTGAATCCCAAGCCGCACACTCCTCAGCGTGGCCGCGCCTCAGGTGAGGGCTGGCCGCACGGAGGGCTCCGCTGACAGTGGGTCCAGGGACCTAGTGTCACAGACGCAGCTCTGTCCGGGGAGGCCGTGCATTCTCCTCCCAGGTCGCAGGGACTCGCCTGTGGGAGACTCGAGCGAGTCTCAGCTGGGGAGTGTGGGGAACACCTGGGAGGGAAGTGTCCTTCCCACAGTCCCTCACCTGCAGTCCCTCACCACATCGCTGCCATGGCAACCACGACGCTAACCACACAGAGCACCTGCCTGCCCTCACTACCGCTTTAAAACGTCCTCCAGAGAGTCTGAGGTCACCCTGGGTAGAAATGGATGCGAGGGCACTTAAGAACATAATTACACGGATGGGCGTTTGATTAAAACCCGTGCTAATGTCTTTGACACAAATCCACCCCGGTGAGAGGGCCTGAGCTCATTGTTAGCTCTTGGGAAAACGAATAAACACTACTTCTTCCTGGATTAGCAGCACTAAATACCTGCAATTATCGTCACCTTTAAGAATGAAAGTGAACCTCTTCAAATACCTATGAGTACAGCACATGGTGATCACATGGGTGAACACATGCTGATGCTAACATACAGCTTTCCCCACAGAGAACCTGCCTGTCTTATTCAGCCTCCATCCCGGTGCTCCGTCCACACCTGCCACACTGGCGGTGCTCAAGCAGTATTGTTTTGGAAAAAAACAAAAGGACAAAGTATTTAATAAGTGCTCCCTGGCTAATATTAAGATGGACTGGTTAACGACAGTATTTCCCCAGATGCTCTCAGACATCCAAAGTATATGCAAACACATGTAAATGGAGAGATAGAAACATCGATGATGAGAGAGAATCACAGGTCCGCTGCCTCCTGCAGCCCCCCATCGGGATCCAGCCCCAAACCCGGGCTTGAGCCTTGACCGGGAATCTAACCGTGACCTCCTGGTTCTGAGGTGGACGCTCACCCACTGAGCCACGGGCTGGGCAGCCCTTCCTTTGGAAGCAGAGTTTCACATGGCTCAGACACTGTGACCTGATACACAGTGTCTAGAATCTCAAAAATGAGTTCAACCGAGCAGCAAACAAGAGGAAGCTGAGAAGGAAGTCGGAGAGAAAGCTGCAGGGTTGGGATACAATCCAGGCTGCGTGGCCGCCTCCTACCGCTGACTGGCCGCCACCCTCTGCCTGGACCTGAGCTGGAGGGGAGCCTGTGTCTCTGACAGCGCTGCCCAGCCCAGCTGCAGCCCCGGGGCAGGCCCCAGAGGCAGGCCACGGACACGGAGAACGAGGCTCCGTGAAGCAGCACCACCCAGCGCCCCCGGCAGACCTGTCCCGGTCCTCTCCCTCTGGAGCACCTAGCTCCTCCCCAGGGGGTGTGGCCGGGACTCACATCTACTTCCACCTTTGTCATGGCCACGCCAGGACTTCCTGCTTGTACATGGGTCTGGACCCCGGAAACGCCCCAGGACAGTGGCAGTCCCCCACGTGGGTCCCAGCAGCCAGCAGGCAGGGCCTGGCCTCCCTCTGACACTGGCTCTCTGCGCTCTTGATGCTGCTGCGCTTGCGTTTGCCGGGCCAGGGTCCCATGCCCCTGGGGGGCGGCCCCTGTGCACCCGGACCAGCGACCGGGGCCACAGAGACACGCGCGTCACTCGTGCTCCGACGAGCTGGCCTTCAATCTCCCCCCGTGGAAGGCGCCTGGCTGTGCGCTCAGACGCCTCGAAGACCAAGGGAAGCACAGGAGCTGCACCTGCCTCCTCAGCTGGAAAGGGATCTCGCTGTGATCTCCGGGCTTTTCCGCCGAAATCCACACTGAACAGCAAGAGCTGCACATTTCCTGCAGCCTCCCTCTCCCACGCGCCTCCCGGAGCGAACCGTCACCGAGCAGCAATCACTCCAGAAGCGCACAGAAGGCAATTGTGGCAAAACAGAAGCGTGTTTGGGTTCAGCATCTGACAAACCAGCTCCGAGATGACAACACGGCGTTCCCGGCGCCAGGAGCCGGCACGAGCGCGCTGCTCGCCACGGTGGCCTTTAAACACGCTTTCATTGATTTTAGAGGAACGGCACTGACGGGAATCCCCACCTGCTGCCTCCTGCACGCCCCCTGCTGGGGATCAAGTCCACACCCGGACATGTGCCCTGACTGGAATCAAACCGTCATCTCCTGGTTCATGGGCCGATGTTCAACCACTGAGCCACACCGGCCAGGCACCGTGGTAGTCTTCATATAAAAAGGATGCGCAGTAATTGGTGGGCTGACCTCAAGCCCACCAAGAAATAATGACGCTGCTCACGGCTCCGAGTTCCGCGGAGCCCGTCCGCCAGCTCGCGCTGACCGTGGTCACAGGAGACGCAGGGATTTCAGGGAAGCAGCCTCCCTCCCTGGACGGGGCAGGGGCACAGCCCACCGTGGGCAGCACAGCCTCCCCGACCAGGTCAAACTCCGGTGGATCAAGATGACCTACCGCCCGTGTGTTTATCATGTCTTCAAAGAGGCCACATGTTCAAATTAACATTGCAAACGGTTTTATTCCAGGCTGGGAGCAGCAAGCACTGACTATTTGGCAAGTTACAGAGTGAATGACAGAGCGGCCATCGGGGCACCTGCCTGCTGGCCGCGGGCGGCGGGGGTGCGGGAGGAGGTGCGGATGCTCTCGGAAGCTGGGCGGGAGCTGGGGCTCTCTCACAGCCCTGGGGCGGTGGTCACCACACAGAGGCAGGCAGTGCTGACGCCACAAATGAATGCTCCGCTGGCATTTCCAGTCCATGGCCCCCGGGGCCTCAGAATGGCTGCCAGGGACCGGGCTGGACAGCAGTGAGGCCCAGTGGGCGCTGCTCTCTCCCTCTCCTGCACGCGTGCGTCCACGCACCCTTCCTGCAGTGGCAATCCTGCCAATCCTGGGGGAGCCTCAGTAGGTGCCCCGGAAGTGCTCCACGTGAGGCGCTTCTCTCACTCCCATGAGACGCCATGCATCCTCTCCAGCTCCCTGGCCGCCGGACCGGACCTGGGGAAGTCCCCGGACACACCGGGGGAGCCCAGCCTCCTGAGGCCTCTGGGAGCCGGAGGGAGGCTCAGTTGTCAGGGTCACCTGTGCTCCCATGTCCCACACCGAGCACCTCCGGATGTCAGGGCAAAACTCTAAACCAACCCGTTCTCAGAGCCCTCAACTCAAGGCATGGGCACAGAGGGCCAACGGGAAGGTTTGCACACGCAACACACCTTACACTGACCCCGAGCATCTCCGCGCCTCGCCAGGCCCTTCTGCCAACACCACAGGACCTGCAGGAGCCCTTCTCTTCGCTGGTCTGCAGACAACCCCACGTTATCCCCGCTGCCCTCCTCAGCTCCCTGACCATTCTTCCCACTGCTGCTCCCCTTCCAAGTGTCCCTTTGTAGTGCAAATCCGCCCTCCTCTTGCAACCCCAGCGGTCTCCCATCTTATGTTGGGCTTTTCCCTTCCACCCACCCACGCTGGGTGCTGTTTTCTTCCTGTACCATTGGCTGTCTTCCCACTAGCCTCAAGCCTCTGCCCTCACCATCTTACCTTTTTTCCATCCATCCCACATTCATTATCCATCCATCCATCCATCCATCCATCCACTCATCCATCCATCCATCATCCATCCATCCATCCATCCACTCATCCATCCATCCATCCATCCATCCATCCACTCATCCATCCATCCACTCATCCATCCATCCATCATCCATCCATCCATCCATCCACTCATCCATCCATCCATCATCCATCCACCCATCCATCCATCCATCCATCCACTCATCCATCCATCCATCCATCCACTCATCCATCCATCCATCATCCATCCACCCATCCATCCATCCATCCATCCACTCATCCATCCTATATCCATTCATCTCACATCCATCTGCCCATCCATCCATCTATCCATCCATCATCCATCTATCTATCCCACATCCATAGAGCCTCTATCTATCACCTATTGATCATCTATCCACTCCTATCCATGCATGCAAACATCCATCCATTATCCAACCATCCATCCCTGTGTTCACTCTTTCTATCCAATTTCCATAGAGGGGTCTTCAAGGCCATCAATAACTGAGATGCACACCACTCCAACCGGGTCCTTGTAACTCTCCCCTCCGGAAAGGCCTGGCTTTGCTGAGCATGCTCACTCCCAGGCCTCGTCTGGCCCTCTGACTGCCAACCGCTTTCCAAGCATCCGGACACACCCCGCCCCGGGCGAGCATCGAGCCCTCTCTGGGATTCTCCTCGCCCCCTCCCCCGCCCCCGTCAGACCAGCCTGAGGCAGGCCTCCGGGGCCAGCTGGCTGGGTGAAGCCCTTTGGGTTATGTGCTGCCTGTGGCCACGGGTCTGGAAGATCCCACTCAGATGTTAGCTAACGAGACAACTGTCCAGGGAGGGGAGGAGGTTTAGAGAAGAAAACACACACACAAATGCTCCTGCTCCTGGGAGGGGTGGGGCGGAAGGATGGGTCCAGAGCTGCTGATGGAAATGTCCCTGCACCTTCCCTTCCACAGCCAGCCTGCGGAGGGGGGACCAGACACCACTATTTACTCAAGGGATTGGTGGCCGCTTGCTCAGAGCCAGCCCAGTGTGTAGCAGCCGGCTCTCCTCCTCACCAGGCCGGCCGGGAGCCTGGGCATGACAGGTCTCTAGGAAGCAGAGGACACCGCGGACCGGGCGGAGCAGGTGTGGAGCGGAGGGCACCCCGGGGGAGGGGAGGCAGCCTGGGGAGTGGAGGCGGGTGTGGAGTGGAGGACACGGTGCGCGGAGTGGAAGGAGGGCGGGGCAGGGCTACCGTGACCCCATGGCAGCGATGGCAGCAGCAGGTGGAAACGTGACCTTTGATGGTCCCCTGATGTCTCCCATGCCCTATGACCCGAGCACTTACAAAAGGGTAAATCGAGGCTGAATCTTACCGAGCACTCATAGTTCACAAGGCAACTCGGTTCAGAAGACACTCCGCAGTGAGCTTCAGACGGAGCCCCTCAGCGGCACCGGTGAAGAGAGCGGGGTCCGCAGGGCAGGGGCCCGGGCACAGGACAGGCTGTCACAGCCCCGGCTTTTGTCAGGCTGAGCTCAGGACAAGAACGGGAGGGTTCCCACTAGATGCAGGGAAACCGACTTTAAGAGAGAACCTGACCCACAATGCCAACAGGGAAAGTAAAACTGCCCAGAGCGGCACCCGCTGACGCGGCCGGAGTCGTGGCTGTGTCGCTCCGGGCACAGAGCTCAGGAGACCGGAGGCGGCGAAGGAAGGAGCCGGGCCCCGAGGAGAGGGGAAGACACAGTGCGCCGGGCACGGGAGGGCCGGCGTCCTGTCTGCAGGGCTGCACAATCCATATTTGTAATCGATCGCTTCGCCAAAGCGTATTCAATATCCCCGGGAGGCAACCTCGTTCTGCAACAATGCAAATACGATCAATATGTGCGTTATTCGTATGTCACTCTTCTTATCACGTCACGGATGCTTTATGTTCAAAGAGAACAAAGGCTACTATTTCGTTAGGTTTAGATGCTGGACCCTGGACCCGGACCTGTGCTGCCTTGTGCTCGGGGGCGGGGTGGGGGGGCGGCAACCGGTTTAACCGGAGCAGCCCGGTCACAGAGTGGGCTTCTCAGGGCTCTCAGCGTGGTGGTCGGAGGTCGGTGCTCAGTGGTCGGGGGTCAGCGCCCGGTGCCAGGGGCGGCGGGGTCAGTGCCATGGGGCGGTGGCGGGGACAGCAGTGGATGGAGCGGTACCACTGGTCTGTTTTTAATAAAGAATTTTTATTTTTAAAATTAATTAATTAATTACTATTTAGTTCTCACCCGAGGATATTCCCCCTCTCCCCTTTTTTTAGAGAGAGGGAAAGACAGAGAAATGTCAATGTGAGAGAAACACATCGATTGGTTGCCTCCTGCACGTGCCCCAACAGGGCCTGGGCGTGGTGGGTGGAGGGAGCCTGCAACTGAGGCATGTGCCCCTGACCGGAATTGAACCCAGGACCCTTCTGTCCGCAGGCACACTGGTCAGGGCTGCACTCCTGGTCTTGAAACCCAGCCCAGGGGTCTGGGGACATAACTGAGCAGGACTCAGGGAGCAGGTCCCTGAGCGCTGGTGGCTGCGGAGACGGAGCACGCCGACGCGGGCAGAACCCCAGGAGATGGACTCACTGCACACCTCCCACCACGGAACCTCCCTTGTTCCCAAAAACACCCCCTGTGCCAACCGGCCTGGACCAGGCGCCGGCATTAGCTGGGTCTCAAGGGCAACGTGGCCTGTGCGCCTGGGACCCGCAGAGGCCAGGAGCCCGGCGCGAGGAGCTGCCAGAGAGCCGCCCGGAACCTGCTCCTGCTGCGTGGGCACCGACCCCCGGCCGCCCACATCGGCGCATCACCCCGCCCCCCCACCCGCCCGTTTGGCTGCCATGTCAGGTTTCATGTCCATTTTTAAAGAAAGATTATGAGAAAAAATCATTTATGAGAGAGTCAGAAATAACGGGTGTGGGCATTAAGTGTGCTTCACACAGCACGCTTTCTTCTTAAATGGAACCAGAAAGCTGTTGGACTTTAAAATCCTTTTGCCTCCCAGAGTGTGCCTTCACGAGAGGAGAGCCGCAAAGAGCTGCTAAGAGGAAGTGTCCTATGCGGAGGCGGGTCTGGCCTTCATCGCCATGTGGACTAGGCAAGCCCCTGCGTGTCGGGTCCACGGGGCGAAGGTAGATTAAAACAGCGACAGAGTTAGAACGAGGTTGTAAAGGGCTAACAGAGCAGGAAACGGACAAATCACCACCATTGGCCGCAGCCAGGCCCGGGGTTCCATCCAGCTCCAGCTGCTGGTCAGGCCTGTGGCCCCGCTGCCCACGGCCACTTAGACGCTTCCTGAGTTTCCTTGAAGCATCCCACCAGGCCTGCCGCCAGTGCAGCCTCGTCCTCGCCCCCTCACAGCATCGTCAAGGAGGTCATAGGAGTCTGTCAAGGGGAATTAGACATTCATTTTCTCTCCTTCACAAGCTTGGGAACAGAAAAATAACACTGCATATCAGCACACGTGTGTGCATGGGCGTGGGGAGGCCGTGGACCCCGCAGAAGCACCCGCAGGAAACAGTCCCTGAGACCTGACACCTTCTGGGCTCTCGTCGACAGTCTTCATCAGGACACAGGCATGGAAGGACAAGGGCATGCCCCATGGACGCCGGACAGCACACGATGGACTGCTTTATAGCTGTGAAGAGGTGACCCTGCAGTCAGGGAGGCCTGGGTTCCAATCCTGCCTCCTGACTTTGGCTGCTGTGTGACTCCAGGGGAGTTACTCAGCCTCTCTGTGCCCACTCCGCTCCTCTGTGAGATGGGGTCAACATCTCCTGTCGCTCATGTGGTGGTTGACAGGATGACGGCAGGTCAGGCAGGTGGCTGAGCGCCTGGTGCAGGCAGGATGTGTGCAGGATGGCCGTTCAGTGGTGGGCACCGTCCAGTCTCTGCTCGCTCCCTTTCCTGGCTCCGCCTCCTCCTCTGCCTGAGGGTGCACAGGGATTCTGGGCAGCCCACGGGACATGGGGTTAGAGGACACACCAAGTGCACGGGACCCAGCGCCACCCAGGGCCACGCCGAGCTTCTCCGCTCTCTGACACTGCGTCCAAGTCTGGCCTTTGGGCACCGGGGTGAGGGCGCAGCGGTTGCAATCTCAAATGCACGCACTTCTGGTCTCCCTGTGTCCCAAACAGGAGCACAGAGGCTCCGTGGGCCGCCTGTCCTTGAAGCCACGGGACCGCTGTCCAGACTGACAGCCCACACCGCTGCCCTCACCAGCTCCTCCGTGTACATCACCAGCTGCCATGTACCACTCCCTCCCTCCTCACCACAGCGCTGGCTGCTGGGCCTGCGTCTGCAGGCAGGGAAGGCGCTGATCCATCTCTGTCTAGGCACCACGCTAGGTGGTGCCCCGATGCCATTCCTGCGCCACACCTGCGTCCTGCGTGCAGGATGGCCAGGCAAAGGCTCAGCGGCATTCCGCGCAGTTCCGGAAGGGGAGGCAGAAGAGTGCGTGTGTGTGTGTGTGTGTGTGTGTGCGCGCACGTGTGTGTCAGAGCCTGGGAGAGCGGCAGACGGACAGAGAACAAAGCGCCCAGCACACACACCTGGCTGCAGAGCAGGTGCCTTTCTCCCCGGGGCCCCTGTGCCCCCCTGCCCCCTAGGGCCTCCCTCAAATCTGAATTCCCCCGCTGCCAGGGAGCCGCCTGCCTGTGCCCAGTGGCGAAGGCTTGTCAGTTTCAGCCACAGTATCAGCCCGCCCCCTGCAGCGGCCCCGGGCGTGTGCGGCTGAGGCCATGGAGACGGGGAGCAGGCGTCCCCTCAGCCTCCACACGTCCACGCTGCCGGATGCTCCGAACCCGACCAGCCTGCCCAGCTCACTCCCCGATGGGGGGCAGCGGCAGCAGGACCAGCCTCCCTCCTGTCCACTCCCCGATGGTAGCGGGGTCCTTGCTGTCTCCACTACACCCCGCCCCCCGGGACCCCTGGTTGCAGCTGTGGAGGAGGGGCAGCCAGTGGCACAGGCCTTTCCAGACGGCGGTCACAGCAAAGCCACGCGTGCTGGTGCGGAGCGCGGGCAGGTGCGTGCTCAGCTACAACCGGGGGGGCGGGGAGCCAGCGGCACAGACTCCTCCGAGCCCGTCCCCACGTCCCTCCACACATGGCGGGACCCGGGTGAGGCGGCCTGACTTCTCCTCCCTCCCTTCTGCCCGGGCGCAGCCGGCGGAGAGGCCACAGAGCACGGCTTCAGCGGCCACGTCTCCCCCTCGGGCCCTGCGCTCCTCCGCGATTATCTGAGCCGCATCGCGGCGTCCATAACTTACGCACAGCAGCTCGGCGTCGGCAAGGCCTGTTGGGGCACAGGCAGCCCCGTGGCGGCCACGGGCAGACCGGAATTAGTTGGAACCTCACCCTCTCAGCCCTCGCAGGCCCGAGCTCCCGGACGGATTCCTCCTCGGGGCCGCGGCACCGGAGACTTGGGAAGAAAGCCAGAGCGCATTGGACTGGAGTTAATTCCTCTTACACAACGGCTCGGTCTGGTGAGGGCCGGGTGGGGCCGGGGTCATCGTTTCCAGGTGGGTTAGAGGAGAAGTCCCCATCATGTGTGTATGTGTGTGCGTGCTTGCCTGTTTGCACACTTGCATCGTGTCTATGTGTAATGTATACTCGCATGTATATACTGGAGCTTATTATAAACCTAATGCTTTTCTCGAGGAGTGCATTGCCTTGTCAGACTCTAGGAGTCAAGCTCTGGTGTCCTGGGTCCTTGGAGCTCCTGGCCCAGGGCCTGGCACTGGCCCCTCCCCTGCCCGAAGCTCCTTTCCCAGCTGGGCCGGCCCTCCTGCCTGCAGGACTCTCTCTGGTGGTGACCCAGCCGCCCTCCTCAGGGAGGAAGGACCATTCCTGCCGCTCCCTGCCTCGGCTGTGGTGGAGAGAGCGTGGAGGCCCGGACCACACTTCCTGCCTGTTGCCATCGTGTTGGCTGCTCTCTCCGTACCTGAAGCCCAGGAGGCCCTGGGGCTGGAGCCCTCACCTTCCTAGTTCATCACTGCACAGGTCGCCGGGGACGAATCCCGCTTTGGATTGTACTTGTGTGTGCACCTCTCCGTGTGTGTGCCTGTGGAATCACGTGAGCTGCAGGCCTATTATGGTCTCCAACACAATGTTCCCAGCAGAACACAGAATGTGGCAGCTCATGCTGGACGAAGAGAATAAAACAAAGCAGCTCCCCTCCGCCAACCTCTAAGCTCGGCCGGAGAAGCAGGGCCTCGATGAATTGGAGTCTCTAACCTGAGTGGAGCTCTTTTGCTTTTCCCGCCACCAGTGCGTGGGCAGAGGAAGGCGTGTGTCTCAGACAAACACGAAGCCTTATTTCCACGTGAGCACGGGAAGCTCCAGGACGCCTGTTTGCCAGAAGTTAACCAGAAACCGGAGAGTAGGTTTCCCTTTGTGCGATGCACACAGTTAACGTGATGAAGAAAACTCAAAGCCATAAATCATGCTCCACAAATCGCTAATAAGGGGCAGATTAAGGCCGAAAGCATCGTGTGTCTCATGTCTGAGCGCGCTCCTCTGATCTGTTGTCAAGCGGCTTTGAATAAACAGTTGAGATGTTTGCATGTGTTTATTTTCTGGGCTTTTGGAGCGATGCCGAGCGTGCGCGGAGCTGCGCAGAGATGAAACTGGCCGACTGTTTCCCCTGGGGGACGTGCCATCTCACAGGTTTATAAGAACAGCCACTTGGGTGTGGAACCGGCCCCTCCACCTGGACTCCAGGCCCCGCACTGAGCCCGGCTGGCCCTCCGCGGGAGGGGGCCAGCACAGAGAAAGTCGCCTTCTTCCCTCCCTCACCGCCCTGGCTGCCCAGACGCTGCCTCTGGAACCTGCCCCTCATTTCTGACCCCGGGGCTGGAGACCAAGGCGGCTCTGGGGGTAAGTGAGCCTCTCCCGGGCTAGAGTCCGTGCTGGCTGGTGAAACACCACCTCAGGAGCTGACAGAAGAGTCTTCCCAGTGCACAGTCCCGCTTCGGTCTCTTCCCTGACTGTGCCGGAATTAGTAAGGACAGGCCTCCTTTCAGAATGGTGGCAGGAGCCAGGCCCTGGCTCAGTGCTCCGGCACCACCGCGATGCAGAAGAGAGCAGTGGGCTCTGCCTGACGCTGCCCTCTCTCCGCTCCCACTCGGAGAACCAGCCTGGCACCTTCACGTGGACGTTTAGCTGCACCGAAAGCAAATGCACAAAGCGGAAGACACGGCGACTCCTGGGGAGAACGGATTGAATGGGGGAGCTTGAGCTGTACTCTGTGGCTTTCAGCCAAGGTGGGATATCACTCCTGTGCTACTTGTGCAAATAAGATGAGTTTAAAACAATAAATGTCGATGAAAGGCTGCCTTCTGCTGTTTAATTTACCTTCAGTAAATTAATGTACCACGCAGTGGGCGGGCGGCCCCGCGGGAGCGCTGCTGGTGACGGGGTGGGTGGGGGAAGGGAACACAGGACAGTCGCCTCGCCACCGGCCCTCAGGCCCTCGCTCGCTGCCCAGGACTCTTTTCTGACCAGATGAGCTGAAACCAAGACCTCGATAGGAAGACACAAGTCCAGGGCTCAGAGTCAATGTTTCCTTGGTTAAATGGAGTTGGAAATCAGTATAAAAGTCCAGCGGGAAGTGGCTGTGGGGCCGGCAGCCCAGGGTCTTGGTGGTGAAGAGGTGAGCAGAGATAAAGGGCAGAGCCGGAGGAGGGAATGCCTCCCCATAGAAATGTTCCTCTGCGCAGGCAGCCAGTGGCTCCCCCCTCCAGCCACCAGGCCTCCCCCTTCCTCAGGGACTGCTCAGCCGGAGGACAGGAGCCCAGCAGCCAGATCTCCCCTGGGGCGCCTCCCGCCTGGCCTCCCGCTCTGTCCTCTCTGATTCTCAGTCTTACTTTGTCATCACCTGGAGCCTCTGATGCCAAGAAGCCCTGCCCACCTTTTCCAGATCCCGAGCTGTCGCTCACCACACCTCCTTCCTCAGTTGTGGGTCTCTGGAGCCCCGAGGGCAGCTTCTTTCTCTTGCATGATGGTGGCGGTGGTGATGGTGGTGGTGGTGATGGGGAAGTGATGGTGGTGATAATGGTGGTGGTGGTGATAATGGTAGTGATGGTGGTGATAATGGTGGTGGTGGTGATAATGGTAGTGATGGTGGTGATAATGGTGGTGGTGGTGATAATGGTAGTGATGGTGGTGATAATGGTAGTGATGGTGGTGGTGATAATGGTGGTGACGGTGGTGATGATGGTGGTGATGGTGGTGGTGTTGGTGGTGGTGATGCTAGTGATGATGTTGTTGTTTGTGGTGATGGTGATGGTGGGGTGATGGTGGTGGTGATGGTAGTGGTGATGGTAGTGATGATGATGATGGTATTGGTGGTGATGGTAGTGATGGTGGTGATGATGATGGTGTTGGTGGTGGTGATTTTGGTGGTGATGGTAGTGGTGGTTGTGATGATGATGATGGTGATCATAAAGACTAAATCTTACTTGGTACAGTTCTAAACTCTTCACATATTAAATCATGTGATGTTCATACAGATGGGGAACCTCAGGCATAGGAAGCTAACATGATTTTTCCCCACACTGCTCAGCTGATGAGTGGCAGAGCTAAAATCTGCACCTAGGCTGCCTGTATCATAGGTCATGCTCTCAGACCTCCATCCCACCTGCCTTCTTGGAGAACTTACCAAGTTATGGGAGAACAAACACACACACACACACACACACACACACACAGAGTAATGAAATAATACTCCTGAAATAAGCAGCCATGGCTCATCAACCATTCTAATGAGCAGAACTGGGGATCGGAGGGCCCAGCCACTTCTTTATCCCCCCGCCCCCCCCCCCATTAGATGCCCCCACCGCAGCCTGATCCCGTTTCTCAGGTGGCGGCTGAAAACAAAGACACCTCGCCTTCTGCAACAAGGCCCTCAGCTGCAGCCACGGCAGGCATTCAGGGACTGGCTTCCCCTGCAGAGTCCTCTGCGCACAGCGCAAATGGCCCCACGCTCTTCTCACTGAGGCTCGAGGCGTCTGCTGCACATGCAACCACACACTGACAATGTGGTAATGAAAGAGCCACACATTTAAAAACCAGTTTGTCTGGACTTTATTCAGATCCCCCGTTTACACCAACGTGAGGGTCTGTGAGTCGAGGCCTTGGCCCTGGGTGCACAGGCGGGGAAGGGTGCCTGAGCGAACCAGCTGATGTCTGGCTGATAGAGATGAACATTCAGAAGGCGCTGGACGAACCTCCAGCGCACAGATGTTTGCTTTACAGACTCCTTTCATTCAGAAAGTGTGTGAGTTTAATTAGCTGTTTTATTTTACACAAAAAGGTGCTCCTTGGCTCCAAGAGCTTCTGCATAGCTCTGGTCTGGAGGGACACCTGTATTAGCGCCCAGCCGCCCAGCCGCAGGCAGCCATCGGACGGCAGCTTTGACAGGAAGGCAAACACCATTGGCTCTCATGGAGGTTGGCAGGATTTAACTCCAGCTTCACTTGCTGCCCTCTCTGCTCTGCACCAGGCACAGCGGAGGAGGACATGGGCGAGAAGCCACATGGGCTCTGAGTCCATGGACCCCAACTTGGGACCTGGCACCTAGGGAAGGTGGACATTGTGACCTCCATGGGGAGGTTTGGAGAGAATTCCAAGATCACCTGGGGAGGTGTGGTCCTCCCATTAGCTCTGTGGTTCGGGGATGGTTCACATGGGGAGGAGTGCTGGGGTACACGTGGGAAGAGCTGGGGTACATGTGGGAAGTGCTGGGGTACAAGTGGGAAGTGCTGGGTACACATAGGAAGTGCTGAGGTACACGTGGGAAGTGCTGGGGTACACGTGGGAAGTGCTGGGGTGACAGACAGGAGACGGGCTAGGGAGCTGCCCCTTGATGTGAGCAGAGTGGGGGTCAGGATGCAGAGAGATGATGGTCCTGGTGGGGGTAGGTTAAGGTGACCAGATCGTCCAGGTGTTGGCGGGACAGTCCTGATTTCTAACAAATTTTCCCGCATCCCGCGGCATTTTTAAAAAGTCCCAATTTTTGGAAAGAATCTTTCCAATGTTTCCAATCTTTCAAAAAATTGGGACTTTTTTAAAACGCCGCGGGATGCGGGAAAAATTGTTAGAAATCAGGACTGTCCCGCCAACACCTGGACGATCTGGTCACCTTAGGGTAGGTCCACCCAGGAGTCTTGCTGTCACGGGGACCGGCACCGGGAGGGGCGGGGAGCTGTGTGACAGGAGCTGGGAGGAGGGAAGCTCGGAGGAAGGAGGGGAAATTAAGAGGGGTGA
Organism: Pipistrellus hanaki; assembly: GCF_964339955.1. Lineage (NCBI taxonomy): Eukaryota > Metazoa > Chordata > Mammalia > Chiroptera > Vespertilionidae > Pipistrellus > Pipistrellus hanaki. The sequence goes on along the minus strand of NC_140508.1, from coordinate 4,926,190 downwards.
CGTGTGGGAGAGAGGAAGACAGCCTTGCCCATGCCGCAGCTTTGCCTCAGGCTGGTTTGCTTCTGAGGTGGCACGGGGGAGGGAAGACAGCGAAGAGAAATGTGAATTGTGTGAAGACACACACATCGTCCTAGCTTCCTGTCCTTCGGGGCTGCCCAGGGCACCAACAGGAAGGTGTAATCACGTGAGGCACCTCCTCCCACTGTGGCTTCCAGAACACAGAACAACAGGCACCCCACACAGTCATCACCAGCTCCACCTGTGCCTAGGACCCGACTCCAGGCCCCAGCTGCGTTCCAGAGGAGACAGTCAGCTCCCAGGACCTCGGAGAAACCTGTATGGCTGACACAGGTGGACCTTCCCACACGCCTCTGCGGCCGTCAGCTGGATTTTCTGTGTGCGGCTTAATTTCCTTCTGCACTTTATGGCTATTGCAGTGACATTCTTGTCTGGCATTAAAAATAAATAAATCTCCAAGACCTAGAGTCCAAAGCTTAACGAGCTAATCATGGGTCTGCATTTCACTCTTCCAAACGCACTGCATAGGGGTGTGCTCACTGCAGGCTGCCCTCTGACTAGTGCTGTCATTTGCCCAGCTTTTCCAAGCGCCCAGGACACGGTGGCAAACGGGGTTCCCGCCGGGTGGAGTGCCGAGGTAAGTGACTTCAGGAGGCTGCATTCAGTGAGTGATGTCTGCAGTGGAGGACACAGGCAGACAGGCACAGCGCCGGGAGCTGTCCAGTGCTGATGAGACAGCAAACCACATAGCAAGCCAAACCAACAGGAACCAGTGAATTCAAGAAGCATGTGTGTGTGTGTGTGTGTGTGTGTGTGTGTGTGTGTGTGTGTGATGGTTAGCCAGCACCGAGGACCCTGTGCGCTCCTGACCCAGACCTGTCAGCTCCACACACCTGTGGCCAGAGGATCGGGCTGAGAGTGAATGGCAGCACCAGCGCTGGACCCTGGCTTTACGTTCACACACTTACACAGAAACAAGAGGCCAAACAAACCGGCCGAGGAGCCACCTCCCAGAAGCAGTGGTCATTCTTTGTGCAGCTCTGAGTCCGAGCCCACACCTCTCGCTTCGGACGGGAAACAAGCCCTCTGGAGCCCACTGCTGCCCTCACCCCCTCTTTCCCCTCCCCTCCCTCCCCCTCCCCCCATAAACACATCCTAAGAGGAGCACTGTGCCTTACAGCCAAAACCCCTGACCAAGAAGGGTGAGTCCTCCGAGGGCGGTGGCCCTGCCCATCTTCCCAGCCCCACCATGTCACCCCCACCCGCCACCTCTGGGCTGGGCTAACCCTGATTTCCATGGGGTCCATTCCCTCATCACAGCTCTGCAGGAGGCGGAGCCCTGCCCGGGAAGGGCACGGAGCCCTGTGACAAATGACCGCAGAGTCGGCACGCTTTCCCGACGGCACTCAGGCCTCTCTTATTGGTTTGGGGGAGCTCTGAAATATGTTTTTACTTAAACGGAAAATCCCTTTTACCGTAGGATTCAGTGAGATCCACAGCATTCGTGTGGCATCCACCGCTGGGGAAGGAAGGCGGGAGGAAGGAAGGACCTGAGCTCGTGATAGGAAGCCTGTGGCCGCCACTCCTGACTGCCACGCCCCCCACAGGAAGACCCCTGCACCCACTCCACTGTTAGGCTCCCTGGGCTCAGTGCCATGTCCCCCCACGCCCCTCCTGACTGCCACGCCCCCCACAGGAAGACCCCTGCACCCACTCTGCACCCTAGGAGCGAGCACGGAATTATCAGCCCTAAAACGCACCCTCTCCCGCCCCCCCCCCCCCCACACACAGCCCCACGGGAGCACGGAGAGTGGTTGTCTTACTGGGAGAAGCTGCCTTTGCTCACTGCGCCCGAACAGCACACATGGGGGAGGCAGCAGACACGGGGGCTGTGGGCGGGTGGCAGAGGCAGTGCATTTATTCTAGAGCGTCCCGCAAACTGCCCTCCCCCTCTCCCTGCCCCCCGCACGCCACACACCTGTCTCGTATTCCCGCATCACAGGAGCTTTGTTTTCTGAGTGCCCACCTCTGGAAACAGCACAGAGCAGGCCTGCAGCAGCCACACCAGGACCTCAGGCCCGTGCTGCAGCCGCCTGGGTGAGTGTCCTTGAAGCAATGTTTCCTGAGGCTGGGGACACGGCTGTGCTGGCACCACTCACCTCCTCACCCCGTTCTGGCCCCTGCAGGTCTCCTCCGGAAGTTTAGGTAAGACACCTACACACATGTATGTATGCGCGTCCTCTGGCCTCCCGGTGAGCCTAGCGAGCACAGCTCATTGAGGTGACTGACACCTCGTCCAGAGTTTTCTGCCTGCTGTCTGAGGAGCAGGCCTGGATCCTGCTTGCTGCACAGGGAGGAGCCCAGAAGCCTCCTTTTCCAGACTCCTGCATGCCCGCTCCACAGCCACTACTCCCTGCTCAGGTGGGCACGGGATGCAGGCCTGCTCAGTGCCAGCTGGGGACAGGCTGGCTCAGGGTGCTCCCATTTTACCCGAAAGGCTGGCCTGTGACGCTGCTGGTGAAGGCGAGAGCAGCTTTATCGGGCCACGGCAGACAGACCCTCCTGAGGCGCCGTGCAGCGCCGAGTTCCAGCCGAGGCTAGCGGGCGAGAAGAGCCTTGTGGGACGGACGGCGACGCTGCAGCTCAGGCTGTGGAGGGGGCTTAGGGCTGTTGGTCAGTCCCTGAACCCACTTCCACTGCCAAGACCTTTGTCTGAGCACTTGCTGTGTGCTCATTTCTCTTATTTTATGTAACCTCCATGGCCTCTCGGTAGGTCCCAGATCAGAAGACCCATCTTGCAGGCCCTGGTCTGGTTGCATGCAGGAGGTAACCGATCAATGTGTCTTTCTTACATCGATGTTTCTCTGTCTCTCTCTCTTCCTTCTACTTTCTTTAAAATACCAATGGAAAAATATCCTCTGGTGAGAATTAACAAAAATAAACCAAAACAAACAAACAAAAAATCCGTGACTTTTTGGTGCATGGGCCGATGCTCTAACCACTGAACTCACCTGCCAGGGCTTGTTTCTCTCTTCCCCCTGTATTGGAGCAGGGGCTGAGGACACTTCCTGCATAGGGCTGTGTAGCAGGTGTTTGGTGAGGTGAACACCAAGGTGCAAGCAGTTTGGAGGCTCGGCCACAGCAGACGGGCAGTGCTCGGAGCTCACGCCCCTGCTGCCAATGGCCCAGCGGGCCCTCAACTGGCTCGTCGGTTTCAGGGTTGCCCTTTCATCTGTTGAGCCTTCAGGGAGGGCCTACTATGTGCCAGGCCTGTGCTGGGCGCTGGAGATGCATGCTGACTGCACAGACGTCACCGCCTCTTACAGGGGCAGAATGAACAACGCAGAGTGGGTGCTGCCTCAGCACCAGAGGGAGAGGCGGACAGACAGGCCGGAGCGCCGGGGATGAGAGCCAGGTGTGGGGTGGGGTGGTCGGGCCGGGATGGTCACAGACACACCAGTTCCCAGCAGAGCAGAGAGGGGCTGCGCTCCCCCTCACAGCCTCCCTGAGGCCATGCTGCCTGGGTCGGCTCAGGTACAAGGGCAAATGGCAGTGATGCCAGCACCGGGAGCAGGTTCTGAGGGGAGCAGGCCCTGCTGCTGGCCCGGTGCCCGCCCGCAGGTGCCCTCTCTCAGCTGCAGACTCGCCCAGCTTTGGAGGACGGATTCGAAGGGACCTTGCTCCCAGGTCACTCAGGAAGCAGAACAAGAAGCTTCCCTGGGACCCGGAGGGCCTGTCTTTGCAAAGCTGTCCCTGCCTCACTCCCCCGGCGCCAGGCAGGAGAGAGGCTGGGAGCAGAGCTGTCGCTGCAAAGGCAGGCTCCGTCTCGCGAGCTCATGCCCGGGTCTCGCAGGCGACAGGCTGTGCTGGGGCCAGGCGGGGACAGCTCCGATCCAGCCAGACCGCCGGCCGCCGGGGAAGGACGCCCACCCTGAGCCTGGCCCGCGGGCGGAGTTACGGCATTGGCGGGTCCAGTTTAGAAATGGCGACCTGTCAGCATGGTGAGCTCATGGCTGGCCAGAGCCACATCCGTTACCTGTGATGATCCCCTCAGCCACGATTTACAGAGAAAGAACATGTTTAACTTCTTACGTTAAAGACGAAAAGCTTGTCACTGAAGCAGTCAGTCAGGGAGCCACGCCTTTGTCTGGCAGGAGGAGCAGAGGGGGCCCCCTCCCGCATCCTCAGCAGGACTGAATGGTGGGGCGCCCCCGGTCTCCCCGCAGGATTGCCCCGTCCACCCTGAGACCCGAGTGCGTTCTCCCCTGGGAGCGCAGTGTGTCGGGGTTTCAGGGAGCAGCGTTGCCACCATCAGGCCCCAGGCATCGCCCAGAAAGAGGGAGCCTCGGGGGCTGGAGTCGGAGGTGAGCCGTGAGCCCGGGGAAGAGGTGTGGTGGGCTTCCTCTCTCTCCTTGTTAGTCCTCAACTGAGGATTTCTTCCCATTTTTTTTTTTTTTTTTTTTTTGAGAGCGTGGAAGGCAGGAAGGGAGGAGGGAAGTGGGAAGGAGGGAGGAAGAGAGGAAATTAAATCCGTGACCTAGCTGATTTGGCTCAGAGGACAGAGTGTTGGCCTGTGGACTGAAGGGTCCTGGGTTTGAGTCTGGTCAAGGACACGTGCCGCGGCTGCAAACTCAATCACTGGCCCTGGTCTGGTTGCATGCAGGAGGTAACCGATCAATGTGTCTTTCTTACATCGATGTTTCTCTGTCTCTCTCTCTCCCTTCTACTCTCTCTAAAATACCAATGGAAAAATATCCTCTGGTGAGAATTAACAAAAATAAACCAAAACAAACAAACAAAAAATCCGTGACTTTTTGGTACATGGGCCGATGCTCTAACCACTGAACTCACCTGCCAGGGCTTGTTTCTCTCTTCCCACCCCCGGTATTGGAGCAGAGGCTGAGGACACTTCCTGCATAGGGCTGTGTAGCAGGTGTTTGGTGTGGTAGAGGGTAAAGGCTTATTCTTTTTTTTTTTTTTTTTTTTTTAATGGAAAAGGTGTTTGTTTTTTTAAAAAATATATATTTTATTGATTTTTCACAGAGAGAAAGGGAGAGGGATAGAGAGCTAGAAACATTGATGAGAGAGACACATCGACCAGCCGCCTCCTGTATACCCCCCACCAGGGGTGTGCCCGCAACTAATGTACATGTCCTTGACCGGAATCAAACCTGGGACCCTTCCATCTGCAGACTGATGCTCTATCCACTGAGCCAAACCAGTCTCGGCAAGGCTTATTCTTAAACAGGACCTCCAGGGCCTTACCCAGTGGGGCCTCCAGGGTTGCAAGTCCTCTGAGTCCTATAGGATGAGTGGTATTGTCCTCCTGCCATCCAGAAGCGGAGGCGGTGACCACCTGAAGATACTGACCTCTAGAAACGTCTATGGGACGGCTTTCACCCAGCTGCTACGTGCACTTACACACTTTAAAAGACGCCTGGATTACTGTAAGTTAGAGTTGCTCCCAAAACATTGTGTTTTTAAAAGGACACAGCTCTTTAAATCTGTTCTCCTGGACTTAACTAAGGAACCAGCAGCCATGGGAGAGGAACTCGCTGTCCGTGGTGCTGGAACCGTGCCTGCACCCGAGGGCACCAGCCTAGCGGGGATTTCCGTTCTTTGTGTGACCGGATGGTATCCTGGGATCAGTGTCGCATGTTGCACGGCCATCTACTCTACGGAAACTCTGCCCGGAACTCCACGACCTCCCCTCTGATGGCGGCCTGGGGGTGGGTGGGTGAGCAGCTGTTTGGGAAATGAGTAGTTCAGGGCTGGGGCACGTCCAGCCCTCGGGCCATATCAGGCTTTTGGCTGAAAGCGTTTGGTCTGGCCCTGCCAAGGCATTAGGGGTGAGTTAATTGAATATTTGACCAAATATAGCAGCCTATTTTTTTTAAACTTGTCTTTATGGATTTTTTTTAAGAAAGAAAGGATAGAGAGATGGAAACATTGATGAGAGAGAACATCACTGATTGGCTGCCTCCTGCACACCCTTTATTGGGGATCAAGCCCACAAGCCAGGTACATGAACCATGACCTCCTGGTTCACAGGTCGACCCTCAACCACTGGGCCACGCTGGCTGGGCTAGCAGGCTAACTCTGAAGTTGCTGATTTTGTATGGCCCCTGAATGATGTTATAAATATCCCAATAGCCTTGGCAGAAGCAAGGTTCCCACCCCGGAATCAGTTGGATTCACAGACGAGAGGTGCCTTGGCGTGTGCAGTGGAGTCTCAGGTCTCCCAGAGGATGGGCGTTGCCGGGAGCAGCGCCTCGCCAGCGAGAGGAACCGGGAGGGAGAGAACCCCCGGAGAACTGCGCTCAGAAGGGACGGCTCGCCTGGCCTCCGCCAGCACGCTGCCTCTCGCTGGCCACATGCAAAGGCCCCTCTCTCAGGGCAGCCCCTCGGACTGCAGCGAGCAGGACGCTTGTCTTCCGGGCGGGCTGCTCCCAGGTCTGCCCAGCAGGAAGGAAAGGACTTCATATTGACGGCCACTTAGCGCAGCTGGGGGCTCATCAGTGATACGAACATGAGGCCAGGGCCAGCAGGCTGCCAACAGACTCAACAGAGGCCCAGCAGCCTTCCTCACAGGGGATGCCCCTCATTATGGGTGACGCCCCTAACCATGGGGAAGCCCCTCCCCACGGGGCCACCCCTCCTGGCATCTCTGGGGGTGAGACCTCTGCAGATGCTTCCGTGTGTTTATTCTTTTGGCAGGAGCTCAGGATGAGTTTCTCTGACACAGCCAATCCTGACGCCACCTCCTTCCCATAGGATTACCCTCTCCATGCCTCCGTTCCGCATTTGGGCCATGGGAACAATACTTGCCTCTGGCTGCAGGGCCAGGGGACTATCTGACGAGTAACGTGACACATAGGGCTGCATTCAGTAAGTGCAGATGAGGATGATCACCGCAGCAGTGGTGGGTGCGGGCATTTGGGGAGGGGGTGGAGGGCGGTGTGCGGTATACCATGTGGGACTCTCCGGTTCAGTGCTGTCCTCACAGCACCCTCGGGGTTCCTGGGCGTGGCCACTGCAGAGACCTCCCTCATGGAACACCCGTTCACCTGGAGGGCCTGTGGGATGAGAGGCCCGCACAGAGCTCAGAGTCCGAGTGGGGGCAGGGACGCCTGAGACCACAGATGGGGCAACGCCCCCTCCAGCCGTGGGCACCAGGAGACAAAGAAATGGAGAGGAAAGCTAATGACCCACAATCCTGTCCCTGAAACCAGCTACTTGGCTCTGTCTGCACTGAACACAGAGCGGAAACAGGCCTTCGGGTCGGGGCGCAGCCAGCACGTGTCTCAGAGCCGGCCGCAGGCTGGGGCGGGCTCTCCCAGGGACAGGCCTGGCGCGGCTCCCTGCGCGCTCCTCATTATCCCCACACCCAGGGAACAGCGCGCTGAGACCGCCCCCGACCACGAGCTGGATGAGTGAAAGACGCTGTTTAATTATCCGCCGTCATCCGTTTCCCGGGCATGCTATTATCACACCGGGAAGAAAGCTGTTCAGAATGCAATGAAAGCGAGCAAGCGAGACGAGCCCACCGAATTCCAGCCCGAGACACGGCTGTGCTCGCCGGAACCAGCAATTTCTGAACAAACCCGACCTGCTACAGAACTGGGTCACCCGCTCAGCTAAAGTTTGGTGTGAACCATTCGATAATAATGCTTCCGCCCGGCACCTGCGCTGCCCGCGATGGCTCTCCGAGGCCTCGTTTCGGGAAGACGGCTGTAGTCCGGGTATAGCTGGCATCAGTGACACCCTCCAGAACGGAATGGCGGGGTGTGTCTTCCTGGGATTCGAAAGGCAGTCGCACATTAATGCTGCTCGCAAGACGTCTCGGATGCCACGCAACGCCTGCCAGGAAGCTGACCGGCCAGCCCTCGCGGTCCCTCCACCCTGCAAACCCAAGTGCATCCACAGGGGTGGCGATCATTCAAACAAAGACTCAGGGGGCCACACAAAGGAGCTCAGTTAATGGCAAGCCGTCGCAGGGTGCATGACATTCACTCCCGTCCAGCACCCAGGAACCCAGCTGGCTTCTCATGACCTTCTGTCGTCCCAGTGACATCACACAGCACGAGGGCGTCTGAGACCGAGGCGGGTGGCAGTGCCTGTGGGTGGGCTGGAAGGTGGGCGGGGGTAGGGAGGAGGCTGTGCCTGTGGGCGGGCTGGAAGGTGGGCGGGGGTAGGGAGGAGGCTGTGCCTGTGGGCGGGCTGGAAGGTGGGCGGGGGTAGGGAGGAGGCTGTGCCTGTGGGTGGGCTGGAAGGAGGGCCGGGGTAGGGAGGAGGCTGTGCCTGTGGGCGGGCTGGAAGGAGGGCCGGGGTAGGGAGGAGGCTGTGCCTGTGGGTGGGCTGGGGTAGGGAGGAGGCTGTGCCTGTGGGCGGGCTGGAAGGAGGGCCGGGGTAGGGAGGAGGCTGTGCCTGTGGGTGGGCTGGGGTAGGGAGGAGGCTGTGCCTGTGGGCGGGCTGGAAGGAGGGCCGGGGTAGGGAGGAGGCTGTGCCTGTGGGTGGGCTGGAAGGAGGGCCGGGGTAGGGAGGAGGCTGTGCCTGTGGGCGGGCTGGAAGGAGGGCCGGGGTAGGGAGGAGGCTGTGCCTGTGGGTGGGCTGGGGTAGGGAGGAGGCTGTGCCTGTGGGCGGGCTGGAAGGAGGGCCGGGGTAGGGAGGAGGCTGTGCCTGTGGGCGGGCTGGAAGGAGGGCCGGGGTAGGGAGGAGGCTGTGCCTGTGGGTGGGCTGGGGTAGGGAGGAGGCTGTGCCTGTGGCGGGCTGGCTGTCCACGGCTGCCTCTGTGACACTGGCACGGCTCCCCGGTTATGGCACCCTTCACAGAGAACAGTTCCCGAACCTCTCAGACCACAGAGCCCTCTCCGCCAGGCTGAGCAGCCCAGTCCTCTCGCCCTCTGACCTCACAGGCCACTGTGACCTGGAGAATGGTTAGCTTGGGGCTTGGAGGGTCAGAAACAGCTACGGGAAGGTCAAAGGTAAAAGTCTCACTCACTCATCAAGGGACGGCCTTCGGTTTGGAAAGAACCAGAAATAAATTTCCCTCCCAATTAAATGGAAATCCAGTTCCAGTGACATTTCTTTTTTCTTTTTCTTTTTTTAAGTAAGTTGTTATTTTAAAAAAATATATATTTTATTGATTTTTTTTTTTTACAGAGAGAAAGGGAGAGGGATAGAGAGCTAGAAACATCGATGAGAGAGAAACATCGACCAGCTGCCTCCTGCACACCCCCTACTGGGGATGTGCCTGCAACCAAGGTACAGCCCTTGACTGGAATCGAACCTGAGACCCTTCAGGCTGCAGGCCAACACTCTATCCACTGAGCCAAACCGGTTTCGGCTCCAGTGACATTTCTATGGGTCAGGTCCCAAACAGGCCAAGGCCAGAGCCGTGAGGACTGCAGGGCCGGTTTCCCACCCCCTGTCTCAGGGGCCGACCCCAAGGGATGTGAGACTGTGAAGGCAGCCTCAGCGGAGGGCGCGGGGAGCAGGTGCGCTCAGGGGCGGGCCCAGGTGACCCGGTGCTTCGAGTGCACATTCTGGGAAGGGACGCTGCCACGCGTGATGGGTACGAGCCCCCAGAGTCCATCGGTCCTCAGCCTGGCTCCAGAGAAGGACACTTTCCAGTTTACGCGTTGACTGGGCGCATGTCACTTTGAGGCGCCCTGGTGGCGGAGGGACCAGGCTCTCCCACGAGGCCCGGGTAACCTCCCCAGACTCGCTCTTCTCCATCACACGCAGGTCTGAGGGGCTCTCCCTGCTTTCCGGATCCCGGAGCACACACGCTGAGAACCTAGAAGGAGGAGGCCTGCATCTGCCCAGCGTGGCCTGATGTGTTTTCGCGAAGAAGCCACGCTTTGCAGGCTCAGTGCTGCCCACATGCACTCTCGTCCCCAGAGCTCAAGCGGCTGTGGTCACGGGGAGTCCCCCACAGGAAGCGGGGAGGTGTGTGCCCTCGTGGTGTCGGGGGCAGCCTCCCGTGGGGCGGCCGCTCCAGCCGCAGGCAGCCTCCTGGGCTGCGCGTTTTTCTAGCCCCGTCTTAACTACAGCCCACCTGGAGGGCGGTCCCCGCAGGGAGCGAGGGGAGGAAGTCCCGCCCCGCTGCAAACCCTGTGCACCCCGTTAAAGCCGGGATTGTACCCCATTTCCCGGAGCAACACCAACGGCTCTTTGGGGTGGATGTGACTTGTTTCTAAAGGCGACATTCCTCGTCATTTAAACAAACCTAAGATGGTTAAAGCACGAACCGGGGCTCCGAGGAGCCCGCAGTGGCCGGGTGGCTCCAGTCCGTCCTGAGTGGGGCTGCCTGGTGTGGGGTTTCCAATAAAGGGGTGATTCTGTGACTCATCACACCAGGTCCTTTCAGTCCCAGCCAAGTGGCTCCAGAGGTGAATCTAACAAGAAAGACAAGAGCAGTCCCCCCCGGCAATGACACGCAGGCGCCGCCGATGCTGGTAACATCCAGTCCCTTCTCCGTTTCCTCACCTGTGATGTTTCTTTTGGTGAGAACAGGTGGTTTGTACCCAGTCACCGTCTTTTAAAACCTCCCAGGGCCGGGCAGGTGTAGCTCAGTGGTTGAGCGTCGAGCTATGAACCAAAAGTTCATCGGTTTGATTCCTGGTGTGGGGCGTGCCAGAGGCAATCAGTGTTTCTCTCGCTGATGTTTCTCTCTCTCTGTCCCTCTCACTTGCTCTCTCTCTAAAATCAATGAAAATATATTTTAAAAAATCTTCCAGGGTTGTGCTGTGCAATCTGAAGCTTCTCTTTTCTGCTTTTTCTCTTTAATTGCTTCAAAACGGGTACTTTTAGAGGCAATTAAAATTTCCATAAACATGCTTTACTTTTTTTAATATGCATTGAAGCTACTAAAATGCAAATAATCTGAATAAAATGTTGCCCCAAGAACTGAGTTCCATAGCTAAAAAAAATTAAATTTAAAAATATTCTGGAGCCTCAGAGGAGGGATTTAATTGTAGCATAAACAAATACCTTCGCTTCTTCCTGCCGCCTGTGCCCCTCGCCTCTCCCGGCAGGCTGACCTGGCCCGTGCCCGCCCTCTGTGGGCCCAGCCTGCAGCCCTGACCTCGCCTGCAGCCCCACCCCCCACCTCCCGGCCGCAGCCCAGCGCTGAGGTCCTGCACGTCTCCGAGGGAAGCCATCCCTTTGTCCGTTGATGATGTGGGTCCTCCATTCCCGCCCATCACACACCCAAGCACATCCCTCATGTGTCCGAGCTTGAAAACTGAGTACAGAACCGGCCCTCATGCCCCCAAGGGAGTTCCACTGCCTTTGAGAGTCTGCCTCTTCCCCACACAATTTGCCTGTGAACCTGGCCGGCCCCTGTCTGACTGCCCTGCCAGCCCTCGGGGAGGGAGAGGGCCCTTAAACCACACCCTGGGACCAGACACAAATCCAGGGCACCACACTCACACAGCAGCCCGGAGACACACGAGGGAGCCCCGTGCGGCCAAAGACATGGAGAAGCCCACCAACCGGCCACAAAGTGGGGACCTGTCTGGATCCGGATTCAAACAAGTCATTGAACAAAATGTTGTTAATCCTCACCCAAGGATATTTTTCCATTGATTTTAATTAATTAATTAATTATTTTAGAGAGTGGAAGAGAAAGAGCAGGGAGAAAGGTATTGATTGGTTGGCCGAAAGCCAGGTCCATGTTCTTGACTGGGAATTGAGCCCAAGACTCTTTGGTGCATGGGCCAACACTCTAACCACTGAGCAACACTGGGACTCAAGCAAACCATCTTCAAAGACAACGACACTCAGCAGCCTGGGGCATGTGGACTCAGCCTGCAGGCTGTGGTGTGAGCGCAGTGAGCGGTGCGGCTTACTGGGAGGGATCCCAGCAGCACACGCTCCAGTCGCCAGGTCAGGTGGGAGAAGCAGGAGCTGAGCCCCGGGGCAGCCCGTCTGCACTCCGGCCCCCCTCTGGGAGGAGGACTGGCACTGCTGGGGAATGTGCATCCCCAGCCGCCCCTCTGGTCCTCCTCGAAGGAGCTGCTGCGGAACCGGGCGGCCAGTCCTCCAAGTGCCCAGGTGAGCTCAGGTCAGAGGCCTCTGTTTATGCCGGTTACTCAATGCCTTTTGTATGTGGCGGTTTCACACCCACATGCCTGGGGCTGGGCCACTGCCATAAGTATGCCGCACCATGCTACCCTCATACATACGCACACCCACTCAGACCCCCACAGGCACACCCGTGTGCATGCGAGCGGGACAAAGCTGGTTGGGGCCGCCAGCACCAAGCGTGAGGGCGCCAGCCCCTAAGGCCGCTGCTGCCGAAGGCTCTGTGGACAGTGAAGGACGATAAGAGGAAGGAAGCTGAAGTGAGTGCAAGGCGGCCGTGAGCAGAAGCTGCCTGCCGTGGCCTCACAGGAAAGCAGGGATGGTGGGTGGGGTGCCCAGGGGAAGGGGGACCCTGCATCAGACGCCGGGTTCGGAGACGCTGCAGGGGGCTGGGTGGGAGCCTGCGTGGGTGCTCGTGGGCCCTCCCGTGCCCGTGACAGGCCCACAGCCACGGCCGAGGGGAGAGGGGGCCTAGGGCTGACAGGCAGTCACACACCGGTGCGCTCAGCCGCGCCTGCGATGTTATCTGGTCTTCCCTGCAGTTTCCAAATGTGCACCTGATGGACGCGGCCACGACATCAGCATTTTAAGGTAATTAAAAAATATGATTTTATTGATTTCAGAGAGGAAGGGAGAGGGAGAGAGATAGAAACATCAATGATGAGATCATTGATCGGCTGCCTCCTGCATGCCCACACCGGGGATCAAGCCTGCCACCCAGGCATGTGCGCTGAGTGGAATTGAACTGTGACCTTCTGGTTCATAGGTCAATGCTCAACCATGGAGCCACGCCGGAGGGCTAAGGGGAGTTTTTACTGTGGGACTCGTTGGCCTTTAAAAAGCTGTGTGCTCCCAGGGGAGAACAATCCACGCCACCGTCCCGGAGGCAGTGGGCACAGCGCTCCTGGCGTGGCGTCTGCCATGGGCCCAGTCACCCCAGCCCTGAACGTGGCCGGGAGGTGTGGCCTCCCAGGTCCGGCCCTTCGGGATCGGCGGCTCTCCTGGCTTCTCAGACAGCCCGCCTGCCCGGGTCACTGCCACAGCCGCCCTCACCCACCTGCACATTTCACTCCTCTCGACACAAACTGGCTTTACTCAGCAGCTGTATTTGCCAGATTCCAGAAGCCCAGATTCACGTTTTAGAATTTACTAGAATGCTCCTTCCCAGGAGCAGAGAGCGAGCCAGGTCTCACGAGCAAATTGTCGGTGGATAGGGTTGCTGCCACGGCCCCGACCTAATTCATGCAGCTGGTTTCCACTTTCTCCTCCAAAACCATCCTGAGCCGGCACCCGCCCTCCAGGGAGCAGGCGCTGGCGGGCAAGGGACTGCACATGAGGCAGCTCCGCCGCCCGGTCCGCTCAGACGCGGGTGCCTGTCCTTCCTCTACCCGCAGGTCCACACCTGGCCACAAAGCAGTGAGCCACCCTGGGCTGAGGCTGCTCAGGATTTGGGGAGGAGTGGGGAGCTGAGAAAAGAGCAGGGGACATGGGAACACTATGCTGCTCACCCACGTTCCCTTCTCCCTGACACCTCGTGCACAGAGAATGGCTCTCTGGGCTCCTGGAATGAGGCCTGACCCTGTGACTGGCTCTGGCCAGTGAGAGGTCTCATGGCCCCTGGACTAAAGGGTGACCATGTGACTGGCTCTGGCCAATGAGATGTGAGCAGCAGTGAGGCATCCCAGAGCTCCGCCTGCCACGGTGACTATGGACACAGTGGTATGGGGTGGGGGTGGGTTGGGGGCATGAGGTGGAAGCCACAGAAACTGCAAGCCAACTCATATCCTCAACTGCCCAGGACAGTCCCCACAGTTAGGGGCTAAGCTGTGTCCCCCCAATTCATACGGTGAAGTCCTAACCCCAGCCCTGAGAATGAGACCCTACTTGGAGACTCCAAGAAATGAAGAGTAAGGAAACACAGGGTTCAAATATTAGAGCTCGCTGGCCTAAGAAAAGTGAGGTTCGCAGTCTTCTTAACACGCCTCCTGGCCCCGCAGCGCCGGGCTGAGCTCGGCTGCCGCACACCTGCCAGCGCTCTCGGTGCTCCTCACGTAGCTGAGAACTGTGCCTGGGCGGGGGCTTTGCTACTGGTGGCACTCTGGCCTCACAGCAGTGCAGGGAGGCTGGCCCCTCGGAGCCCCGTGGCAGTGGCCAGGGGCGCGAGCACCAGCTCAGGGGCCTGGGAGGAGCCCGCAGGACCCTCTGACTCCTTTCGCGTGCCGCCATGTCTGTCACTCACGGTGCCATTCTCTCCAAGCCCGGGCCCAGGCCTCCTCTCAAGCTTCCCTCTGGAAGGCTCAGCATCGTGATCTGCACGGAAGGGAGGCGGCAAAGACGCACCGGATGCTTCGGGGGCGGAGGGAGGGGAGGGAGGGACGGGCTGCACAAAGACTGTCCACCTCCCCAGCCTCATCTGGCCACAGCGTCTCCTCTTCCCTTCAGAGGAGGCTGCTGGGGGGGAGGGGGAGGGCACATGCTTGCTCCTCGGTGCCCTGCCAAGGAGGGCCCGGGGACAGAGAAGACGCAGGTTAGGGAAGGACCCACACGAAACAGGACCCCGTGAGTGCAGAAGCAGAGGGGTGGCTCCTGCAGCCCCAGACCCCAGACCTGAACCGAAAGCAGCCTCGGGACTTCCCCCTCGCTCCCCGGAACAGCGCCTGCGGGATGGTGGCCGCCAGGCTGCCGGGGTCCCCGGCCTTGGGCAGGCCCAGCCTGCTATTTGCTCTTTACCAGCTTTTTACAACGGTATTAAATATGGATGCACATACCAAGGCACACACGTAGTCATGGAAACCAAGCAACAGGCTCAACTTTGCCCAGTCCCCACAGTCCACTCCAGCCCCCGGTCGCTTCCCAGATCCCCGTGCAGTCAGACAGGGTCCCGTCTGCACCACGGGCCACACAAGTGGGAAATGGGATAACCTCAGCAATACCTTAAGCCGCAGAGGAACATTTCTGTAGCAGGGAGCAAACAGAGTTTACCCAACACACAGAATAAATGCCTCCGAAAATCAATACTTCCAGCTGGCTGTACAAATTAAATGATGATATTAAAGTGCGAGATTAAAACAATGACTTAGGATAGAAATTGAGTTATATTATCTCACGCCTGCCTATTGCAGAATATGTTAATAGAACGAATTTGTTAGCATTCAGTCAATTTATCTCCCTAAACAGGAGGTGGAGATTCCAGTCTGAAAAGCAAAAGAAATGAGAGAAACCTCCCGAAATGAGTGTGGGATGGAAAGCCTGCATAACCAGACACTCAAGTGGGATGGAGGAGGCCTGGGCGTCCCACCCTCCCTCTTCAAGGAGACACAGGGCTCATTTTCCGGAGATCTCACTGGATACCTGTGCAGAGCGGGAACCAGGCCTCACACAGGCCAGGTCTGCAGAGCACGCGCCCAGTCCAGCCCATCATGTCCTTCCTCTATGTCCCCCTTGGTGGGAAGGCTAATGGCTAATGGCTCCTGCAGGGGAAGAGCCTTCAATTGCAGAGAAGGGACCAGAAGAGACTGGAATGGAGGGAGCGAGGGGGTGGCCACCCTACATCCCAGCACTGGCCAGGCCCTGGCCCCGAGCTGGCCTCCTGGGCCCCTGGGTCCTCCCACGCGGGGCACAAAAGGCACTTAGCCCAGCACAGCTCACTGGGCTGCTGCTGCAGGGCCTCATGGTCTCGGTGGCAGTGCGCCCTCCTAATGGCAACACAGGGCACATGACTCAGGCCAGGGCTCCCGTGGGCTGGAGGCCGCTGGTGCCCGCTGCTTCCCCGAGAGGCCTCGCTCAGCTGCAGGCCTCAGACCTGCCCTCCGTCACCTTGGCCTCCAGCTCTGTGCTGGGCGTGCCGTTCTGGATCCTTCCTTTTCCTTAAACTCAACTCCACTTTGAGCTGTACCTTGAGTGCCCCAGGTCGCCACCTTCCCCTCCGACAAGGCTCCCCGAGCTCCTGGCAGCCCCATCCGCAGCCTCTGGAGTCCTCGCCTGGGAGCCGCTGTCCCCAGGCGGCTGTGGGGCAGCTGTGGGAGAAGCCTTGTGGAAAGCAGGAGACAGACGAGTCCCACCACGGCCCTGAGCCTGTGCACAGCGCAGCCTGGCCGAGGACGGCAGCCCTGTGGGCACCCGGCTCTGACCCGCCAGGCCCTGAGCAGAGCCAGGCTCTTCGGACCCCCCACCGGCGGAACTCTGCCCTAATGAATGAGTGCTTTAAGCTGCCACTTTTGTGGTCACTGTTACTCAGCAACCAAAAACAAAGATGTCTGTCCCTACCCCAAACGGAGCCTTGGCACTCTGTGGGTGCTCTGCTTTTAACCAATCTCTAGGCAGGTAGAGCGTTTCCATGTGCTTATTAACCACTTCCTCTTGCGTTTCCCCACCTATGTCTCTCGCCCCCTCTCCGGTCTCATTTCTGTCGAGGGCCCTTTCTTACCAATCCGCCCACAAAGCAGGTCTTTCTAAATGAGAGTTGCATTTGACACAAGGGTGGGAGGTGTGAGGTTCAGGGACCCACTTTGCCAGGTGGTCCGGACTCCGAGTCTGCATTCCGTTACCTGCGCTCCATCAGAGCCCTCTGGAAGGTCCTTTCTGTGTCAGGTCAGTTAAAGACAGAGGAATCTGCCCCTGGTGTAGTTTGGGGTCCTGCCTGGAGGTGGGGGGCAGAGAGAGCCCCGCACCCACACCGGTACGTTTGTGTAGCCTCCTGTGGCCCCACCCATGGGGTGCATCCCCGGGCGGGACCCAGGATGGCGCCACAGCCCCGGGAATGGAGTCAGGGGCTGGTCTGGGTTTTGCTCACATGAACTGTGATCAGCATCTCCTCCTAGGACAGCAGCAAGCCTTGGAGAACCCCGAGCAGGAGATCCCCGAGCAGGGCCAAAATCCCTCAAGTTCCCACACTTGAGTGTGCAGAAGATAGAACAGACTTTAAAACCCTGATAAGCCTCATGTTATCAATCCGCAGTTTTATCTAAATCCTGCTTTTCTGACTGATGCTAGTGGAAGCAGGTCTCTACATCCATTTTCCAGTCTGCACCCAGAGGGCGTTAACCCTGGGACTCTGTGGCCAGGCTGAGGGCTCAGCACTCTCCCCCCCACCCCCCTGCCCACCTCATGGCAAAACCACCCTCAGTCCCTACCAGCTGGGCCCTGCTGGCACTGCTGCCCTGCCCCCACCCGGTACACCTAGAGAAATGGGAGGCGTCTGTTTCTGTGGGTGAGACTGACTCCCTGCCCTCGAGGGCCCACCCTAAGGGTGCTCCAGGGGCCCCACTCAGGAGATGTATCTAATTTAGGGTACACGTTAACAACTCACAGGGCTGTGTGCCAGGCACTCTTGCACTTTAATGCTAATTCACTCATTCCATACAACGAGGTAGAGCCTTTTGCTATGCTCATTTACAGATGGAGAAACTGAGGCAGGAGAAATAGTCACGTGCTGAGTTCTGGAGCTGGAACTGAGACATAGCAGGCTGAGTCCATGGTGTCTCACCCCCTGCTACCCGCCTCGGAGAGCAGATGTAGGGGGTGAATTCCAATGGCATTAATCTCATCCATTCCTGTTTCCCCTTGCCCATGTGTGTGAGGCTCCAGAAATGAACTGTACTAGTAAACGTGAGTATTGTGCCAATGGCAGGGATGGCAAAGGCGTATTCAGCACCCCACAGTGGACAGCGCCAGGCAGCGAGGGAGGAAAAAGGATACAGGCGACAAGATGCTTGAACACTCTGTCTTTACCTGTTAGATCACCGGGAGAGCTGGGGTCCCTTCACCTTAGATGAGCCACCCGTGCTGCTGGGACCTGCCTCCGGGGTCCAGCGTCCACGATTTGGCAAAACAGACCTATTTCATTATATAAACACTTTAGCGTAGCTCTTCCCTCCAAAGCATTCTCATTGCCAGCCACTTTCCTCAATCATCCCTGCTGTCTAGCTATAGATCGTGCCCGGTTCTCAGAGACCGTCCTGAGGTGCCAGGGTAAGGAACTGCTTTGCCAGGACCCGGCCCTGTGGGTTCCAGAGTCACATCACGGGGCCCTCCCCTGCCCTGACCATGCCGCCCAGCCTGCCCACTGTCCTGTGCGGCTTTAATCAACCTGGACGACCCAGGCATCATCGGAAAGAGTCTAAAAAAGGGCCGTTGGGAGCAAAAGGGCCATTCACAGCTAGCTAAAGCTGAGAAAAGAACGCTTGTGATATATTCTTCTACTAAGCGAATGCAGGGTAAGAAGAGGTCTGTAGGTAACCTACCCATTCTCAGGGAGTCATGCTATAGATTTCCTGCAAACGGGTTCTGTGTCAGGTTATGACACATTTGAATGAAATTATAAAAGCCAATATTCACCCTGGGATTGTGCAATAAATAGAATTTATTAAAGTACTTGTGAGGCGCCTCCAGTGAGAAATTCATCTTCGATCCAGATTTTAATAAGGATTATATAATCATAATGAGATTGTAATAAAACCACATTACCTGGATAATCCACTTTATTACCGGTTTTATGATGAGTTCTCATTTATTAGGATTCACGGGATCTTTAAGGCGTATGTAAATGGCACAATATAAAGCACACGAGGGCCAGGAGCGACGGCCCAGGGCTACGCAAACTCACCTTCCCGAGGCCAGCGGCCTCCTGCTTCCCCGTTCACACCGCCAGCCAGGATCTCTACAGAAGCGTGGACATGGGCCCTCGGGTCCCAGGAGTGAAATAGGAATGTCTGTCATGGAAACGGGCATTGCTCCCCAGGACGTGAAAGCCGAGGTCTGCAGCATCGAACCTTCGTCAGGCAGAGAACATCCAGGGAACTGAAACCCAAACACGCCCACGAGCCAGGTCTTACCCTCGGCCTCTGTCGGAAATCCTCTGAGACGTGTAACACCCTGCACCTGCACCACAGTGTGTGGCCACGGGAACCCACAATCCAGGGCCGAGGCTGCCCATCATCTGAGGAGGAGGCAAGGCGATGGCCTGTGTGGCCCATCAGATGTCCTGCCGACGTTTCCGCCTTGGTTTTTGGATAATTTCTAAATTGTCTAAATAATGTGCTCCATCTCTCAAGTCTCTCCCACCTTTGGTGCTTAGCATTTCCTGCCCTTGCCTCCTTTCTCTCTCTCTCTCTCTCTCTCTCTCTCTCTCTCTCTCTCTCTCTCTCTCTCTCTCTCTCGTCAGCCTCTGCTGTCCCCAAACCCAGGATTAATGCTCTGCAGATGGTCCAACATGCCTGATGGCGCCAACACACCCCGTCTCCAAAAACCAGCGTGCCGCAGAACAGGCAGGGAGGCGGGGAGGGTTGCCAGCCAGCTCTCACCACTGGCCCCCTGCGGCCTCGCTCTGCAGCCTTGGTCCGGTGTCAGATCCCATTCACCAGCCCTCCCGCAGCTCCGGCCAGGAACACACTGCCTCTGCGTGGGAGATGCCAGATCCCGGCGACAGCTCGTCACAGCGCACCCGCCAGAGCCACGGGGACAGGCTGTCGCTCTTTCACAGGAACACAGACCATGTGTGTGACTCCCAAACCACACGGGGCATGGGACAGGAGGGGAGCGTCTCAGACGCCACAGGTCCTGGCTCCTCGCTGTGCACGGTGGCCTGACCCACTCGGCTGGCACCCAGCCTCCAGATGTGAGCACGGAGACGGGAAGGACTGGATGAGACAGCGTGGTGAACAGTGACCCGGGTCACACTCAGTGCAGGGGAGGGGCAGCCCCTGCGACGCCACAGCACAGCCCCTGCGGATGGTAAGAAGGCATCCTGTCTTCCTTACGGATGGAGCTCATGCTACGTGTTCTCACCACAAGCAAACACAAGCCGCCACCTAAGGGACACTGAGGGGGTGCCGGACATGCTCATCACCTGGAATGTGAGAATGCACACACACGTACACATGCCAAATCTCCAGACTGCATACATTAAACATGTGCAGTGTTCCCATCTATACCAATTTTACCAGGAAGCTGTTGGGGTGGGGGTGGGGGAACAGGTCCCAGGCTTTTAACAACAGCTCTTATTTATAAAGCGTCCTGGAGAGAGGGAATTAGCAGGTGTGAGGGGCTGTGAGGATCCAGGGCGTGTGTGTGTGTGTGTGTGTGTGTGTGTGTGTGTGTGTGTAGCTGCACACTTTTCTGTGTGACTGTGAGGATGCAGGGCATGTACACCCTGCTCACTTTTCTCGTTTGTGGAGTTGGTGAAAAGTCTGAGGCTGTCAGCAAGCCATCCCAAAGCTCTGACATACTGGGGAATGCCGAGAGCCCCTGCCCACCCAGCCCGGAGGCCCCGTCTCCGTGCCTGTCACGGCCGCCTGTGTCAGCGCGCTTGACAACCAAGCTTGGGCCAGTTTCCAGGCACGTTCCGGAAGAACATAATTGGATCAGAACGTTACATTTGTTAATTTCTCAGCTGCTCATTAAAATTGACATGCCATTTGATTTTGACAGAAACCTTTTTATCTCGATGTAAGGCTGTAGGCTTTTGTAAAAGCTATATTTAGTGAGTTCTGAAATATGGCAACTGCAATAATGAAATTGAAACCACTCTCTCCATCACTCACATCTAAGAACCACAAAGTACACCACCTTCCCCTAACATGTAAAAGGAAAGATAGCCAGGGCCGTGGTTTTTAAACATTTACAAAGCCGAGTGTGTTCGGTCCGGGTCGGGGGATGGGCTCTGCTGAGCGGCTCGGCTCTGTGGGGCGTAGAGGGCCGGGTTTGGACACAGCAGGATCTAGGATGGTGTGCCCCCTACGCGCAGCACAGTGCGCTCCCAGCTCTCCTGGGCAGAGCTGAGGGGCCCTTTCACTTCTGACTGTGGGGGCTTCTGAAGCCAGGTGGGGGGCGACCCTCAGATCGGAGTGGGCGCTAGGACACGAAGACCCTGGGCCTGGTGCAGCCCCTCCTGTACATTAGCCAGGTGCTCGGGGCCAGAGAGCTCAGTGCTTGGCCCTCCGTTTCCCTCCGGGAGGCAGGTGTGAGCCCCTGCGTGGGAACCAGTGGGGCTGGGAGCCCAGGCCCGGCGGGGCCCCTGCCCATGCCATGAAGACAGGTGTCTCCTCACCCCTCTCAGCTTCAGCAGCTGGACAAGAGGCTGCCCCGGACCCGGAAACTGCAGGCAAAGACGGGGGCGTTTTCCACCTGAAGGAGGCCGGACAGGGGCACCCACGTGGTCTGTGGCACGAGCGAGAAAGGGACTGGCTCCGACATGTGCAGGGGTTGGTCGCCGTGGTCTGGGAGGCAGAGGACCTGGGTTGCAGGCTGGATCCCCAGCAGGGGGCAAGCGGGAGGCAGCCAATCAATGATTCTTATCATTGAATGTTTCTAACTCTCTTTTTCTTCCTTCCTCTCTGAAATAAATAAAAACATATTTTAAAAAGCTATTGAAAGAGAGAATATTGGAGACTGTGATTCCTCAGGCCCTGTTCTGAACACATTATATCATCATCTCATGTAATTCTCTCCACAGTCCCATAAGGCTGTCATGTCTATCATTCACATTTTGCAGCCCCAGCGGCTTAGCTGCCCGCCAAGGTTCAAGGTCAGGAACCACCAAAGAATGAGTCAAACTGGAAATGCATACCTTGTCGGTGGGACAGAACATAGACTGTGTGGAGGTTTCGGGTAAAGGTGAGCACTCACCTGGGCCAGGCTGGCAGCTCCATTCCCAGGTGTCAGGATAACAAGCCCAAGACCCTCCCTCACCCGAAGACTGTCCTAAGGTCGGCATCAATGGGGATGAGAGGTCACCAGCAGCAGGGATGGGCTCACCAGCTTATAAAGCTAGACAGGCAATTCTACACCTGAAGTTCAGAGTCAGGCAGACATAATCCGGGACCTGTCACCTTTGGAAGGGTGCCTTCAGAGCGGTTGGGAGAGCGTCCAGGTGGCTGGTGTGTGTGGTGTCTGGGTGCTGGCGATGCTGGCGTCTTGTTTGAAAATTTATGCATTGTGTACTCATGGTCAGTGTGTGCATTGTATCGCAAGAATATATAATAAAGAGCTAATATGCTAGTTAGACCGATGGTGGAATGACCTTCTGGAATGACCAGTGGGCGGGGCAGCCGGGCTATGAGGGCCGAGCTCCTTGCAGGAATTTCATGCCTGGGGCCTCAATGAACTATAAAAAGTCCCTTGTTACAGAAATGGGACGTGCTGCCAGACGAGGTGCTGGGGATGAGAAGACCGTGCCTGTGGGCAGCGGCTCCAGGTTCCTAAAAGGAGCTGAGCATGAGCGCTGGACCCTCTCCGGACCCGACCCGGACAGCGCCGGTTCCTTTCAGTGGTGGCTCTGGGAGAGAAGGGGTGACATTTCGGCCGGAGCCGGCACTGCACCCTGTGCTATTCCAACCCACCAGCTTGGGGGCCCGGAGGGTTTGCTTTAAAATAGCTCAGCTGCCAAGCTGCCAGCCAATGCCCAGAGACTGTTCTCCCTGCTGCTGACGCAGGGAGGCAGGTCGGAGCAGATGTGACCCTGGGTGGCGAGAACGCAGAGCCTGCCTTCGATGTGTGAGGCCCCGCTGTGCCTCGGTTTCTCCACCTGTAAAATGGAGTCATATCCGCCTTGCAGGGCAGTAACCAGCTGTTGACGACACAAGGAACATGATGTTCATGCATCCACACGGGCTCCATCAATGACCGCTGTGGTCACTGAGCATGGCAGGGTCCCGTGTCCCCCGCCAAGGCCATGCGTAGCGAAGGCACCCATGTCTGGGGCCTGGGCTGCGGCCAGTGGGCCTCTTGTCACGGCTCCTAGAAACCGACACATTGGGGCCACCTGGTGTGACCCTCTGGAGCTGCTCTGGGAATGCCATTTGGGCCAAAGTTCCACCGGTGTCCCCGAGGCAAAGGAAACCTTGAGGAGCTCAGCGCAGCGCCAGGGCCCTGCTGGGTTCCTCCGACGGCCGGCCTGGCACAGAGGCTTCGGGAAGGATCTGGTCACGTAGTTAATGCCGTGAAGATAAGAAAGAGGGAGAGAGAGAGGTAAGAACTTTGATCAACAGCTTCCACTGAGGCTGCAGATCAGACCCTGACTCACTTTCTGGGTCTCAGCCACCTGGGCAGTCAGTGCTGGGTTGCCAGGCTGCAGCTGGGCACCTCAGCGCTATCTCAGGATGGTCTGCATTTGGGTGCAGGCTCGGCCCCTTCCCAAGCCTAAAGCCTCCGCCCCAGGCTTTAGGCTTGGGAAGGGCCCCTGCCCCATCCAATCACAGGAGCCACTCATGTGGAGGGACCAGCTCGCCTCCACCTGTTTGCAGATTGAGCCATTTGCAAAGGCCGGAGGCTCTGTGGCTGAGCCTGTGGATGCAGGTCGCTGAGGCCTCCTCCCCTCACGCCCCCGCTGCATAAGGCAGCTGTGAGAGAGCCAGAGTAGGTCCTGGGGAGGAGGGGCGAGAGCACCTTGCACCAGGAGGCACTAAAGTGCCCCACTGGCCCCAAGCGGCGGAGCAGACCGGAGCATCCATTCTCCTCAGGGAGCCTGGTCTGTGGCAGACACGACTGTGCAGGTGGTCGTCTCGTCCCGCTGTGTGACCTCGCTGCCCTGAGCTCAGGGAGTTTTCATTCCTGAACGAGATGCTGGTGTCCCATAGGGCACTGATGGCTTTGAAATTGAGGGTGGGGCCCTAACGGGTTTGGCTAAGTGGGTAGAGCATCGGTCTATGGACTGGAGGGTCCTAAGTTCGATTTCGGTCAAGGGCATGTACCTTGGTTGTGGGCACATCCCAAGTAGGAGGTGTGCAGGAGGCAGCTGTTTCTCTCTCATTGATGTTTCTAACTCTCTGTCCTTCTCCCTTCCTCTCTGTAAGAACTCAATAAAAAAAATTTTTTTTTAAAAGAAGTTGAGGGTGGGTTTTTGTTTGTTGGCAAATTCCTCAGAACCAGATTGTTTTTCATAAGACACCAGCAGAGCTTTTCTTTTCTATCCAGTGCCCCCTCCCCCAGCAACACAAGGCTGGAAGCCACGCGGTCAGCTCGCAGCCTTGGCCATCTCAGTGGAGTGCACCACCCTCAGATCTGCGCTGCAGGCTGCCTCTGCCCCCTGCAGCCTGGCTCCAGGCCCCGCCCTGGCCTCTTCTGCCCCTGGGCCCCTGTTGGACCTGTGCCCAGGCAGTGACCTCAGCCTGAGGCACAGGGTGCAGTGGTCTCAGAGGGTGGCCGGCATGGCCTCTTTCTGAAGCTTCCTGTCTGCTTTCCACGTGGTCTTGGTGCAGTCGGACATACCATAAGGGGTCCCTAATTGGAGAGGGTGCAGGCTGATTTGAGGAAACCCCCCCTTCCATGCACGATTTCGTGCACTGGGCCTCTAGTTCTCTATAATAGAAGTGTCAACCAAATTCATGATTGACAATGACAGATGGAAACACATGCATGCAATTGATACCAGTGAGAGCTTTATATGTATCGTGCATGCAGGAGTCAACTTATTCTTATATAGATATCAAACTAACTTGCTTAATTAGACCTGCTTTCTCATGTAGCTAAACTTTTTCCAGCCCAGTGAAGCATCCGAACTTTTCTTTCAGGTAAATGTCAGCAACACAGCAGTAAATATCAACACAAAGCAGATTATTATTGTAGCTCACACAGAGAGAACAAAGAGTAAAGCATTTAACTGCAGCAGTGTTTGACTACATTCTGTGCAATGAAAAACCTGAAGTCATTTTCAAGGTCCACCATTTCTTACTTCTTTTCAGTCGGGTCAAGTTTCTGAGCTTTCTAAATTTCCGTTTTCTGGCTAATGAAAAGAGAATAGGAATCTACTGAGTCTCCTATCTACCTACCCCAGGAATTCTGTGAGGATAAAATGAGATGAGGCATGGGAAAATGCTTCACAGACATTTGGTTAAAGTGTGAAATGTTTGCACCTGGCTATAAGGCAAGTCATGTTCCTGGGCTGAAGAAACTGCAAGGAGGCTAGTTGCCAGGGAGAGGAAGCCAGGCATTGCTATGTGACATCATTGCTCGGATGGACACTTAGCATATTAGCCTTTAATATGGACAGATAGTTTGAGATTTACAGAAAAGTCACCGAGACAGCAGAGAGCCCCATCCACCAGCGCCACTCCCGATGCCAACGCCTGCCTTCGTGTGCAGCGTTTGTGGTGATTAACGGGCCAATGCCGTCCACACTCTTTTCAGATGTCGTCAGTTTTCACCTTATTCTGTCCCAGGACCTCATCCTTTGTTGTCCCATGTCTCCAGAGGTTCCCATGGCTGTGACAGTTTCTCAGACTTGCCTTGCTTTTGGCGACTGGACAACTTGAGGGTTCGGGTCAGGCCGTGGGTAGGAGGGGCCATTCATGTTCACCTGCACCACAGCTGTCTGCTTTCCTGGAGCGGAGCTCTACTGAGACTGGTGAGCCCGCCCGTATGCCGGCTTGTCTCCGATTCCCTCTGGAAAAGCTCAGCCGAATCCTCAGAGTAGCCACCAGGCCAAGCGCCTCGGCCATCTCCTCCTCGGCCTCTTGTGCTCACTGCCAACTTTTCTCCACTTGGATTCCTGGCTTCAACAAGAACTAAAAATAAACCAAATCCACTTACAACATAGATGCAGAGTGAGCTAATTTGGTGGCATTATCTGGAGACCATTATTATAATCAAGATGGTTCTGTCTTGTTCTGCAATCTGCTAATTAGATGTGGCACTAGAAGCTCCTCTGGCTGTTAGAAAGTCACCTTTGGAGAAAATGGATGTATTTATAAATGTATCTGTGTATTTGCAGTGTGGCATCTGACTTAAGAAACCACATTCTACTAAAAAGCTCACATGGCATTTTGCAAACTGAGGAAAACAAAAAACCCCCACACTCTCAAAATGGTTTACACGTCACTACAGCTGCGTGTAAGGAAACTGGACTAGCCATTGGCCACCGAGGGAACAGTCTGGATTCTTCCAGCTCCTGGAGTGGCCCAGCCGCGTGGCCCGTGCTGTGCCTCCGCATTTTCTGTGCCTTACCCTGGCTCAGCTGTGGCTCCTTTCTGGTCCATTGTGGTCCCACCTGTTTATTTTTACTTTTGTTGCCACTGCCCAGGGAGACATAACCCCTAAAATATTGCCAAGACCGATGGCTTCTGCTTTCTTTAGGGGTTTTGGTTTCAGGCATCCACTCAGGTCCTCAGCCACTCTGAGTTTGTTTCTGGATATGTGGAGACCGGGTTCTGGACTCATTTTATGCGTGCATCCCTCTATCGAGTTCTCCCAACACCGTTTATGGAAGAGACTGTACTTTCCCCATTGTGTAACCCTTTAGACTACATGACCATATCCTTCTCAAATTATTCCAAAGTCAAGAGGAAGGAACGCTTCCAAATGCATGCTATGAAACCACTACTCCAATACCAAAGCCGTGGTTCCTTCAGCAGCACTGACAGCCCGGCTGCCCCCACCAGTCCTGGCCCGAATAGGAGGAGCAGCCCTGCTGCCTGTCCCTCAGTTCTGGCCCTGAGAGTTTGCCTGGGGCTGTGTGAGCATGTGCCTCACGCTCTAGTCCCCTGTGCCTTTTTCTTTCCAGCTCTCGAGGCTGGCTCAAGTGTATGTCATTCACAGCAAAATGCTTTGCACCTGCAGGTACAAGTAGATATTCACTGAATAACATCTTTGAAAGATTTCAGCCTAACTCCTTGGGTGAGCAAAATGGATTTATCTCAAAGAGGAAGAGTTCAAAATTGATGTAGATACAAGTTAATCCTTCAGCAGTGCCCCCATTTCTCATCTAAGTACCCCCTAAGTCAGCTGCGATGAGAGCCATAGTAAGAAATGTGAATGAAGAAATGTCATGGGCCACCAGACTGCTTCTGCAGGACCCTTCATGGCACTCCACGTTTAGGGCAGAGCTGTTCCTGAAACTGGATTTCAATGACACAGAGTGGTCTCAAGTTTTGTTTCTTGCACCACATCTTATATAATAAGTGGCTAATATGCAAATAGACCGAAAGGCAGAACAACTGAACAATTGGCTGCTATGACATGCACTGAGCACCAGGGGGCATGTACAGAACATGGTGGGTGTTGGTTGCAGTGGGATGGTGGAGCAGGTGAGCGGGGGCGTCGGACCAAGGCAGGACACTGGTCACTGTCAATGGGATGAACCTCTGGTGGTTACTGAAATTTCTTTGCTCCCATGCACTGTTGTCCCGCCTGGTGCTGAGTTGCTGGCGCCGGAGCTGCTACTCGCACCTGCTTCCTGTGCCCGGTGCCAGTCCAATCACTCGGTGCCATCAGCAGGTGTGAGTGGAGGCTACTGGCCCTGATCGCCCATGAGGGATTCTCTACCTTCCTCTGCTCCTGAGGAGCAATTGGGGCAGCAGCCACCACTGGCACCCGCTGCTGGCACCAATTCCAATGGCTCCATGCCGTCAGAGGGTGCAAGTGGGGCTGCTGGCAGACAGGGGACCAGGGGCCATGGCAGAAGGGGCTGGGCGGGGGTGTGGAGGATGGACCAAGACCCACCCCTGTGCCTACTGCAGCCTCTTGGCCCAAAGTTCCTTTCAAGGTGCACACATTTGTGCACTGGGCCTGTAGTCTAAAGCCAGTGACTATAACGCCATAACAACCATAACGACTGGTCACTATGATGCCCACTGAGGCTAGCGAACCACCCAATCAGATGCATGTGTTTCCTTTTTTCCCCATTGGCCCAAGAGCTCTCTGTATGGTGAACCTAGGCTGATCCCTGGCTAGCATTGTAGCTTTACTTATTCTTCTGCTCAAACCTGCTCTTTTCCCACTCTTCCCAGTTACTGTTCTCAAAAGTATTCTTTAGTAAGTACTGCCCACTACCGGACTCTCTATTGGCAGGCCCCTTCTCTCCAGTTGCCCCGCCTCCAATCAGCCTACCCACCATGATAGGCTTGCAGCCCCTCCCTCCGGCTGGTCCTGAGGGGGAACCAACCCCCAGCCCAATAGGGGGAAGGGCCAGCTGGCCAACCTCCTGCAGCCCCACCCTTGGCTGACCCTGCCCCCAATGGGCTCCCGGCACCCTGATGGGCTTGCAGTCCCTACCCCACTCCGGTCAGGGGCAGGTCCAGCTGGCCAACCACTCATAGCCCCTCCCCCAGGCTGCTTGCCCCTGATCAGCATCCCTCACCCCATTCAGGGGCAGGGTTGACCGCCTATCACCCACAGCCCCTTCCCATGGCCAGCCATTCCCCCAGCAAGCCCCCCCAACCCTAATTTGGAGCAGGGCACACTGGCCAATCACCCGAGGCCCCTCACCCAGCTGGCCCACCTTGATCGGCCCCAATTGGGGTGGGCTCGCCGGCCAACCTCCTGCTATCTCCTCTTCCTGACAAGCCCACCCCCGATCCACCTGATTGGGGCCAGGCTGGCTGGACCCCACCCACACATGAATTCGTGCACTGGGCCTCTAGTAGGAAAATAAAATGCTTGAGCTTCTTGAGTTTAAGGTTCACAATTTTGAAAAAGACTCATTTCCACCCTAACGTGTCATACTGTTTACTCCCTCCAGAATCTCTGTCAATATTGACACTTATAAAACCACTTTACTTTTTGCTGTTATTTGCATTCAGAATCCTTCTGGGGCAGCAACTGGCTACCAGACCCGACATGGTGTGAGGTTAACAATGATGTCTGCACTGCATTTGTCTCATTCAACCTCCCAGCCGGACACCATCTCCCGACTCCTATGGGCCCGGCAGATCCCCTGCTCCTGGGATTCTTTCCCCACGTGCCAGCACACTCTCCCCTCCCGGGAGCGTCCCGGAGTGCGAAGCTCCGCGGACGCCGGAGGCTGTGGAAGGAGCAGCAAGTGGATGTGCCGGCTGGGACTCCCCACACTTCACCCCCAGCTTCTCCGGAGTGAAGACACTCCTTTCTCTGCCGTTTTCTCGAGTGCCTGTCCTATGCCAGTCACGATACCAAGTATTGGTGGCACATAGAACCACAAACAGCCCACCCAAGTCCCCGCGGCCGATTGCACGGACCCTCGTAAACATGCGCTGTTTGGGATGATGGAGAGCAGGCACGGCCGTGGACCTGGGCTGTGCTAAGTCAGGGCCGGCCACAGTCCCTCGCTGGTGTCTGCTCCTCCACCCACAGTGCCGCTGTTTCTCAGTAGCAAAGGCAGTGAGCCAGCCGGAGCCCCTCAGCCCCGGACTTCACAGCAGGTTTTAATGGATCCCCAAGGACTAACCCTGGAGGGGCGCCTGCCCTGGCGAGCAAGGAAGCCGCCCTAGGGTTTGGGGTCCTGGCAGCCACCCCGTGGACAGCCCAGGATCTGGATGTCACGGCGCACGTGGCGCTGCTCTTCTCCTGCTCTGTCCTTGTCTTTGCTCAGCAATTTGTGGTCTCGACCTTGTGGTGAACTCTGAAACACTCACACTGAACCAGCCTGTCCCACACATCCCATCACAGTCCTTCTCCCGGGACGTGAATGACAGCGGAGGCTAGTTTAAAATGAAACCGCATAAGCCCTATATCTCCGGTAAAATGGTAAAATGTGACACAATGAACCTGAGCTGCCGCATGAAAGAGACGCCCTGTCCCCCACGCTCAGGGCGGCCTGCTCTGTGGTTTCACTTTTCCCTCCACATTAAACAGACGCCTGCTCGGCAGCGTGGGACTGTGATGCAAACACACGGTGTGGATGTGAAAGCGGAGAGTGGGCTCCCCCCAGCATCCAGGCCGAGATCAAGGGGACATCACCATCCCTCGTCATCGGGGAGGAATCAGTGTAATTCTGTCTCTGGGTCCCACCCAGGTAATCAGCCGGATCTGCAGGCAGCACAGACACCAGGCCTGGCACGTCCTGATCGCCTGGCAGGCAGGGCAGCCAGCTCCCGCAGGGGGTGCCTCGGGCCCTCCCCTGTTTGGGCGAACAGCGCAGGGAGGGGATTGATCTTGGGCAGCTCTCTATCTCCTCTGGGCCTCAGTTTCCCCATGTCAAAGTGGGGGTAAGGATCACGTATGCCTCACGGAGCTGAGCACTCAACAAGCTAACGAAGGAGGCGTGATATAGCCATTAAACGAAGGCTTACGTAGCTTTAAGGTGAACCCTTTCCAAAGTGTTTGCCGTTGGCTAACGCAGGGTCTCCGAAGCTCCCCCAGTTGGCACGGTGGGCCAGTGTGCCGCTCTGTTGGCTCCCTGATTTGAGACCACATCCCGGGACTGTCACGCTGGCAGGAGGCACTGGGGGAAGCCCAGGATGCCGCCGCCGTGTCCCAGATGCAGAGCCTCTGAGCCAGTGTTTAAGGACCAACTCAGCCTCATCCCGTAGACATGCCTCTGGAGGTGGTGGGAAACACAGGTCTGACACCAGACCCTAATAACACACGCTTGCCAGGCAGCCACAGGGAGCCCGCCGTGACGTCCGTCCAGGAACTTCGCGGATGTTGTCTAGGGCGTTGCTCAGTGTTGCCAACATCGGAGGCCCGCCCCTGCAGAATATTCTTTTATAAGTTGGTTCTGGTGAGACTATTCCCTGCCACGAGCAAGGAAGAAGGAAAGAATGCTCTCTTCTCGATCCTGCGACTGCCTCACTGCTTTAGTTCCCCTCTGCCCTGCAGACGCCCGGAAGCTCACAGCCACCGGAGGGCAGTGCTCGGGGAGCCTTCACTGCACACAGGCTGGTGAGCTTAGACCAGCGATTTTCTATTTTTTAAAAATATATTTTTATTGATTTTGGAGAGGAAGGGAAAGGAAGAGAGAAATAGAAACATCAATGATGAGAATCATGGATCAGCTGCCTCCTGCATGCCCCACAACCCGGGCATGTGCCTTGCCTTGGAATAGAACCTTGACCTCCTAGTTCATAGGTTCATCGCTCAACCACTGAGCCACTCGGCTGGGCTAGACCAGCGATTTCAATGAAAATGTTTAAAACATGGTCAGGGGCACCCAACTCTTTTCCCTTAGATTGTCAAATAAAAATGTCAACAGCCAACACAACAGTGGCCATATGATGTGAATGAATCAAAATTATATCTATTTTTTGTTAGATCTGCAAAAAAAGTAATACATTTTTTGGTGAGCTGCAGAATTTTAGTGCTTGGTTTGTATGCCATGAGGTGAAAAGGTTGAAAATCGCTGGCAGGCTTCTATCCTCGGCCATCGAGCTTCTCTTTCTCCGCTTTACCTCCTGACTCACTGAGCGCCTCCTCACGTCTGTGAACGGACACCCACAGGGCGGAGCTGCCACCCCATCGGCTGGCTTCCTTGCTCCTCAAGTGTCACACGGGCACGCTTCCTCGTCTGACCAGCACAGACTCGTCTCCAGACCATGCAAACTCTGCATGCAGGACACACTCTTTAGATCTTTACTTTCAACATTTTCTTTCAGTGAAGACACGTTTGGACCAGTTGCCACAAACCGAAAGCACAACCCTGGCTCATCAGAAGCCAGCCCCACCACAGCCTGGGAAGGTGGAAAAGAGACGCCGGCCGCTGCCTCCCAGCGAGAGCAGCTTCCAAGTGCAAGGGTCCCTCCGAGCCAGCGAGCAGAGGCTGCTTGTGTGCTAGGTGGTTCTCGAGTGAGGCGTGCACACCATGGCCTGCTCCTGGTGCCCTGCCTGCTGTCTCACTGCCACCCCTCTTCTTTTGCCTGAGCACCCTGGGAGCAGTGGAGGGACACATTCTGGAAGTGAGGCAGTGAGGGAAGCGGTTGTGTGCAGTGAGCATGGGAATCACTTCCTGGAGGAAGAGACCACAGAAGCCCATTAGTTGCGTCCAGTGGGCTGTCCCGTCTGGCGCCCTAAAGAATCGGTGGGCTGGCAGGTGTGAGAGGAGTCCTGGTGACCAGTGTCCTGGCCCGAGTGCAACGTGCAGCCAGGTCCTGTGTCCAGGAGACACAGAGCAGGGTCATGGAGAGGTGTGGCTGGACAGCGGCCCTCATCCCTCCTTTAATGAGAGTTTAGAACTGCTCGTTGGAACAGAAGCCACATACAATGCAGCGTCTGTATATTTTAATCTGCAGGCTTAAGGGAACCTTCCACAATGAAACTGAAGCTTTAAACATCATTATGGAGAAGCAGTTTGAATCAAGATGCATACACAGACATGGCCTGGTTAGGGCTAGGAAAACACAATTCTGGTGCTAACCAGGACAGGCTGGAGGCTGTGAACCACATACCAGAAAGAAAAGTATCTCTCCCCATCCCCCCACTCCTCCACCAGGCCAGCGCCACGCTCTGTGGTTCCCCCCGTGGACATGGGTGAACACAGTCTCCCAGGAGGTGGGCTTAGCACACTGTTCAAAGAGAGGTACCCGTTCTGGCCCTTTAATGCAGTGAGTGCATGTGCTGTCCAGGCCCAGAGGTTGCGGGCCTCCTGGGTGTATAGGGCTGGCCTGGTGCTCGCAGACGCTTAGGACCCAGGCTCACTCAGGCTTCCGGCCATGAGGCTGCAGGACACGTGCGTGACAGCCCAGGGATCCTAAGAGAACATGACTTACCATATAAAGATTGAATGTTAATGCTTACAGGAAAGGCCTACCCACACAATACTGTGTATGCCCCAGAGCGCTGGGGGCCCCACAGGTCTGTTCCCCTCGCTGCCTCCCAAAGGAAAGGCAGGGCCAAACAGTCACGTCCATCCTGTGCTTTCCCACCATCACACAGGCGTGGGCACGGGAGTCCCTGCAGGGGAGTTCGGTGTGGCCTGAGATCACTGGACCCCAGGCCAGAGTTAGGCACCGCACGCAAGGTGGAGCTGTAGTGAGCAAGCTCTGGGCATGGGTTCTGCTTCCAAGCAAGCCTTGTGGTGTGTGCTGCAGCGTCAGGAGCAGGGGGAGCTCCGGGGGCAGGGGGGGCCCCGGAAGCAGGAGGAGAGCTGGAAGCAGGGGGAGCCCCGAAAGCAGTGGGAACAGAACTTTATGTTTAGTGACAGTCGCACAAGAGCCCTGCTGGCCTGTCTGCCTACTTACATCCTATAACACGTTTAATTTCCACTCCACAGCACAGCCTATAATATGTTCATTATTGACAAACACTGAGTAAACAAATAACCAACCGAGTCCCTCTCCATCCCGCCCCACCTCTCCACCCTGCTCTGCTGAGGAGGACGCCCTGGAAAGTGACCATTCTCACGTGGCTGTTGTTATGGCAACAAGTCATCATAAAATACCAATAGCTACAATGGCCAGGGGTGACACTTTAAATGCGCCTGGTGACCCTCTGAGCGCTCCGTATGGGTCACTCGTTGACTCTCCCCGACCTGGAGCAGACACCACCCACCATCTTGGCTTACTGGGAGGTCCCCTGTGACTGTGCCCAACTCACTGCAAAGTGGGGCAGGGAGAGGCTCCCATCCCGGGCACGTCCCTTCAAGGCGGTGCTGCTGACCAAAGACTCAAGTTCTTAGAGAGGTTTTCAAAGAGGCAACGGAAGAGGGCTGCGCTGCCCCGAGGGCTCACCATTAGTAAAAAACATGGCCACAGTGACGCGGGGTGGGGGGTGAGTATGGGGGAGTGGGGGTGGGCAGTCTGAGCGCATGCTTGTGGCCATGCAGCCAGAGCCTCTGCACGCCCGCCCTCCTTCACTGGACTGAGGAATGAACTGGCCGGCACCCTGGCCGGACCCCTCCTGGGGCCACAGGTCCTCGGGGCTTTTCTTCCAGGAATGGTGAGGGGGACTGTGGTGCCCTCCGGGCTGCACCGGGCTCTCTGGACCAAGTCTCTGCCTGTTGCTACCGCCCTCCACCACAGGCTCCCTGAGGACAGCACTCCCTGCGCGCGCCTCAGTTTCCCCAGTGCAGAACCTGAACCTGGCAGACAGAAAACGACTCAAGAACGGAGGTGAAGACAGGGAAAGTTAGCTTTGTTATTTGTGCTTAATCATGTTAAAAGTGCACAAAATGCTTGTTTAAAACCGCCAGCCGCCGGAGTGCCACCGTGCGGAAGAAAGGAGAGGGACGCACAGGGCGGGAATCGCCGCCTTCAATGAGTTCCTCTCTCTCCCGGGCTTTGTTTCCCCGAAGTGATGCCTGACTAGATGTCTCTTAGAAAAAGTCTTAACTGCTCTGTAATAAAATCTATTAGAGAGCAATTCAAGTTCTCCCACATAAAGATTTTTGTAGACACAGGATGCTTCAGAAGAATTATTCTCTCACACATAGTTATTGAAAAGCCGGTGCTAAACATCGCGCTTCTTAAAACAAAATTGCTACCTGCTAGGAGCTCCGGTTTCTGAAAGGAGGCAGGAAGCAGAGCCTGCCCAGCAGGCCTTTCTGCGGAGGAGCTGCTGGGAAAGCATCGAAGGGACAATGAATAACAAGGCGCTTGTTAAGTGATAGAGCTTCAAACATAAAGATTCGTTTATGGGTTTCTTTCTTAGCAGCAGATGGTTCTCTAGGTCTGTTCGAGGTTATGGATTTTAGCGATTTGCACACAGCACGTGTCAGGTTGAGAGAAAATGAGGAAGGTGAAGGCAGCACTGAATGAGACTTCTCCACGGTGCAGGGTGCCGACGCGGTGCGTTCAGGATGCTCAGAGCCGAAGCGCAGCCTCCAGCCTTATCAGTGGGACTGTCCCATCGCACCAGGGTGCGCTGCCGCTTCTCACAGGACCCGGTGCCACGAACTGCCAGCTCTCCACCATCTGCCCCAGTGCCTGGGGTAAGCTGTCTCAGCAGCCCGGAGTGGGATTCCAGGCCTCGCTGCAGGGAGACTCACAGGCCACCCTCCCCTGCAATAACAAAACTGTGCCAGGCAGGCCGGCCGCACCTGCCTCCCCAGTGCCACCCCCCTCACTCAGCCCCAGCCCCTCTCCCAGGGCCAGCACTATGCCGCCCTCTCCTTCACCCGCCTCTGGGGTCCCCACAGGCCCCTCAGAGTCTGCAGACCCAAAGAGGCCCTGTCCTTGTTTCCTGTCTGAGTCCCCGCTCCCCAGCAAATGTGCGGAGGCCCCTGGAGTCCCCCTCCCCCAACGTGACGCATGCACATTTTATGGGTTTTCCTATTCCGATTCATTATATCTCAGAAGTGGAAAAACAAAGCAAAACTCGCTCACCCGGGGAGGCAAGTCCTACCCACAGTGCCCGTCTGCTCATCACATCCACAAACCTGCCAGAGTTCCGGGTGCTGACCTCTAACCTTTCACACCTGGGACATTCCGGGAGAGTGTGCTGTGGCCCCGGGTCCAGCATCAGCCAGGGAGGGAGGGCTGACGAGTGGAAGAGGCTGGGCCGCTTCCCTGCCACTGATCACGTGGTGAAGGCAGCAGAGTACAAGACCCTTCAGGGGTCTTTGAGGCTCGTGGCTGCCAGCCCATCCCACAGGAACAGGGCGCTGACTTCAATTTTGAAGAACTCAACTCCTTTGCCAAAATCGTTAAAGTGAAGAGCAGTGTGCCAGTTCCGCCCGGAAACAAAAGCCCTGTTGGACAGGATGAAACTTCATTTCTTAGCAGGGAACTGGCCTGCCATGTTAGTTTGTCAGCCTGAATTCCCAGTGCCCCAGGAGAAAGCAGGGACAGGCTCAGATCTGCTCTGAGCACAGGAGACAGGACCCTGCACAGCAGCAGGAGGCAGAGGGAACGAGTGGGCACTGGGGGCCCAGGCTTGGAGCGTGGGGGTTGTTAGAGCAGACAGTCTGTTGGGAAGGCATGCACGCAGTCAACACTGCTTCAGCTACGAAGCGGAGGAGGGTGCTGCCCCTCAGGTACTGGATCCAGGGCTCACACTTCATCACACCTGTGGCCCTCAGCTCCACCCCACTGGCCTCGGTAGCCGCTGGCCCCCAGGGGCTCAGAGCTGAGAAGAGACATTGGCTTCTTTCTCCCAAAAGTTTGTGACAGAAGCTGGACGGAATGTTGGACCAGCTCAGATGGGGAGCTGAATAACTGGCTTCAGACCTCACTCCACCATTCCCTCGCTCTCCGAGCCCCCGGCCTGTTTCCTCATCTGTAAAGTGGGAAAGATGATGGCCTGACTGACTCTCAGGTGGCCTTGGGGAGGTGTTTGGCACAAGGGCAAGGGCTGTCTCTGGCTGATACTGCTGCTGGTGTCCTCACACCAGACATGTGGCCCACAGCCCGCCTATACCCAGAGCGGAGCCCAGGGCAGGGACCAGGCTGGCTGCCTGGCTCTGAGGCACAGATCTGCCCCCAGCATCCAATCCCACACGGGGGATGGTCAGCTAAGCGACATGCAGGCCTCGGTTCCTGGTGGAATCGAGCCTGAGCACTAAGCCCACAGTGGCCCTCCTGCCCCCAGAATGCACTGCAGCTTCTCTGCCTGTGATCTGAGCAGTTCAAATGGACCGACCATTTTCATAAGCATCTCCTATGAAAGGAAGACATGCAACCTGGACAGACGTACACAAATCCTTCGGGAAATGTTGGTATGCGTGCTTCTCCCTCCTCCCCGTCAGGTCTCTGTTAACACTGGTGTTCTCGGGCCTTGCAGAGCTGGCCCGCCGTGAATCTGCGTTTTGCAGAGAAGGTGGCGGGTGCAGAGAAGTTCAGAGCCAGAACAGGCAGGAGCCATGGGACCTTGCTCCTCACGGCCGCATTCTTCTGCAAACCAAGCTGCAGACCTCTGCTTGGGCCGAGCAGGCTGAATCTCCCAGAGAGGAGGGGAAAGAGAAAGACAGTCACCGCAGACGAGAAAGAGAAGGCCATGGATATGCATGGAGCCAGAGGAAAGGCCACACGGGAACAGCAAAACTGTCCTCCTGACCTTAGCTAATGTTCCCTGCGGGCAAAACGGAGTTGGAGAACAGCTGGTGCAGAAGAAAAGGCTCAATGTGCCATCAAGAAACTTCAGTTCCAGACCAAGGACGGTCACTGCTTAGTTGTGGGGCCTCTGGCAAAGTACTGTGTGTCCGTCCCTTTGTCCATCTGTAGGACAGGTGAGAAGCTAACTGCCCTGCCCTCACAGATGGCGTCTGTCAATCAAGTAGAGAAATGAGTGTGAATAAGCTTCAAACAAACTAGCATCTCAGCTGCACGAGCTTTGCTGTGCAAACCCCCTGCCGACAGTCCTGTGCCCTGTGCTCCCTCCCCCACCCCGGCCACCAGACTCGGCTGCCTTTCCCAGCTGTCACACAGTTGGAACCACAGTCCGCAGCCTTTCAGACTGGCTTCTCCCACTCAGGCACACATTTCAGGCTCCTCCTGTCTTCCCGTGACAAGACAGCTCATTTCCTTTTGCTGCTGAATAATATCCTCTGTCTGGCCGGACCACAGTGACTCGTCCACCCGCCCGCGGAAGGACATCTGGCTGCCGCTCGGGCTGTTTGCCTTGTGTATCTTACTATCGTCAGAGACGCTGCAAACACATTACGTCAGGAAGCAGGCTTCTAAATGCAATGACAAAGCCAGAGCTCACGGCCGGCCCTGCAGCTCAGGCTCCTGCCCCGCGCCCGAGAGCCTGGCGATGCTGTGAATCTCCCCGCGGCAGAAACAGGAGCGGGCCACGGAGGAGTCTTCTCCACAGACTGAAGACGCCCAGGCAGCATCCAAACATGCAGAAAAGAAAACGATTTCCAGGAAAGGAATGCTGGAAACAATCCCAACTGCCTCTGAGCGAGGGTCTGGGTGTCCCCGTCACGCAGGGCACGGGGACCGGATTCTCCTCTCTTCCCACCTGACCAGAGAGGCCTCCCTGATAATCCAGAACGGTGGCAGCTCGCTGCCCGCCGGTGCCGACCGATGCTGCTCACACCCAGGGGGTCGCGTTTCTTTCATCTCAAGAAACACCAACAGCACATATTCCATTCCCAGAAGACCCCGAGTTCTCTAAATATCCAGGAAGTGGAGGGAGCTCATGGCACTGTCCGTCTCGCCACAAAGCAGCCGGACCGTTCCAGAGAGCCGAGGGTCCCGGAGGCTGTGGAGCCTTTCTCGACCGACAGAACGCATGCAGCGTGAGCGGGGCCAGTGAGAGAACAGGCGCAGTGAGGCCAGGCTTCAGAGCTGGTCGCAAGTCACTGTTCCTGCTTCCCTGAAAGGATGGAGCCAGAGGCGCGTGCCTGTGTGTGTGTGCGTGAGGGCCTGTGTATGTGTGTGTGTGCGTGCGAGCCTGTGTGTGTATGTGTGTGTGTGTGTGCCTGTGTGTGTGCGTGCCCGTGTGTGAGCCTGTATGTGTGTGTGTGCGTGAGAGCCTGTGTGTGTGCAAGAGCCTGTGTGTATGTGTGTGCGTGCACACGTGCCTGGTGTGTGTGTGCGCAAGCCTGTGTGTGTATGTGTGTGTGTGCGTGCCTGTGTGTGAGCCTGTATGTGTGCGCGCACGTGCCTGTGTGTGTGTGTGTGTGTGTGTGTGTGTGTGTGTATGCTTGCCATCCTGTGTTCCTCACCTGATTAAAGCTGCATTAACAGAACCATGCCGACGTGGCGGACTTATTTCCCCACAATGAATTTTATCACAAATGCATTGAACCGAGAACTATAAGCAATCTTGTAAATGGACCAGAAATTCAACTTTCTGCTTATGAGCTAAATCATGGTGCTTCCTGGTTAAAATGAGAGCTCCCGGCACAGGTTGCTTCTGCACAGGAGGACAAGAGGCTGGAGCAAACAGCGTGCTGGCCGGTGAGAGAGGAGACCGCTGCTGTCACTGCCCGGTGTGGGGACAGACTGCCTGCCTCCGTGGGGCGGGGACACGGAAGAACCTGGCCTCACCCACGAGCCTCTTCCCAGCTGCGTGCTTTCTGTAAGAAGCCCTGACCGTGAGCAGACTGTGTTCTGAGCTGAGCCCTTCCCGTGACACCCACACCGAGGCTGCGGGGGCCCTGGGCCAGGCCCTTCTCCACCCTCACGGGCGCCAGTGCGGTCTCAGCGCGGCTCCAGCAGCGCGGCAGACGGGACCCCCATCCCGCTGGAGATGCCTCTCAGAGGCTCGCCCGGGTCCCCAGAAGCAGGGAAAGTGTGAGCACCATGAGCTCCTGCCGTTCGCTCTCACAAAGAACCAGCTCAAGCCGGGCGTGGCGTGCTGACAAGCGCTAGCTGGTGGCCTGAGCGGCGGGGTGGGGGCCTGGGTACGTGCAGTGGCTTTGAGAATCTGCCATAAGAGAATGACCTTGGGCAAGACGCTCCCCTCCCAGAGCCCAGTGTCCTGGCCACCGACTCGGAGGCGATTCCAATGCCTGTGGGCTGTGGGGGCTGGGCTGGCGTGCCCCCAGCTCCCAGAGGGGCGTGGTGGGGTCACTGGGAATACCCTGCCCAGCGCCCAGGGGTCAGGCGGGATTTCAGACATGAGTGGGTGTTTTCAGCTCCTATGAAGAGCACCAGTGTGACCAGGCAGCCATGCGGCCCCGACCAGCCCAGGAATGACCCGACCCCACTGCGCGTCACCAGGCGCAGCCGCTCTTCCTACAGCGACGGCTCTTCAGTTCCGGGGAGATTCCGGGGAGGCCGAGCCAGTGGACACGCCTTTCTTTGGTGAGTCACGGTCTCATTACAGCCGACTCTTGTCTTTCCCATCTTAGCCTCCTGGTAGCAGGAGAGCATGGGGAGGAAGCCAGTCTAACGGAACTGCAGCAGAGCAGTGTCTGGGTGTGATAATCCGCTGTGCTAACATGTTGTCAAACATCTGGAGGGGAGGCTAAAAATAACCCCTCTGAACCGAAGTGTCTGATGTCTGGGCCCGGAGCGTGGCCTTCGCTTGGTTCTCGGCAAACAGGTATCTGACGAGATCTTCCCGTTTCCCGTCAGTGGCCGTGGTGAGGGGGTGGCCACCGAGAGAAACCACTGGGAATTCTCATCTCCTCCGTGGACAGGAGCACATCACATGTGATCTCCGTGCTGAGCGGCTTGGCTTGTTTCCAGAATGAAGGGGTATCCCGTGGGGAGACCCGAGCCGTCCCCCCCAGGACGCTTTCTTCCTCGGAGAACCCAGCGGGCAGAGTGAGGGCGGCTGGCCGAACCGAGTGGCCACTGGCCAACCCTTCAGCCTCCCACCAGCTCACCCGGCGCCAGGAAGGCCCTTTGTTTCGGAGTGCCATTCACCCTCTCCCCGCTCAATGGTCCTGTGTAGGTCTTCCTCTGTCTCCCCGCCTGGCGCTGTGACTGGGTGAGTGGGAGTCACTGCGGGACCCTCACACTCTCACCCAGAACCCAGCGGTGCAGCTACGGAGCCTCGGTCTCCATCCACCTGTGAGTCCGACGCTCACCCAGCCTCTGGACGCCAGGCTGCCTGTAGCCGGTGAGGTCCTTGTGATTCTTAGGCTTCTGAGCTCACATTGCTGGGCTGGAGCCCGGGCCCCCGGAGTGAGAGGAACCTCATCTCACCGGGCTGAACCTCGTGCTGCGCTTTTCAGTGCACCTCGCACCTTGTCTTTGTCGAGATCTCATTTGGATTTTCCGACTTTGTTCAGTTGCACCCCTACCTCCCGCCCCCCATAGGGATCCTTGCCCTTCTGCCTCTGCCCCCTGGGAAGCTCGCTCCCCACTGTGGTGCCCACTGGCGGGACGTTACTCAGAAGACCCTGCAGCTTCCCCAGGGCAGCGCAGTGTTCAGGCAAGAAAGACCTGTTCCACTCAACTTAGAGGAAGGCTGGCCAGCAAGGGTGGAGGACGGGATCCAGCCTCCAGCCGGTCCGGTGGCGGGTATGGGATGACTTTGGATGGGAGTGCAGTCAGCAGGATTGGGAGGGAGAGAGGGGGCAGCCAGGAGGCCACGGAGGGAGGT
This sequence comes from Pipistrellus hanaki, assembly GCF_964339955.1. Taxonomy (NCBI): domain Eukaryota; kingdom Metazoa; phylum Chordata; class Mammalia; order Chiroptera; family Vespertilionidae; genus Pipistrellus; species Pipistrellus hanaki. The sequence continues at coordinate 4,885,519 of NC_140508.1, read as the reverse complement.
GGACAAGCCAGGAGCTGGGCGCAGAGGGGAGCTGGGGATGAGGCAGGTTCTGGATCTGCCTGGGAACCAGGCACAAGCTCACGGGCAGGACATGTACAAAACGGTCCCTTTAACATAATTTTGCTCCTTTCAGAATATGGAAGCAGAAAAGGTTAAGGAATTCTGAGTCGGACTGTGGGCCCCTGGCTTAGCAAACACACACTGGGAGTGCCAGCTGCTCACGTGAAAACCACGCAGAAGAGGCCCCTCCACTACTCCGGTGGGCCAGACGCAGCGGGGGTGGACTGCCGAGCCCCAGGCTTCCTGTCCGCCCGAGGGCGCAGGCGCAGGAAGGCGGGAGTATTGACTGGCAATCCTTTCCCAAACTCAGTTTGACTGGCATCTTCATTGCCCACGGTTTCACGTGGACTCCTCGGCCCTGGAGCCTGCCAGCCCCGAGCGGGCAGCGGAGCACAGCAGCTCTCAGCATTCGGTGGCCTGTGGAAAGTGCACTTGGCCAGTGAGATGGCTCTGCAGACGGTGTGCGTCTCCCGTGGGGACGATTCCAGGTCAGCGCACAGGTTAAGTGAACAACCGCACAGTGGCAGACGTGACAGGGGAGGACAAGACACCAATTCCGAGAGCGGCGGTTTCGAGACAAAGCAATCAAGCCCCTGCCCGCCTCCCGCCACCGGGCCTCGGGAGCCAGCACCGTCCTCTGCTCGGAGGCAGCGGCTCGTCAGAGCCCCTCTGGAAAATGCCTCATCACCAGGCCTGTGGGCTCATCCCTGGGGAAGGAGCGTCCCTTCTAATTTCCTGCAAAGAGATTCTGCAAGGCTCCTTGCCTGCTTTGGAGTCACATTCTGACAGTTACTGGGTTACTGTTTGGGGCACCCATGAGTTCATAACCCTGCAAACCGACAGTGAGGAGGGGTCTGAAATGCTTGGCTCCCTTAAAGCCCTCCTCAGGGGCAGGAAGACGGGCTACTCCTCCCGGTGGGCTTGCAAATCCAGACTTGGGGGTTCTGCGCTTTTCAATCCAGTTTGCTTCTGAGATCGCCAGTATTCCCTCTGAAATATTTTGCATAAAACCGAGGAGGGGCAATACAATGTTCAGTTTCAAAGTCCAGCCCAGCTCTGCGCCAGGCCGAGCCAGGCCCTCGGGGACCGCCTGGGACTGTCCCCCCTGGACACAGCGCCAGCAGCCTGGAGCAGGGCCGCCAGGCAGGGTGTTGCCCAGATGGGTGTGGGGCTGCCGGAGCAGGCTGGGGGCTGCCCAGGAATAACTGTTATTCACAGAAACAGCAATGGAGCGAGCTCTGCTGCTGGGCTGGGATTCCCACTGATGGCCTCTCCATCGTTGCAGCCTCCGGGTGTGCTGTCTCCAGCTCTCCTGTCAGGCCATGAGCGGAGGGACCCAGGCAGCCCTAGGCCCAGGTGAGGAAAGCAGGTCTCATCTGCAATCCCCTGGGCACGTCCTCCAAATTTAAAGGGGCCGAGCAGCCTTCCTCTGCCAAGAACAATGCCGGCAGGAGGAGGTGCCCAGTGGACAGCCAGTTTCCCTTCCTCAGTAACAGATCTGAGGGGCCCACAAACAATGACAGCCCTAACAGCCAGGGCACATGCTGATTCTGTCTGCTCCATGCCAGCCTTGGGTGGACAGCTCCTGACACCTCTTCTCCTGGAGTTTCACACCTGGGCACATTCACTTAACAAGCACTTACTGAATTCCTCTCAGGAAGAACATGGGCTGATTGGCAGAGCGTAGTCACGACCCCAGCGCCAGACACTACTGAATACGTGGGCGGTTTCCTGGCCTCCATCTGGCCAGCACTCTGCCCCCTGCAGGTGCTTCCTGGGAGTGAGAGCCAGGTGGAGGTTGCTATAGACCCTGGGTCAGTGTGGTTGGCACTGAGGTTCTCTGTGCCCCTTCTCTGTGGTGCCGGGTTCAAATAGGTAATTTCTGACAATGCTCACTGTGATTTCCGAGTGCACATGCGTGCCAAGATCAGGGGACCTCATCTGCCTCGGAGACAGACAGGGTGCTCGGAAAGACTCTCGAACAACAGGCAGGAGCCCGAGAGCACAAAGTGCGGTGAGGCAGGCCTCCATGCTCCAGGCTGCTGCCTCCTGCCTCTGGACGTCTGCTCCATGTCTGTGGCACCATCATCCCTCTCCAGCACGCAGCCAGCGCTCACTGTGAGCTCCCATCACCCAGGGCTCTCAGCTTCTGCCCGCATGGAACCCACTGGGGGTCTTGATGGGGGGCCATCACCTGGGCCTGGGGCCTGAGCTCCCTGATGGCTCCAAGGTGTGCCCGATGAGAACTGCTGCTGAGATAAGATGGGCTCTTGGCTGGGGACCTAACAGCCACCTGCACCTGACCCCATCCCAGACGTGCAGGAAAGCTCTGGCTCAGGGGTTCTCAGTGGTGGCTTCTCCTTGGACCCCACAGTGCAAGCACCTTCTCTCATAGGACTCGTCTCCTGAACCCCCTTATCAGGCAATGCCAGCTCATGAAGACCCTGAGAGGGACATTGGGGGAGAGACTCTCCAGGGGACAGCTGGGGTTGCAAATTGGAAAAAAAAGAAAAAAGAAAAAAAAGAAAGAATGGAAGAAGGAAAGACAACCAAAGGGAGGTCTGGGTGAAAAGCTTGTAAGAGAACAGAAAATGCAAAGGCCAGAGGCTGGGTCAACTTTCCAGGCCCAGGATGGAAGGAGCGTGGAAACAGCCAGACCTCAGAGGCAGGAGGTACAGGGACGAGTAGGAGCTGAGGCCAAGAGGTGTGCAGGCAAAGGGTGCAGATCACTGAGGGGCAAATGGAACAAGAGACAGGCTCTGCTGACCCCAGTGCACCCAATGCCACCACCACCACCATCACATCACTGCCACTGATATCATCACTAGTACTATCATCATCATCATCATCATCATCACTACCTCCACCATCATCATCACCACTGTCACCATCATCATTCCTACCATCATCCCATTGTCAGCAGCAGCATCAGTATCACCACCACCACCACCATCACATCACTGCCACTGATATCATCACTAGTACTATCATCATCATCATCACTACCTCCACCACCACCATCATCACTATCACCATCACCGTCATCATCACTACCATCGTCCCATTGTCAGCATCATCATCATCAGTATCACCACCACCATCCCACTGATATCATCACCAGTACTATCATAATCATTACCACCTCCACCATCATCATCACCATCATCATCACTATCATCGCCATCACCAATAATATCACCATCATCATCACCACCATCGTCAGAATCATCATCAGTATCACCACCACCACCACCATCCTATCACTGCCACTGATATCATCACCAGTGCTATCATAATCATTACCACCTCCACCATCATCATCACCATCACTGTCATCACTATCACCGTCATCATCACTATCATCGCCATCACCAATACTATCACCATCATCATCACCACCATCGTCAGAATCATTATCAGTATCACTACCACAACCACCATCACCATCGCTGTCACTGATATAATCACCAGTACTATCATCATCATCATCTTCACTACCACCACCACCATCGCCATCATCACCATCGCCATTACTGCCAATTTCATCATCAAACCAGTGCTACCAGCATCATCACCTCATCGACCCCACCAAATACTGGCTACTTTGCTGGTAAATTTCCTCTGAGTGGCTCTCTATCTTCTAACATCTCTCCTCTACCCTGGTGCTTCCTTTCTCCAAGTTACTTGCAGGAGGATAAAACAGGCTGCCTCTTATGCCAGAGAGGGCACAGGGGGGCTGCTGTCAATCTCCAAGGGTGTGGAGAAGCGGCTCAGGAGCCGGTGGGAGATGTCTGCAGCCACTCCTTGTTTCCGGAAGGACCCCTGTGACACAGCAGCTCGTGAGCTCCACACAGGTCCTCGCTGTTTTCGGATGCCTGTGTTTGGCAGAGACAGTAAACATAGGTTTGCTCTCTTTTAAGGAAACTTCACACCCTGAACAGAGAAATCTGGTACAAAATGCCTCTTGCCAGTTGGTAATTTTCTGACAAATTAAAACACCAATTTTTCTTTGTGCAGTAAGTTTCCAATTATCACTCCAGGCTTCTCATGCTCCATGTGTTAACTTTCTCACCACCAGGAGAAAATTTTGCTATTATTTTTGCTATTATTCTTAGGAGCATCATTGCATTTCCAGTACAATCGCGTCTTCACATCCTATATAATTAAAGCCTAATATGCAAATTGTCCCTTCGGTGGTTGTTTGACCTGGAGACCAGTAGTTTGACTGCTTATTATGACGTGTGCTGATCACCAGGGGGCAGTGCAGAACATGGTGGACATCTGAGACATGCTGCGACATCTCGCCAGCTACCTGGGGGCAGGGGTGACAGGGATGGAGATGCCCTGAGAATGCGGGGTGTTTGCTGAGCTCGCTCTCACTCCCCCATACCCTTCCCCAGGATGCCAGGGCTTGCACGCAGGAAAGCCCCCACACTCAGGTGCTAAGGGCCTGTGAGGAGCCCGCAGTGCACCCATGCAGTCGCCAGGACTGCAGGGGCCGGTTGGGCTCTCTTTAGGTTCATGCAGGAGAGAGCATGCTGCCTGCCCAGCTTCTATGTGGCACCAATGGGCAGCCCAGCTCCCCGGCCCGCTGTGTTCAGAAGCGCTCACCACATCTCTTCATGGGGACTCAGGTGCCGTGACTCAGGTGGAGGGGGGAGTGAGGGAATCTGGGGTCCAGTGCTGCCCAGGGCCCAGAGGTCAGCTGGGACCTGGCCTTCCACACTAGATGCTCATGCTTCAATCACCAGCCAGCCAGGCCTAGGAATGGTACCTGTGCATGAATTCTGTGCACCGGGCCTCTAACAAGCATATATCATCACACTGGTGATATTCAGCATACAGGGTGCACTCTCTGCTTGGAGTCCTGGAGGAATGTCTTCACAAAGATCCCTGGGGCTGCCTCCCTTACAGCCCTTAGGTAGCTCAGGAGCTCTCTGGGCATCCATTCTGTTCCAGGCTGTCTATAGTATTGCAGAGATCAGTTAGTTCACATTACGGTGGCTTAAAAATGCTGGAGTTGATTACCTTTAGCAGAGTTTCTCAACCTCAGCACTCTGACTAGCTGGCAGGATCATGCTGTGTTGAGGAATGTCTTGCACAGGTAGGATGTTTAGCACAACGTGGCCCCTACATACTGGATGCCCCTAGCACCTCTCGAAGTTGTGAGAACTAAAAGCATTTCCAGGAATTGCTAACTGATCCTTTGGTTGGGAGAGGGGGGAAATCAGCTGTTGAGAACCACTGACCTACAGTAAAAACTCGTATATTTAAAAAACTTGGTATTCTTATAAAAGCCAAATAACGACTCCTATGCACAGAGTTACCAACACATTCTTCTTAGAATTGAGGAAGTCCACTCATGCCTAAGGTCAGAAATGGTGGACTCAGCACATATGTTGACCAGCAGGCTCCTAGGGTTTTTCAGGTATAGTGATGAATAAGAGCTATTCATCCATCATCCATCCATACATACATACATACATCCATCTCTCCATCTGCTCACCTACCCACCAACTCATCCATCCATCCACTTACCCACTCATCCATCCATCCATCCATCCATCCATCCATCCATCCATCCATCATCCATGTGTCTATGTTTGTCTACTTCACAACTGCCACGGCCCCCATCTCATGGTGCAGGTGAAATGTAAGGACTAAATGTCCTTGAGGAACTCACAGTTGAGCGAAGTGGCTCTCATGGATGTGGGACCACATCAAGGACCAGTTTTGGGAATACTGGGGTACATTTTGGTGGTCACAAAATCTGGGTGCCATCAGCATCTTGAGGCAAAGGCTAGGTATGCCAAGGCATCCTACAAAGTATGAGAAGTTCCATGTGTGTCCACCACACCTGATTCAATGGGTCATCCTATAAGTTTAGAATGATTCAAGCCCAGACCTTAATTTTGTATTCCATAAAAACATTACCCAGTTTTCTAGGGTTTTAATTCACAATGAGTTTTTCAGGAGTGAAATGGAGGGAAGACAGTCCTTTGTACTGCTCAGAACTTTCCAAGAGTCTTTCCCCATTTCAGAGAATTATGTCACCAATGGCAATACTGACTCCAGAAACCAGAGTCAAGAATCTAACTTCTGTCCATCAGCATATGCTGCTGTCACTTTCTTATAGGTTCTATGGACAAGCCACATGCTCCTTGTGGGTCTTCTGGCAAAGTCCTATCTGGGTGTTTACATGCTGAAAATCCCTATGCTTGTGTATTTCATTACACTGTAATTTTCATTATGGTGACACTATGCATTGATTTATTCAAAAGTTGGAACAACCTGGAGTCTCTATTGTGGTGGTTAAACAAGCTACACATATGATTAAAAGTTTTTGGGGTGATGGAAATGATCTAAAATTGGACAGTGGTGCCAAGAGACATATGAAAAAAATGCTCAATGTCATTGATCATTAGAGATGCAAACTGCAACAACAGTGAGGTACCATCTCACACCTGTCAGAATGGCTGCCATCAACAAACCAACAAATGACAAGTGTTGGCGAGGATGTGGAGAAAAGGGAACCCTAGCACACTGCTGGTGGGAATGCAGACTGGGTGCAGCAATTGTGAAAAGCAGTATGGAGTTTCCTCAAAAAAATTGAAAATGGAACTGCCATTTGACCCAGTCAATGATCCTAGTTCTAGGGCTAAGTCCTAAAAATCCCGAAACACGTATCAGAAAGAATGTACGAACCCCTATGTTCATAGCTTCACAATTTACAACAGCTAAGATCTGGAAACAGCCTAAGTGCCCATCAGTAGCTGAGTGGATAAAAAAAACCTGTGGTACATTTATAACATGGAATACTGTGCAGCAGTAACAAAGAAGGATCTCCTTGCTGTGGGCAGAGAGTTTCTTTGGAAAATCTACAATGTATATTCTGAACCCATCACTGATCTGCCATTTCCAATGACAGTAAATGTCCCCCAATACAGGAGCAGCTCCCTCACTGTGTGGGGATGGGCCTCCTGGGGTGTCGGGGCCAGGCAGGGCACCCACTGAGGCCAATGACCATTTACAGTGGGGGAGGGGTGCTGTGGCCAGGGTCTGAGAGTGCTCTCCATCTCTCTTCTCCCCAACAAGGTGGCCCTGAAGCCTTCAGGCAGACAGGAGCTGAGTGCAGGAGCCCTGGAGGGACGTGCCACTGACTTACACTTGGTGTTTGAGCGCCAAGGGAGGGGGCCCGAGGGGCAGGCCAGAGGAAGAGAAGAGGAAGCTGAGGCTGAACCCCGGATCAAGCCAGGCCTGCAAGGGGCTCTGGTCCTGGGTCCCTTCCTGCCAAGGTGAGTGGCTGGCGAGGGGTGGCTGTCTGGTGCTTTGCCTTATCAGCATTTCAGTGAAGGTCGGGGGAGCACCCGCAGGCCCCCCATCCCCCCATTCTCCATCTCACTAAGACACATGAGGTTTGGGCTATAAATAAATAAAAAGGGTCTGCAGCCCACACCACCTTTTCTCCCTGATGGGAGCTTCACCGGACCTGGCCCCCTGCGAGCGAATTCCACGCGCGCTCCTCTGCTCAGAGGACTGCTCACACCCAGACACCCAGACAGGACGCTGCCTGAGGCTGGGAGAGGCCCGCCGCCTGCCAGGGCCTCGTGGGAGCCGCGTGAGGCCTGGGCACTTCTGCCCGTGACCCGGTGCCATTGGTCAGCGCAGGCCGCACCTGGAAGACGAAGGCTTCAGCATGGCAGGTGGAGAACTGTAACTGTTCCTGCTCCGCGACATCACGTGTGACAGTGAGATCACTAATTTAACGTCCACAATACAGTCTTCCCCGGCTTCCCCTCCTATTGTAGACTGGTGTGATTACTTCCCAGGAAGTCTGCCTTCCATTTCTCATTTTCTTAATAAAACCCTTTCCTCCTCAGTTAGCCTGGGAGGAGACCCCCCTGGTCTGTCTTTTAAGGAGCTGCACGATTCAGTTAGTGCCCGCTGTGCTGCCTCCAAAGTGAGCTGTCAGCGAAGGCGCAGCGGAGCGAGCCCGGCTGCACGGAGGGGAGGGGCGGCACCTGCCCCTGCCCCTGCCTCTCCTGCCCCAGCGCTTTCCGGGCTGCCCCTGCCGCTCCCAGGCCTGAGGGACAGTCCTGAGGATGCCCTGAGGCATAGCCCATCTCTGCGCCCCCCGCCTGACTGTCCTACAACACGCTGGGAAACCCTCCAACCATCACAGACACTTAGAAACCAAATAAATAGCAAACCCGGACAGCACAGCCACAGCTAAGGTGCCTCAACAACCCTCTCTACCTTTGAAGCTCATTAGCTTGGCGATGGCCAGGCGGCCGGGATCTGGCATTCACCAGGAAAACCGCACCTGACGTGGGAGGTCTGACCGCTCCGCAGGCTGGTGCTTTGGTGTAACCCCCACCGGGGTCAGCAACATTTTCCCCCAGCAAACACCACCCAGAGACCTACCTGCTTCTCTGGTCTGATATTCCCGTGAGAGATTAATTCCTAACACTCCAGGAACTCGACACGTGAGCCCGCCCTCCGGTGCTGGCCCCGAGCGGGGGGAGAAAGGCTCCTGAGCACCGCGCACCAGCGGCCGCAGACGCTGCCGGCCTGGGCGCGGGCGCCGCCGGGACACGGGACAAACAAGCACGCCCCGTCCTGGGGCTTCGGCCAACGCCACTTCCAAGGACACAACATGAGTGCGTGTCGGCTGAAAATCAAGTTTACATTTTATAAACTGAAGTTAAGTGTGAGTCAATTATCTGGATAATTAATTTTCAAATGGTTTCTGCCTAAATCATCTATAAGCCCATCTGTGACGCTGGGCATGGCGTCGGACTCCCTCCGGCGTGAGCATGCAGACCCGCCTCTGCAACAAAGGGGTGGGCGCTGTGCTCGGGGCCGGCCTGCTCTTCCGACGCCATGGCCCAGCAGCCACCTCGCCAACAGCTGTCTGGTTGCTGGCTGCGCTGAGACTGGACTGGCTGGCCTGGGGGGCTCCTGGCCGCGCTGGGTCTGGGCTCCAGGTGGCCGCTCAGCTCCTGGCTGCCGGCCCCTGAGGGGGGTGGGGGTGGAGGGGACTCAGTCTCTCTGAGCCTCTCCTTCCCCCTCTGTGAACTGAGGATGAGGATGCTAATGCCCGAGCATTGACACTCTGGCCACGCATGTAGATTAGGGTTTAGGATGAAAAGCACTCAGGTTAGCTCTTGCTATTTTTATTGATGGGACAGAGCAACCTGTATAGGGGCTGCTGGTTCCCAGGTGACAGGCCTGTGGGGACTGAGGGGCGTCTCCCCTTCTCCTTCCCAGCATTTGCCAGGTCCTCTGGGTCATCCAGTCTGGCACCCTCCCTTCCCCTGCCAGCGCCACCCCAGGCCTGAGAGCAGCTGACTGACAGGGAAGATCGGGAGCCTGGGGTCGTATGAGAACCTCCTGCTGCAGGCAGGGCCTGGGGGTGCCGCTGGCTTGGAGTGGGAGAATTGGGGGGCCAGGCTGCCTGCTCCTGCCTCTCCATGGGGCTGTCTGCTATGTGAAGGCCCAGACCTCCCAAACTTCCAAATGGTGGGGACTCAGATTTCAACATGGAGTCTCCTGATTGCAGGCGGCCTATTTCGTCCTTACAGACGCTGCAAGGTGCACCACGGCACAGGTGACAGCCATCCCCGGCAGCAGGTTCAGGCCTTTTCTGTGCCCCAGCCAGCTCCCAACCCTCCGCCGCCTCCCAGCCCCATGCCCTTCGCCTCCCACCTCTGCCTCACCTGAGCAGGCGCACAAGTCTCTGCACTTAGCTGCCACTAAAGGTCCAGGCAGGTGCCATCTCCCCTCCCCCCAGAGCTGCCTGTGCCCTGAGCTGACTTGGAGGACTTTTCCACAGCCACCTGCACCCCGACAGGGGCTGGGCCCCAGCCTCAGCCTCGGTGCTGCAATGACCCTGACTGAGCTGAACGGAGCCTGGTGCAGAAGCCTCAGGGAGCCTGGCCTGTCCGCAGCTGGGACAGCACTGCTTGGTGACGCTTAAAACAACACGGCGAACAGCTGCAAGGAGGGCGCTGCGGCCAGGAGCTGCCTGGCCCCTGGGTCACCCGCCTCTGCACGGCGTCCGCCTGCTCAGTGGACTCAGAGGCCCTGAACCTGAGGACAGTCCCCGTGAAGGGGCAGCAGTGTGGCCCAGGAGGAAGGGCCGTCCTGGCTCAGGGCCCAGCCCTGCAGCTCGGCTCTGGTCACCGAGCGACTCACAATGCAGCCATGCTCTGTCAGAGCACATCTCCACAGTCCGCAGCGTCTGGCCGGCATGTGTCCCATTAACCCTCGGAGGAGGGTAAACACGTGGCCCCTGCTCGGCTTCCGTGAGCACAGGGTGGTTTGAAAGAAGAGCCAGCCTTGGTCCTTTGGGTCCCGTGCCCTGTAACTGGGGAGCACTGTATGGACATAGGGGTGTGGGTGCCTGCTGTTGTGGGGGTCTGCCCAGTCTCTGTTGGAAGCATCCTTTTTCTGATCTCCAAATGACCCAGCGGCCTGAGTGTGGGTCCCGTGAGGCCCAGGCCTGGGGTGACCCTCGGAAGGGATGTCAAACATTCACAAACACGCCCACTCAGGGTTATCCAGGTGACTTCCAAGAATTCACTGACAGAGTTCAATCAGAACAGCATCATCTAAACACCCTTACTGTCAACACTGCAGAAACCAACACCTACCCATTCTCCAACCTGAACGAGGGTCCCGATCAGTCACAGGTGTGGAGATCAGCGCTGTTAGAGCGGCCCGGCCCCCCAGGCAAATCCCACCCAGTTCCCGCTGGTGTCACAAAGCCAGTCCCTGCAAAGCGCCCTTCCCCCTTCAATGGTGGGAAAATGGAAGTAAAGCATGTTCTGAATCTGTTACAGGAATCCCTGGAAGAACTACGATAATGACCCTGGCATCTATGCAACTTTAAAAAAAAAAAGTATTTTTATTAATTTCAGAGAGGAAGGGAGAGGGAGAGAGATATATATATCAATGATGAGAGAGAATCATTGATAGTTGCCTCCTGCATGCCCCACACTGGGGCATGTGCCCTTGACTGGAATGGAACTGGGGACCCTTCAGTCCACAGGCCGACGCTCTATCCACTGAGCCAAACTGGACCCGGCTATATGCGACTTTTAAATGCAGGGTAGAAACTACAGGTAACAGAGAAAACAACCACAGTGTAGGGTTGGAGAAAGTTGTGAGTACAGGGAACACAGTTCATTCTTGTATTATTACTTATTGGTTATTGTATTAGTTTCCATAGGAACAACTGTAAACCCACTTTTGCCCAACCCTGTATATGAATAAGTTGGGCATAAACCAAAGTCATTTGGCGTAGTTTCCCATTTGCATGTTTAATGAAGAAGGATAGGAAGGATATTTGTTGATCAAACTATCAACAGTGGCGATTTTTCATTCTTAATTCTTACCCTTATTGTATCCTCACCTTTGGACACGTTGCGAGAGAGGAAGGGAGAAAGAGAGAGAAAGAGAGAGACATGGCTGTGAGGGAGAAACATCAATCTGTTGACTCCTCACTGGGGATCAAACTTGCAACTCAGATATGTGCTCTGACCGAGAATCGAACCAGCAACCTTTTGGTGCACAGGACGAATGTTCCACTCCAGCCAATTCTTACCCTTTTTTATTAAAGTTTCGGCCATCAATATACATGACTATGGAAAGTAATGTTTAGGAGGCAATAAAAGTTGTTAAAATGTTTTCTTTCCCCTGATGAGGAGCCTGCAAAATTATTTAAGCAAGATGGGCTACACATTCGATTAAGAAGTGTCCCCGTGTCCTGTGAGCCCCGGAAGGCAGGGACAGTCCTTATGGGCCTGGGGAGTGAGAGGAGCTGAGAGGAGCACCCTCAGAGCTCAGGAGAAATCTGGCAACTGGAGTCGATGTGAATGAATGGCTTTAATTCCCTCTCTCCCTGGGTGGGTGGCCACTGCCGCATCCACACGGACCTCGCTGCCTGCCCCCCGCCCCCCCAGCAGAGATGAGTGGGCCCCACTGCGACCTCTGTGGACAGCCTTGGCCGGGTTCAGCTGGAAGGCTGGTGCTGGCCCCAGGACGCCCCGCCCCGGCGGCATGCCCTGGGCGGTGCAGGCGGCTCCTGGCGGCTCCCCAAGGCTGTGTGTGGAGTGAAGAAGCTCGTGAGGACCCGTCTTAACGAATGGAAGCGAAGACCCTGCATATTCCACACCCAGCAGCCCTGCGCATCACCTGCTGTGCAGTCCGGTCACCGCAGCTGTCTCCTGAGGAAAATTAAACGTTTCAGGGCCTTTTCATGTTGTTCCTATGTATGCTGTTGCTATAGTGGGTTTTTCCATCACTCAGCTGGACGATTGCCCTGACACACACACACACACACACACACACACACACACACACATGACGGCCTTTTCAGAGCAACAAGGAGCGCCTCGAGGCAGTGCCCCCATCCTGTCTCTTCGGTGACAGAGCCGGCCCACGCCAGGGAGAGCTTGCCACGGCAGGTGATGCAATGATGCTTTCGGAGGCTCCGCTGTGTAAGTCGCTCCCTCCCCCAATGGCCATCATGTGACCCAGGCACCCGGCTGCTCCTGCTGCGGGTGGCTGGTGAGCCGACTCTTTGTCCTCTGAAGGCGCCCGTTATCTTCCCAGAGCGCACACTGCGTGTTTATCTCACACACCACCAACAAATGGAGCAGAGAGCAGGCCACGGAGGAGAGAGGAGCCGCGCAGGTGCACGGTGAGCCGTGTCCGCTCCTGTGAGCGGCAAACGCTGTCAAACAGCCTGGATTTCCAGTGTTTTCTTCGCTGCTGATTTTCACATTCTGCTCTTGAGCGTTCACATACCCTTCCCGGCCTGGGGGTGGGCAGGCTTGCTTAATAAAAATCCCTCCGCAGGCCGGGTGCTTCCTGGGCACCGAAAGGCTGTGGGTTCCATTCCCGGTCAGGCATGTGCCTGGGCTTCGGACTTGATCCCCAGTCAGGGTGCCTACAGGAGGGAACCAACGATCCATGTCTCTCTCACATTTATGTTCTTTATTTATCTCTCTCTGTCCCTGTAACATCAATAAAAGCACAAGAAATCCCCAGGAAGCGGTACTAGCACCTCCTTTCCATCAGCACTGGTCACGCACGTTGTCTGCAGCCGGAGTCCTGGGACATGGAGGTCAGCCGTGGTCTCCGGGCGGCGGTCTGTGGAGAGCTGGCGGTGGGAATGGGCGTGGAAGAAGCCAGGGCTGGGCCGTCCCGGGTTTAAGACCTTTCAGGTCCGCTGTAAATGGCTCTGTAGAAAACTGAGCGCCCAGTGAAGGCAAGGGAGCTGGAGGCCAAGCTGATGACAGGAACCTGGGGAGACCCAGTGAATCACAAAAAGTGAGTTTATAGAGAAGGAGGAAGGAGAACCTAGAAGGCAGAGGAGCACCAGGAGAGCAAGAAAAAGTGAGCAGGGACTGGCCTGGGGCCGGGACACAGTGACGTGGAGAATGAGGTGTGTGCCGGACACGCGGGCACCTGCGAGGCTGAGTGGGAACACACCCACAGGGAAGCCTGAGGCCCCAGGGCGATGCGTGTCATGAGCGAGGCCGACTACACAGGCGCCGGGCCCCCAGGCAGAGCGCAGCGTCGCCAGGCAGCGGGCCACTCTGGAGCTGGTCTAGAATGCAAATGGTCCCTGCACGCGGGGCAGCAGGGCTCCAGAGGGGCCAGGCCGATCCTGCCTGACTCCTAGGCCCCTGCTCCGCCTGCGGTCCATCTGCATCCTGCAGCTCCATCATCCAGCTCTGTCATCCAGCTCCGTCATCCGCTCCATCATCCAGCTCCATCATGTGGGAGCTCCCCATCGTCTCTCTGTGGGTGTGCTCTCAGCAGTCAGGAGCAGGAAGGAATGGAGAAAAAAGGAGGAAGAAGCACTGTAGTGCCAAGGAGGGGGAGAGAATTCCTCCCTCACACACACACAGACACACACAGACACACACACAGCCACACACATACACACAGAGACAGACACACGCACACACACAGAGAGATACACATGCACACACACACGGAGACACACACACACACAGATACATGCACACACACACACACACACACAGACCAGTCCTGCAAGCCGGGGGTGCAGTATAAATGAAAGGAGTCCTGGTTCTCAGACGCTTTCATTCCCATAGGTTTGCCACAGTCTACTCCGAACTAACATCGCCCGCCCGCCAGCTTCCCTTGGAGACTCGGGGCGGGAAGGGGACAGGCCTCCGTGCTGTCGGCCGAAGCCGCATGCTCAGGGAAGAGAGAGCATGAAGGCAAAAGGAATAATTAAACGCACCATCAGAACCAGCCTGGATTTAAATGTTTAGATGTTTTAATTTGGAGGAACAATGGCTTCTGGAAGTGGCTTCTCAGCGGTGCTGACAACCTGCCATTTATGAATCAGCCTTGCTAACACCGGGCGGGTTTGACACCAAACACCAGATGACAGGCGACGATCCCCAAATAGCAGCGTGTCTCAGCCGATTCACAGTGACGGGCAGAGCAGGGGCCGGAGCGCTCACTGTAGCTGCTAAAGAGCACGAAGAGCGCTCACGGCGAAGAACATCCCGGAAGTGGAAGTTCAGTGCTCGGAGCCTCCAGGGAAACCGGGGTGACGGACACGGAGGGCCCCCAGGGAAACCGAGGTGACGGACACGGAGGGCCCCCAGGTAAACCGAGGTGATGGACATGGTGGGCCCCCAGGGAAACCGAGGTGATGGACACGGAGGGCCCCCAGGGAAACCGAGGTGACGGACACAGAGGGCCCCCAGGTAAACCGAGGTGATGGACATGGTGGGCCCCCAGGTAAACCGAGGTGACGGACACGGAGGGCCCCCAGGGAAACCGAGGTGACGGACACAGAGGGCCCCCAGGTAAACCGAGGTGATGGACATGGTGGGCCCCCAGGGAAACCGAGGTGATGGACATGGTGGGCCCCCAGGGAAACCGAGGTGATGGACATGGTGGGCCCCCAGGGAAACCGAGGTGATGGACATGGTGGGCCCCTAGGGAAACCGAGGTGATGGACACGGAGGGCCCCCAGGGAAACCGAGGTGCCGGACACGGAGGGCCCCCAGGTAAACCGGGGTGACGGACACAGAGGGCCCCCAGGTAAACCGAGGTGATGGACATGGTGGGCCCCCAGGGAAACCGAGGTGATGGACACGGAGGGCCCCCAGGGAAACCGAGGTGCCGGACATGGAGGGCCCCCAGGTAAACCGGGGTGACGGACACAGAGGGCCCCCAGGTAAACCGAGGTGATGGACATGGTGGGCCCCCAGGGAAACCAAGGTGATGGACACGGAGGGCTCCAAGGGAAACCGAGGTGTGGACACGGAGAGCCCCCAGGGAAACTGAGGTGATGGACATGGAGGGCCCCCAGGGAAGCCAAGGTGCCGGACACGGAGGGTCCCCAGGTAAACTGAGGTGCCGGACACGGAGGGCCCCCAGGGAAACTGAGGTGACAGACACGGAGGGCCCCCAGGGAAACCGAGGTGACGGACACGGAGGGCCCCCATGAAGACCGAGGTGACGGACACGGAGGGCCCCCAGGGAAACCGAGGTGATGGACACGGAGGGCCCCCAGGGAAACTGAGGTGATGGACACGGAGGGCCCCCAGGGAAACTGAGGTGATGGACACAGAAGGCCCCCAGGTAGACCGAGGTGAAGGACACGGAGGGCCCCCAGGTAGACCGAGGTGACGGACACGGAGGGCCCCCAGGGAAACCGAGGTCCTGGACACGGAGGGCCCCCAGGGAAACTGAGGTGATGGACACGGAGGGCCCCCAGGTAAACTGAGGTGATGGACACGGAAGGCCCCCAGGTAAACTGAGGTGATGGACACGGAGGGCCCCCAGGTAAACCAAGGTGCCAGACACGGAGGGCCCCCATGGAGACCGAGGTGATGGACACAGAAGGCCCCCAGGTAGACCGAGGTGCCGGACACGGAGGGCCCCCAGGGAAACTGAGGTGATGGACACAGAGGGCCCCCAGGGAAACTGAGATGACGGACATGGAGGGCCCCCAGGGAAACCGAGGTGATGGACATGGTGGGCCCCCAGGGAAACCGAGGTGCCGGACACAGAGGGCCCCCATGGAGACCGAGGTGCTGGACAGAGAAACCGAGCGCTCAGTGCCTGCACCCCTAGACCCAACCTGGTGCTCTGGGTGGTCCCGTGTGGGCATGTTCTCAATCTCTCTTGTCGCTGGGAAGGACATACAGATACAGGAACTTGGCGTCTGAAAACTTGCAGTAATTTCCACCTCACTGAGACCAGCTTTTCTCGTCATTTTTTGTTGGTTAAAAAGGATGCAAGGGAGTTGGAATGAGCACACCTCGAAAAGAAACAACTCTATCGGGCTGTTCTCTTTGCCATGGACCCAGGGCAGTGAAGTGGCCGGGGCAGAGGGGCGTTGAGCCCCAAGACAGAAGCTTCAGAAAGGAAGTGGATAGAAGTCTTATCCCACCAAGCTCGGCAGGACCTTCCCTCTCAGACTCGGTCTCCGGCTGATGACACCGGTCTGCAGCCTGCGGCCTGCTCACCGGGCTCTTCCCCATCACTGCATCTCGAGTGGTGGCCTTGAGCCTCCTCACAGATGCCAGACCCTCCCCTCCCCTCATTCTGGCTCGGCAAAGCACCCCAGCACCTGGCCACACCAGGTGGGAGCCAAACACGGCAGGTGCTCTGCAGAGCTTGACTCCCGGGTGCAACCCAGGCATGTGTCCGACCTGGGATCTAACCAAGACCTCCTGGTTCATAGGTCGATGCTCAACCACTGCGCCATGCTGGCCCCACAAAATACATTTATTTCATATTTAGTAAAACTTAAGTTATGATGGCAATGGAATGCTGCTTTTTAGAGAAAGGACATGACTCCACAAAAAAGCCTCTGACAGCCTCTGGGGGAGTGTGGGGGGCAGCCCACACAACTCTGGCTTCCTGGGAGGAGAGCAGTTTTATAAAAACAATGTACTTTCATTAATTTCCCCAAGGTGCTTCCTACTCAGCTTATGTTCCTGTAATTCTCTTTTAATGAATATATATTATTACTATTGGCAAAAAGTGGATTTTTGCATCTTGGATGTTACCTGGTCAAACCCCACCTTCATCTGTCAACAATTGTGGGTTTCATTCCTACAGTTTTCCAGCGGTCCTCTCATTGCCACCCTGAAATCCTGGATTTTCCCATTATTTGCACTGTCACTTTACAATCAATCACCACTGCCTGTGGGGCTTTCTGTGGGCCATTTGCAACACTGGACAACTGAGGAGCGGAAGGCATAGGAGGCAGAGAGGTCAGAGCGGCGAGCAGAGCACACGTTTGAGTGGAAGTTGGCGCATGAGTGGCCTGCCTGAGAATGCCCTCTCTCCTCCATCGGCCTCCCAGTGAGGGAGACAGAGGAGCTCAGGTGTTGGGCCCCACCCTCAGGGTTGAGGTGGGTGGTCTCTAGTGATGGTGTCATCAACCCTTTCTGGTACCTGTAGGCTGCTCTTCCCACCAGAGGGCAATGCTAACCCCTCTCCTTGAACCTGGACTGGCCAGTGGCTGCTTTGACCAATAGAATGTCCCTCTAAGGATGGGTCACCTGGGCCCCCTCGCAATGCTCTCCTCTGGGATACACCTCTCAGAACCCAGTCCCCACGCTCTGAGAAGCCTGAACCGTGATCAGCCTCCAGTCCCAGAGAATCTCCCAGCGACGCCACCACCAGGCATACGTGTCCACCACCATGGACATCCAGGCCTTTTGGTTGATTTGCATAATAGCCTTTTATTATATAGAAATAGAGGCCCAGTGCGTGAAAATTCATGCACTGGAGGGGGAGGTCCCTCAGGTCGGCCTGCCCCCTCTCACAATCCAGGAGCCCTCAGGGGCAGGAACCAACTCGGCAATCAGGGAAAGGCAACAACCCATCACACCTCTGATGCTGCCACTGCCAGCAGCGTAAATCTCAGCTGGTGCTGGTTACCTGAGCCTCAGGCAGCCCTGGGTGACTGAGCAGCCACCATCCAAGGCTTGCCTGTGCCTCGGGCTGGCCCTGGGGGGCTGGGGGCTGAGAGGACTCAGGAGGCAGGCACGCAGAGTGGCTGGGCCTGCCTGGGGGTGGACCCAGCCTTGGCATGTGCTGTTGTCCCGGTGGGGCTGAAGGGACTGGGTGCCACCATCTTGTGGCTGTGGGCGCTGCCATCTTTGGGGGCGTGACAGTCAATTAGCATATTCCCTTCTTATTGGCTGTGGGTGCCACCATCTTTGCAACTGTGTGAGGGTCAATTAGCATATTCTATCTTTATTAGATAGGGTTTTAGATAGGATAAGACGGCAGGATAGGATAAGATTGCCTGTGGATGCCACGAGAAGAAAACCAGGAGTGTTCACAAGTCACACGGTTTTGCTGTGTCACAGGAGTGAGGCTGCTATTTCACTGGGAAAATGCTATCATTTTAAGCAGCGTTCCAAAGAAAACTGGGATCTTGCCAGAGGAGAATAACAAAGAGGGAAAAGTGAACACTCAGGTAGCAAACAGATTGCTCCTGTGGGCCCAGGAGCTGCCGGAGCCACTTCTCGGGATGAAAAGCAGTTAAAGAGCCAGAGACAAATGGGCTCCGAGGGGCCCCTCAAAGACCCCACGCTTCTGCCTGAATGGCTTTCTCCTGCCTCCTCTTAAGTCTGCGGAGGCCCCGCTGCCACCACATGGACGGACTCCCTCCTTCAGACATGAATACTGGGGCACAGTGCTGGGAGCTAAGATACAGAGGAGAGCAAACCCAGGCCCATCCTGCCTGCTGAGCATCCTGGGGGAGGGGGAGAGCGCAGGCAAGAAGGAAACAACCACACACTGTGCAGTAAGAATTGGGGCTTTGTCTCTGGTCCCTGGCACAGAGCTCTGGAAACCCCAGGGACTTCCTGAGAGATGGGTGTCTTTGTTATGCTAATGAGGATGCTCACTACAGGCTCCCAGTTTTGGGATGGGGCTGGCACTGGGAAGATCCACTGGAGGCCTAGGGACCTGGCCCAGCCTGCCCTTGGGGAGGGGAGGGGCAGTCACATGACTCAGCCTGCCCTTGGGGTGGGGAAGGATAGTCACATGGCCTCCTAATGAAAAGCCACTGACACTGCACAGAGAGGGACAGTGTGCTTCCTGGCAGTGACCACTCTGATGTCTCCCAGGTCTCACCACCATCTCCTTTACTATCACACTGCTCCCTCCCCCAGGCTGCTCCTGGCTCCCATAGAGCCTGGCAAAACGTGACCATGCAAAACCCAATGAGGATTGTTAAGAGAAACAACATACCTACAGCAGTCTGAGCTGCAAGCCAACTCCCACCAGGGCAGTTATCCAGGGGTCAAAT
The DNA here is from genome assembly GCF_964339955.1 of Pipistrellus hanaki. NCBI lineage: Eukaryota > Metazoa > Chordata > Mammalia > Chiroptera > Vespertilionidae > Pipistrellus > Pipistrellus hanaki. The sequence continues at coordinate 4,866,120 of NC_140508.1, read as the reverse complement.
GTCACCAGTGGTTTAGTTCCATCAGCGACAGAGTAGAGTGACCCCCTGGAATTAAGCAAAGAGCTATGTGTCTTTAGCTTAGCCCCAATGCAGATGTCTCTGGAGATGGCATGTTCTAGAACAGTGGTTGCCAACCTTTCGGACCTCATGGACCTCACGGACCTCCGATTGGCGACTGCTGTTCTAGCAGATACTACCTAACCCTGGTGAGATATCACACCTCCCAGGGTTATGAGAATCAGGACACAGAAAGCCACACCTCTGCATGAAATACCGTCTCAGACAGGCAGGCGGGGGTGGGTCTGTGCAGCTACACTTACGTGAAATCCACAGCATTTGCAACCCACCCACAGGTGCCTATTTTACTTAACCCTCCCAACTGAACAACTCTCATGCGTGCGGGAGCTGCACGGGCCAAACAAGGGTAGGTGCCCGCAGGGCTGCTATGGAAGCCGCTCCGCCCTCCTCAGGGGAGGGAAGGGAAGCTCTCTCATGGCAGACATAGGCCTGCACGTACACCCTACGGCGTTTATTTTATTTCCTCATCTCCTTTGGCCCAGATCCTGACTCCCCACTTCTGTACATACCAGAATTCATCACAGGCGCATGCCCTCACCTTTGCATGGAGCACTTCAGAATCAACTTGAGTGATTCTGACAATCCCCATAAAAGTGCCAGGAGGAGCAGGACTTATCTGCCAATCTCAGGACTCACTGTGAAGGTAGTCACATCAGCCAGAGGACAGCAGCTAGAACATGCATGGAACAGGTCACTGAGACGCAGAACCATACACGAAGGGCCAACGGGTATTTGGCAAAACTGCCGAGGTAACACAGAAGGAAAAGAACAGACTTTTCAACTAACGAGCTGGACAACTGGCTATTCCTATGGAAAAGCTACCCTGACCCTAACTCACCCTGTATAGAAAGTTTAACCTGAAACAGGTCAGAGTTCAGAATGTAGAAGCTAAAGCCATAAAATGTCTAGAAGAAAACATAGGAGAGAAAAAAATTCATGTCTTTGTGGTAGAAAAATATTTTTAATATAGAACACATAAGCATGAACCATAGAAGGAAAAGTGGACAAATTGGATTTTATCAAAAATAGAACCTTTACTCTTGAAAAATATTCTCAAGGAAATTAGGCAAGCCACAGAATGATCCTTTCTAATAAAAGACTAATATGCAAATTTACTGTACTTCTGTTACACCAACAAGCCATGCCTATGGCCAATCTGGAGCGAATATGCAAATAAACCCAACCAAGATGGCTGAGGCCACGGGGGGGGGGGGGGGGGGGGAGGGAAGCTTGAGTTTCCCCAGCAATGGAGGAAGCCAAGCTTTCTGCCTGTCCTTGCTGGCCTTGGCTGGGGTCGGAGCTGGGCTATCAGAGCCAGGTGATCGAAGGGAGCATGGGACCCTGTCCAGAGCCCAAGCCTCGGCCCGAGGCCAGAGGCTTAAAGCTTTGGCCAGGGACGGAGCTGGGGAGATTGTAGTCAGTTGGTGGTCCTGAGACTTGGTCAGAGGCTTGTGGCCTTGGCCAGGGGTGAAGCCGGGCGACTGAGCCAGCTGGGGCCTGAGCCCCAGCCAAAGACTTGTCGCCTTGGCCAGGGGCGGAGCTGGGTGACCAGAGTCAGCTGGGGTCCCTGCCCAAAGCCCAGGCCTCAGCCAGAGGCCAGAGGCTTGAGGCCTAGGCTGGGGGTGGAGCCAAGCAATTGGAGCCAGCAGGGGGTCCCTCGAGACGGTGCACAGGCGGTGCGCACACAGTTGAGCCTCGGCCAGAGGCTTGCAGCTTTGGTTGGGGGCAGAGCCGGGTGATGGGTGCCCCCTGGTGTCCCCTGCCCAGGGCTGGAAGCTTTAGGCCTTGGCAGGGTCAGAACCAGAGATTGGAGGAGATAGGTGTGAACTATAGAGGAAACACCTTTTCTGACTGCTCATTGGCTAAGCTCCCTGTTTGCCACTGGTAATATTCTTAGTAACTTGGGTATGAGAATCCAAAAAGGTGATCTAGGGCTTTTCCACCTCACTCCTGGAGAAAAAAAAAAACGAAGGTCTGCTGCTGGAGGGCTAAGAAATGACATAACTGCCCTAGGCAGTTTGGCACAGGGATAATGCCTAGGTTTGCCAACCGCAGGGTCCAGGTTAGATTCTGATCAAGGACATGTACTTACTTTGCAGGCTCCTCCCTGGCTGGGCCCAGTTCAGGGCTCATGCAGGAGGCAACCAATCAAAGTATTCCTCTCACTTTGATCTTTCCTTCTGTCTTTCCTTTCTCTTTTACATTCTCTAAAAGTTAATGGAAATATATACGCAGGTGAGGAAAGATCCTATGAAAGAAAGAAAGAAAGACCATATCCTATGAAAAGACACATCTTAAAAATGCCTAAAGAAAGTTGTCATTTTTTCACGATGAAGGGACTGGAGTCTGTGCTGATGAAAACACCTTGGTGAATGGCAGTGGCTGCAGCAGCGGGGTGATGGGGCTGGTGCCTTCCCCTGATCAGCCCGGTTGTTTCCCACAAAGGGAGGCCAGACTGGCTTAGGCCTGCTCCCCATGGAGCTGTCAGTAGGACACCCCCTGAGAGCTCCCAGTATGTGGGAGGGGGCAGGTTGGGCTAAGGAGAACCACCCCCAGTGTACAAATTTTATGCACCGGGCACCTAGTAAATAATATTTTTTGATATACATAGATAAAAAATTCTACCTAGGATGTATTAAGATCATTTTCAACTCAATAGTATTAAGATAAACAATGTAATCTAAGAATGGGTCAAAGATATAATAGATACTCATGTTGATATGTAAATGGGCAATAAAGACATGAAAAGCTGCCTCGGATCATTAGTCTCCAGGAAGTGAAGTTAAAGCTTACCCATCTCCCTGCTCACGTGGAGTGGAGACCCCTAGCACATGCCTGATGTCACTGGGGTACATGGATGGCATCTCTATACCTCGGGTGGGGGCAACTTGGTCACCCGGTAGACGAGGCAGCTTAACACTCAGTTCCGAGGGGACCCAGGGCCCGGGGCTGTGAGCACAAAGGGGTCCTCGGGCTTCTTTGGCTGTCCTGGCCCTTAGCAAATGAAGAACACGCTTTGCTAAGTGAAAACTGGTGTTTAGAGGCGTGCTGTCATTCCAGTGGCGCCCAATGAAATCCAGTCTCCAGCAGGGGTCCTCAAACTTTTTAAAGTGGGGGCCAGATCACGGTCCCTCAGAGAGCTGGAGGGCCGGACTATATGAACTACTAATTCCTACTGTAACACCTCGGCTGCGCTCACTGCCCAAAAAACCTGGCGGGCCGGATCAGACTCCTCTGCGGGCCGCATGTGGCCCGCGGGTCGTAGTTTGAAGACCCCTGCTCCAGGGGATGTGCAGCGCAGTGAGCGGGAGAGGCTGCTCTGGTATCACAGCAGACAGCAGGTGCCAAGGAGGCAGGACTCGCGACGGATCTGTCACCGGCGACACCTTGATTGTCCCCTTCCCCACCTCCTCTAATCTCACCACTGCAGTGTGGATTCAGCACACGGCGGCCCGTGTGAAACGTAACCATCCTGCCGATGGCGCGATCAGCCGGCAATTCTGGCAATTCCCGCAGCCGCTGCACATAAAGGCGATAAGGCACCAGTTCCCGCCACGCTCAGCAGCTTTCCATTCCTCCTGCAGCTGCACATTAGCTGTGTGAGCTCCACACGCCTCGGCAGAGGCCGCCCCCGCCGAGTGCAGGCTCGGGTGTGGGGGAGACAGCCGACACCCAGTCACCCCTTCCCTGAATGCACACACCCACTCCGCAGAGCCCTGAGACAGGCCCTAGAAGCCTCCTCTCATTATCTCTACTAGTCCCATCAGCAGCGGTCAGGGAATCATGACGTTTCCTTGCAAAAGGCGTGGCACCAAAGCACTGAGGGCCTCCCTGCCCTCCCCTCCAGTGTGGGCACCCCCACCCTCACCTCCAGTGCAGGGCACCCTCTACCCTCACCTCCAGTGCAGGGCACCCTCTACCCTCACCTCCAGTGTGGGCACCCCCTGCCCTCACTTCCAGTGTGGGCATCCCCCACCCTCACCTCCAGTGCAGGGCACCCTCTACCCACACCTCCAATGTGGGCACCCTCTACCCTCACCTCCAATGTGGGCACCCCCCACCATCCCCTCCAGTGCAGGGCACCCCCCACCCTCATCTCCAGTGCAGGGCACCCTCTACCCTCACCTCCAGTGTGGGCACCTCCCACCCTCACCCCCAATGTAGGGCACTCTCTGCCCTCCCCTCCAGTGTGGGCACCCCCTGTCCTCCCCTCCAGTGTGGGCACCCCCTGTCTTCACCCCCAGTGTGGGCACCCCCTGTCCTCACCTCTAGTGTGGGCACCCCCTGCCCTCACCTCCAGTGTGGGCAACCCCTGTCCTCACCCCCAGTGTGGGCACCCCCTGTCCTCACCCCCAGTGTGGGCACCCCCTGTCCTCACCCCCAGTGTGGGCATCCCCTGTCCTCACCTCTAGTGTGGGCACCCCCTGCCCTCACCTCCAGTGTGGGCAACCCCTGTCCTCACCCCCAGTGTGGGCACCCCCTGTCCTCACCCCCAGTGTGGGCACCCCCTGTCCTCACCCCCAGTGTGGGCACCCCCTGCCCTCCCCTCCAGTGTGGGCACTCCCTGTCCTCACCCCCAGTGTGGGCACCCCCTGTCCTCACCCCCAGTGTGGGCACCCCCTGTCCTCACCTCTAGTGTGGGCACCCCCTGCCCTCACCTCCAGTGTGGGCAACCCCTGTCCTCACCCCCAGTGTGGGCACCCCCTGTCCTCACTCCCAGTATGGGCAACCCCTGTCCTCACCACAGCCAAGCACAGCAGCAGCTCTGGGAGCTTGTTCAGGATCCCAAGACCCACAAGGGACCTGCTGATGCAGAGTCTCTGAAGGTGGGCCCATAATCTGTTTAGTGGTTACCTCCAGTGAGGAGCACAGCTCACTCTCGGCAACACTCTCAGCACCAAGAATGCCCATGCCCTGGAGCTTTTTCAGGAATCACTAACTATGGACCTAGAAGCCAGACAGGATCAAAGGGAGGCCTCAAAGGAACACTGTGAAAATCTCACCCACACCACCCATCCATCCGTTACCCATCCTTCCATTCATACACCCATCCATCCATCCATCATCCATTCACCCATTACACATCCTTCCATTCACGTACTCTCCATCCTACATCTGTTACCCGTCCTTCCATTCACACACCTATCTATCCATCATCCATCCATTCATCCATCATCCATCCATCCATCATCCATTACCCATCCATCCATTACCCATCCTTTTGTTCACACTCCCATCCATCCATCATCCATCCATCCATTACCCATTCTTCCATTCACACACCCATCCATTACCATCCATCCATCCATTACCCATTCTTCCATTCACACACCCATCCATTACTATCCACCTCCATTACCCATCCATCCATCCATCCATCCATCCATCCATCCATCGCCAGAAGACGTGAGAAAGTCTGGTGGTATGTGTGGGTGCTAGAGACTGTCACCTAGAGGTGACAGCTAGAGGCTTAGAGTGTGACCTCTGCCACTGACCAACTGCGTGACTCTGGGCAAGCTGTTGGCAAGATGATGCTCAACTCTGTTGGATTTGTGAGGTGGAGATAATAGCAGCCTCTGCCTCAAGGGTTGTTTGTAATGATAAAATGCGTTAATAAATGGAGAACAGTATTTGGAAAGAGTGAGCAGTCAAATATAAGCTGCCATTATTACCATAATTTTATTATCATTGGTGCAAACAGGAAACAATGCAAACAAGTATAACCTATATATATAAAAAGACAGTGTTGTGATAACCAGGAAGGCCAAATGACCAGTCACTATGAGGTGCATTGAGTACTTCTAGGTCCCTCTCCCATGGCCCACAGGCTCAGATCGCAGCAAGGCGGGCGGCGGGCAGGTGGGGCAGCAAGTGTGGCAGGCTACTGTGTGTGATTTCATGTGCTGGGCCTCTAGTATAAGATAATTTCTATAGAAGTGCTGGATAGTACAGTGGAACACAGAACACGGAGCAAACGGATCTGTCTGTGCAGTTACCTCTGGAATATAGTAAGTAATCACCATCTCTCTCCACCCACACACCTACCTACCTAATACCCACCATCTCTTCCAGTCTCACATAGCCTTTGATTTGGGGTTAGTCTGATTCTAGCCACTCTGCCCCTTGGGGGTGGGAGGTCCCACCTGCTAAGCATGAATACCTATATGAAATGGGGGGTGGGGGAGGAGTACCTAGCTATTACCACAACAGGGTTGGAGTTGGGTTTCCAGGCAAAAGACCAAGCAGGGGCTGCACCCAAGGCTGCAAGGCAGAGCCTGTGCTGAACAGAAGAGCAACTGGGCCTGGCGGAGAACATGCCAGGGGCAAAGAGGTGAGGCTGACAGACCGGGCTGGGTGGACTGGAAGGCACAGGGGTCCAAAAACAACTGTAACTGGAACACCATTCAATGGCCGGCACGTAAGCGGACTCAGGAAAGATGGCTCTGCTTCTCCGCACAGCTCTCATCAGACTAAGACCATGCGGGAGAATGGCTGATCTCTCTGGCCACGGCGCCTCCTGGGCGGGGACAGAGCTTCTTCCAGGCCCTCAGAGAAGCAGGCCTGGGACCCCTCCGTGGGATGGGGCAGACAGCAGCGCTCAGCAGGGCACACAGCCTCACTGCACAGAACCGCATTCCTTACGCAATGAAGAGTGAAAGGTTTTCCCAGCAAAGCTGGGAGCTCCAAGCTGCAAAGACGAGCAATCGGGTATTTCCATCTCAGGATGCAAAACGTGCGGGAAGCTAAGCGATGGGCTTGCAGTCATTCTTAATTGCTGTTCCGAAGCTGCCAGTTCTTCTAATTAGACCTGGAGCTGCTACCATACACACAGGGCACAGGAGTGACACAGACATTATTAGAGAAAACCCCGCCTACCGGGAACACGGCGGCCAGTCACAGAGAGGTTACTGACAATCAGCCAGGACTCTGCACTGGTTTTACATGAAGGTCATGACCTTGCTCTTCATTTGGGAGAACATCTTCATTTCGAAACCCTGAAGCCCACGCACGCCCTGCACGTGGACAGTGCTCCCCAGACACCCTGGCAGGAGTGGGAGGCGGCCCTGCTCCGTCCTCTCCAGGAAGGGCCTCCACCACCTTGCTGCTGTCCACAGCCCACGTGGCCTTTGGTGGCGGGCAACGCTGTGATGGCAGGAAGTTGGGAGGGCCCAGACTGCACCGAACAACACAACATCAGTGAGGGTTTCTGCGGCGATCATAACTGGGACCTGTGTGCCATGTGCAGACAGGAAGATGGCGAGGGGAGAGCTTAGCGAACAGGCAGCGTGCCATGAAGAAGTCGAAGCTCGGCCCTGGGGCAGGTGCGGAGAGTCTGGGCCCTCCACTGCGTGCCAGCTTCTCCGGCTCACGCGGGCAGCGCCAGGGGCACACTCTGGGGCCTGGCCACGTGACTGCAGTGCGTATGAGCTACAGGGCCATCGCAGGATGCAGATGCCTGAATTCTCCTGTATTTCTCATTTGAATAGATGAAGGCAGAGTAGTTTCCAAGCAAACCCACCACAGTTACGTGAAAACGCCCTGCTCTGGAAAAGAGTCAGTAATGTTGTAACAGCCACGCCAGGTGCCAGGTGGGTACTGGGTACTGGATATGGGGAGGGGCACATTGTAAAGCATCCGATTGTCTAAACACTGTGCTGTGCACAGGCGACCAATACACAGCAACACCGCCGTCCACTGCGAGGGACACACAAATGTAGACAATGCAAGAGAACACACCTGTCCCATTGAAAATGAATGATTCCTTTTGCTGTCAGATCTTTTTGAAAACATGGGCAACCTCCATGAAATAGCGTATGCATTCCTCCACCCTGCTTCTTTTGTTGCTCTTTGAACATAAGGTGGTGAACACTCTTCATCACCTTTTAGCTGCAGAGCTCCCATGGAGCGAGTGCCCGGGGCCGCATCCTGGGGCGCACCAGTGACCCGGCCCGGGTGTGCTTTTGCCTGAATTGGAGGCACAGGGTGTGCGGGTGCTCCTGGTTTTATGGATGGCCCACGGCCATTGACACGGTCAGCAGCTGGCCATCCTGTGCCGGGCAGTGCCAATAAGGACTTGTTCTCAGTCAAAACTGACAGCCAGACTCAGGAGGCCCCCTGGAGGAGAGGTCTCTGAGCTGGGTGCTATGTCCCCTTGACGGGAGGGCCATCTGGCATGCACCCCCCTGTGCAGAGGTTCACTCATGTATAAGGTGCTCCTGTCCTCAGAACTGCGAGGTGCGGTGCCTGCCGGGACAGGCTCAGTGCTGACGCGTGTAGATTCTCATTGTTGCTGCTTCTTCAGTGCTGGCTCTGGTTGGCGAAGGGCCAGGCCCGAGTGCAGGAGGGGCGTAAGCTCTGCGGTGCCCCTGCCTCTTAACGCCCCGCAGCGGGGACGGCCCTTGGCCCGCAGCCTCTCTCTCTGCAGGAGGGTATTAAAGCCCCTTGGGTATGTCTGAAGGGGAGTGTAGTTAAGATGAGGTAATAATTAATAAATCCAGTTAACCTAGTGCATCCAAAGGAACCCAGTCCCCATCAACTGACACTGAGCAATGGCAGAGGTGCCACTCTGCCCCACGCCCCTGCCACCAACCCTCCTGCAACTTCTCAGCACCTCAGACCCAGGCAGGGGGGAGGGGCTCGCCAGTCCCTATTGAAAACCTCAACCAAGTTCAATTCCTTTTTTCTGGTTTTCTTGAAGCATAACATCTCCCGAGGATGTGGACGCATCGCAGGTGTGCAGTGATGGCTTCTCACAGCTGACTGAGAAACAGCACCCAGAAACCCTCGGGCTCCCCTCAGTCACCACACCCCCTCCACGCCAAAGAGGAACCCTGCCCGACTTCTAACGGTGCAGACGAGGCCCACCGTGCTCCCTACTTCGCATCCATGGAAACGTCCAGAATGCTTGCTCTGGCGTCCGATTACTTTAAATCTAAAATATGTCTGTGCCTGTCATTCCCTGCCTCCTGGTGGTTTCCTGTTGTCGAGGACAGTGATGATCAACCATGTGCCATAAGAATTGTTAAAATACGCAATAGCTGACTATCTAGTCAGGAGCACTGCCCTCTTTTCTCTTAGATTGTGTGTGTGTGTGTGTGTGTGTGTGTATATATATATATATATATATATATATGTATATATATATATATAAAGACAACAGCCAATACAACAATAGCCATCAGAGTGAATGCCCTGTCTTGAACCATAAGTATATAGGTCCTATAATAGCGCTGCATCTTATTGGCCACATCGCATAATAAGGTTGCATCTGATTGGTTAACTCTTGGTGCCAGAAGTCCTTATATACAAGTATAAGCACCTGATATTTTAAAAAGTCACCTTAGAGCAAAAAGAATAGGTAATTACTATTATTTTTTTGTAAATCAATCAAAATTATACCTTTTTATTTTTGTCAGATTGGCAAAATATATATTATTTGGTGTGCCACAGAATTTTAGTAATTTATGTGTGTCGTGAGATGTAAAAGGCTGAAACTCGCTAGTCTAGGATTATGAGGTCTCCTATTTCTGGTCAAATAAAGATTTCCTGGTAATTTGCTGGGTGACTTTTTGAATTTGAAATACAAAACCTATGCAGCCACCCGCCAGTCAGGGCGGAGATTTCGGGCGCCGTCCCAGCAGCCAGCCAGCCCTCAGAAACAGGACTGGTGTGACCTCATTGGCACATGCTAGCTTTGCCCATGTATGCACGCCCCACAGACGGCACCCTGGGACCATGCTCTCTGCAGCTGCTGCCTCTCCACTCGCTGCCGGTCCTCTCCGCAGCCCACACTGCCCGCCGTGTGATGTGCCGGGGCCATTCCCCCGCCCGCTGTGGATGGGTAGCGGGGCTGGTCCAACCTGCACTGCTGTGGACACTGTACTGTGAACCTGCTAGAACATGGCACGCATTCCTGTTGGCATATGTGAGGAGGGGAGTCGCTGGGCCTGGAAATGCATGTGTTCAGTCAGAAAAGACCTGCCACATGGTTTTCCAAAAAGGTTGGGTCATTTATTTTCTTTCTGATGACAAAACTAGACACACAAATGTAAGCGGAAGTTGTAGTGGGATCTTCCCTGTCTCCCGAGACCTCACATTCTCTGTGCCCTCCACTCTGGTGTCCCTCCCTAGTGGCACCATCCCCTGCTGAGGGGCCTCGCGCCTGTGCCCTGGCGAGCAGGCCAGCCCACAGACTCTCTCTCTTCCTCTGGCTCCTCCATCCCTCTTAGCTCCAGACCCACCAGGTCCTGTGCATCCCTCCCACCCGAGGCCCACCCCGCTGGCTCCTCCAGCAGGAGGGCTGTCTGCGGGTGGGACCCTCTCAGAGAAAGGATGCCCACTGCTGCCACTCTCCTGTGACCCACAACCCGCACCGAGGGCCGCACGGGGAGGCTCCGATTTGTGCCAGACAGCTCTGGCTAGTTCACACCCGAGACCAGGTGGCCACAGGAAGCCAAGGCGCCCTTCCTTTACCAAACGTGACTGAGAACAAAGGCGGCCTGGCTGTGCCCGGTGTGGACGCTGGAAGGTCAGCACCGTGGGAATGGAGTCGCCCTGTGGCCACCTCTGCCTGGCCTCAGGGGGTCACTGCTGGGTACCCCTCTGCCTCGGCAGGGCATCTGTCTCCAAACTTCTCACCCATTTCAGAGGAAAAGCCAGTAACAGAAGTCTGGAGAAACTGAAATTTCGAGAGGTGAACAGCGAGAGATTTCCTCCCAAACCCACCATGAAGTGTCCGCACGCAAATGGATTCCAGCCGACATGGGCGGGGGTGCTGACGTCCGTGGTGATGGCAGCTGAGAAAGGGCAATGCCGTGCCTCGGACTCTGTGCCCCAGCCGTGCTCCCAGCACCGCGGCACTTTTAGAGGAAACAGCTGGCGTTTCGGTGTGCGCCCCGCACCCCACAGCTCCAGGTAGAAGAGGCAGGTTTGTGGGTACGGAGGCAGAGAGGGAGGGAGGGAAGGGGATAGGAGGGAGAGATGGAAGAAGGAGGGAGGGGTGGAAGAGTGAGTGAGCAAGATGGGGGAGAGAAGGAGAGAGAAAAAAAGAGAGAGAGGAGAGGGGGGGCAGGCGGCAGAACACACAGACAGAGGCAGACAGAGAGCAAGTCTCCCAGAGGCTGAATTGCATGCCCCCAACAGAGGCCTTTTCTTGACAAGAAGGAAATAGGCCACAGAACCTGGGTCTCACTAGGCCCCGGGTCAGCTCTGCCACACACTGTCCTCCGAGCAGTGCCGCCCGGCTGGGCCAGTCCTGCTGCGCTGTCAGTCCGTTTCCAAACACGTCCCCAGTGAGGCCTCTCTTTGGGCCCAGAGTCACTTCCTTCCAGAAACTGGGTCAACCCCAAGACACGCACCACTCTGTCCACATGCAGACATGAGTCAGAAAAACAGCTGGCCAGATTCCATGCCTCAGAAAAAACAACTGCCTTCTCCTCACATGTATACCCCGTTCTGAAAGCCACACTTGGAGAACCTGTGTCCAACATCCCGCTGTAGAGAGAGCGCACCTGAGCATCATAAAGGCCGCCGGTGAGGAGCCGCAGCTCACAGCAGTCTCAGTGGTGACAGACGGAAGCTTTGCCTCCACGATCAGGAACAAGAAAGGATGCTCAGGCTCCCCACTTCTCCACTAGCACCGGAGGCCTAGCCAGAGCGAGGAGGCAAGAAAACGCAGAAGGCACCACGCTGGGAGAGAGGAAGTAAAACCATCACTATTTGCAGGTGATATAATCTTAAATGTAGAAACCCTACAGAGTCTCCCCAAACCTACGGGAGCCAATGCCTGGGCTGAGTGAGCTAGAGGATATAAAACCAAGGTGTTTATGTATACAAAACAACACACCGTCAGAAAGAGGAACTAAGAAACCGATTCCATTTACAATCACATCAAGAAACGATAAAATATCGCAGACTGACTATAACTAGAAGGCGAAGGACCTCCCTGAAAACCGGAAAACCCTGACGAAAGAAACTGGAGACGGTGGGAAGATCCTGTGCTAAGGAATGGGAGGAAGCAGTACTGTTAGATGCCCATACGACCCCAAACGATCACCGCTTCAATGGAATTCATGCCAAATGCCAATGACACTTGCTATCCTGCCTGCCCTCACCAGGAGCCCGCCCTCACCGGGGCCCGCCCTCACCGGGAGCCCGCCCTCACCGGGGCCCTGCCCTCACCGGGGCCCTGCCCTCACCGGGAGCCGCCCTCACCGGGGCCCGCCCTCACCGGGAGCCACCATCACCGGGAGCCGCCCTCACCGGGAGCCGCCCTCACAGGGAGCCCGCACTCATTGAGGCCCACCCTCACCGGGAGCCCGCCCTCACCGGGAGCCCGCCCTCACCGGGAGCCCGCACTCATCGGGGCCCACCCTCACCGGGGCCCGCCCTCACCGGGGCCCGCCCTCACCGGGGCCCGCCCTCACTGGGGCCCTGCCCTCACCGGGGCCCGCCCTCACCGGAGCCACCCTCACCGGGGCCCTGCCCTCACTGGGGCCCACCCTCACCGGGAGCCCGCCCTCACCGGGAGCCAGGGAGGCTGGCAGCGGAGGCCGCAGATCAGCCCATCTGTGTTGCTTCTGCTACAGCTGCAAACCACTGGCCTGTTCGTGTCTTTTCCGTCCCTTTGCTGGAATGTTCTTTCTCATATGCCAGTTCCTCAATAGCTTCCAGTCTCAGTTCAAATCTCTCCTGTCATACAGGGAAGCCACACCCCAACGAACAACAATGGCACCCCGCATGCCGCCCACCTGTGCCACCGCCCTCAGAGCTCCTGCCAGCAGGACGCATCTTCCAGCAGGAACAGCCTGTCCCCCGAGGGTGCCGCTCCCTGGAGGGCAGTCCCCCCAGTGACCCCACAGGACCAGTGAGTGCCTGTCAGCAAATGAGTCCACGACCCACTGCATCCGTGTCCTCTCCGTGGCCAAGAACAACGCCTCCCAACAAAACCGGGCAGAGAAACCAAGTCCCGGCTGGAGGCCTGGAAGCAGAGCCCAGGCCTTTTCTCCAAATGAGGATGGGGAGACTGCTGCAAACCCAGGGTTTCTGTGGCACGCCCCTTTAGATTCACAAAGAAGCCGTGATGAGATGACTCAGCGATGACAGGTCACTGTGACTCAGTGCGAGTTCCCACCATGTCGAAGGCCTCGCAGGGCCGCTGTGACTCTGCGTTACATTGTTGCTTCGACCTCCGGTTTCTTTCCCCTTCAGCTGCAGATGCGAGAATATTAAGCGGGTAGTAATATGAGCACAGGACGAGGGCCGTGGCCCAGCGTCTGTGCTTGCATTGGTTCCTCCATGCACAGGCTTTTCTCATCCCTCATTCGTCAGTTCACAGGAGGGCACGTTCCGGTCCCTACGGTCTGCCATGCTGTGCAATGGCGATTGATTTCTAAACGCTCGATAAAGCATGGGCTTCTCTCAGGGTCATTGGTATGGAGACAGCATAGCCTGTCACAGGTCAGAGTGAGCGGGCGCCCTGGGCCCACCGTAAGGGGCCGGGGAGGGGGCGGCCCTGGCTTCCTGGAGGTGAGAGGCGGGGAGGAGAACAAGCTTCAATATCACCAACAACATCGGTGAGAGGAACCGGGGCTTCCTTAACCCTGTTCTTCCTACAACGGACAATGCACCTGCTCCCCCAAAACACCCTCCTGCTCCCCCAAACACCCCCCTGGGAATATGTAGATTCATAGGAAATTTGCCCTAAGAAAACAGACTGCCCGGGTCTGAGCCAGGACGCTTTTAACGCCATGGGATATTTCAGGAAAGGCAAAAAGCATGACATTTATCAGATGCCTCCACGCGAAACCGCTGTACCTTGTGGCAGAGAGCGAAAGGCGTGGAGGTGACAAATCACCCAACTCGAAGAGCAGCACACGTTCCAGACTGTCAAGCTGTCCCCGTGGTTCTGGGAAATCACAGCAAACAGAAGCACGGCAGAGGAATGGGGGGGGGGGGGCACACACACACACACACACACACACGCGTCTTCTCCTGTGACCGTGGCGTCCTGGCCCGGGCCCTGCGCCCGGTTCACCCGCAGCCTCTGCCATGGCCCCCCTGGCGCCCAGCCCACGGTTCGCTGAGCCGCCCTGTCTGACCAGCAGCCCGTGCAGACAGGGTCTCTCAGTGCCTCGCCGAGGCTGCCCGTCACCTCGCTGTTTCAATAAATACAATCAATGAGGAATAACGAGGAGATATTTACATGAGCTGGAGATGGCCCACGTGGTTTCTAGATTTTTCCTGGTGAACCATGCGTTGCCTGAGGGTGTTGCTGTGTTTAGATAGAGGGGGACTTTCCACAGATGTCGCTTCCCATCTGCCCTTGGGATCAGGGGACAGAGGTAATCAAAGGCAATCTACTGTCTGTGCAGAAACAGCCCCCGAAAAGCCCAAGGCCAAGGGCAAGTTGCTGGAGGAAGAGGCAGACGGGAACACTCGAGGCAAACGCAGCCCACCCGGGCCTGGGCCCTGGAAAATCCTTCAGGAAAGGACTGGGCGGAAATAAGCGCTGTGGGAAAGAACCCCCCTCCCCCGTTCCCGGGTTCTGACTCACAGTGTCCAGCAGATAGTCTGACTGTAGCCCTTGCACCACATGGAGGTGCGGGCACAGCGCGGTCCAAGCGTCCTGACTCCGGCAGGGTGACCCCGTGCCTCAGACTATGATGACAACCATGGTGGGGGCCACCCTCCCTGAGCACACACTCATCACTGCCCAGAAAATATGCCAGCTCCACAGTGTAAAGCTGTGTGAGGCGTAGGTTTGCCTGGACACCCCCCCCCCCCCAGACTCGTCAGGTAAGCCTGCTGGGAAGCGAGGCCCGGAGGCTGGCAATGGAGGAGGGCACAGTGGCGGCTGGTGGTGTGGACCCGCCTCTTCCTCTTCCTCTTCCTCTGCTCTACAGACACATTTTCATCTGCGAGGGCACCTCATGGCTCAAGGTGGCTGCTGGACCTCCACACAGGAGAAAGGTAGGAGATGGAGGGTGAGGCTCCCACAAGGCATTCCCACACGATTGCACTGGGGACACCTAGGTGTGGGGTGACACCCAGCTACCAGGGAGCCTGGAGAACGAGCCTTTTTTGCTGGGAAGATTAGTCCCAGGAAATGTGTGGGGTCTGTCAACCAGAGAGGGAAGAGCGACGCCAGCACGGTGCCCAGTGCGAATGCAGCTTTCCCCTCTGCGCTCCACTGCTCAGCAGACTTTAATTTCACATTAAAATGTTTTTTTAAAGAACGAGTGTTCAGCCCTCCGAAGATCCCCTTCGGAGGGTCCCGTCTTTGAAGAAGTTAGTAGGAATAAAGGTTCTGGGCTCAGTTTACAACAAACTGAAGGCCAGCTGTCCCAGGTGATGCCCACACTGCACCGGGAAATGCTTCCGGCCACAGAGAGTCCGCACCAGCGCTGTGCTCGCCACGCGTGTGGGGTTAGAGGAACACCCACGGCTAATGTGTGTACAGTACTTCCCAAGACAGGAGGGCTCCGTGCGGTGGAGGGGAAGGTTGTCCTGTGCATACCAGCCTGCCTCCACCAACACACGCAGTAGCTCCTCCTTGATCCAGAAAAATGCCCCTGGGTGGAGGGAGGAGAGGACGTCAGCCCCAGGACCAGCAGTGGCTATGTGGCCCCAGGGTGTCCCGCAGCCGCGGTGCGGACACGATGGGTGAGCTGGGTGTGTGCTGAGGTGGAGGGTGCAGGCACAGCATCTTGGCTCCTCTCACCGGATGGGGGAGGCGGCTTCATGGACAAACCCTGCCCCCCTCCCCCTTTTCTCCCCTTTCCCTCTGTACACTGTGGAGCCTCAGCCACGCTCAGGGCTCACATGCAAACCAGAGTGTGCACACACATTTGTGACAAGAGATAGTTACTTTCCTAACTTTGCCAAGAGCCAAGATGTCCTCAGGCAGAGTCTGGGTCAGAAAGGCAGCCTGTCTAAATCCAGTGCTGCTGGACCCGCTCCTGAGTCCATCAGCACAGAATCCAGGAGGCCCAAATAAAGCCTCGCTCAGCTGGCCTGCCCCGGCCAGGGCCCCAGCAGGACGAGGGCCAGAGGGCTGGCCACCACGTCCCTCACTGCGTGATCCTGCCGTGGAGCAATGCCAGGCTGACGTGGCGCCGGTGAGTGCCACGGTCCCCTCCGTGGGAAGAGTCACCAACTGACTCACGTTTCGGTGGCTCAGGAAGAACAGCATCACCTGCTTCTCCCCAGGGGCGATGGCCAGGGACCCATCTCATCGCTAGCCCGCTGAGGCCCTAGCGAAGGGAACACAGGTCCCTGGGGGACAGGAGGGTTCTGGCAGCAAGGGCATCTGCTGTTCCCTGCTCCAGCCTGCCCCACCCCCGCCCCCCACACACATTTCAGGCTTGTCTCCAAGTCACCTGAGCAGACGCCTGAAAGCCACCTTCCTCCATATTCACCTCCAACTGGTCCTGGGAGCACCTCCCTACCGCAGTGCCCATGCGGCTCCCTGGAGCCCTCAGGGGACGCTCTCTGCTGACGTTATTCTCGCCCTCTCTCCCCCTTTTGTAAGTAAGTCTCTGGAACAGCACCCACTCTCTCTGCGTGAGCTGTAAGAATTAGCATGCAAATCTGCTGTATGCAAAACTGGGGCTCTGTAAACACTGAAAATGGCCAACTTCCGGGGGCACCCCAATTCCAGATAAATAGCCAAGACTGATGGGTTGAGGCGCGCCTTCCCTCCTGGAGCATGCCTTCGCCTTTTTCTCCCCTTTCTGCCCCCACAGGCACGAATCTCCTAACCGCTAAGGGTCCCCGTGAGATTTGCAACCAGGGAGCTCCCCCAGGCTCACCCCCTGAACCTGTCCCCAATGCCCCCTCTTCTCCGACTTCCCAGGGAGCTACCGAAGCCCTGCCGTGGCTCCCCCTTTCCCTCCGGGCTCTCCTGCTGCTGCTCTGTGCTTGTTCCACGGCCCAGCGTTCATAAACGTGCTCGCACATGGAAAGCAAAGGAGGAGCGGGATGCTCTTCCAATGCCAACGAGCACACAGTCTCTGGGGAAACAGTCATGACCTCTGTGGGAAGAGACGCTTTCAAGCTCAACTCCCGACACTGCTGCTTCGGCTCCGCCATACAGAGGTCACACTCCTAGTCCAGCACCCGCTCCCCCATCGCTCGGGGAGGCCAGTACACAGTATGTCTCCATTCCATGGGTTGGATGTGCTTAAAAGTAAGTGATGGAATACAACCAGCATTTCGGATGTAGCCTTAGTAATGTGGTTCTTAAATTTCCACGTGGCACAGTTTCCTGAGCAGGTGCAGGCACTGATGGCACAGATGCCAACCAGACATGGGCTCCCCATTTGGGTGGAAATTATTTACCTTTCTAACAAAAACTGTAGTATAATTTCCATGTGTACCAATAAAACTTTATTGACAAAAACAAGCAGAGAGCCAGATATGGTGGTCCTATTTCTAGTCCTAACCCAAGCTGTCTCTCAGCCACGTTATGAGGTTTGAGACCATGGAGCACAGAGTGGATTTGGTAAGAAAAAAAAAAAAAATCATCTAAAACATCTGAAATTAGCCGAAGCCGGTTTGGCTCAGTGGTAGAGCATCGGTCTGGGGATTGAAAGGTCCCAGGTTCGATTCCAGTCAAGGGCATGTACATTGGTTGCGGGCACATCCCCGGTAGGGGGTGTGCAAGAGGCAGCTGGTTGTTTCTCTCTCATCGACCTTTCTAGCTCTCTATCTCTCTCCCTTCCTCTCTGTAAAAAAATCAATAAAATATTTTAAAAAAATCTGAAATTAATAAGACTGTGAAATATGGATTATCCCACCCCATTAGTGAGGGAGCACCCTAATGCTCTCTGGGCCTTGAGAATGCAATCAAGGCAGAATTAGCAAAACCTTTAAAAGCTAAGTGCTTGGAATATTAATAACATTATTAGCAATGCCAGCTATATGTTAATAATGCCATATATGGAGGGAAAAGGTACTCTTAGTAAATAAGGAAACATTTATTGCTTCTCATCCTCTAAAAGGTGATTTGCGCGTGTGCTGTTACTAAGTAACAGTGGTACAGCAGCGCCCGGACATAGCTGATAGCATAACGAAGATCTGCACTTTGGGGCTTAGCGGTCCAACCTATTTCTCTGGCGGGGGAACCGCCGGCCTGGGGGAGTCCCCAGCAGTGCTTCTCTGTACACAGCCTGGAGGTGTCAGGCCTGGGAGTGCTGAGGGCGGACCAGGGCTCCCCTCTCTGCGCTTCGGACGCTCACTGGCAAGACCCCCACAGCCCCGTGGAAGGAAGGTGGGACGTTGGTCTTGCTTTTCTCTCCGGGCACACGGGCCCTCTCAGCCTCCAACATGGCGTAGGGAGGACGGGGCCCACTGCCCAGGCCGCCAGGGAGGCGGTATTACACAGTCCGGCCAGTGCCGCTGAGACTTCCTGCAGAAAGCAAAGGCCCAGGTCAAAGAGATGACCAAAGGGTGCTCCTAGGCGATTCAGTGGGAACCTACTTAGAAAGAAATTAGGGACAAAGTAAGTGCCACTAATCACAGGCTGAGCCCAAATGGGGCCAAGTGCCACTCTCCACACACTTTCTGCCCAGGGGCCTCCGCGGTGACACGGCACGTGGGCTGGGGCCGTCCACACTGCCTCCCGGGTCCTCTGTGTGGGCCGGTTGGTGATTACCAGGTCGGGTGGCACAGGACACTGGAGGCGAGTGCATGTGACATCTCCGGAGAGCTGGGCGTGTGTCCCACCCCTGACACACACGTGCGCAGTGAGTTTCTGCTGGGCACCGGGACGGAGGCCAAGATTCTTAAAAATGTCAGGTTTAACAGCGCGGGGAAATGTCTTCCAAGTCAGGAGATGAGAGCCCAGGGGAGTTGAATTAACAACAGAGCACAACATTTTACCAAGTAAGAGGGCCATATTTCCTCTTTATGGGACACAGCTCAGGGCCATATTTAATCTCTGGAGTTTAATGAACTTTCAAAGCTACTCGATAAATCCTCAGGGCGGTGACAGGCATCGCCGGGAGGTAAATCCAGCCCTATTGCAGTGGCCTCCTACGTCGTTGTTATTATTTAAAAGGTTAATTTTCTTACCCAAGGAGCCCAGTTCTCTGGAAAACAAGCACGTTCTGCCCTGGTCTCCCTGGGTGCTGCCTGCTGGGCAGGGTCCGAGATCAAATCAGACTCGCAGGCCGGGCATCTGCCTCCACGAAGGGTGGTCCCTCCGCAGAAGCACCCGGCTCGGTCTGGGGCCCCCACAGGGATCCCAGCTGGGCTAGTCGTGTTGAGGTCAAACACCAGGTTGGACATGGGCCTGCTTTCACCTCACACCCGGGTCATGTCCGTGGTGTGAGTTGATCGTCTCCCAGAACAAATTTGTTCACAAAGTTCTCTGGGCATTTCCGAAAGCTCACCAGGAAATTAATAGCTGAGTGACCCCAAACCTCACATTCAGACTCTGTAGCCCCCATAGATCAAAGGTGCCCTGGTCATCCCATAACAGTTAGGAAGTCATTTCTATCAGTTACAGGCTAGCTTTAACTCCACTCTGCCACCTGCACCGTGTAGTAACCTCCCTCCCGGGAAGCAGGCGCACAGCCCTCGTCTCCCGGCAGGCAGAGGAATCCCAGCCGCAGCCAGAACGGCACACGTTCTGAGAACGGACCGTCTGTCCCTTCCTGAGACACCTATCTCCGCCCGGTGGCACTGCCCTTCTCAGCTAGACATCAGGGCCCACTGGGAAACCCGCCCACCAGCCAGGCAGGGCACGTGCGGTCACTCTCAGGGAAAGATGAAAGAATGGAGTCCCGTTCTGGGTGCTGCCCACCATATTGTTAGTGGAAGGGCACCCTTCTGCACAGAGGTGAGTTTGCCTTGCCTACCCCTTTTAAAGCCTTAGTCTCATTCCTGAGATACAGTTTGATAGCATTTCTAACAATCCCGTGCCCTGGTCATCCCGTGCCCTGGTCATCCCGTGCCCTGGTCATCCCGTGCCCTGGTCATCCCATGCCCTGGTCATCCTGGTGCCATGGTCATCCCGTGCCCTGGTCATCGGTGCCCTGGTCATCCCGTGCCCTGGTCATCCTGTGCCCTGGTCATCCTGGTGCCCTGGTCATCCTGGCATCCTGATCATCCCATGCCCTGGTCATCTGGTGCCCTGGTCATCCCATGCCCTGGTCATCCTGTGCCCTGGTCATCTGGTGCCCTGGTCATCCCGTGCCCTGGTCATCCCGTGCCCTGGTCATCCTGGTGCCCTGGTCATCCTGACACCCTGATCATCCCATGCCCTGGCCATCTGGTGCCCTGGTCATCCCATGCCCTGGTCATCTGGTGCCCTGGTCATCCTGGCACCCTGGTCATCCCATGCCCTGGTCATCTGATGCCCTGGTCATCCCGTGCCCTGGTCATCCGGTGCCCTGGTCATCCCGTGCCCTGGTCATCTTGTGCCCTGGTCATCCCATGCCCTGGTCATCCTGGTGTCCTGGTCATCCCGTGCCCTGGTCATCTGGTGCCCTGGTCATCCTGGTGCCCTGGTCATCTTGTGCCCTGGTCATCCCGGTGCCCTGGTCATCCTGGTGCCCTCTCCTGGAAGGGGTGTGCTTTGTGGGCATCTGGCCTGGCCTGGCCCAGCCCAGCCCAGCCCGGCCCGGCCCCAGGGCATAGCAGCACAGTGGCTCTGACCTTTCCCTATGCGATGCTGCCCCACCCTTTGGTAAATACTGCTTTCCATGTGTGGACGAAAGGAGCCACATGCTGACCTGACAAGCTCAGGGGAGGCCTGCGTGGCAGTCTTGCAAACTCAGAGACCTAAAATAACCACAAAAGATGGTTTGAAAATTAAATATTTAAACTACAAACAGGTAATAGTGGGTAGTCATGTCCTAGGCCGATATTTTCCCTGACAAAGATCAACTTAGATCTTCTTTACTGAGCCCATTTGCCTTTTTGCCTCTAAGATAACGTATCTGTGAGATGTCTGGGTAACTTGTAACTCCCCTTTTTCTGGAGCCCCTGGGGCACCACCAAATGTGGTGGGGGCCAGGACAGATGCCTCAAATTCCTTCTTTATCATGTTAATTGTTCCTGCACTCACCTGAGTACATGTCCATCATTTTACTTTTTATCCAATCCCAGGACTTTCCCACCGCTTTGCTTTCTTCGCCTCCTTACTCCATCACCAATGGATTTCATGTAACTCACCTATGTCCCTCCTTTGATTTCAGTGTATAAATAGAAATGTAACCCGCCATTCTTTGGAGCATTATCTCAATCCATTGAGATTCTGCTTCCCGGCATATGTTGACAGTTTGGCTCAAATAAACTCACAAAAATTCTTTACAGGTTTCAATGGCTTTTTTTTCGTTAACAATGTCACAGTGTGGGGATATTCAGGAGGTCTTCCTAGAACATTCTTTGAGCTTCCAAGTGCTCTAATGCCTCAGGGCATGTGCAGACATTAAAATTGAAACCAAGAAATGTGCCCACGGGACAAAAAAGGCAGCACAGCAGCGTGTGGGGGCCAGGCCACCTCTGAGAGCTCAGCTTCTCTGCTCCAAACTCCTATTAATTTGTAAGTGATTTTTATTCCAAAGTTGTTTCAGAGAATTTGGGTGTGAAGGAAAAGAGCCACATGCTGACCTGACAAGCTCAGGGGAGGCCTGTGTGGCAGTCTTGCAAACTCAGAGACTAAAATAACCACAAAAGATGGTTTGCAAATTAAATATCTAACTACAAATAGGTTATAGTGGGTAGTCATGTCCTAGACCGATATTTCACCTGACAAAGATCAACTTTACTGAGCCCATTTGCCTTTTTGCCTCTAAGATAACGTATCTGTGAGATGCCTGGGTAACTTTTAACTTCCCTTTTTCTGGAGCCGCTGGGGCACAAGATGTGCTGGGCACCAGGACAGATGCCTCAAATTCCTTCATTATCATGTTAATTGTTCCTGCACCACCTAAGTTGTGTCCATCATTTTACTTTTTATCCAATCCTAGGGGTTTCCCACCGCTTTGCTTTCTTCTGCTTCCTTAATCCATCACCAATGAATTCCATGTAACCCACCTTGTCCCTCCTTTGATTTCAGTGTATAAATAGAAATGTAATCTGCCATTCTTTGGAGCATTATCTCAATCCATTGAGGTTTTGCTTCCCGGCATATGTTGGCAGTTTGGCTCAAATAAACTCACAAAAATTCTTTATAGGTTTCAATGGTTTTTTTCGTTAACATGGGAGACAGATACATGGGAAGGAAGGAATTAGCCCAGGGGTCATGACGGAGAGCAGGGCCAGGCCACCTGCATTGCTGTGACCCACAGGAGGTTTCGAAGTGTCGCTGGCCTCTCCACACCAGATGCCAATAGCAACCACCTCCCAATTCCTGACAAACAGAAACAAATGTCTCCACACCTCTGCTGCCCACATGTCCCGGCCCAGCTGCGAAGCCTGGTGCAGTGTCCGGGTGGTGTGAGAGCAGACACCCTCCCTGTCTGATCTCTACATGTTCATCAAACCAGATCACATCAAATATGCGTTCAACCAATATCCATGAAGCATCTACTATGTGCCGGCATTAGGTGTGAGAGATCCTGTGGTGAATAAGAAAGACATGCTCACTTTTCCAAGGAAGCACACAGGTATTTACAAGAGGTACGAAGTGCTAAGATGTGGGCATCGGACACCGGCCCGGCCAGTGGGCAGCAGCTGCTTGGGCAGGCCAGCCCAGGGGCCAAGGGGAAAAGCCACTTGCTGGGAGATGAGGTGAGCCAGCCCGAGTCGAGGAAGGGAGCAGGCCTAGCTCCGGCTCCCCCTTCCCCCCAGGTCCAGAGTCACAGCCTGTGCAGGAACCAGGGCCGACCACTCACCTCTGGGGAATAACTGCTGTCTATTTGCTGTCTCAGAAAACAAAAACAAGCTCCACTACCAAGAAGCCTGGATTGGTTTAGCCAAGTGCAGATCAGAAAGCTTTAAGTGCGCCCCAGCCTCTGCACTGCTGCTTAATATCTCTCAGGGGCAGAGGTTCAAATGCAAAGCGATTTAACTTCTGGCTGCTTATCCTGAAGCTGCTTATAATTGTGGAAAACTGAAGCAGCTTTCCCGTCAATATAAAGAAGTGGTTAAAATGGTATGTTTGCTCACACAACAGCATAATTAAGGTTATATTTGGATATGTTTTGTTTTCATGAAACTGCTTCAGGACATACTGTCAAATGGAGGAATCGGACGATTCAAATGTGTGAAACGTGTCTGAGTCTGTGCGTGTATGAGTGTACACATGCAACATCATCTCTTGTCAGATGTTAACACATCTGTCAGCTGTCTGTGGCATACTTAAAATTAAAATTAAATTGTAGCGCAACATAGAGTCCATATGTGTTTAAATTGATAACAAGGTAGAAACATGGGAGCAGACATGGATGAAGCATTACAGGTGGCACACACGGTGTTCATGAGGAGATGGGACCGGATTTGTTAGCAGTGGTGTGTCAATCAAAAGTCCAGCATCTCTGTGCACTCAGACCCCAGGGGATGGTCCCCAAAGGGCACCCAGACCCCAGGTGAGAGGACCCACATGGGAACATGGACCCCAGGTGAGCGGTTCCCCCATGCCCCATGGGCCCCCAGCCCCTGGTGAGCGGTTCCCCAGACCCCAGGTGAGAGATCCCTCATGCCCCATGGACACCCGGCCCCCAGGTGGGAGATCCCCCATAGGAACGTGGACCACAGCTCAGAACTGCAGAGACGCGGGGCAGGCCTGTCCACACACATTTCTGAGGGGATAGAAACGATAAGGAATGCAGACACGGAGCCATCTATGCGATCAAATGTACGCTTTAGATGACCCTCGCCAATATAATTTTGAGAGAAAAATAGAAAGTGCACAAAGAGGACATAGAGAGATACCCATTTATTAAAATTAAAACAACCCAAAGAAAAGGATGCATACTTTCCTAGTCAAAGAAACACATGGCCACAGACATCAGGTGTGCCTGCTCTTAGGTTGCTCTGAGAACAGCCGTTTTTAAATTCTCGGAAAGACATTACCTGGTTGAGGTTTCCCCTTTGTGCAAAGGCCAAACTGAGAAAAGAGAAAGAGAAGTTAAAACAGTTCTCCTGGGTGGTGGATGATGGACGGACGGATGGATGAACAGAGGGATGGCTCTGATTTTCGAAGTGGGGCTTTGGGAGGTCAAGGCCCTGCGTTGCGTTGTGTTGCCCCCTCTCCCCCGCTTACCGCCCCCCCCCCCCTTACCCTCCCTCCAGCTCCCAGCTGCCACTTTGGTTCTGATCTGAGCCATCCTGAGCAGGGGCAGGCCCGGCAGGAGAGCACGCCTTCCCTTCCGTCGTCTTCTCTTCTGAAGCCAAACAATCTCTCGCTAAGTGGATGTTTTTGTTTACCACAAACTGCCGAGCTGTATGCGATGGACTGATTATTTCCTGAGTCTAAAACAAGCCCAGAAACGGCCTACAATTTTCTGTTTGCTTCCTCCCACAGAGTGTGCTTTCCTCCTGGAATGTCAAAGCCCAGCTCCTGATTGGGCCCTGGTGACGTCACCTATGAAACACTCAGGACTCGCAGGGAGCGGCAGTCACACGGTCCCAGGGGGCTGGCCACGGAACATGGAGGCGGCCCCGAAAGACCAGCTCGGAGGGCTCGGGGCAGAGCTGGACTCGGTGCCCCGCCTCCTCTCCTGAGCTAGGTGCTTGCCTTCCTCTCGCAGGTTCCTTTGGGTGCCCGCCTGCCATTTCAGATGGTGGCCGGGCGCACAGCAGGGCTTGCCGTATCACGGAGTTGCTAGTTCATGGAGGGTGTCCCATCTGCCCAGTTCCCCTCGTCAGGGCATGTCTGATGGCTTCCGATGCAGGTCCAGGAGACACAATTCTGAGGTAGCAGAGCCCAGATGCCACACTGCCTTGTAGAGCCCCGAACTTTCTGTCACCACCCCCCTCCCCCCGTTCTCTAGCTGCCAGCAACACCTTGAAGGATCCAGGAGGAGAGGTCTGGAACAGGAACCCTGAATTGCATGAGTTTATGCCAAGTGGGTGACACACTGTTCATGGACAGAGTCAGTGAGGTGGCCCCAGCTCTGCCCAGCAGCGGCCCAGGACGGGGTTGGAACGAGACTGTGACCAGCCCGCACTCGGCGTCCGTTCGCGCACTGAGGCGGTAATGAAGGCGTGAACGTGGCCGTAACGTTCCAATGTGCGCGGTGAGATGGATTCTCCTAACCGTTCAGCATGGCATCGCCGATCACAGTGCAGAGAAGTCATTCATTACGGGAATAAATCGCTTAACGAGACTGGAAGCTCCCAGCAGCCTCCTGGTGAAGGTGTGATGAAGTGAGGCGGCAGTGCTGTCACTGCGCATGAATTATGCAAAAATCAGACCGGTAATCCTCCCTCTCCCTGCGCGCGGCTGCTTTTGTTGAATATTCAAAGGGATGGCTCCCCAGGACAATATCGAATTAGCCTGTGTAGTGAGAAAAAATTCTGTGGCAAAATTACCTGCACGACTGTTATCTGCATTAGGCTCTCCTTTAAACAAAGGCCAATTATGGTCTGAGTTCCTTTGATTGATCTGTCCTCACGCCTAGCTCTGCTAGCTCCTATGGGCGGTTTCCTTCCCACTGCACATTCTGAGTTAACACCTCATTTCTAAAACCGCCGTGGAGAGTCAAACAGGAGTGCTCCTGCACAGGGCTCAGCAGTGGGGACAGGGGCAGCACCCAGTCTTTCCATGGCTCCCTCAGGGGATTCTTAACAGACCCCTGCACTTAAACTGGCATTTTAATATCCTTATTCTTATTTTAATGTGTTTTATTGATTTTAGGGAGAGAGGAAGAGAGAGGGAGAGAGAAAGAGAGAAAAACAGACAGGCTGCCTCCTACATGCCCTCTACTGAGGGATCAAGCCACAACCGGGCATGTGCCCCGACCGGGCAGGGAATCTAACCGTGACCTTTGGGTGCACAGGACGATGCCCCTTCAATTGCGCCACACTGGCCAGGGCTCCTTACTTGTTTTAGGGAGGGCCACGCTGGCCTGCGTGTTAGGCTGCACAGAGCAATGGTGACACTGTAAGGGAGGGGCATTTAAATAGTATCTGAAGGCCCCCACGCTGCCTTCGCCTTCAGGAAGATTCCGGCCAGAACCCGCTAATGACCTCCAGGATCTGCCCACACAGACTCAAACATTGGCTTAGCTTCGGTAACTATAAAATCCATGGCCTCACTCCTCCGCCCTCCTCGGTATTTATGGTCAGAAGTGCAGGACAAGGCTGACTGCCAATTATGGCAACTCCATGCAGTGGGCTTGCCCATTCCTGATGAGGGAGCAGCCGGTCCCCGCACCCCATGAGAGCCGGCCAAGGCACTCCCTGCACAACCCCTTGCATGTTCCTTCTCTGACCTCCGGGCCCCTCTGAGGAGCGGACTGTGAAGCACCCCGTCTCCAAGCCCGGCTTTAATCTATTAAAAGGCGCGACTCTCACCACGCCCGGCAGGGGTGCGTCTGCACTTCCTTCCTGCACAATTTGCTCATCTTTGCAACCCTGACCTGGCATTCTCATGGTGACATCAAGAATCCTGGGCTCAGGGTAGAGAACGTGCTGGAAGTCACACAGCTGGGCACGGCTGGAGTTTAAGCACTCATCTCCTGACCTGAAATTAATCCCACAAAAGAAAATCAGGCCTACAATCTGTGGATTGCTCCAACTTCAATTTCCTGATTGTGATATGTACTCAAGCTGTGCCACAGACCAGCAGCAGGGGACACTGGGCAGAGGACCGCTCTGTAGTATCTTTGCAAAGTCCTTGCAAATCTGTTATTATTCCAACTAAGAACCTTATAGATGAGCTAAGCCAACTTTTTATCCGTCTATCCAAAACTATGCGTAGTGGGTTCAGGGGTGACCTCAAAAAAACGTAAGTTCCCATCACACCCTGGGAACCTGCTGATGTTGCCTTATTTGGAAAAAGCAGGTTTGCAAGTGCAGTTGAGAACCTTGAGATAGAGATCCTCCTGGATTATGAGGTTGAAACCTAAGTCCAGTGACACAGAGGGGTGGCGTTTGGAGAAGAGGAGCCATGTGAAGCAGAGGCAGAGAGAGACGGGAGTGATGGGGCCACAAGCCAAGGACACCTGGAGCCACCAGCACTGGGAGAGGTAGGAAGGAGCCTCCACCGGGGCCTGGCCCTGCCACACCCTGACTTCCACCCCATTCCCGGTAGTTAGTTCCGGTAGCCATTGGAATCTAATACACTGCCCTTCACACTTCTAAAGGAAAGAAATCTAAGTCCCAATGAAACCTTCAGAACCAGTTTCCTAAATACGTCAAGCAAAACCGAGACATTTAAATCCTAAAAGAACAAAGTGGTCACGTTATTCCCTGTAAATGGAGGAGTGTTTGAGCCTCTTGGCCACATCGGCCTCCTTTTCAGACATGGTCACTGGAGCTGCCCTCCCAAGGTCCAGACGTGTGCTGGGGCTGCCCTAAGAACTCAGCACGGGCCTGGGGGCCGGCCTAAGAACTCAGCACTGACATGGCGCCGAAGGGCTGCTGGGACTGGGATTCTGACCTTGGAGCAGCCAGGATGCCTTGGTTCTGAAGGGACTGGAAATGAGCTAACATGGATGCAAGGTCTTTCTAGGAATCGGTTCACAGTCTCCACAGCACTGAAGACACGAAGCGGTGAGCTGGCCACAGAAGGCCATCACACACGTGGTTTTGTGTCGTGTCCAAGTTGAGGGGCAAAGTCCCAGCTTCCCTTCAGGAGGAGCATTCAGACCCATCTAGGAATTTGTGTGTGGTCAGTGTTGCTTATGGGAGACAGGGGTTTCGGACGGCAATGGATCCCAGACCTACACGCACTGTAGAAACTAAAGCAACAAGTCTCCACACCTGGGCCCTGGTCCAAGTACCGCTCTGAGCATCCCCAACACCCCCTAATCTTAATGACACTCGAAGGTCACCTTGACAACCACTTTGTCCTCATCCAAGTTGCACATGGCAGAGTCTTAGTGCAGGAGGGTTTGTGTTCAGCCTGGATGGAAGGGAGAGTTGATGACGGCAGGGTGAGGGCAGGAGGTAAGGCAGGACAGAGGCCCTTGGCCACATGGCCACTCAACTGTCAGCTGACACTCAGATGTAGAGGAGGACCATCTGATTCGTCAGTGGCCAGGAGTGCACAGCAGAAGCAGTGGGGCCAGAGCACCTCACCAGGCGCCACCAGAGACAGCCACGCCTTCCGGAGCATCCCCAAGCTCCCAGCCTCCCCAGTTTCAGAGTGAGCCACAAAGTCTTCAACAAATTCAGAGTACTGCTTGCAAAATATGTCACTCCGCTGCCCCTTCCCAGCCCCAGTTACCTTGGCAACACAGACACAAGGGAGGGAAGCCTCCATCACGCACTGGTGGTGGGTATGCATTCGGGGTCTGGTCGGCCGACAGCTTCCAGCTTGCTAACTAGTGCTCAATGGTTGGGATGAAAGAGGCGTCCTACAGGCACACAAAGCAGGCTTTTGACTCTAGGAATATGTCTATCGTGTCCGGCTACACAGATAGACTGCTGAGCAGGGATGTTCGCCCAGGTCTGTGCCCAAGCTTGTCCTGCTCCCTTCTGTGCTGGCATCTTCTCTCCAGCCTGGAGGGCCGGCCTCCCGCATGCTGACTCCACCCCAGCTTCTCCCTGAGATGACCCTGCTGCCTCTGTCCTCCTCTCCTGGATCTCCAGGAGCGCTCACACCACACCAGAGTTCTAAGGGTTCTTCCTGTGGCCACTTTCTCATGGTCTGTCATCTCACCACCAATGGGATGCACACAATAGGACATCACCACCCTTTCTACCACATTTAACAAACACCATACAGCCGCCACCACCACCCCCACCACCACTACCCCATCACCCCCACCCCCACCACCATTACCACTACCACCACCACCATTACCACCACCACCACCACCACCATCATCACCATTACCACTACTACTACCACAAACGTTACCACCACCACCACCACCACCCCATCACCACCACCACCACCACCACCACCACCACCATCACCACCACCACCACCACCACCACCATATCACCACCACAACTACCACCACCACCACCCCATCACCACCACCACCACCACCACCACCACCACCATCACCACCACCACCACCACCACCACCATATCACCACCACAACTACCACCACCACCACCACCATCACCACCACCACTACCACCACAAGCATTACCACCACCACCACCACCCTATCACCACCACCACCACCACCACCATCATCACCATTACCACTACTACTACCACAAACGTTACCACCACCACCACCACCACCACCACCACCATCATCACCATTACCACTACTACTACCACAAACGTTACCACCACCACCACCACCACCACCACCACCACCACCCCATCACCACCACCACCACCACCCCATCACCACCACCACAAGCATTACCACCACCACCACCACCCTATCACCATCACCACCACCACCACCATCACCACCACCACCACCACCATCACCATTACCACCATCACCATCACCATCACCACTACCACCTCCACCACCACTATCACCACCACCATCACTACCACAAAATCACCATCACCATCACCATCACCACTACCACCACCACCACCACTACCACCACCACAAACATCACCACCATCACCATCACCACCACCACCACCACCACCATCACCATTACCACTACTACTACCACAAACATTACCACCACCACCACCATCACCACCACCACCCCATCACCATCACCACCACCACCACTATCACCACCACCACCACTACCATCACCACCACTATCACTACCACCACCATCACAACCACCACTATCACCACCACAAAATCACCATCACCATCACCACTACCACCACCACCACCACTACCACCACTATCACCACCACAAACATCACCACCACAAACATCACCACCGCCACCATCACCACCACCGCCACCACCACTATCACCACAAACATCATCACCACTACCGCCACCACTACATTACCAACATCACCTGCACTTTTAGCAATATCACTATCACAATCAACACCACCGCCACCAGTCACCTCCACTATGAAGTATGGGTCATCACCACCATCCACAACCAGTATTATCACAACCAATAATATCATCATCACCACCACCATCATCATCACCACCATCCCTACTAACATCTCTACCATCACCATCTCCAACATCTTTACCATCATCTTCACTCCTATCACCATCACCACTGCTACCATCCCACAAGCAGGACTCACACCAATACTACTGCCATCACCACCACTATCAGCACCTAACATTCTTGAGCACTCAGTAGATGTCAAGCAGACTTCTGCCCATCAACCCTATATAAACCCTGTGAGGTTGATTCTATTATCCCATTTTATAGCTGGGAAAACTGAGACCCAGACAACTTAGGCAACTTGTCCAAGGCCACGGGGAAGGGAAGTGAAGGAGCCAGGACCTAGTCCAGGCTGTCTGACTCAAATTAACACTCTTTTTTTAAAAACTAAACAACCCCCCCCCCCAAAAAAAAAATACACCTGATTTCAGAGAGAGGAAGGGAAAGAGATAGGAACATCAATGATAATATAGAATCATTGATCATCTGCTTTCTGTATGCCTCCCACTGGGGATCGGGCCCACAATCGGGCATGTGCCCTGACCAGGAATCGAACCTCCTGGTGCATGGCCCATGCTGGCCGGGCTCAAGTTAACACTCTTAACTGCAACCCCAGAACGCCCCCCTCCCCTCACACCCTTCTGAGGCCTCTGGGAACTCCCTGGGCACACCATGCCATGTCCCAGGGCCATGAGGGGATGCTGTAGTCACCTCACACCTCACACCTCCTCCCCTCCCCGGCCCTGCCTCTTCTGGCAGCCCTCCCGGATCCCGTGCACGGAATGTCGTCCTCCTCCATGTGACGTGGCTGTTCACTTTTTACATTGCTCTTCGCTCCGGGGGCCTGCGCTGCCCACTGTCTGCTAGCCAGCAGCCACTCCACACTGGGTCTGACAGGTGCTTGATGAATTTAAAAAATCAAAGTGGCTCATCGGTCCACACCGTGACTTAGCACCGCCCAGAACTCTGTGACCTTTGGAGCTCTCGCCTCCTCTGCCACCATGTGCACATGCCCCCCCCCCCCCCCGCCCCCGCTCCACGGTGCAGCCACCACGTCATTCCCATCGCTATCCAAAGAGGTCGGCATGCCCATGTGTTCGCTGTGAGCAGGTGGAAGGTCTACACAGGTTCCTCCAAGCCGCCACGCTGAACCAGTCCCCCAGCACGCCGCAGGCTGCCCTCAGAGCGCCGCCCTCACAGGGCTCAGGCCACCTTCAGCACCGGGGGGTGGGGGGGAGAGGTTGGAGGGCTGGTGGCAGGGGGGGGGTGCGGGGGGGGGTGCACTATCGCTGGTGACAGACAGGCCTGGACATCCCCAAGGTCGCCTGGAACAAGAGCAGACAGTCCCCGGTTCTAGTCTGTTTTACGAGCGGTCAGACAAGCGGGGTTCTATAGTTTTATCTGAGCTTTTTCTCCATTAAGTCCAAACGGTCCTGGGAGGTCCTGGACGACGCTCGTTATGAGAACTGTAACAGCGCCTCCGCTATTACCCGCTCGGAACAAAGAACATCATTGCAGTTTCAGAACAATAAAGGGGCCATCAAGTCCGCTCCGACAATTCACGGGGAGCCGTTCGAGGGCACAGACCATTTCCCTCATTCAGCGCCAGAGGTGCGGCCACCGCCCCCGCCTCAGGGCTGTCCTGGCCCTGGCGTTGGCGGTGGGGACAGTCCCGTGCATGAAACCATATGGCCATCTTGGCTACAGGACGGGACAGGAAACACATGCGCGGGCCCGGCGGGAGTGGGGGTGACAGAGAGCACTGCCCTCGCCAGCATCACCGCCAGCAGGAATGTGGCCCCAGGCAGTCGACGGCACCAGCTTTCTAGAAAACAAGCCAGAAATCCTAATTTCATGAAAAACACAATATGTGCCACCATGCAGATGAGAAGGCAAAGGCCCAGGACAAAGAAGACGGGCCAGGCTGGCGGGGGGCGGGGGCTGCCCTCCGGCGCTGCCTCCCTAGACGTGGCTAAGTGATCTTGCCACGAGTGGCCACCTTCCCCTGGCCACCCCTCCTGAACCTGGGACAAGCTTCCTCCAGGCGATGACGGGCATGCCCGGCAGGTCCCGAGGTGCCAGAGGTCCACCCCGGCTTGGGGCTGCTCCTGGACGGCACCACTTTTTTGGGGGAACCTGTATCTTCCATCTGAGTAAAGCCACTGAGATGCTGCACAAGCACAGGCATGGAGACTGCAGCCCGGAGGCACACCCTGAACAAGGAGACGGGCAGAGCACGGCCCTGATGCCCACCTGCTGGCTTTCTCGCAGCCGATGGGGTGGGAAGGGCTGGGCGGGCCCTGATGCAGCCCCCCTGCCCCGCCCCGCCCCTTCTGCATGTGGCTCAGGCCACACCGGCACCACGTGACCTCAGGTCTGGCGACCGAGTCACACAAAGGATGAGGATGTGGCTGTGGCCTCTAAGGACGACCAGGCGGCTGAAGGGGCCAAAAACGCTTCCTATGGGACTGATATGCCATCTGTGGAAGTGGCAGAGAGGGAGGCCGGTCAGGTGTGGACCACAGACACAGAGTTCAGAGCTGGAGGCACAACTCCCAAACGTGGCTTTGCTTAGAGACCTTTAACCGGGAAGGGCGCCATGTACAAGCACAGGCTGCCTGCCCGCCGCAGACCCAGCGCCCCCTCTGAGCCAGCTCACGAGGCTGACACGCGTGTTCCTCAAACGACAGCACCTGCTCGGCGGGGCCAGGGGTGGAGGGGGCGGGACGGAAGGGTGCTCCGTCACAGAAGGAGATTTCAGATTCCAAATCTGTCTCCCCGATGTGCCAGCACTGCAGCGGGGCACGCAGCGCCGCTGTCGCAGCCCTGGGCCCCACGGGAACACGGCCAGTTCCCGGGTGGATCCGGTGGCAGAGCTGGGGGCAGGCATGTTGGCTGCAGGAGGCAGGCCCCTCTTGGGCAGAAGGAGCCAGGGCCGAGAAGCCCCAGGAAGACAGAGGAGGGGGGTCTGGAGATAAGTGGACGGTCCGCCTACATGACTCCCCGCCTGGCGGCCTCTCCCAGCTGGCCGGGGCTGCCAGGAGGACAGGCGCTCACAGGGCCTCCCCGTCCCTGAGGGGGATGGAATGTGTGTTTCCTGAGTGCCGGCTGGATTGGAGAGCCATCATCCCAGGAAAGAGCCTCCGACTGCATGGGCCCAGGACCCAGGGCCACGTGGCCCATGGAGATGCTGCAAGGTGGTGATGGCCTGTGATTTTCACACCGAGGACACCCCGTTTCCTCAGCTACCCCCGCAAGCTCTGCACAGCCCAGCCACTCCCACCAGGGCTGCGCCCGGGCCTCTGCGGCTCAGACCACCAGCTGCCAAGTGGCAGTGGGTCCTTGTCCTGCTTGGGGTGAGAGCCCACAGGCAGGCGCTGTGCAGCTCAGACGGGGGAGGCCATGCCACGGCCTGACTCGTCTGCTCTGATCACGGGAGTGCTTCACCCCCCCCCCCCCCCCGCCCCCAGGAACGCCACACCTCAGGGCAGTTCACAAACACCCGCCAACATGCCGAGAGCCGCTCTCCACGTCTCCCCACGTCTCTGGCTCTCTTTTTGACACAAGCAGTCAGGACAGCTAAGAAATGATTTCTCCTCCCCACCCCACTCACAGATCATGCATGTGCAGGTCTCTCAGCAAAGGGAGGGCCACTCTTGTGGCTCTAGAAGGGTCTAGAATGTCTAGAAGGGGGTCCAGAGCATCAGGCCAGCCCATCTCCAGGCGAGGGAGATGTAAGCTCTCTGTGAGCTCCTCTCTCTGGGTCTCAGCCTGAGAACACCCCAGGCCCCGGCAGGGTCTCACCTCAACCTGCTGCTTCCTGCGCTGTGACCCCGGCCACACCTCTGCCCGTGTCCCCGAGCCTCCAGTGTGCTGACCTTACACCAGCCCACAGGGCGCCCCGTTTGTTCCTGGAAGCTAAGTTCGCCCACTCCCCTACCCTAATTCCTCTGCTGCTTTTAATTCTGGCTCTTTTTCTTGTGCCCCCCATTGAGCTGGGAGCAGACAGCCCACATGGCTCCAGGTGACACGTTTAAAATGATCAATCCACATGTGAGGAGTCCTTATTTATCAAAACATTCCTCCCCAAGTGGAGCTTATATGCCTTTGATCATTCTGTGTGTTTTCCCACAGCTCCTGAGAAGATGTTTTCTATTCTGAGATAATTGCGGAAACCACAGGCTCCGACACGTGGCCCAGAGCGGAGCCCGAGGGAATGTCTTGGTCCTCCTGTCTTCCCTCCTCCTGAGCCCCTCCCTGGACGGCCTCTGCCCTCTGACTTCCCCGCTGGGTCACCATCGCTGTGCTCATCTTGCGCCCATGGCCTTGAGCTCCTGGCCGGAGCGCTCTGCCGGCTCCCGGCGGGCAGGAGGAAATGACACGCACCGGGAGAGAATGAACACGGAGGGAAGGGCTCGCTGCTCCGACGGCCGCTCGCTCTAGTGCCCTGTCTCCATTGGCACATGCCAGTCCCAACGGACACCTCCTCTGCTTCCTTCTGCTGCAGGCTCTTTTCCACCACCTTCCGAGCCCTTCCTCTGAGAGCCCCTTGAGGTCAGGAGCTCCTGAGCTCATCACCTCACAACCCACGTGCGCCCGGCTGGATTCAGCAGGCCCATGTGGGCCCGCAGGGGCCCAGCGGCCCAGGCGGGGGTTTTCTCGTGCTCCCTAACAAACCAGAGCCCGCGTCTCGCTTCCAGAGACACTGAGTCTGCAGCGAGGCTGCCCGTCGCCACGCAGGGCACCGGGGAGGCAGCCTCCCGGATTTAGTGACTCTGACCCAGTGTGGGTCTAATGAGAAGGGAAAACTTGTGCGGTGGTTTCCCTCGACTTAGAACCAAGGTCCTGCCAAGAGCCCGGATTTCCGCTTTGGGATGTCATTTGTTGTTCCTTCCAAAAAGCCGCCGCCCGTTCCCGTCGCTTCCAGAGCAGCCGTCTGATCTGCTGTCCTGGCAGAGCTTATTACAGCTAATTACTCAGCAGAGCACTCCCTCCCGCCTTTCCCGCCGCGGTGGCGTCTTGGGGGGCCGCCGCTGTCTTCGGCGTTTGATTCCCTCCCTCACAGCCGCTTTCATCAGCGTGCGCCGCGGCCTGATGCCGCAGTCAGTGCAAGCAGAGCCCCCCGTGGCCCCCTGGCTGCGGTCTGCACGGCTGCACGCCAGAGATGGCGGCTCCACAGCCTCACCCCCGAGGAGGGGCTGCGGGCAGGGACCTGGCTGCACCACCACCTGCCCTTTGTGGGAGGAACAAGGCTCCGGCCAGCCCTCCGAGCCTGCCCTGCTGGGCAGTGCGAACAAGCCGCCTCCTTGCGGGCCATCCACCCTGCAATGGGAATGAGGAGTTTCCAAGGCTACTGCTTCTCAAGTGAACTTGGCCCTTGGACCTACATACATTTTAGTGCGGGTTTCCCTAGGAAGGAAGCACACATATATACAGTATACACAAGCACACACATTCACATTTTCACACACTCACACATGCTCACACTTACACACATGTACGCACACCCACATATGCACACACACATGCACAATGTGTGCGCACATACTTACACACAGGCATGCACACACATGCACACACAGAATATCGGGAATTGTGCAGGACGGGGGTGCTGACAAGCAGAATGACCCTTTATTGCACAGGACAGTGAACACGAGACACAGGTCACTACCGGGTATGAGGCCTGCCCTGTGCCGTGATATGTGAGTTGTCTCTCAGAAAAGAAAGGGGATGAGAAGTCACTGACTCAGAAACGCACCTGGAATTAGTGACCTGGCCAGCGGGGAGAGCGAGGGCACATTTCTCTGTGGCTGCTTCGGTCCCTCTGCTCGCCCTCCCATCCTGTCCCCGCCGCCTCGGCAGCCTGTGGATGTCAGCGCCTGGCCCTGACTGGAGCCCCCGCATTCTAAGGTGGTGTGCCCGCGGCCAGAGCGGGTGCCCGGGGCAGTAGCCGCTCTCCTCTGCTGGCCCGGGGCAGGGCTGACGGAGAGCATTTGGTGGCACGCTCCCTGTGGGCAGGCGGCTTATTGGTTTCACGTGGCCCCTCGCCTCCAGCTCCCGCACCAATGCTCCTTTGGTAAGAACTGCCAGGGGCCCCGGGCCGGCTCACTGCTACCTTCACCTCTGACACCAGCCCTTAAGGAAGGAAGCCAAGGTGAAATCCAGGCGAGGTAAGAATTGTCCCGAGATGTGAGGGGTCCTCACTCTGACAGCCAGGAAACGAGGGCAGCAGAGGGCCCACAGTTCCCTCAGCCCTTATTCAACAAATATTTACACTGTTCACTGTTGGGGCCTTTAGGAGGCTCTGGGGGCACAGCCAGCCACAGGGCCTGCCCTCCTGGGTCCCCGCGAACAGGAGACACGCTGGGCAGTGGGACAGAGCTCAGTGCAGCCCCGTGCACTGGCGAAGGCCCGGGAGTTCTGGGGAGGCTCTGGGCAGTGAGATAAAGACCCCAGCGCTCACGGTCCACTGGGCTGAGGAGGGGGCGGCAACGGAAAACACACAGGAGAGGTTGTCGGCAAGGGTTCAAGGCCTCCATGCAGGAGATTCTCCTGGGCTCAGCGCGATTCTCGCCCAGAGTCCCCGTCCAGCTGGAGACATGTGCACGTGTTACACCCACTCACGTATGGCAATACGCCTCACCAGAGCGAGCATCCGAGACCAACACCAAGCACCGGACAGTGTGTCCGAACGCTGCGCACGCCCAAACAAAGCTGCGATGCACGGCTACAGACGGTCAGCGGCGTTGGAGCCACAGGGAGGCCGGGGAAACAGAGGCGGCGAAGGGAGTCCCGGCTCCCAGGGACCACGGACACCAGGTCGGAGGGACCATGGGCTCGCGGGCCTGGCGGCAGCTGGGGCTGCTCTGTGTGGCCTGCGCAGTGTTCTTAAACTGTGTGCATTGGCTGCCGATACCTTACGTGGGAGGCTTCACATTTAATTCCAGGCTTTTGGCTTCTGAAATCGTGGTGTGGGGGCACTGGGCCACACTCGTGCTGCTGTGACCAACTGTGGTCCCTGCTGGGTCGTGACCGCCCCATTTGTCAGCTTCCCCAGGGGCTGTCTGGATGCCTGCGCCCACGGTGAAGGGGTAAGAGGGAGGGAGAGCTCCTCGCATGCGACTCACAGCAGACGGAGGGACGCTCCTGGGATCTGAGAAGCTGAGGGGTTACCAACAGTGCAGGGCAGGGGCAGCTGCTGGGGTCAGATCTGTCAGCCACATCCTTCTAGGGCTTCCTGTCTCACACAGCACTCAGGCTGAGAGACGCTCTATGTCCATGGAGAGGCAGACCCCGAACAACAGGGAGAGGCAAGACGGCGGTCTCCACCTCTTTCTAATGGTGTTCCCAGGCCGTGTGCTGCCCGCTCCATGCAGGGCACCGAGGAGCCAGCTGGGTGGGGGTGTGCTGCGCAAGGCACCCCAGTGCACCCCAATGTCTGGCTCAGGGGGAGCGATCGCCTGAAACCCCCAGGGGACCCAATCGCTGGAGATATCCTTCCTTTCTCAGCACATGTGGTTCTTGTCAGAACATCACCTCCTTCCACACGCCGCAGCGGGAGAGCTACACCGAGCAGCCTCCTGGAACTGATTTCACATTTTCCAGTCCGTCCCAACCTACATCCAATGCTGACTTGTCTCCCAAACTGGCTGATTTTCAGTTGCTCTGGCTTTTCTTTAAAAAGAGGCCTTTTCTGATAGATGAAAAACATTTCTTTTCATGCTTCACTAGTGCAAAAACAGCCGAGCCAATTTAGCCGAACTTCCTCCGTAGCTTGTTACAACCTAATTAAAATACCCACATCGCACAGGCTTTGGGGGACATAGCATCGCGCTGTCAGTCACATCCTGCCTGACATCTACAACCAGCTACACAGCAACGCTGCCTCTTCCCTCTTTGCTGCCTCTTGAAGGAGCTGCAGGAGGGAAATGAATGGTGAGGGGATTAAACCAGGGAGGGGCACAGTGCTTCTCGCTTGGCTGAGCTCAGGAATGACTGGGCACTGACTCGCAGACATGTGGCGGAACTGGGGGGACAGCGCTGGAGCTAAGCACTGGACCCTCCCCAGGTCTCCTAGGCAGCTCGGCTCTCAACGCAGGCCATGGCCATGCTGCTGGATGGGAGGGTGCGGGGGTGCAGGCGCTGTGATGAGCCAAGGGTCACCTCCCAGCGTGGGTTCCTTGGGAAGGGTGAGCCCTGCCCACAGATGGTGCCTCATCCATCCCATGGAGATGATGAACCCTCCCACCAGGACCAGCCTCTCACCTCATACTGGGCGCAGGATCCAGGCTCTAGAAACGCTGTTGCCATGTTATCATCCGCCTGACGGAGCGCCCAGGTAAGCAAGGATAGGCTCTTGAAGTAAAACATATTAAAACAGAAATAGCTTACGCTTTCTAGAAACAAACTTTACCAAATGCACGGTCTGCTTTGTGCCTTCTGAAACACAGGGCCCCTCTCCTGGCAGCACCGTCATTTCCAGAACCACCACCAGTACCTGGCTCACCGGCGCCAGTGTCCTTAAGGCTGAGGGGAAGACAGGACATGTTCCTAATTTCCTAAGGCTTTCCAGCCCTTATGACTCTGTGTATGTGTGTTCATGTGTGTTTAGAGGGATGAATAGCCTGCTAGATTCATTATTTACATGACTGATACATAGATATGTACACACAGAGAGCATAGGTAGCTGCATAGGTGATTGACATAGAAGACAGATAGAGATAGAGGCATAGACAGGTGACTGACAGACAGACTGACAGACAGAAGATCTGTACTAGTGGAGAGGTGTGTAGGTGGATGGATGATTGACAGAAGACAGACAGGGCGAGGCAGACATATAGAGAGGACAGGCGCACGGATGTGTGTGCTCACACACAGATGGCATGTCTACTCGAAGTTTCCTCTGTCGCAGCAGCTACCCCCTCTCCAAGTCCTGGTGGCTAGGTCTCAGCAGCCTGTGAACATCGGGGACCAGTGGCAGACCGTGTGGGAAATGAAGTCTCGGGTGAGGCTTGTGAGGGCGCTCGGGGGCTGGTGGTTTCCACTTCAGGGGCACATTCTTCTGATTTGCTGTCAGTGTTGGTCTTAGATCCAAAGGTCTCCATGAGAGGAATCCCCCTGCACGCTGCCCACCCTCCCCTGGTGCTGCGGGCCAGTATGGGCCCTGAGGACATTTAAAGGCTCTGGCTGATGACCGCTCCCCATGCTCCAAACACGCCGTCTCCCATAGCAAGATGGGATGAGCACGCCCTCTGCCTCGGCCTCCACCCCGCCCTCGTGGCCGTGGCCCCGACCGGAGCTCACCCCTGCGGCCTCCTGGGACGGCTCATTCCTGGGCCTGAAGGAGTGGGGTGTCCGCTGAAGGAACAGAATTCCTCCCTGCTCCACATGTGGGAAACTGGCTCCCTCAGCGGCTGCACCAGATTGCTGAGTGTGAAGCCCAAACCCCGAAGCCAGTGAGAACGCACTGGGCCACGGAGTTGATAAGCTGCTTTTCATTATGACGAAATGGCCTGTAGAGCGTTAGCGCCAGACACAGTGTGGCCGCAATGGCCATTGGACAGGGCACTTGTAGGGGTGGGAGCTGCCCGGGACATAGAAGCTAGATAGTGATAGAGGCATAGACAGATGACTGACAGACAGAAGGCCAGCGCGCTATGACCCACCACTCTCTGCTGCACACCAAGACAGAGCTCATCACAGCCGCCAAGCCAAGCCAATCTCCATTTTCAGATGCTTCCAAAGTGGCCTATTCCGAGCTCTGGCTCACAGGGCTGCCGACTATCGGAGGTGAGCTGGGGCAGCTCCTAAGTACTGCACTTTCATCAACTTTTACAGGAAAAGAAGATGAAAGAGCAGAGTTAGCTTGAATTAAAAGCCGGCTGCAGAGGAGTGGTTAATTTGAATGATGTCCACTGTCAACGCTGCGGAATGAAGTCAGGACTTCCATGAGGACCATATTCGGCGAGCCCGAGTCCATTAAGGCGGTTTACAAGGTAATGAGTTAGATAACGGTGCGGAAATGAATTTACGGGCCCAGTCAGAGGCATTATGCGATCCGCGAGGACCTGGCACACTGCCCGAGAGTCTGGGATTAATTTTAATGGAAGAGGTGATGCCAGCCTGGGACAGGCCGCTTCAGAGCGGTCTGCCAGCTGTAGGTGCCAGGTGCTGGTGGCCTCGCTCCCCGGGCACCGCGTCCGAAACCTTGACATCACCCACCTGTGATGGAGCTTTGGCTTGGGTGAAGGGAGAAGCAAAGCTGACACTTCCTGCTGCAGGACCGAGAGGCGTGGAGCCAACTCGAGACCTGGGCTTGGCGAGCACGGAAAGTGGGGGGCGAGGGCAGCTGGCGGTGAGAAGTCTGGGAGCTGAGAGCACCTCGTCCTCTGTTTACTCAAAGCTGGAGGGGAGGACAGAGCGTATTCCGTCCCAGAAAGGATGGGCGTAAGCAAGGAGGAGAGGGCTTGGGGTCCCAGGGGCCTGGCTCCAGCCCAGGGCCGTGGCCATCCGGTGGGCTCAGGCAGGATAAATGGACCTCCTTGTTCATCGCACTTTGAGGTTTCCAGGTTTCCACAGTCCGTGACTTTGTGCCAGGAGCGGAGAACGGAAAACAGGCACCATTTCTCGCCCTCAGCGCTGCACACATTCACAGGGTCAGGCGACCTGCTCTGTGCTCAGAAGAGCTCAGCAGACCAGAGAAAAGCATACAACCACCTGCCAGAAAGGGAGTGGGACTGTGACAAGGAATGGAGTGCAGCATATGTAAGGAGCTCCTACAAGTCAACAAGAGAAAGCCAAACCACCCGAAGACTATATTCCTGCGAGTAGAAATACAAATGGTCGATATACAACATGAAATGGTCAACCCTACAGTTATCAAGAACATGAAAATTAAATCTAAATGCAGTGCTCCACGTACCGGATGGTGAGAAATGGAAGGGCCGAGCCCCCCGCATGCTGCGAGGCTGAGGGGGCTCACACCCTGGTTCTCAGTGGGCACTTAACCAGGTGAGGTCGTTTAGGGCGGTTTTCACACATGTTTACCAGAATGTAGAAAGACATGGTTATAACCAGGGACATGGCGGTACTCTAAATGTCAGCGATAACAGTTAAGTAAATTAGGGGGCACCCGATCCCTGGGAGCCCCTCCCCGGCTGGACCGGGTCTGACCGGCGCCCGCTCCGTGAGAGGACACTGTCGGCGCGGATGCTGCCGGGAGGAGGCAGAGCCCTCGCCAGGCATGGCTGCCCTTCTCGGGTCTATTTTAACGTGCGGGGTTTTCTTAAAGGAAATGTTAGCCGCGTAGTAAATGCCACGGAAGGGATGTCACTCCTGAGACCGTGCAGAAATGCCCCCCACACTCCTCTGCATCTGTCTGCTTCGCTGGTGCTCAGGATGATGGCCAGTGCCCAGGATGATGGCCGGCAGGTCTCACTCACTTCACCCCTGGCGGCGTGGAGAGAGCGGCCACGAGGAGGCAGATGGCTGAGGCCTGAGGCGCCTGCCCCACGCCACGGGCAGCAAAGGACGCAGCCAGTTCAGCAAGTGAGACTGGAGGCTCTGAGTTCAAAGCCACAGGGTGTGGCGTGGCTCTCCGACGTCCGAGGTCGATGGCCAGTCCCTGCAGCGGGCTGTGCGGAGGACGGAGGGTGGGGCTCATGGGACACAACCCTAAGTGGGCCTGGCTCTCACTGCCCGCCTTCCCTGCTGCACCCAGAAGCAGGTCTCCCCGGCAAACAGGCCTGGCTGCCAGCCCTCTCCTTCCCCACGGACAGGGCCACGGAGTTAATAAGCGTCTGGGGTAAGACTGGACAGTCACAGGTAATCTGACTGTGGTTCCGACACCCATGTTTGCATAACCCAGACCCCTACAGCCCAAACTCCCAGCCTGCAGTCAGCAGACCTGGAGACCCCCTCTCCTTCCGATCAGGAGAACACAGCGGACCGCCTGTGCCAGGACAGAGGGGCTGACCTGTCCCTGGCACCCAGGCGGCTTTATTGCTGTAACAGCACCTGCCATTCCTGACTGGGCCCCATGTGGTCCTCCAGGGGGTCTGAGTGAGTGAGAGGGACCCCCTGTGTCTCCCAG
Source organism: Pipistrellus hanaki (assembly GCF_964339955.1). Classification (NCBI taxonomy): domain Eukaryota; kingdom Metazoa; phylum Chordata; class Mammalia; order Chiroptera; family Vespertilionidae; genus Pipistrellus; species Pipistrellus hanaki. Next base: position 4,823,812 of record NC_140508.1, on the reverse strand, counting down.
CCTCACTGCAGGGGAGTCGGGGTTCCCGGCGCTCCCCACTGCAGGCATCTGGGGGGGGGGGCCCTATGTCACTCCAAAGAGCGCTGAGGACTCACTCTCAGGATTCCTCCTGCGCCGTCATGTTTAGTCACCACAGGGAGAATCGGGGAGAATCGTGGGAGCCCAGGCCCTGCACATCTCTTTTCTCGTTGGTGAAGGATGAAGAGGGGAAGTATGCTGACAGTGGGTTTTCCCTTAAATAAAGTCCAGCAAGACTGCCTGGACCAGGGAAGCAGGAGGCTGGCCTGCTACCCAGCCCGCGGGCACTGGGAGAGGTGACCGGCAACTGGTGAGGACAGGGCTCGGGCTGTGTGGGGCTGGGGGGGGGGCTCACCAAGGTCAGATCCGGACAAGCAGAGTCGGTGAGCCGGGCTGTGGGGCCCTGCAGGGGGTCAGGCCTCCCCACGTCCGAGAACACAGGGACAGGCGCCGCCGGCCCTGAGGAACCCCAGGCTGGCGAGGGAGGCGGCATGGACCATGTCGGACAGGCTGTGTTTTATTAGATGCTGGAGCCAACCCGCAGGGGACGGGAAACGCGGTGGGTTACTGTGTCTGGGGCGGTGACGACGGGGGGGACATGCTGGCCGCCGCATGGGTATGGGGTCCTATCCTGATGCCACTGACCATGGCCGCCACCTGCCGAGGCCCAGGGTGACCCTGCCCCTGTTCCTGTCCGGCCCCGGAACCCACCTCCAGGCGCACAGGGGTGGCTGTGAGCCAGTCACATGGCTGCCGCCGCCGAAGCCTCCAGAGCTGCCCCTGCACTGAGCACCGAGCCCACCCTGCCTCCAACCTCTCCTTCCTGACTCGGGCCGTGGTCCCTTCAGGGCCGGTCCTCCTCCTCGGCTTCTCTGCTGCAGGTGCCGAGCACTGGTCCCTGGTGGCAGGGTCCTCCCGCTGCTTCACCCCTCACAGCCCATGGATTCTTGGGGGTTTGCTCCAGGGAGGGTGATGCCCCAGGGAGGGTGCAGGAGGTGAAAAGGCCCGGAGAAGGGTCGGCTCCAAGGCAGTGCTCAGGAGACAGGCCCCTCGGCGCCCCTCGTGTCCCAGGTTTCCTGTCGGCTGTCCTGGCCATGGTGCCAGTGTGCCACCTGGCGACCAGCCCACGGGGCCCCAACCTGAGGGGTAGACGCCAAGGCCATGGCTCCTGACAGGTCCCTGTCTAAGTCCAAGCTCGCCGACAGTGACTCATCCTCTCTCTTGTCATAACCGTTGTCATGGTGACAGTGAAGCTCAGAGTCCATGAGATGCCTCCGGGTCTAAGGAGATGAGGAAGTGACCTCAGGCCTCGGCCTGGCCCCCAGGCCCGGGCAGGCGCCCTCATGGCCCGTCCGCCCTACATTAAGCCCAGGCAAGGCTGAACACTGACGGCTCGGGGGCATTCTGTTCCCAAGGAAACAGCGTAGGTCAGTGACGGGGCCAACGCTGCCTTTAAACGCTGGGGTGGGATTCCACGGATTGCTGGGTGGTGTCACTGAAGTTTCAAGACCCTCTAGGTGAGAAATGAAAGAAAGCAGCGCACCCATGGCCCATCCCCACATCCTTCTGTGGATGATGGATGGCATCTATGTGGCATGTGTGCCACAGCGAGGGGACCTAGGAGGGCGGCCCCTGGCTCACGTGGGTCTCCATCTTTCTTGTCCGGAGAACGGAGACTCCTGGTAGAATCCGATCACTGAGCAAAGGCGACATCTAGGAACAAAATGTCACCGAAGTACCTCTGCCCGTGTTGCCAGAGCTCGGAGTGCGAGAGCCACACCCAGACTCTTCCTGAATCTCATTCCCGTCTCCGCGGCCAGAGCACCGCGAGGCACACTGGGCCGCTCTACAGGAAAAGGCTGAGAGCATAAATCTCTGTTGCCACGGAGATATGACCCAGCTCTTGAAATCAAGTGACTTATGTAATTCTGCTGATTCTGGCACTTTATAGGGTGACCTCATATTTGCAATTTCAAACTCAGGAGAGCCTGATGTTGAGTGCATGCCTATGAGCTTTGCTAGGATGATAGATGTCATCAAAAACTGAAATATTAACATTGACTACAAGACCTGGGGAAGAAGGACGCAGCCAGAGATTACAAAGAAGAGCCAATGTAGGAATCGGCAAGAGGTGAGACAACTCCCTGCTTCTCAGTGGCAGTGGCTGGGCCTGCCTACCGTGTCGCTGGGAAACAGTGAACCTAAATCAGAGGTACTCCAGAGCGTTCATGGGAAAAACACACAAGTGACGTGCCTCTGGCTTTCCGTTTTAACAGCCTCAACATCCATCTGTATCAGACTGCAAATCACCCAGTCCTTTCCGAATGTGGACAGAAGAATAATGGCAAGTAAACAAAGACAGAAAGCCTACCAGACAAGCCAAGTGACCCTCACCCTGAAGTGATTCCAGAGCAAGCAGACCTACTCGAGCACTCTCCCAGGGAGGTCCAGGGAGGCCCGGGGAGCTCCAGAGAGGTCGGGGGAGGAGCCTTAGATGGCCATCAGAGCAGGGACGTTTAGAGAACCAGGTACTAGGGCCTGCGTGTAGCCAGTCCTCTTGGCCCCTCTCAGCTCCCGTCGGGCATCCCTGGCCTCACACTCTCATAGAAATTCCCGGAGCCCCTGGCACAGGTTCCCTACGCTTCTGTCCAGAGCTCTTCTGCCGGGAGCGTGTCCCCCCCCCCCCCCCCCCCCCCCGAACACCTAAGCCATGCCAGTTCTGTTTCATCTCTGTGCCTAATGTGTCAGGCCCCCTTCCTTCCAACGATGTGACTTCTGTCCTTGTCGATGGGGAATGCGCGGGATGATGGCCCGTGCCTTCTCAGAGCCTAATAATCAATCATGGATCGTATGGACTTTGAGATGCACTTTGAAGAGAAGGCACAGGGGCCAGAAGAGCCACTGACACCGTCAGCCAGGGCTCCAGAATAGAGAGGACAGGAAGCCACCAACGAGAACATGTCGGTGAGCCAAACCGAACCTCTGCACAAGCCGCAGGAGTCTGGACATCTGTTCCTGCAGCCACACGATGTTTGTCAACTGGCCCAGAACCGGCGCGGGCCCTGTGCTGTGTGGGTGGGAGCTCGAAGGCCGGGGGTCTTCTACACACGAGCCTCATGTCTCCAACACGGCACTGCTGGCCGGGGCCTGCCCGCTCCCCCACCGATGCACAGGGACACACACACGCCTGCACATGCCTTCCCGCCAGCTGTTCCCAGGTTTGGGTTGAATACTGTTCCTTCACGTCCTTGGCTCCCAGCGGTCCCGATACAATCCGAATGAGGCTGCTTTTAGGCAAGGACGGTGCCCTGAAGTTCCTTCTCCCTCAATTCACAAGTTTCATGCCTCCTTTCCCAGCGTGGACACCCGTCCAGCGGCTTAGCCCCCTGCACTTGCTGAGCAAAAACCTTCCAGGAGCCTCAGTGTTCCATGTGAGGTGAAAATAAAGGCTCCTCCCCAGCTACAGCGTGAAGAGCACCCCAGCGGAGTTCTGGGTGACGCCGTCACCCCGTACACACAGCACCCAGGAAATCAGGCAAGCCTCCGCTTGGGCTCATTTTTTTTTTTTAAATCAATCTTTATTGTTCATATTATTACAAAGGTTCCTCATTTCTTCCCCCCTCCACCAGGTTCCCACCCCCCTCTCCGCCCCCCCCCTTCCCCACTGTCCTCATCCATAGGTGCAGTTTATGTTCAGTCTCTTCCTCCCTCCCTTTCCCCGATAGTAAATCCCTTTTCAGATAGTAAATCAGTTACTTAGCATTTTCTCATATCAATAATACCTCCACATGCCCAATGATACATTTCACACAAAAGACATTTCCAAATAGGTCAACCATCATTTTTTTAATGCGCGGTGAGATTTTTGTGAGGGTCCGATACGCAGCATTAGGCCTGGGTGAGGCAATTTCAAGTATTTAGGATTCTCTAATTCTTTAAATTCCTTTAAAAAACTAGCTACTGCCAGTGCCCGGGTGGCGCCTCCTGTCCCGGGAAGGCCCAGGGAGCATCTCCGAGGCTTGTCCTGCATCAGTGGCCGCCCAGCGTGGCCACCGGGTCTCATGGGGCCCACCGCTGGCTTTGCTGGTCGGTGCCTCAGCGGGCGGGGCTTTCTGAGAAAACGGAGCCGCACACAGGCAGAGGCTGGAAGCTGTCCCTGGTCCGAGGGCGTGCCCTACTTGCTTGGCCCAGCACTTCCTGAACAAGCACCTCGAACGAGTCCTCCCAGAATCAGAGCTGAACAATCCAGGGAGCCACTATGGAGACCCCTCTGCAGCATCCTGACACGCGGCGGTCCGCGCCTCTGCCCTTCCCCAGGATGCGGCTTCCTCCCGGGGACAGAACACGGCAGGTGGCCCACTGCTGGATGGTCTAGTTGGGGCGACCTTACCGTGTGCTCTCATAAAACGCCTCCCGGACATCCCTCGCTGGTGCTGTGGCCTCCAGGCCAGAAGGAGACACCTTCCTCAGCCAATGGCCGCCTCCCCCCACCCCCATCCCTTAGCCCCGAGCTGGGTAACTTATCCCCGCCAACGAGGGCTGCCTAGTCTCCATTATTAAATGAGAGGATTACACTCACCTGGGTTTTTAATTATGTCAAGAGGCTTTCTGAGAATTACAATTTCTTAATTAACTCATCTTCTCCAACTCGGCAACATTCTTTATATTCATAAAATGAACCCCGAGGCAACGAGATGGCATTTAAAACCTACAAGCAAATAACTCTTTAAATGTACGACTTAATTCTGAGGGCTTTTCCCTCAAGCCTCCTAAACTGGTCGATCCACGCAGGGTCCTGAAGCCACGCTGACCCTGCGCGCAGAGGGCTGCTTCTCAAACTCACCCCCGCAGGGTGAAGGGCGCATCCCACTCCGCTCCGGGACCCTCTACAGAGCCCCTGTAGACCCCAAATCCCACCTATTCTGAGAGACCCTGATGTTTTAAAACCTCCGAGTCTATAACAAGTTCATCAGTATTTATTTAATGAGGGGATAAAAGAGCGTAAGAAACAGACACACCCCCCACCTCCATGCAGCAAACCAGACTGCACACCCCACTTCTGGAGCCCAGCCCCTGCGCCCGCCTCCCGCGGCTTCCCTTGGGCAGTCATGCTGTGGACGCGGTTTGTGACTTCTCTCCTCACATTTTGCTTCCATCCTGTCTGAACACATTAACAAAGCGCAGGATTCGAGGGTGTCTGAATGCCATGTAATAGCACCATTTAGTCATTCCACTCTGCAATGTTTGTCTACCATTATGTCAGGGATTTATCCATGGGGATAGGTTTATATAACTAGTTTATCACAGAATCGCACTGTTTCAATCTGCCACCACCGACATTCCCCCTACCGGACAGCCTTTGTTTTGCCTTTGTTACGGAGGACGTGGAGCAGTGCTCCCGGGGCTGTTAGAGAAGTGTCCGGGATAAACCCAGAAGCAGCGAACGCACCTGGGGGTTCCCTGAGCATGAAAAGACGGGTGGTTCTTTCTAAGAGTCTCCTCCCATTGGTGTTATGTTGGCCTAAGAACACTTAGACAATTAAAAAAATAAATACTTTCCGGAGACCCATTAGTATGATTAAGAAGTCTTCTTTCAATTACAACTTAACCCTCTGCGCTGGCCAAGAGCGTGGTATCATTATGAAACATGAACAGTGATGGCCGGCCAGGGAGCAGTGAGCCTGGGCCTTGGATGGCTCGCTGAGAGAAGGACAGTAGGCCAGTCAGAGGACCGGCAGAGTGGGCAGCCGGGTCTGCGTCAGGGAAAAGGCGAGAGCCAGTCCTGGGCCCAGCAGGGTCTCGGCCCCTCACCCCGGCTGCTCTCCGTTCTCCCCTTCTGTGTTACTCAGGTCTTAGTGACAACCACACAGTCTTCTGAGACAGAATGTGTCCCTTGGGGTCTTCAGGGGCAGAAAAAGCCTTTTTGCTGGTTCCAAACCTCTGACTCTCAAGCTTTCCCCCAATCTCTCATCTTAAAGTAACTTGATATGAGCCTTTAAGAAATTTATTAGGGTGACATTGGTTTCTACACCATGCAGGTTTCAAGGGCACAACTTAATAAAATATCTGCACTCTGCCTCATGCGCCCCACGCCCAAGCAGCGTCTCTTTCCTTCCCTATTACCCCTTGTGCCCCCCCCATCACCACATATCGTCTGTGTCTCTGTGTTATGTTTTTTGCTTAATCCCTTCACCTTCTTTCATCCAGTCCCCCAACACCCCCTCCCCATAGCTGTCAGTCTATTCATGTATCCATGCCTCTGTTTCCATATTGGTCGTTAAAAGCATTTTGAAACGAAGCCTGTAGAACAGGAATAGCAGAACAATTGGTGTACAAATGGCTGGCAGTTCTCTCCCTGGTCAAACTGAAAATTCACACCTAGCCCCGGGCTTTGGAGACAGCTAGAGGTGACTCCAATGCTTCATCTCTCCCCCCGGGCTTCTCTGCAGCCTGGTCACCCCTGCCCAGCCCTGTGTCAAAACCGTGCAACAGCCCCCAGTGAGGCGTGGACTCCTTGGACATCTGCCCAGTTAATAAGATGGTACATGCTGCTGTGAAACAACCGAACTAATGAACTCCCTGCAATGTGAGGAAACAGAAAGTCCAGGCAGAAGCTCACAGCTCAAAATTACCGAAGGAGGAAGGGAGGGCCATTTCTGTCTTCACCGCAGTGCGCATGGCGGGTGCGCATGCTTAGATGGCAGCAGAGCGCATACCGGAAAGGAAAGTCACTGCTTGGACGGCTAAAACCGCGAAGATTACAAAGGCCCCAGAATGGGCGCCGGTACCCACAAGGGAGGCCACTGCCACCTGTAGTCATGGGGCCAGGGGAATGCAGGGAGAGGGCTGCGGCAGCAGACACACACCGGATTCCTGGATGTAACACAGACCCGGGGCCATCTATGCATTCTCATGTCACCGCCATCATCACCACCACCCCCTCATAGTATCACATCTGTCATCATTATCTTCTTCATGTCTATCATCTTCATCCTTTTCTTTTTCTTCATCATCAGCACCACCACCACTACCATCTTCTTCCTCCTATCACCATCATCTTGATCATCATCTTCTCCTCCTCATCACCCAACAGCGCTCTGCCAGCTACGCTCAGGAAAACGACTCATTAAGCTCTCAGGCACCCGTATGTGAATGCCTAGACCACCCCACTTCCCCGTGAGGCCCGTCATTCACAGAAGAGCAGAAACTTCTCATGTGGCCAAGAGTGGAGTCAGGATTCTCCCCGATGCCTCCCCTCGCCCACTCCCGCGGAGCGTACAGGCTGCTTTCCCGCTCCTAAAACGTCCTGTGAACACAGGTCACACAGGTGCCATCACACATCGAGTCCCGTCCCCGCCAGCGGGGGTGCTAACAGAGGCCCGTCTTGTTTTCACAAAACTTTGCTCCTTCGGCGAAGGGGCGCGGCCCTCAGGACTGCAGGACTGCGCCTCCTCCTTCACCAGCTGGGACGGTCTCCAGGGAGCGGCAGGTCCTGCCTGGCACCCGGGCAGAGTTTCTTGCCCAGGAATGTGGTTCTGTGGGGGGAGCAGCTGAGGGTTCACAGGGTGACCCACGAGGTGTTCACAGGTGTGACTCGTGGGGTTCACAGGGTTACATGTGAGGTGGTCACGGGTGTGACCATGAGGTGGTCACAGGTGTGACTTGTGAGTGAATGAGCTGTGGTTCTGGGTCTCCCTGGAAACCAGACAGAACTCTCAGCTGGTTCTGTGGGTACAATCATACACCGCAAGGACTCCACCACCACCGGGCCCCTCCTGCTACTACTCCGTCAGCACTACCGTCCGTGTGTGCGATCACTGCTGTGGGCAGGGGACCACGGGATGGGGAGACACGGCCCGCTGTCGGCTCCAGCTCCCAGAGCCGCCGGGGGGAGACAGGAGCACGGGGAGAAGCCGCTGGAGAGAGAGGCCCCGGGTGTTGTCAGACCAGGCTGTGTGCCCACCGTTGCCCGGCGGCTGCACGTCCTGCAGGTGCCCGCCCACACTCCGGTTCTGCTGTGGAAGATCTACATCTGGAACCACGGGGGCAAAATGCACAGCATGTCTCCGGCTCTCCCCCTACTTTGTCAAGTTCATTTACATCTCAAGTCACATTTCCTGATGTGAGACGCCAACTCAGTGCACCTTGCTCAGCATATATACCACCACTTAAAGGTCCCTGCCCCCGTCCGCCTGGCAGGACGGAGGCAGCAGCACGCGTGCTCAGGCCCTTCCTGGAGACGAGGAGCTGACACGCTCCGTGTGGTGACTCCCTGCTGCTCTGTGGCTTCTCCTCTGCTTCCCGCACGTCCTCACTCTTCAAGGTGAGAAATGCTCCGGCACATTTGTCACAACTGCTTTTCCTAGGCTGTTCGCCTTTTCAGCGTGAACATGTTTTAACAACAGTTGTTTTTTTAAAATTTATTGTGTGAGACCCAGCCAACTTTTCCTTCCTGGCTTCACCTCAGCCCTTTTGTTTAATGAGAGTTTCCTGTCCCGTTTGGAGTTCTGACAAACACTCACCCACCTGGCTGGCAGGTGAACTCGCCCTGTGGGAGGGAAGAGCCGTGACAGGCTGGTGAGAGGGGACCTCGAGGCTGAGCCATCCTGCAGGGGCTCCTCTGTGGGGTTCAGAGGTGGGCAGATGACTTTGCTGATTGGCATGAGCCTCGGGGTCTTTGCAGGGCTGCCCTGCAGGAGCCAGAGGAGCCCAGAGGCTGGCCAAGAGGCGAGAGGTGGAGCAGAGGCTCAGGTCAGCAGGCCAACTCCACCCACGCTGAGCGAGCCCTGCAGGGACATCCTGAGTCAGCCAGGACCGCTTCTTTGTATTTTTTTTTTTTAATTTTTAAAATTAAATTATTATCTGTGTACATATACCATTGCCTTCCCCCCTCCCATATATGCCCCCCCCCCCCCAGAGTTTTGTGTCCATTGGTTGTACTTATATGCATGTATACAAGTCCTTTGGTTGATCTCTTATCCCTCCCCTCCCCGCTGTAATTTGACAGTCTGTTTGTTGCTTTACTGTCTCTATATCTATCTTTTGGTTCCTCAGTTTATAATATTCTTTATTATCCATAAATGAGTGAGGTCATGTGGTGTTTCTCTTTCATTGACTGGCTTATTTCACTCAGCATGATGTTCTCCAATTCCATCCAGGTTGCTGCAAATGATGAGAATTCCTTCTTTTTTATGGCAGCATAGTATTCCATTGTGTAGATGTATCATAGTTTTGTGATCCAATCATCTGCTGACAGGCACCTAGGCTGTTTCCAAATCCTAGCTATTGTAAATTATGCATATATCCTTTCTGACTGGTGTTTCTAGTTTCTTGGGATATAATTCTAGGAGTGGGATTACTGGGTCAAATGGAAGTTCCATTTTCAGTTTTTTGAGGAAACTCCACACTGTTCTCCACAGTGGTTGCACCAGTCTGCATTCCCACCAGCAGTGCACGAGGGTTCCTTTTTCTCCGCAACCTCACCAACACTTGTCATTTGTTGATTTGTTGATGTTGGCCATTCTGACAGGTGTGAGATGGTACCACATTGTTGTTTTGATTTGCATCTCTCGGATAATTAGTGACTTTGAGCATGTTTTCATGTGCCTCTTGGCCTTCCTTCTGTCTTCTTTTGAGAAGATTCTATTTAGATCCATTGCTCATTTTTTAATTGGCTCTTTTATCTTCCTTTTACTAAGTTGTATATGCTGTCTGTAGATGTTGGAGATTAAACCTTTATCAGTGATAACATTTGCAAATATGTTCTCCCATATAGTGGGCTTTCTTGTTGTTTTATTGATGGTTTCTTTTGCTGTAAAAAATCTTTTTATTTTGATGTAGTCCCATTTGTTTATTTTCTCTTTAGCTTCCATTGCCCTAGGGGCAGTATCAGTGAAGAAGTTCTTTTGGCATACATCTGAGATTTTGCTGCCTGTGGATGCTTCTAGTATTTTTATGGTTTCCCGTCTGATGTTTAAGTCAAGTATCCATTTTGAGTTTATTTTTGTGAATGGTGTAAGTTGGTGATCTAGTTTCATCCTTTTGCATGTATCTGTCCAATTTTCCCAACACCATTTATTGAAGAGACTGTCTTGACTCCATTGTATGTTTGTGTCTCCTTTGTCAAATATTAATTGAGCATAGTGATTTGGGTTGATATCTGGATTTTCTATTCTATTCCATTGATCTATATGTCTGTTCTTGTGCCAGTACCAGGCTGTTTTGAGAACAGTGCCTTTGTAATACAGCTTGAAATCTGGTATTGAGATCCCTCCTACTTTACTCTTCTTTCTCAGGATTGCTGTGGCTATTCGGGGTCTTTTATTGTTCCAAATGAATTTTTGGAGAGTTCTTTATAGGTCAGTGAAATATGCTGTTGGTATTTTAATGGGGAGTGCATTGAACCTATAAATTGCTTTGGGAAGTATGGAAATGTTAATGATGTTGATTCTACCAATCCATGAACATGGTATATTCTTCCATCTGTTTACATCTTCCTCTTTCTTTTTTCAGTGTCGTGTAGTTTTCCGCATCTAGGTCTTTTACCTCCTTAGTTAAGTTTATTCCTAGGTATCTTAATTTTTTTGGTGCAATGGTAAATGGGATTGCTTTTTTAGTCTCTGTTTCTGTAAGTTCATTATTGGTGTATAGAAATGCCATAGATTTCTTGGTGTTAATTTTGTATTCTGCTTCAATGCCAAATTCATTTATTAAGTCTATTAATTTTTTGATGGAGTCTTTTGGGTTTTTTATGTACAATATCATGTCATCTGCAAATAAGGATAACTTTACTTCATCTTTTCCTATTTGGATGCCTTTTATTTCCTTTTCTTGTTTAATTGCAATGGCTAGTACTTCCAGTACTATGTCAAACAGGAGTGATGAGAGTGGGCATCCCTGTCTTGTTCCTGTTCTTAGAGGGAATGGTTTTAGTTTTTGCCCATTGAGTATGATGGACCGCTTCTTTGTACGGGACGATTACAAGTTGGTTTGCAGCAAGCCATCCCCAACCCCAAGGCTTGCTGTGACTCAATCCATGGACCTTGGGCTTTGTTCTGCTCACTGCTGTGTCCGGGTGAATAGAAATACTGGTTGGGTGAATGAGCAAAGAGCCTACAAATGAATGCTTCTGCTGTTCACATCTCCTCTGAATGTTATGACGAAGGTTATGTGTTTCCTTCCGATGGCAGTGTGAAAGATAATGGCCAATTTGGGCAATGGTTCTGGAAGTTGTATGATCTACAATCATTTCCTTTTCTTTTTTTTCTCTCCAAATTGCTATCTTTTCACAACAACCCATCACCCCTACAAAAACCTCCTTAAGTAAACATTCAGAGGCAGAGCGTGGTACCCACCGCAGGGCGGAGGGGTGGGGGGAGGCGGAGCCCCCATTCAGTAGGTTCCTGATGCTGCAGGCTGATGCTGCACCTGAGCTCCAAGTGCGGCAGCCCCACTGGTCCCACAGCCTCAACACTAAGGCGAGAGACCTGAGGACCCTGCTCCACAGAGCTCACAGGACCCTCTGGGACGCAGGTGGCCCTGAGCAGGGAAGGCCCAGGGCACGTGACCCTCCGCCACAATCACCCCTGAGCTCAGAAGGGCCAGTTCTGGCTCCATGCTCATCTTGAACCTCTCCCTCATTTTGGAACGAGAGCCACACATTTTCATGCAGCACCAGGCCCACAATCCGCAGCAGGTCCTGCCCCTGCCAGCAGTCCCCGTGGCTGCCTCTGCCGGGCCTGCACCACTGCAGGTGTGGGAGGGCTATTCACAGACAGACCTTCTGGCAGCAAAGTGTAATGTCCAGAAGCCGCAGTGCCCGGCCTCGCCACCTGCCGTGGGCAAGCTAACCTTCACGGCAAGGCCTCTGGGGGCCGTCCGAGAGTCCACATGAGTAGCTGGGGACCACACTCTGGACTGTGCCTAAGCCTGGCCCCGCACCTCCCAGCCCCAGCACACACAGCTGCCCCTGGACCATCTGGACCATCGGCAGTGGTCTCAGTGGGAGATCCCAGAGACACAGGCAGTCTGGCTGTTCCCAATGTCAGGTGGACGGAGACGGTCTGCACAGCTTCTGTGCACAACACAGCACAACGCAGGGTCACTGACCCCCCCACAGAGGACGCACATGCCACGAATTCAATTCGCACAAAACCATTTCCACCACGGGCCCTCGTGGCTCCAGGCCATGGTGACAGCGTGGCTGCATGTGCGATGGCACAGTATTTAATGAGGCAGCGCTCCCGGCACGGCCCTTGGAAAACACACTACCCCGGCGTGCCCAACCTGCGGCAAAACAGGCGACACACACAACCAAGAGGCTCACGTGGAACCGAAGGGAAGATGCGAGAGGCCTCTGCATCCTCCCCGCCCCCACACTCAGCCCTGACACATGCCACCGCCTCCTACTAGCATTGTACTCAGAACATTCTGGACCACGAACGTGAGGAGAGCTGGGCTCCAGCAGGGCACTGCAGCTTCTCACACGGGCCAGTCAGGGCCAGGTGACATCACCAGAAAAACCAGAGGCCTGCGGCGTGGCCGGGACAGGGGAGCATGGGGTGTCCACAGAGAGGAGCGCTCTGCAGCAACGCCAGGGAGGGCGCCGTGCCCGTGCCAGCCACACCTTCGGAGTGGGAGGGCGGGACCCTCTGATCCTGGGAGGAGAGCTCACGACAAGAGACCTGACAAGCAGGTCAGGGAAGACATGCAAAAGACGCCTGTCTGCATGTGGTGTTTAACCTGCAGCCGGACGCCGAGCTGGCTCCCCATTCTGGCTGCTGCGATTCTGGGGAGACCTGACTACAAAGTCTCAAAGGTGCGCCATGAACCGCAGATAGCACGCACATCTGCTGTCAGTGACGAGCAGGCGGGGCTGCTCGTGCAGGTTCAGGCTGGGGGCCGGGAGGCCCATGCAGCTCCCGGGCTGAAGCTCTCCTGTGGCCAGTGGCCGGGATGGCTCCCGGTCAGCTGCCCCGGCAGAAGGGCACTGCTTGGGGTGGTTCCTACGCTTGTCAATTAGATCTGAGCAATCAGGCAAACCTTCCCTTCCCTTCCCTTCCCTCCGCACCGTCCTGACACCTCAGTCCACCTGCCCGCGGCAGGGACACTTCCAACAGGGCGTCAGCCGCGGGAGACAGCGTGCATGCGCGTGTAATCTCCAACCCCCTGGCTGCTAACGAAATCCCAAACATTCCGGTTTTAATTGAACTAGATAAAGATTAAGAAGCTTAGCAGCAGCTGGCATTACGAATTAGCTCTCAGCGAATTTTATGTTGCACTAAATCACTGCTTTTGTGATCGTCCTAAATTGTCTTTATCTCGCTAACACAGAGATGTTCTCCGCCGGCACCCGGCTTCCCGGGTCCGCCCCGCCGGAAACAGTTTGATGTGTGCAGTCTTAATAGCAATTTTAATAATATTGTGATCTATATGTATGATGTATATTCAATAAATTCTTCACATTAATTAGAAAAAGAAGTCGAGGCCTTTTCATGACCGTTTCGGAGGCGCAGCCCGGGGAGGAGCTGAAGGCGGCGGCAGGAGGGCAGGGACGCCCCGCCAGGCACAGGGAGCGCGTGGAAGGGGCGCCCCGGCGCGGAGCGAGCAGCGCCCCGCCCAAACCGCACCTTCCTGCATTTCCAGATTCGCGGGAGGTCCATTATTGCCAGCATGTCCACGTGGTGCCCTTGACCGTGCCCAGCCCAGCTCCCCTCAACACCCCGTGACAGAGGGCCCGGCGCCCTTCTGGAGTGCCTACTGAGACAGTGGGCTCGGCTTTGCTCCTTCCTTTCTAGGCCACAGCTAGTGAGCCGAGACACCCCCACCCTCCGTCTGTGCAGGGGCTGGCAGCAGTGGGCGGCAGACCTGCAGATGAGACGCCGCGCACGGCCCGTGGCACAGACGGCCCTGGCTTCCTCCTCGGGGTGGACACCTGGGAGGGTGATGGGGGTTGAGAGCTGCGGAAGCCTGTGCTTCCCAGGGACTCCTAGAGCAGGTGGGAGGGTCCTGCCATCGCTCAGCATGCAGGCGGGGGCGCCACTGCAGCCTGAAATGGTCTCCACTGAAGGACCCGGGAGGGCCACTGCCATGGGCACCTGCCCCACAGGTGGCCCACCAGGGAGCCAGTGCCTTCCACCACAGGAAATGGAGCCCTGGAGTGGGAGCCAGCTGCCCCTCCCCTGCAGGGGCCTGGGGTGAGGAGGAGGGCCACGGAGAGGGCAGGGCCGGGTGGGAGCTGGGCGGTCTCCCCATCACTGTGGAGAGAACCCACAGGGGCCCAGGCAGCCCGGGCTCTTGTTGGGGGTGCGCGGTGAGGCTGTGGGTGCCTATAGGAGGCCTGGGCCCACACCTGTAGCACCACAGCATTCACAGCACCCGTAGTACCTGCAGCATCTACAGCACCCGCAGCACCTACAGCACCTATAGCACCTGCAGCATCTGCAGCACCTATAGCACCTACACACCTGCAGCACCTACACTCCTACAGCACCTACACACCTACAGCACCATAGCACCTGCAGTACCCACAGCACTTATAGCACCTACAGCACCTATAGCACCTATAGCACTTACAGCACCCACAGCACCTACCGCAGCTACAGCACCTACAGCACCCACAGCACCTACAGCAGCTACAACACCCACAGCACCTACAGCACCTATAGCACCTGCAGCATCTGCAGCACCTATAGCACCTACACACCTACAGCACCTACAGCACCTACAGCACCATAGCACCTGCAGCACCCACAGCACCTATAGCACTTACAGCACCTACAGCAGCTACAGCACCCACAGCAGCTACAGCACCTACAGCACCCACAGCACCTACAGCACCTACAGTACCTATAGCACCTACAGCAGCTACAGCACCCACAGCACCTACAGCACCTACAGTACCTATAGCACCTACAGCAGCTACAGCACCCACAGTACCTATAGCACCTACAGCAGCTACAGCACCTACAGCACCCACAGCACCTACAGTACCTATAGCACCTACAGCAGCTACAGCACCCACAGCAGCTACTGTACCTACAGCACCTACAGCAGCTACAGCATCTACAGCACCCACAGCACCTATAGCAGCTACAGCACCCACAGCAGCTACAGCACCAACAGCACCTACAGCACCCACAGCACCCACAGCACCTACAGCAGCTACAGCACCCACAGCACCTACAGCAGCTACAGCACCCAAAGCACCCACAGCACCCACAGCACCTATAGCACCCACAGCACCTAAAGCACCCACAGCACCCACAGCACCTACAGCAGCCACAGCAGCTACAGCACCCACAGCACCCACAGCAGCTATAGCACCCACACACCTACAGCACCCACAGCACCCACAGCACCTACAGCACCCACAGCACCCACAGCACCTACAGCACCCACAGCAGCCACAGCAGCTACAGCACCTACAGCACCCACAGCACCCACAGCACCTACAGCAGCCACAGCAGCTACAGCACCTACAGCACCCACAGCAGTTGCAGCACAGCCCTGAGGCCCCTCTCCTCCTGTGCACACATGAGTCCTGGCTTCTGTGACAAAGCCGCACTTGGGGCTCAAAGCAGCAGAACTTCACCTCGCAGACCTGCAAGCCAACAAGGGATGGGGCCCAGGCCTCACTCCCTCTCCACCTGCTGGGGGACCCTCTGCCTCCCCTGCCGGGCTGGCCAGCCTTGTACTGGTTTGCAGAGGCTGCCACCGTTCCCTGCAGGCCCTGCCCAGCGCTGGGTGAGGCCTCCTCCCTCCCCATCAGGGCACAGTTCAGGGACTCAGGGTCCCGCAGGTATCAGGGGCCTCATCTTCCCCTGATTAAAATGACAAAGGCCCTCCCCCCCAAATAAGCTGCACTTCAGCATCTCTTGTGGGAACACATCAACCCACAGCACTCGCTGACATTCTTACTCAAAATGCAATAGCCACAAACTTCTCCACTGGCAGAAACCTGTCCTTCAGAGCGAGCCTCCTGAGTCCAGGCCGCTGCACCCACTCCGCCCGCCACGGGCAGCGGCTGCGTCCAGGTCTTAGCCCGTGTCATGGGAGTTACGTTCTTTAGCATGTGTCCTTTTAACTTATTTTTTAACTCTTGTTGGCAAGGGAAAGGGTGGTGACGAGAACGGAATGAGAGCCCTGTGGCTGGGAGGGGCTCGGGTGCCTATGGGAAACTGTGCTGATTCTCAAAGAACCGACAGCGAGACCAAGGCCCGGTCCGCAGAGGACAAATGCAGACGGCGTAGCATCATTCCACATGCACGGGCTGACCAGGACCTGGCTGATGAGAAGATCCCAGAAACAGCCCCGGAGAGGGGAGTGGGGTTCTGAGAGGAAGAGGCCAGGGAGAAGCAAGGCAGTCTGGGCCAGGCTGCAGCTCCTCAGTTCTCGGGGGGACCTGACTGTCCGGGTCACCTGATCAGCACAAATAACAGGAGCCAGCCCCCAGAAGGCCCTGCAGCAGCAGCGACAAGTTACTGAAATCACCACACAGAGCAGCCTTCTGGTGCCCAAGCCTTCTCGGGACTTCTGGGTCGGTGGCCCTTAAGTGGGGTAATGCACCCCAACCCAGTCCAACACCCCCAAACCCAGAAGAAAGTAAGGGATGCAATTCAGACACCACCACTGCCAGGAGGAGCGTCCGGGTTGCCATGCCAACCACAGTTGCATTTGCCTGATCTCCCCACAGACCCATGAAGTGGTGCCAAGGGTGAGGGCGTATTAGACTAAAGGAACACGCTGAAACCCAGTAAAGGGTCTGACACGCACTCATGTCTCCATCACACGAGGCAGAGGGAATGGAAAACATGTCTTAGCGGCGAGGAGGGCAGGCAGGTTCCTTAGGTGTGGGCAGTGCTTGCTGTGCACGAGGCTCTGTCCCTGGTGCCCGGAGAACGGTGACCGAGGCCTGCCGGCCTCAGGGAGCTGCCTGGTGTGGGCCGCACCTGCTCCAGGACGCGGAAAGCCGCGCTCTGCATGGGGCACTGTGGTGATAGGGCCCCGCCATGGTCCTGCTGTTCACCGGCTGCAGGTGTGCTCACCCCGCCAGGCCAGGGCTGGCCCCGTCGCCATCAGGGACCCCCATACGCTGCAGGGGCCAGAGCTGCTCCACCCGAGGCTCAGGTGGGTCCCCACTCCTGCTCCTCATCCCAGGCCCCACGTCCTGCCAGCCACACCTGGCGCCCCAGAAAGTCTTCTGGGTAACAGCCATTATGAAGACACTCAAATTATACCTCGCTCCCTCCTTCCATCAGACCCACCAATCCACCCAGCCTCCCACCTCCCATTCCATCCGTCCATCCATCCTCCATCTATGAATCCATTATCCACTGTCATCCATCACTCATCCTTCTACCTGATGTGGCCTGAAACCTTGTTCCCACACGTTACGTCCTGTTTCATACACGTCACCATGCAAGCCTCTGATGCCCTTCTTATGCAGAAGCAGAGGCTGCTCTGCCTCCCAGGCTCTCTGCCTCCCAGCATGAGGTCCAGCTCCTCCCCGTGTGGCCAGCTGCCGGACTCCTGCGCTTCCCGTGGGAGCACCGGCCGCCCTGAGCGGAGAGGGCCGCAGGGGCGGAGCTAAGCCCAGCTCCCTCCAGCTGGCCGCTGGCCCGTGTGCCTCCATGTCCACACCGTGGAGGGGGGACCACCCCTCCGGCTGCTGGCACCGCACCCCGTGGAGGAAGTGAGCAGGCAGCCTCTAGCACGCTGCTGGGCCCGCACGGCCACCCTGGGACCGGACAAGGCCGTCAAGCAGGGCCAGCGTGGAGGAGCCGCCCCTTCTCCACGGTCCCCCGGCACCCCAGAAGCCCCACAGGTGTGGTGACAATTCTTCCACTTGGCCTGGGAGCCCAGCAACGGCTACTTCTGACGAGAGCATTTCATAACCTCTCCCGTGGTCAGCGCCGGAGAGAGGAAGTCCCGGCTGTGGGCCGCTTGCCTTCCAGCAGCACCCGTGGGAGCCCTTTCCCAGGAGCCCGCTTTCTCCCCAGGAGCCCAGTCTGTGATTTTTGCTTCGGCGCACGGTGGTTCCACGACTGCTACGAGGCTGACCCCCCTGAACCCCGGCAGACACAAGCTGAGTGCTTCTGATCCTGCCCGACCCTCCTGGAGCCGCGGCAGCGTCCACACAGGCCCATCTGCGCGGTCTGCAGGCCGCTGCTCTCAGAGCTGTGCCTCCGAGGACGGCGCGCCTCCCGCAGCAGCACCGCGGCCCTGCCACGGGCACCGCAGCTCTGGCCTGCGGACCAGCAGGCTCATTGGTTAGGAACTGCTCGGTGTCCACTGGGAAGACGGTGCCATTAGCAGGCCCGCCCTTCCCAGCCCCCGCCCCGAACAGGTCTGCTTGAGGGCCCGCAGGTCACCCTGGTCACCCCAACCCCAACCTCAAATGCCCGTGGGCAAGGAAATGGGTTGTCAATTAAGAGTGACAAAGATGATTTTTCAGCAAAAATAGTTTACACGGTTCAACGTTAGGGGCCTGAACGGAACACAGGGAAATCCCATTTTTAGGGACCGCCAAGAGGCATGGCCGTCCCAGGCAAGCGGGGATTCTGGGACCATGTCACCGGAGAGCGCCACTGAGGATGCATTCTACCCAGGAAAGAGAATCAGAAGGAGCCCCGCCCGGCCAGCAGCTTCCGTCGCCAGGTGGACCCGGGTAGATGAACCACCTCAAAGCTGATCACTGCCCTTCCCAATCCCACTGGCTGGAGTTTTCTTCCATTCTGTGGAGCTCAATATCACAGGAAAAATCTAGTCTTCGCCTTGGCTGAGCAGTGGTTAGAGTGTCGTCCTGTGCACCGGAGAGTCTCGGGTTCAAGTCCCAATCAGGGGCATGTGCCTGGGTTGTGGGTTGGCTCCCTGCCCGTCTATCGCATTGATGTTTCTCTCTTTCTCTCTCCCCCTCCTCCCCTCCCTTCTACTCTCTTTGAAAAGCAATGGAAAAAATATCCTCGGGTGAGGATGAAGAAAGAAACCCCCAAAGGACCTCTCACCCTCCTGGAGGTTCGGTGACGGAGCCCTGGGCTCCCGGCTGGCACACGCTGTGGCTCTCGGGGAGCAGCGCCATGCGGGGCGAGGAGGTGGCACGCTGGCGTTTGGGTTTCATGTTGGCACAGTAATCCTTTCATTTCCTTATTGGGGTGAGCAGAGCCAGCGGGAGGCGAGGAGCCGGTTCCTGCATAGCTCCAGACTTTCGGTTGCAGATCATTAAATTGGGAACCGAAGACACTATCCATCAGTGCTTAATCGTGTTTCACTTCCTTTATCTTCCCTCATTACAGCCGCGCTGTCACTCGCTCGCCCAGCAGAAGAGCTGGCGGCGGTTGCAGGGCCCAGCAGGCCTCTGTGCCCCCGGAGTCCTGGGCTCTTCGGCCTCCTCCTTGAGGCTTCTCAATCCCTGGGCAACTGCCTACTGTGTGCCCACGGCCTCTGGCCCCTGCGCCTCATCCTGCACGTCTGTGGCCACTGTGACTGTCCAGCACCCTGGCTTAAGGCCCAGCCTGCCTTTTACATCAACCTGACCTTGACTGTGTCCTCTGAGCTTGCCGATCAGCTTCCTCATTTGTCAAGTGGGGCCGATGACAACAATCTTCACAGCACTGTCAGGAGGGCTACACCGTCATGTACGCAAAAGCCCGGGACTCCCCCAGGCCCTTTCCTCCCCTGCACAGACCACAGGAGCCTAAGGGGAGGATCTGATGCGGAGCGGAGGGCGGGGCTGAGGCAGGCCAAGCCACGCCCACAGCCGAGGCTCTGGTGAGGTTTCACTGGGACACAACTGCACCCACTTATCACAAATGGTCTGCGGCTGCTGCTGTGCTGCAGGGGCACTCCGAGCAGGCCCACGGCCACAGGGGTCCCTGTCTGGCCCTTCACAGAAAAGGCAAAGCGCATGATCTACAGGGGCCGGCCTTGACCTGGCAGCTACTTTAACCCTGATTTCAGGCCTTGGAAACCCCACGGCCTTTCAGAGGATCTCATTTGGAGTCTTTATCCAGTTTGGCTAGGAGTTGCTTACTTATTGTTATAAACAAACCATAACTGGGTAAAAGAGATCCACACATTAGCATACGGTAAGGACCTAGGGACAAACTCTAAGAATGTACCAAAAGTACTTGAGAACAACCCGAAACTTGCCCGAGGGACTTCGGCGGTGACTGAGCTGACAGAGCCAAGCCGCGTTTACAGGATGAAGAGGGTGCTGTAGTTCCTCTGAATGCACCCCTATCCTCCCCAGAGGCAGCCACCCTGGCCGAGAACTGACAACGTGAACACACAATTCGGGAAAGAAAGTGGGGAGGGCAAAGCATACTGCTTAAATGCCTAAGCCAGTGGTTGGCAAACTGTGGCTCGAGAGCCACATGTGGCTCTTTGGCCCATGGAGTGTGGCTCTTCCACAAAATACCACGGCCTGGGTGAGTCTATTTTGAAGAAGTGGTGTTAGAAGAAGTTTAAGTTTAAAAAATTTGGCTCTCCAAAGAAATTTCAATTGTTGTACTGTTGATAGCTGGCTTTGTGGACTAATGAGTTTGCTGACTATTGGCCTAACCTCTCAGCTAATCCAATGCATGCATTATCTGATGCCAGTGTGTGTCTGTCCCGCTGGAAACAGAAGCCTCTGTCAGGGGAGGTGTGGGAACAGGCGTGTCCCCAGAGTCCGCACCGGAAACACAACTGCCCTGCCTCTCTGAAACGTCCTTGAGCTGCGTGGACCCAGGGCTGTGACCGAACCGCCTCTCAACCAGAAATTGTGAATTCTGATCCACTGTGCGGGGAGAGCTGTAAGCCACTTACACAGATTTTCATCATGGTGTCGTCTCCAGCAGCAAAGAACGTCCTTCTATCCCCCACAACACATGCGTACCACACGCATACCACACATACATCCATATGCATGTGTGCAACACACCCACACAATGCTTGCACACATCACACATGCTGGCAGGTACATGTGTGTGCAGACACACATGTATACACAGTATACCACCCTATATGCACACGTATGTACACACTACACATGCACAAATGAACGCACATCATACATGTATGCCCAATTGATGGCATATCACATATACACAATGCTATGCATAGGAACGGAAGTGCTGGCCAAGCATGTGTTCCCATGGGCGTAGGTGAAGGCACACCCTCAGGAGGGCGAGGCTCAATTCCCAGTCTCGCCCATGTCTGCCCTCTCCCCTGGAGACCTCATAACCTCGGGCGATTGGAGCAGAGGGGGACACGGCTCTTCAACCGCCCTCACTGAGGGTCCCTCTGAGCCGGCCTCTCGGGGCTGCAGGTGCGGGAACCCTGGACCTTAGCTTCTGAAGCCCTCAGTACTTTGGCAAAGGTGGGTGAGAGCAGAGTGAGGGGCAGCGATCAGTGTGAGGACTGAGCCGCGAGCAGGGTGGCAGGAAGCCATCGCCTAGGCCTGTTCCCGCCCAGCAAGGCGAATGTTCCTGATGCGTGTTCCACAGAACCTTCCGGATGTGGTGGGGACAGAGGGACAAGATGGCCCTCAGGAACAGCAGTCAAGGCAATGGCTGCTATGGGGCTGCCCTCAGCAAAGGAGAGACAGGGCCTCTGAGCAGAGCCTGGCCCCCCCCACCCCCCACGGGCCCATCACTCCCCATCTCCTTCATCTGCTCATGGAGAGGCTGCGAGCTAACCTGGGCCTCCCCGAACGCAGGTCCTGGCCACAGGGCTGTGAAGCCGGCCCCTTCATGAGCGAGGGCCCGGTGCGAGACCACTGGGCACCTTCCTCCTTGAGCCCTGGGGCTCCCACATGCTGGTCACCCAGAGGACAGGGCGGGGACAGCGAAGCCCAGCTGTAGAGGAGAGAGCACGCTGTGCAGACCACCCACCCCCTCCCCACACCTCCCAACGGCCTGCGTCCCCTGCGCCCACTCACTGTGGGCCCGGAGTGTCTCCCAGGGCCGAGCTCAGGGCAGGGCCTCCGCGTCTCACTGCAGGAGGGGTCCCCACCCCCGCCAGGCAGGGGCCTTCGTCCTCAGCCCCTGGACACACCACTTCAGTGATCGGGACGAGCCCTTCTGAGCGCAGCCACAGCTCCCAACATATGGCCTCGTCTGGGGGGGCGTGAACTGGGGGACGCCATGATGGCGATAGATAGCTCTCAGCCGTGCACAGGCGCTTCCAGAGTTCTACCTCCCAGGTCAGTCTCACCCCAGAGACGCCCAGTTCTCCGCAGGGAAGTGACACACAGTCGGAGCGGGGAGTGGGGGCGGTGGGAAGGGGTCGTGGTGGGAGGCCAACAGGCAAACAATTTACAAAATAAAGCTTTCCCCCCAGGACCTGGGCCTGTGAGTGCCAGGCTGGCAGGCGGGGGACCCAGCAAAGAGCCCGTGAGTGAATGTTTCCCAAATGGCACCCTGGTTAGAACACAGCCCCTGCCCAGGGCCCCAGCGCTGCCCAGCGGCTCCAGATGGGACTGGGCTGGAAGCCAGCCGGGCCTCGGGTCGCCTGCAGCCGGGGGGGCGAGGCTGTCCGCACGAGGCTCCGGCCACAGCTGCCATTGTTATCCACTTACACCCGGTCCCCGGAGCACACGGCCGCACAGGGCAACCCCACCAGGCGGAGACCCACTCGTCTCACTTGGCTTCGATAATGGCTCAATAAATTAAGCCGCGGAAGCCCCAACACGGAGATGCAGAATGAAAAATGCCCGGCTTTTCCATTTTACGCCCATCTCTCTCTAATTATCTAATTACCGTGCTCTCGTATTTTCTCGCCTGTCCGCTCTGGCCTCTGCCTGTCGGAGAAGGGGGAGGGGACTCATCTGCTCCCTCCTGCAAAGGTGCCTCCTCGGAGGGCAGCTCACAGGCCTGGACTGGGCCTTGGTCTGGCCCTGCATCATACATACATACCTCCATCATATATATCCTCCATCATACAAATCTTCCATCATACTTACATATATACCCTCCCCCATACATACCCTCCCCCGTACATACCCTCCCCCTGACATACCCTCCCCTGACATACCCTCCCCGTACATACCCTCCCCGTACATACCCTCCCCGTACATACCCTCCCCTGTACATACCCTCCCCTGTACAAACCCTCCCCGTACATACCCTCCCCGTACATACCCTCCTCCCTACATACCCTCCCCCCTACATACCCTCCCCGTACATACCCTCCCCGTACATACCCTCCCCCCTACATACCCTCCCCGTACATACCCTCCCCCGTACATACCCTCCCCCGTACATACCCTCCCCGTACATACCCTCCCCGTACATATCCTCCCCGTACATACCCTCCCCGTACATACCCTCCCCGTACATACCCTCCCCGTACATACCCTCCCCGTACATACCCTCCCCTGTACATACCCTCCCCGTACATACCCTCCCCCCTACATACCCTCCCCGTACATACCCTCCCCGTACACACCCTCCCCGTACATACCCTCCCCGTACATACCCTCCCCGTACATATCCTCCCCGTACATACCCTCCCCGTACATACCCTCCCCGTACATACCCTCCCCCCTACATACCCTCCCCGTACATACCCTCCCCGTACATACCCTCGCCGTACAAACCCTCCCCCCTACATACCCTCCCCGTACATACCCTCCCCGTACATACCCTCCCCGTACATACCCTCCCCGTACATACCCTCGCCGTACATACCCTCCCCCCTACATACCCTCCCCGTACATACCCTCCCCGTACATATCCTCCCCGTACATACCCTCCCCGTACATACCCTCCCCGTACATACCCTCCCCCCTACATACCCTCCCCGTACATACCCTCCCCGTACATACCCTCGCCGTACATACCCTCCCCCCTACATACCCTCCCCGTACATACCCTCCCCGTACATACCCTCCCCGTACATACCCTCCCCGTACATACCCTCCCCGTACATACCCTCCCCCTACATACCCTCCCCCCTACATACCCTCCCCCCTACATACCCTCCGCTGTACATACCCTCCCCGTACATACCCTCCCCGTACATACCCTCCCCGTACATACCCTCCCCGTACATACCCTCCCCGTACATACCCTCCCCGTACATACCCTCCCCCCTACATACCCTCCCCGTACATACCCTCCCCGTACATACCCTCCCCGAACATACCCTCCCCGAACATACCCTCCCCGTACATACCCTCCCCGTACATACCCTCCCCGTACATACCCTCCCCGTACATACCCTCCCCGTACATACCCTCCCCCCTACATACCCTCCCCGTACATACCCTCCCCGTACATACCCTCCCCGTACATACCCTCCCCGTACATACCCTCCCCGTACATACCCTCCCCCCTACATACCCTCCCCGTACATACCCTCCCCGTACATACCCTCCCCCGTACATACCCTCCCCGTACATACCCTCCCCGTACATACCCTCCCCCGTACATACCCTCCCCGTACATACCCTCCCCGTACATACCCTCCCCGTACATACCCTCCCCGTACATACCCTCCCCGTACATACCCTCCCCGTACATACCCTCCCCGAACATACCCTCCCCCCTACATACCCTCCCCGTACATACCCTCCCCGTACATACCCTCCCCGTACATACCCTCCCCCTACATACCCTCCCCGTACATACCCTCCCCGTACATACCCTCCCCGTACATACCCTCCCCGTACATACCCTCCCCGTACATACCCTCCCCCCTACATACCCTCCCCGTACATACCCTCCCCGTACATACCCTCCCCGAACATACCCTCCCCGAACATACCCTCCCCGTACATACCCTCCCCGTACATACCCTCCCCGTACATACCCTCCCCGTACATACCCTCCCCGTACATACCCTCCCCCCTACATACCCTCCCCGTACATACCCTCCCCGTACATACCCTCCCCGTACATACCCTCCCCGTACATACCCTCCCCGTACATACCCTCCCCCCTACATACCCTCCCCGTACATACCCTCCCCGTACATACCCTCCCCCGTACATACCCTCCCCGTACATACCCTCCCCGTACATACCCTCCCCGTACATACCCTCCCCGTACATACCCTCCCCGTACATACCCTCCCCGTACATACCCTCCCCGTACATACCCTCCCCGTACATACCCTCCCCGAACATACCCTCCCCCCTACATACCCTCCCCGTACATACCCTCCCCGAACATACCCTCCCCGTACATACCCTCCCCCGTACATACCCTCCCCGTACATACCCTCCCCGTACATACCCTCCCCCGTACATACCCTTCCCGTACATACCCTCCCCGTACATACCCTCCCCGTACATACCCTCCCCGTACATACCCTCCCCGTACATACCCTCCCCGTACATACCCTCCCCCCTACATACCCTCCCCCCTACATACCCTCCCCCGTACATACCCTCCCCGTACATACCCTCCCCCGTACATACCCTCCCCGTACATACCCTCCCCCGTACATACCCTCCCCGTACATACCCTCCCCGTACATACCCTCCCCTATACATACCCTCCCCGTACATACCCTCCCCGTACATACCCTCCCCGTACATACCCTCCCCCCTACATACCCTCCCCGTACATACCCTCCCCGTACATACCCTCCCCGTACATACCCTCCCCTGTACATACCCTCCCCGTACATACGCTCCCCGTACATACCCTCCCCTGTACATACCCTCCCCGTACATACCCTCCCCGTACATACCCTCCCCGTACATACCCTCCCCGTACATACCCTCCCCCTACATACCCTCCCCGTACATACCCTCCCCGTACATACCCTCCCCGTACATACCCTCCCCGTACATACCCTCCCCCGTACATACCCTCCCCGTACATACCCTCCCCGTACATACCCTCCCCTGTACATACCCTCCCCCGTACATACCCTCCCCGTACATACCCTCCCCCCTACATACCCTCCCCCGTACATACCCTCCCCGTACATACCCTCCCCGTACATACCCTCCCCCCTACATACCCTCCCCCTACATACCCTCCCCGTACATACCCTCCCCGTACATACCCTCCCCGTACATACCCTCCCCGTACATACCCTCCCCCCTACATACCCTCCCCGTACATACCCTCCCCGTACATACCCTCCCCGTACATACCCTCCCCGTACATACCCTCCCCCCTACATACCCTCCCCGTACATACCCTCCCCGTACATACCCTCCCCGTACATACCCTCCCCTGTACATACCCTCCCGTACATACCCTCCCCCCTACATACCCTCCCCGTACATACCCTCCCCGTACATACCCTCCCCGTACATATCCTCCCCGTACATACCCTCCCCGTATATACCCTCCCCGTACATACCCTCCCCCCTACATACCCTCCCCGTACATACCCTCCCCCCTACATACCCTCCCCCCTACATACCCTCCCCGTACATACCCTCCCCGTACATACCCTCCCCGTACATACCCTCCCCTGTACATACCCTCCCCGTACATACCCTCCCCCCTACATACCCTCCCCGTACATACCCTCCCCGTACATACCCTCCCCGTACATATCCTCCCCGTACATACCCTCCGCGTATATACCCTCCCCGTACATACCCTCCCCTGTACATACCCTCCCCGTACATACCCTCCCCGTACATACCCTCCCCGTACATACCCTCCCCGTACATACCCTCCCCGTACATACCCTCCCCCCTACATACCCTCCCCGTACATACCCTCCCCGTACATACCCTCCCCGTACATACCCTCCCCCCTACATACCCTCCCCGTACATACCCTCCCCGTACATACCCTCCCCGTACATATCCTCCCCGTACATACCCTCCCCGTATATACCCTCCCCGTACATACCCTCCCCCCTACATACCCTCCCCATACATACCCTCCCCCCTACATACCCTCCCCCCTACATACCCTCCCCGTACATACCCTCCCCGTACATACCCTCCCCGTACATACCCTCCCCGTACATACCCTCCCCAGTACATACCCTTACCGTACATACCCTCCCCGTACATACCCTCCCCTGTACATACCCTCCCCGTACATACCCTCCTCCCTACATACCCTCCCCGTACATACCCTCCCCGTACATACCCTCCCCGTACATACCCTCCCCGTACATACCCTCCCCCCTACATACCCTCCCCGTACATACCCTCCCCGTACATACCCTCCCCGTACATACCCTCCCCTGTACATACCCTCCCCGTACATACCCTCCCCCCTACATACCCTCCCCGTACATACCCTCCCCGTACATACCCTCCCCGTACATACCCTCCCCGTACATACCCTCCCCCCTACATACCCTCCCCGTACATACCCTCCCCCCTACATACCCTCCCCCCTACATACCCTCCCCGTACATACCCTCCCCGTACATACCCTCCCCTGTACATACCCTCCCCGTACATACCCTCCCCGTACATACCCTCCCCCCTACATACCCTCCCCGTACATACCCTCCCCGTACATACCCTCCCCGTACATACCCTCCCCCCTACATACCCTCCCCGTACATACCCTCCCCGTACATACCCTCCCCGTACATATCCTCCCCGTACATACCCTTCCCGTACATACCCTCCCCGTACATACCCTCCCCGTACATACCCTCCCCGTACATACCCTCCCCGTACATACCCTCCCCGTACATACCCTCCCCGTACATACCCTCCCCGTACATACCCTCCCCCCTACATACCCTCCCCGTACATACCCTCCCCGTACATACCCTCCCCCCTACATACCCTCCCCGTACATACCCTCCCCGTACATACCCTCCCCGTACATACCCTCCCCGTACATACCCTCCCCGTACATACCCTCCCCGAACATACCCTCCCCCCTACATACCCTCCCCGTACATACCCTCCCCGAACATACCCTCCCCGTACATACCCTCCCCCGTACATACCCTCCCCGTACATACCCTCCCCGTACATACCCTCCCCCGTACATACCCTTCCCGTACATACCCTCCCCGTACATACCCTCCCCGTACATACCCTCCCCGTACATACCCTCCCCGTACATACCCTC
The DNA here is from genome assembly GCF_964339955.1 of Pipistrellus hanaki. Taxonomy (NCBI): domain Eukaryota; kingdom Metazoa; phylum Chordata; class Mammalia; order Chiroptera; family Vespertilionidae; genus Pipistrellus; species Pipistrellus hanaki. Next base: position 4,795,796 of record NC_140508.1, on the reverse strand, counting down.
CCCCCTACATACCCTCCCCCCTACATACCCTCCCCCGTACATACCCTCCCCGTACATACCCTCCCCCGTACATACCCTCCCCGTACATACCCTCCCCCGTACATACCCTCCCCGTACATACCCTCCCCCGTACATACCCTCCCCGTACATACCCTCCCCGTACATACCCTCCCCTATACATACCCTCCCCGTACATACCCTCCCCGTACATACCCTCCCCGTACATACCCTCCCCCCTACATACCCTCCCCGTACATACCCTCCCCGTACATACCCTCCCCTGTACATACCCTCCCCGTACATACCCTCCCCGTACATACCCTCCCCTGTACATACCCTCCCCGTACATACCCTCCCCGTACATACCCTCCCCGTACATACCCTCCCCGTACATACCCTCCCCCTACATACCCTCCCCGTACATACCCTCCCCGTACATACCCTCCCCGTACATACCCTCCCCGTACATACCCTCCCCCGTACATACCCTCCCCGTACATACCCTCCCCGTACATACCCTCCCCTGTACATACCCTCCCCCGTACATACCCTCCCCGTACATACCCTCCCCCCTACATACCCTCCCCCGTACATACCCTCCCCGTACATACCCTCCCCGTACATACCCTCCCCCCTACATACCCTCCCCCTACATACCCTCCCCGTACATACCCTCCCCGTACATACCCTCCCCGTACATACCCTCCCCGTACATACCCTCCCCCCTACATACCCTCCCCGTACATACCCTCCCCGTACATACCCTCCCCGTACATACCCTCCCCCCTACATACCCTCCCCGTACATACCCTCCCCGTACATACCCTCCCCGTACATACCCTCCCCTGTACATACCCTCCCGTACATACCCTCCCCCCTACATACCCTCCCCGTACATACCCTCCCCGTACATACCCTCCCCGTACATACCCTCCCCGTACATACCCTCCCCGTATATACCCTCCCCGTACATACCCTCCCCCCTACATACCCTCCCCGTACATACCCTCCCCCCTACATACCCTCCCCCCTACATACCCTCCCCGTACATACCCTCCCCGTACATACCCTCCCCGTACATACCCTCCCCTGTACATACCCTCCCCGTACATACCCTCCCCCCTACATACCCTCCCCGTACATACCCTCCCCGTACATACCCTCCCCGTACATATCCTCCCCGTACATACCCTCCGCGTATATACCCTCCCCGTACATACCCTCCCCTGTACATACCCTCCCCGTACATACCCTCCCCGTACATACCCTCCCCCCTACATACACTCCCCGTACATACCCTCCCCGTACATACCCTCCCCGTACATACCCTCCCCGTACATACCCTCCCCGTACATACCCTCCCCGTACATACCCTCCCCGTACATACCCTCCCCCCTACATACCCTCCCCGTACATACCCTCCCCGTACATACCCTCCCCGTACATACCCTCCCCGTACATATCCTCCCCGTACATACCCTCCCCGTACATACCCTCCCCGTACATACCCTCCCCCCTACATACCCTCCCCATACATACCCTCCCCCCTACATACCCTCCCCCCTACATACCCTCCCCGTACATACCCTCCCCGTACATACCCTCCCCGTACATACCCTCCCCGTACATACCCTCCCCAGTACATACCCTTACCGTACATACCCTCCCCGTACATACCCTCCCCTGTACATACCCTCCCCGTACATACCCTCCTCCCTACATACCCTCCCCGTACATACCCTCCCCGTACATACCCTCCCCGTACATACCCTCCCCGTACATACCCTCCCCCCTACATACCCTCCCCGTACATACCCTCCCCGTACATACCCTCCCCGTACATACCCTCCCCTGTACATACCCTCCCCGTACATACCCTCCCCCCTACATACCCTCCCCGTACATACCCTCCCCGTACATACCCTCCCCGTACATACCCTCCCCGTACATACCCTCCCCCCTACATACCCTCCCCGTACATACCCTCCCCCCTACATACCCTCCCCCCTACATACCCTCCCCGTACATACCCTCCCCGTACATACCCTCCCCTGTACATACCCTCCCCGTACATACCCTCCCCGTACATACCCTCCCCCCTACATACCCTCCCCGTACATACCCTCCCCGTACATACCCTCCCCGTACATACCCTCCCCCCTACATACCCTCCCCGTACATACCCTCCCCGTACATACCCTCCCCGTACATATCCTCCCCGTACATACCCTTCCCGTACATACCCTCCCCGTACATACCCTCCCCGTACATACCCTCCCCGTACATACCCTCCCCGTACATACCCTCCCCGTACATACCCTCCCCGTACATACCCTCCCCCCTACATACCCTCTCCGTACATACCCTCCCCGTACATACCCTCCCCCCTACATACCCTCCCCGTACATACCCTCCCCGTACATACCCTCCCCGTACATATCCTCCCCGTACATATCCTCCCCGTACATACCCTCCCCTGTACATACCCTCCCCGTACATACCCTCCCCGTACATACCCTCCCCGTACATACCCTCGACTGTACATAGCCTACCCGTACATACCCTCCCCGTACATACCCTCCCCGTACATACCCTCCCCGTACATACCCTCCCCTGTACATACCCTCCCCGTACATACCCTCCCCGTACATACCCTCCCCTGTACATACCCTCCGCTGTACATACCCTCCCCGTACATACCCTCCCGGTACATACCCTCCCCCCTACATACCCTCCCCCCTACATACCCTCCCCGTACATACCCTCCCCGTACATACCCTCCCGGTACATACCCTCCCCGTACATACCCTCCCCCTACATACCCTCCCCGTACATACCCTCCCCGTACATACCCTCCCCCCTACATATCCTCCCCCTACATACCCTCCCCGTACATACCCTCCCCGTACATACCCTCCCCCTACATACCCTCCCCGTACATACCCTCCCCGTACATACCCTCCCCGTACATACCCTCCCCTGTACATACCCTCCCCGTACATACCCTCCCCGTACATACCCTCCCCTGTACATACCCTCCCCGTACATACCCTCCCCGTACATACCCTCCCCGTACATACCCTCCCCTGTACATACCCTCCCCTGTACATACCCTCCCCGTACATACCCTCCCCGTACATACCCTCCCCTGTACATACCCTCCGCTGTACATACCCTCCCCGTACATACCCTCCCCCCTACATACCCTCCCCGTACATACCCTCCCCGTACATACCCTCCCCGTACATACCCTCCCCCCTACATACCCTCCCCGTACATACCCTCCCCGTATATACCCTCCCCGTACATACCCTCCCCCCTACATACCCTCCCCCCTACATACCCTCCCCGTACATACCCTCCCCGTACATACCCTCCCCCGTACATACCCTCCCCTGTACATACCCTCCCCGTACATACCCTCCCCGTACATATCCTCCCCGTTCATACCCTCCCCGTACATACCCTCCCCGTACATACCCTCCCCGTACATACCCTCCCCGTACATACCCTCCCCGTACATACCCTCCCCGTACATACCCTCCCCGTACATACCCTCCCCTGTAAATACCCTCCCCGTACATACCCTCCCCCCTACATACCCTCCCCCCTACATACCCTCCCCGTACATACCCTCCCCGTACATACCCTCCCCCCTACATACCCTCCCCCTACATACCCTCGCCGTACATACCCTCCCCGTACATACCCTCCCCGTACATACCCTCCCCGTACATACCCTCCCCCCTACATACCCTCCCCGTACATACCCTCCCCGTACATATCCTCCCCGTACATATCCTCCCCGTACATACCCTCCCCTGTACATACCCTCCCCGTACATACCCTCCCCGTACATACCCTCCCCGTACATACCCTCCCCTGTACATACCCTACCCGTACATACCCTCCCCGTACATACCCTCCCCGTACATACCCTCCCCGTACATACCCTCCCCGTACATACCCTCCCCCCTACATACCCTCCCCGTACATACCCTCCCCGTACATACCCTCCCCGTACATATCCTCCCCGTACATATCCTCCCCGTACATACCCTCCCCTGTACATACCCTCCCCGTACATACCCTCCCCGTACATACCCTCCCCGTACATACCCTCCCCTGTACATACCCTACCCGTACATACCCTCCCCGTACATACCCTCCCCGTACATACCCTCCCCGTACATACCCTCCCCTGTACATACCCTCCCCGTACATACCCTCCCCGTACATACCCTCCCCTGTATATACCCTCCACTGTACATACCCTCCCCGTACATACCCTCCCCGTACATACCCTCCCCCCTACATACCCTCCCCCCTACATACCCTCCCCGTACATACCCTCCCCGTACATACCCACCCCGTACATACCCTCCCGGTACATACCCTCCCCGTACATACCCTCCCCCTACATACCCTCCCCGTACATACCCTCCCCGTACATACCCTCCCCCCTACATATCCTCCCCCTACATACCCTCCCCGTACATACCCTCCCCGTACATACCCTCCCCGTACATACCCTCCCCTACATACCCTCCCCGTACATACCCTCCCCCCTACATACCCTCCCCCCTACATACCCTCCCCGTACATACCCTCCCCGTACATACCCTCCCCGTACATACCCTCCCCGTACATACCCTCCCCTGTACATACCCTCCCCGTACATACCCTCCCCGTACATACCCTCCCCTGTACATACCCTCCCCCCTACATACCCTCCCCGTACATACCCTCCCCCCTACATACCCTCCCCCCTACATACCCTCCCCGTACATACCCTCCCCGTACATACCCTCCCCGTACATATCCTCCCCGTACATACCCTCCCCTGTACATACCCTCCCCGTACATACCCTCCCCGTACATACCCTCCCCGTACATACCCTCCCCCTACATACCCTCCCCGTACATACCCTCCCCCTACATACCCTCCCCCCTACATACCCTCCCCGTACATACCCTCCCCGTACATACCCTCCCCGTACATATCCTCCCCGTACATACCCTCCCCTGTACATACCCTCCCGTACATACCCTCCCGTACATACCCTCCCCGTACATACCCTCCCCTGTACATACACTCCCGTACATACCCTCCCGTACATACCCTCCCCGTACATACCCTCCCCGTACATACCCTCCCCGTACATACCCTCCCCTGTACATACCCTCCCCGTACATACCCTCCCCGTACATACCCTCCCTGTACATACCCTCCCCGTACATACCCTCCCCGTACATACCCTCCCCGTACATACCCTCCCCTGTACATACCCTCCCCTGTACATACCCTCCCCGTACATACCCTCCCCGTACATACCCTCCCCTGTACATACCCTCCGCTGTACATACCCTCCCCGTACATACCCTCCCCCCTACATACCCTCCCCGTACATACCCTCCCGTACATACCCTCCCCGTACATACCCTCCCCCTACATACCCTCCCCGTACATACCCTCCCCGTATATACCCTCCCTGTACATACCCTCCCCCCTACATACCCTCCCCGTACATACCCTCCCCGTACATACCCTCCCCGTACATACCCTCCCCGTACATACCCTCCCCGTACATACCCTCCCCGTACATACCCTCCCCGTACATACCCTCCCCGTACATACCCTCCCCTGTACATACCCTCCCCGTACATACCCTCCCCCCTACATACCCTCCCCCCTACATACCCTCCCCCCTACATACCCCCCCGTACATACCCTCCCCCTACATACCCTCCCCCTACATACCCTCCCGTACATACCCTCCCGTACATACCCTCCCCGTACATACCCTCCCCCGTACATACCCTCCCCCGTACATACCCTCCCCGTACATACCCTCCCCGTACATACCCTCCCCTGTACATACCCTCCCCGTACATACCCTCCCCCGTACATACCCTCCCCGTACATACCCTCCCCGTACATACCCTCCCCCTACATACCCTCCCCCCTACATACCCTCCCCGTACATACCCTCCCCGTACATACCCTCCCCTGTACATACCCTCCCCGTACATACCCCTCCCCGTACATACCCTCCCCGTACATACCCTCCCCTGTACATACCCTCCCGTACAAATCCCTCCCGTACATATCCTCCCCCGTACATACCCTCCCCCCTACATACCCTCACCGTACATACCCTCCCCGTACATACCCTCCCCCCTACATACCCTCCCCCGTACATACCCTCCCCGTACATACCCTCCCCGTACATACCCTCCCCGTACATACCCTCCCCCCTACATACCCTCCCCGTACATACCCTCCCCGTACATACCCTCCCCCTACATACCCTCCCCGTACATACCCTCCCCGTACATACCCTCCCCGTACATACACTCCCCCCTACATACCCTCCCCCTACATACCCTCCCCCCTACATACCCTCCCGTACATACCCTCCCGTACATACCCTCCCCGTACATACCCTCCCCCGTACATACCCTCCCCGTACATACCCTCCCCTGTACATACCCTCCCCTGTACATACCCTCCCCGTACATACCCTCCCCGTACATACCCTCCCCCCTACATACCCTCCCCGTACATACCCTCCCCGTACATATCCTCCCCGTACATACCCTCCCCCTACATACCCTCCCCCCTACATACCCTCCCCCCTACATACACTCCCCGTACATACCCTCCCCGTACATACCCTCCCCGTACATACCCTCCCCCGTACATACCCTCCCCGTACATACCCTCCCCGTACATACCCTCCCCGTACATACCCTCCCCCCTACATACCCTCCCCGTACATACCCTCCCCGTACATACCCTCCCCGTACATACCCTCCCCTGTACATACCCTCCCGTACATACCCTCCCCCTACATACCCTCCCCGTACATACCCTCCCCGTACATACCCTCCCCGTACATATCCTCCCCCGTACATACCCTCCCCGTATATACCCTCCCCGTACATACCCTCCCCCCTACATACCCTCCCCGTACATACCCTCCCCCCTACATACCATCCCCCCTACATACCCTCCCCGTACATACCCTCCCCGTACATACCCTCCCCGTACATACCCTCCCCTGTACATACCCTCCCCGTACATACCCTCCTGCCCTACATACCCTCCCCGTACATACCCTCCCCGTACATACCCTCCCCGTACATACCTCCCCCCTACATACCCTCCCCGTACATACCCTCCCCGTACATACCCTCCCCGTACATACCCTCCCCGTACATACCCTCCCCCCTACATACCCTCCCCGTACATACCCTCCCGTACATACCCTCCCCGTACATATCCTCCCCGTACATACCCTCCCCGTACATACCCTCCCCGTACATACCCTCCCCGTACATACCCTCCCCGTACATACCCTCCCGTACATACCCTCCCCGTACATATCCTCCCCGTACATACCCTCCCCGTACATACCCTCCCCGTACATACCCTCCCCGTACATACCCTCCCCGTACATACCCTCCCCGTACATACCCTCCCCCTACATACCTTCCCCGTACATACCCTCCCCCTACATACCCTCCCCCCTACATACCCTCCCGTACATACCCTCCCCGTACATACCCCCCCTGTACATACCCTCCCCATACATACCCTATCCGTACATACCCTCCCCCCTACATACCCTCCCCGTACATACCCTCCCCGTACATACCCTCCCCGTACATATCCTCCCCGTACATACCCTCCCCGTACATACCCTCCCCGTACATACCCTCCCCCCTACATACCCTCCCCGTACATATCCTCCCCGTACATACCCTCCCCTGTACATACCCTCCCCGTACATACCCTCCCCGTACATACCCTCCCGTACATACCCTCCCCGTACATACCCTCCCCCTACATACCCTCCCCGTACATACCCTCCCCGTACATACCCTCCCCTGTACATACCCTCCCCGTACATACCTCCCCGTACATACCCTCCCCGTACATACCCTCCCCCCTACATACCCTCCCCGTACATACCCTCCCCGTACATACCCTCCCCGTACATACCCTCCCCGTACATACCCTCCCCGTACATACCTACCCCGTACATACCCTACCCGTACATACCCTCCCCGTACATACCCTCCCCGTACATACCCTCCCCGTACATACCCTCCCGTACATACCCTCCCCGTACATACCCTCCCCGTACATACCCTCCCGTACATACCCTCCCGTACATTCCCTCCCCGTACATACCCTCCCGTACATACCCTCCCCGTACATACCCTCCCCCGTACATACCCTCCCCGTACATACCCTCCCCCGTACATACCCTCCCCGTACATACCCTCCCGTACATACCCTCCCCGTACATACCCTCCCCGTACATACCCTCCCCGTACATACCCTCCCCGTACATACCCTCCCCGTACATACCCTCCCCGTACATACCCTCCCCGTACATACCCTCCCCCGTACATACCCTCCCCGTACATACCCTCCTTGTACATACCCTCCCCGTACATACCCTCCCCGTACATACCCTCCCCCGTACATACCCTCCCCGTACATACCCTCCCCCGTACATACCCTCCCCGTACTACCCTCCCCGTACATACCCTCCCCGTTCATATCCTCCCCGTACATACCCTCCCCGTACATACCCTCCCCGTACATATCCTCCCCGTACATACCCTCCCGTACATACCCTCCCGTACATACCCTCCCCGTACATATCCTCCCGTACATACCCTCCCCCGTACATACCCTCCCCCGTACATACCCTCCCCCGTACATACCCTCCCCGTACATACCCTCCCCCGTACATACCTCCCCGTACTTACCCTCCCCCCTACATACCCTCCCCATACATACCCTCCCCCTACATACCCTCCCCGTACATACCCTCCCCGTACATATCCTCCCCGTACATACCCTCCCCCGTACATACCCTCCCCGTACATACCCTCCCCGTACATACCCTCCCCCGTACATACCCTCCCCGTACATACCCTCCCCGTACATACCCTCCCCGTACATACCCTCACCCGTACATACCCTCCCCGTACATACCCTCCCCTACATACCCTCCCCGTACATACCCTCCCCGTATATACCCTCCCCGTACATACCCCCCCCTACAAACCCTCCCCATACATACCCTCCCCCTACATACCCTCCCCCTACATACCCTCCCGTACATACCCTCCCCTACATACCCTTCCCCGTACATACCCTCCCCGTACATACCCTCCCCGTACATACCCTCCCTGTACATACACTCCCGTCATCCCTCCCCTGTACATACCCTCCCCGTACATACCCTCCCCCCTACATACCCTCCCCGTACATACCCTCCCCCCTACATACCCTCCCCGTACATACCCTCCCCGTACATACCCTCCCCTGTACATACCTCCCCGTACATACCCTCCCCGTACATACCCTCCCTGTACATACCCTCCCCGTACATACCCTCCTCCCTACATACCCTCCCCGTACATACCCTCCCCGTACATACCCTCCCCGTACATACCCTCCCCCTACATACCCTCCCCGTACATACCCTCCCCGTACATACCCTCCCCGTACATACCCTCCCCGTACATACCCTCCCCGTACATACCCTCCCCCCTACATACCCTCCCCGTACATACCCTCCCCGTACATACCCTCCCCGTACATACCCTCCCCGTACATACCCTCCCCGTACATACCCTCCCCGTACATACCCTCCCCGTACTACCCTCCCCGTACATACCCTCCCCGTACATACCCTCCCCGTACATACCCTCCCCCCTACATACCCTCCCCGTACATACCCTCCCCGTACATACCCTCCCCGTACATATCCTCCCCGTACATACCCTCCCCGTACATACCCTCCCCGTACATACCCTCCCCGTACATACCCTCCCCGTACTACCCTCCCCGTACATACCCTCCCCGTACATACCCTCCCCGTACATACCCTCCCCCTACATACCTTCCCCGTACATACCCTCCCCCTACATACCCTCCCCCTACATACCCTCCCCGTACATACCCTCCCCGTACATACCCTCCCCGTACATACCCTCCCCGTACATACCCTCCCCTGTACATACCCTCCCCCGTACATACCCTCCCCGTACATACCCTCCCCCCTACATACCCTCCCCGTACATACCCTCCCCGTACATACCCTCCCCCGTACATACCCTCCCCGTACATACCCTCCCCCGTACATACCCTCCCCGTACATACCCTCCCCCGTACATACCCTCCCCGTACATACCCTCCCCCTACATACCCTCCCCATACATACCCTCCCCGTACATACCCTCCCCGTACATACCCTCCCCGTACATACCCTCCCCGTACATACCCTCCCGTACATATCCTCCCCGTACATACCCTCCCCGTACATACCCTCCCCGTACATACCCTCCCCGTACATACCCTCCCCGTACATACCCTCCCCGTACATACCCTCCCCGTACATACCCTCCCCGTACATACCCTCCCCGTACATACCCTCCCCGTACATACCCTCCCCGTACATACCCTCCCCGTACATATCCTCCCCGTACATACCCTCCCCGTACATACCCTCCCCGTACATACCCTCCCCGTACATATCCTCCCCGTACATACCCTCCCCCGTACATACCCTCCCGTACATACCCTCCCCCGTACATACCCTCCCCGTACATACCCTCCCCCGTACATACCCTCCCCGTACATACCCTCCCCCCTACATACCCTCCCCGTACATACCCTCCCCCCTACATACCCTCCCCGTACATACCCTCCCCGTACATACCCTCCCCGTACATATCCTCCCCGTACATACCCTCCCCGTACATACCCTCCCCGTACATACCCTCCCCGTACATATCCTCCCCGTACATACCCTCCCCGTACATACCCTCCCCGTACATACCCTCCCCGTACATATCCTCCCCGTACATACCCTCCCCCCTACATACCCTCCCCGTACATACCCTCCCCCCTACATACCCTCCCCGTACATACCCTCCCCGTACATACCCTCCCCCCTACATACCCTCCCCGTACATACCCTCCCCCCTACATACCCTCCCCGTACATACCCTCCCCGTACATACCCTCCCCGTACATACCCTCCCCGTACATACCCTCCCCGTACATACCCTCCCCGTACATACCCTCCCGTACATACCCTCCCCGTACATACCCTCCCCTGTACATACCCTCCCGTACATACCCTCCCCGTACATACCCTCCCCGTACATACCCTCCCCCCTACATACCCTCCCCGTACATACCCTCCCCGTACATACCCTCCCCGTACATACCCTCCCCCCTACATACCCTCCCCGTACATACCCTCCCCGTACATACCCTCCCCGTACATATCCTCCCCGTACATACCCTTCCCGTACATACCCTCCCCGTACATACCCTCCCCGTACATACCCTCCCCGTACATACCCTCCCCCCTACATACCCTCCCCGTACATACCCTCCCCGTACATACCCTCCCCGTACATACCCTCCCCCCTACATACCCTCCCCGTACATACCCTCCCCGTACATACCCTCCCCGTACATATCCTCCCCGTACATATCCTCCCCGTACATACCCTCCCCTGTACATACCCTCCCGTACATACCCTCCCCGTACATACCCTCCCTGTACATACCCTCCCCTGTACATACCCTACCCGTACATACCCTCCCCGTATATACCCTCCCCGTACATACCCTCCCCGTACATACCCTCCCCTGTACATACCCTCCCCGTACATACCCTCCCCGTACATACCCTCCCCTGTACATACCCTCCGCTGTACATACCCTCCCCGTACATACCCTCCCCGTACATACCCTCCCCCCTACATACCCTCCCCCTACATACCCTCCCCTTACATACCCTCCCCCTACATACCCTCCCCGTACATACCCTCCCCGTACATACCCTCCCCCCTACATACCCTCCCCCTACATACCCTCCCCGTACATACCCTCCCCGTACATACCCTCCCCGTACATACCCTCCCCCTACATACCCTCCCCGTACATACCCTCCCCGTACATACCCTCCCCGTACATACCCTCCCCCTACATACCCTCCCCGTACATACCCTCCCCCCTACATACCCTCCCCCCTACATACCCTCCCCGTACATACCCTCCCCGTACATACCCTCCCCGTACATATCCTCCCCGTACATACCCTCCCCTGTACATACCCTCCCCGTACATACCCTCCCCGTACATACCCTCCCCGTACATACCCTCCCCTGTACATACCCTCCCCGTACATACCCTCCCCGTACATACCCTCCCCGTACATACCCTCCCCGTACATACCCTCCCCGTACATACACTCCCCGTACATACCCTCCCCTGTACATACCCTCCCCGTACATACCCTCCCCGTACATACCCTCCCCTGTACATACCCTCCCCGTACATACCCTCCCCGTACATACCCTCCCCGTACATACCCTCCCCTGTACATACCCTCCCCTGTACATACCCTCCCCGTACATACCCTCCCCGTACATACCCTCCCCTGTACATACCCTCCGCTGTACATACCCTCCCCGTACATACCCTCCCCCCTACATACCCTCCCCGTACATACCCTCCCCGTATATACCCTCCCCGTACATACCCTCCCCCCTACATACCCTCCCCCCTACATACCCTCCCCGTACATACCCTCCCTGTATATACCCTCCCCGTACATACCCTCCCCCCTACATACCCTCCCCCCTACATACCCTCCCCGTACATACCCTCCCCGTACATACCCTCCCCCGTACATACCCTCCCCTGTACATACCCTCCCCGTACATACCCTCCCCGTACATATCCTCCCCGTTCATACCCTCCCCGTACATACCCTCCCCGTACATACCCTCCCCGTACATACCCTTCCCGTACATACCCTCCCCGTACATACCCTCCCCGTACATACCCTCCCCGTACATACCCTCCTGTCACTCCCCAAACTGTCACCCAGCACTCAGACACACCCACTCACACATACATTCACACAGACACTCACACACTCACACTCACATATACACATTCACATGTACACACTCACACACATACACACTGATTCATGTACACATTCACACACTCACACAGTCACGTACTCACATACACACACACATTCACACATAAACTCACACACTCTCACACTCACACACATATACACATTCACATTCCTAGCAAGACCTCTGTTTGCGCAGACTTGGAAGAGAGTAAAACAAAGACTGCTTCATTGCCTTTTTAATAAAACATGAGACAATGGAGGGGAAGTAATTAAGTTGGCTTAGCTCAGGCGGAAGGGAAGGGAGAGGACAGCAAAAGATCGCTCATGGGAGATGACACTGGAATCAGGAAGCCCTTAAGATCCCGACGGGTGGAAGGGCCAGGTGTGGGGGAGGGGAAGCCCACACAGAGGGACAAAGCAGACAGGCGAGGGCGATCTGGCCGCCAGGGCAGGTGACCAGCACCGGTGCCTGGCCAGGGGGGCGCCGCACAGGGAAACGGGGGCGGAGAGTGCCCAGGATCTGGGCTAACGGGCCAGCAATGCCTGCAGCTACTTGTCATCCACAGTGACAATCAAGTGAACCCCATTCCACCAG